>NC_133511.1:117590000-118217500 GCF_049354715.1 Callithrix jacchus | reverse complement strand
AGGCTTGATTGCTTTCTGCAGAAGTGCCAGCATTCTCCACTGCAGGAGCCAGGCCAATCCTGCCTCAGGAAGACGTCTCCCAGACCCAGGTGTTAGTGCTGTGCAGTCTGTTGACTACTCCTCAAACTTGCTATGACAGCTGTCTGGACGGTCCTGCAGAGGACAGACACACTCAATGGTCAGCCTGAGTCCTGCCCTGCCACTTCCCTCCACGTCCAGACCTGGAAGCTGCTTCATTTCCCTCCTTTCGAAGGAGCCAAGTGGCTCTCTTCTGTCGTAGCAGAAGCGGGTTGCCCACCAAGGACCCAGAACTGCTGTGGCTGCCCTCACACTGTGCTGTGTCTCTCCTTCTGACCCTTGCTGGTGATGCTCCCTCTGAGAGATTGCCTTTCCTTCTTCTCTTCGCCTCCTTCATTCCTAAAGACTGAGCTCCAGCAGCCCCTCAGGGCAGCCTTCCTGGACTCAGGCTGGGCTGGATGACCTTCCTCCGTGGTCCCCTGGTACCTGTGTGTCCCCAGCCCTCATCACACTGAATGGCCCTTGTCTGCCAATTTGTCTGCCCTGAGCCACTGCCTTGCACACTCCCTGGGGTGCCATTTGGATGGTGCCCAGCCTAGATCCGACCCCAACCTAAGCAGCCCTCCTCCTGCCTCTGTGAGACTGTGGATTAGAATCCTTTAAGTTCTGGCTGAGCTTAGTGGCTCATGCCTGTAAGGGAGGCTGAGATGAACAGATCACTTGAGGTCAGGAGTTCGAGACCAACCTGGCCAACATGGTGAAACCCCATCTCTACTAAAAATATACAAAAATTAGCCGGGTGTGGTGGTGTGTGCCTGTAGTCCCAGCTACTCGGGAGGCTGAGGCACGAGAATTGTTTGAACGCAGGAGGTGGAGGGTGCAGTGAGCCGAGATTGCACCACCACACTCCACCTGGGTGACAGAGACACTCTATCGCAAAAAAAAAAAAAAAAAAAGAATAAAAAAGAATCCTTTAAATTATCTCTCTTCCTGAAAGCCTTCTTTTAACCCGTTCAGCCCCTCCCGGACTTCCCTGGGGAACTGGCGTTCACTGACCCACAACTCTGTGTCAGGGGCTATGTGGTCCCTGGATATCCTTCCAACGTCAACATCCTAACCACCCCACAAAGGGGGCCTGGGACCCTATTTTATGGAGGAGGGTCTAAGACTAGGGTGACCATGTAATTGATCATCCAAACCAGGAGCATCTGGGGGTGGGAAGGTATATTGCCAAGTCAAAATGAGGAAACTGAGGCCAGTATAAGAAAATAAAAAGCCAATTTATTCAGCTCCCGGGCGAAGTTCTATGGTCCGGGAAGGGGCCCAGAGAAGTCGTGCTTGGCTTCTCAGGGTGTGGGGTCTTATAGGGAGTGGAGGTAGTTGATTGGATATTGGGGAAACAAAGCGAAGACAACTTCATTGGTTATGGGGAGGCAGGGCACAGATGGGGCGAGCTGCTATTGGTAGCCAGGCGGGACTACTGGTAGATGGGCTGGCTGAGGACATACGGGGCAAGCTGCTATTAGGCGGGTCTTTGGCAGGTCTTTTTAAATTTTGGCGGGGTTGAGTGCATAGTTTGGTGCTGAGTGTAGATCTGGGTGTGGAATGCAGAGGCGGGTGTGAGGAGCCCACATGGAGAGGCCAGATGCTGAGTAATGCGTTCAGAATGATAACATAGTTAGCAGACGTGGAGAGGGATGGGTGTGTCCATTTAGTTCCCGGCGAGGCAACTGGCCTTATAGTTAATACTTATGATGAGACTGTCCACAGCCAGCCCTGCCTGTCATTATTTCTTCGGACGATCTCAGGTATTGCAATAGCCGATGCACATGTTCATCCTTAGAAGCTCCTTGGGGCAGAGGCCCTTAGGGTCCCTTCCTCCTTGGTGCTAGCACTATGCTGGCACAGGGTGACCATCTCTCAACATTTGTCAGAGACGCTGGGTGTCCCAGCCTGCCTTTTATTATACTGTCACAATGTTTGGTGGCAGGCACTGACCCAGCCAGGAGGATGCTGTGGTGTCTGCAGTGGCACAGCTTGGCCTCCTCGGGGCCTCTTCCTCCAGCTGCAGCCTGAGGATTCCCACAAGTCCCAGGATCCCAGGCCTGGACCCCAGGACTAGGCCCCTCACCTGCTGGATGTGGGCACTGGCTGACACCATTGATGGTGAAGACAAGGTCAGGCAGGGTGTGGATGGCGTCACATTCGATGAGGCACTGCAGACAGAGAGGGAGGGTAGGTTGGTCCTGCTGGTCCTGGAGTGTGTGGACAACCCCGGAGTGACGCTTGGGACCGATTGTTTAACCTCGCTACCGAAGTGCTGGGTGTTGATCTTATTCCAGATGTCACGGATAGAATTTGGTGGGCCAATCAGCAAAGAAGTCTCGGTGTCAACAATGGCCTGGCAGCCGCCATCACAAGTAATGACCTTCCCATTCATGGTGATGCTGAAAGACGGGGTGCAAAGCAGGCACCAGGTTCACTCTGCAGCCCCCTGCCTCCCCCCCTCCCTGGCCGTCTCCAGAGCAGCCCTTCAGCATGTACCCACCTCTTTTTCCATTTGTGCTGGTCACACTGACCTTCTTTCAGTTCTTCTTTTTTTTTTTTTGAGATGAAGTCTTGTGCCGTCACCCAGGCTGGAGTGCAGTGACACAATCTTGGCTCACTGCAACCTCCGCTTCCTGGGTTCAAGCTCTTTTGCCCAGGCTGGAGTGCTATGGCATGATCTTGGCTCACTGCAATGTCTGTGTCCAGAGTTCAAGCGTTTCTCCTGCCTCAGCCTCCCCGAGTAGCTGGGATTACAGGTGCCCGCCACTACACCCAGCTAATTTTTGTATTTTTAGTAGAGACACGGTTTCACCATGTTGGCCAGGCTGGTCTCGAACTCCTGACCTCAGGTGATCTGCCGACCTTGGCCTCCCAAAGTGCTGGGATTACAGGCGTGTGCCACCTCGCCCAGCTGCCTTTCGGTTCTCAAATGCGCCAGGCTCTTCCTCACCTCTGGGCCTCTGCTGATGGTGGTCTCCCTTCCTAGAACTGCCCCTACCCCCTTTGTCTGGCTAATTTCTCTGTTTCCTCCAGGTTCCAGCTTAATTGCCACTTTTTCAGGGACGTCTTCCCTGCAGACCAGCTCCGGCTCCTCTCTTGGTCAGCCTCTGGCAGGTCTGGATGTGGGAATGTGTGGTTTGTGTGGTTCGTTGGCTCACGCACGCCTGCTTACTATGTGATGAGGGTTGTCAGAGCAGGGTGTGAAGTCAGCGCCCCCCTCAGGTGTGTGCCTGTCACACAGTGGATGCTCAATGCGTTGGTTGAATGAATGAATGGGGGACACCAGAGACCTGTATCTCTGAAGCAGGCAGCTCTTGTGGGCAGGAGACGCTCAGAATGACGCGGAGGGGGCCACAGGCTGCCCTGAAAGAGGTTGTCTCCTCCACAGTCCCGGGTTCAGGAGCTGACCCCTGGCCCGGCTGTGCCCAAGGGGAAAGCCATAGGCAACAGAAGCCTCTGAAGGACAACTTAAGCTTTTGTCTCATGGTGTCACCCAGAGTCTGGCCGGTTATTGTCCCTATGTTCCCAGGCACTTCAAGGGAACCAGGTTACTGCCTCTGTCACAGCCCCCTGCTCTGCTGTGTGCCGGGGATGGGGGTGGGGTGGGGAGTATACTTCAGTATGATTCACTTTTAGGTCTCGAGAATGAACCAGACCCCTCTCTCCACTGCTGGGATTTTCTCCCTGGGGTGGCCTGGTTTGCGAGGGATGTCCCCTGTTTTCCAATGGAAAGTCCCATGTACTGGGAACCCCCACTGCCCCAGATAAACCAGGACGGTTGGTCACTTATCATGCCTCTGCTGAGCCTGGTGGGTCTTCTCAGACCACACTGCCCACCCATCCCACAGTACAGCGAGGGCCTCCGCATACTGCTCCGTCCTCTTCCCAGAGACCCCAGCCTCCCCAGGCCTCCAGGTCTCCTTTCTCTTGTTTGGTGCCAAGACACTCTCTCTGGTTCACTCTCTCTGGTCAAGATCCTGGCCGGGAGACCTGGAGGGATCCTGATCCCATGGGTATGCTTTACGTATGTGTGTGTGTCTTGTGACTGCACGTGTGTGTGTGTGTGTTTGACATATCTCCACATGTGCATGTGTGTGTGTGATTGCATGCATCTGTGAGTGCATGTGTGTGTGTGTGTGATTGCATGAGTCCGTGAGTGCATGTGTGTGTGTGATTGAATGTGTCTGTGAGCACGTGTGTGTGATTTTGTCTGTGAACGCATGTGTGTGTGATTGCATGTATCTGTGAATGCATGTGTGTGTGATTGCATGTATATGTGAGCGCATGTGTGTGATTGCATGTGTCTGTGAGTGCACGTGTGTCTATGATTGCATGTGTCTCTGAGCATGTGTGTGTGATTGCATGTGTGTGTGATTGCATGTGTCTGTGTGTGTGTGATTGCATGCACCTGTGAGCGCATGTGTCTATGACCGCATGCGTCTGTGAGCACATGTGTGTGATTGCATGCATCTGTGAGTGCATGTGTGTGTGTGATTGCATGTGTCTGAGTATATGTGTGTGTGTGATTGTGTGTGTGTGCTTGTGTGTGTGTGATTGTGTGTGTGTGTGACTGCATGTCTGTGAGTGCATGTGTGTGATTGCGTGTGTGTGTGATTGCGTGTGTGTGATTGCATGTGTCTGTGAGTGTGTGTGTGTGATTGCATGTGTGTGTGACTGCATGTGTCTGTGAGTTCATGTGTGTGTGAGATTGCGTGTATGTGATTGCATGTGTGTGTGAAATTGCATGTGTGTGAGATTGAATGTGTGATTGCATGTGTGTGTGACTGCATGTGTCTATGAGTGCGTGTGTGTGTGATTGGATGCATCTGGAGTGGATGGTCTATGAGTGCATGTATGTGTGACTGCATGCATCTGTAAGCACATGTGTGTGTGATTGCATGTGTCTATGAGTGCATGTGTGTGAGATTGCATGTGTGATTGCATGTGTGTGTGATTGCATGTGTCTATGAGTGCATGTGTGTGTGTGATTGGATGCGTCTGGAGTGGTTGGTCTGTGAGTGCATGTATGTGTGACTGCATGCATCTGTAAGTGCGTCTGTGTGTGTGTGTGTTTGGGGGGGTGGCATCACTTGGGGCAGGAGTCAGAGGTGTGGCTTGCCTGTCCCTGGCTATCTGCCAGTAGAGGAGTTTGGACACTGGCACCCAGTTAAGGTTTCCGGTGTAGTAGGAGGGGTCCACCCCGCCAAGCATCAGCACACTGCCCTTCTCTTCCTTGCTGGAGGGGAAAGGAGCAGGAATGGCTCATTGCAAGTGGAGAACAATGAGTAGCATTCTTCAGGCTCAGAGACACCAGGCACTGTCTAAGGGACTGCTACTGTCACTCACTTAATCCACACACTCACGCAGCCCTATGGAGCAGGCACTACTATGCTCCCCATTTTATGGATTGAGAAGTTGAAGCAAAGAGGAGTTGAATATCTATCCAAGGTTAGTAACAAGTGGCAAAGCTGAGGATTGAACCTGGATGGTCTGGCTTCTGAGCTGGGCTCTGCCCACCCCATCTTCTGTGAAGCACCAGGTCTCCTCCAGCAATCAGAGCCTGAGATGAAGTCAGAGGATGCCATGGAGAGAGGGGTCTGACCTCCACTCATCCAGCCTGTCATTTTCTGGAAAAACGGAGGCCCAACAGGGACTAAGACCGCATGTTCAGGCTCACACAGGGGTGTCTCCACGGGCGTGTGAGCCGCTGCTGTTGCTGTCTTGAAATTCTTATTTTTTTGAGACGGGGTCTCTTTCTGTCATGCAGGCTGGAGTGCAGTGGCGTGATCATGGTTCACTGCAGCCTTGACCTCCTGGGCTCAAGTGATCCTCCCATCTCAACCTCCCGAGTGGCTGGGACTACAGGCATCTACCAATATGCCTGGTTAATTTTTGTATTTTTTTGTAGAGGTGGGGTTTCACTATGTTGCCCAAGCTAGTCTTGAACTTCTGAGCTCCGCCCAGCACAGCCTCTCAGAGTGCTGGGATTATAGGTATGAGCCACCGTGCCCAGCCTTCAAATTCTTAACATTTTTTTTGAACAAGGTCCCCTGCATTTTCCTTTTGCATTGGGCTCTGCAAATATTGTGACTGGTTCTGGAATCATGGTAAAATCATAGCGAGGTAGGAACAGCTCTGCATACCCTCCTCTTCCACATCAAATCCATCAGCTCATCCTCCAGCTCTTCCTCCAGCTCATTCCTCCTTCCCCACACTGTTCTTCCTCTTCCCTGGACCAAGCTACCACCTTTTTCTTCTTCTTTTTTTTTTGAGACGAAGTCTCGATCTTGTCACCCAGGCTGGAGTGCCATGGCGCAATCTCAGCTCACTGCAACCTCTCCCCCTGCCATGGGGGAGAGTCCTGAGGGCTGAGTTCAAGTCCTGCCTCAGTCTCCTGAGTAGTTGGGATTATAAGCATGCCCACCACGCCTGGCTAATTTTTGTATTTTAGAGATGGGGTTTCACCATGTTGGCCAAGATGGTCTCACACTCCTGACCTCAGGCGATCTGCCTGAGGCACTTGGCCTCCCAAAGTGCTGGGATTACAGGCATGAGCCACTGTGCACAGACTCTTCCCTGGCCTGCCTGCCTCCACTCTGGTCAGTGAGCATCCTTCAGCTGGCAGCCAAGGTGAGCCTTCAAAACTGTAAATCGGACCATGTCTCTTCCCTGCTTATCCCCCTGCCAGAGGCCTCCACTCCCACCTAGTACAAAACCCCAGGGTAGCCTTGTCCCTGCCTCCCCCTCCAGTGCTCCAGCCACGCAGGCCCCCCTGCTGGTCCCCGGACGCTGCAAGCTCTCATTTCTCCTCTGCATTCACTCGTCCTTGCTCCAGGCACTTAGCCGCTCAAGCCTGGCTCATTCCCATTCTGAGGTCTCAGCTCAGGGAGGACTTCGCCACCGGCCATCTCAGCCCACACCCTCACTCCCGTCTGCTCCATCGCCCTGATTTGTTGCTGCTTTTATAGAACAGTTGCTGTCAGAGTTACCTTTTCTATTTTATTTTTGAGACAGAGTCCTGCTCAGTCGCCCAGGCTGGAGTGCACTGGCGTGATCTCGGCTCACTGCAAGCTTCGCCTTCCGGGCTCAAGCCATTCTCCTGCCTCAGCTTCCCGAGTAGCTGGGATTACCGGTGCCCCCGCCATGCCCGGCTAATTTTGTATTTTTAGTAGAGTTGAGGTTTCACCATGTTGACCAGGCTCGTCTTGAACTTCTGACATCAGGCGATCCGCCCACCTTGGCCTTGCAAAGTGCTGGGATTACAGGCGTGAGCCACGGCACCCGCCAGAGTCATCTTTTTCTTTTATTTATGGACTTATTTCTTGTCTGCCTTCTCTGCTTCTTGTCTGTCTTCTTCATGTGTACAGAGCAGTACCCAGCACATAGTACCCAGCGCATGAATCATCTCCTCTGATGGAGTGTGGGAGTTCCTCAGGCTCACGAGGCTAAACACCGTCAGGTCGTGCTATGGGGCCAGGGTTTGAACTCAGTCACCCAGAGCCCACAGCCTCAACCACCCACTCTCCTGCTTCCCACACGGGTCTATGGGGTCAACCACGGGATTTGCGGGGAGGACACAGTTTGTCACCACGACCGTCCTGCCATCTGTGCTTCCTCCTTCTCCCCTGCTCTCCACCAGACCCTAAGTCCATCAGAAGACCAGCTTTTACTTCCCAAGCCCAGTGATTGGAGGCTTGCTGATGGATTGACCAGCCATGGGGGAGAGTCCTGAGGGCTGAGTTCAAGTCCTGCCACTACTGGGCAGTCTTGTGCAGATCGGTTTCTGAGTCTGTTTCCTCATCTGTTGAATGAAAGGACTGGACTACAGGGGTCAGCACACCTTCTGCAAAGGGCCAGTTTTTTAGGCTTCCTGGGCTGTACAGTCTCTATTGCACTGCTCAGTGCTGCCCTTGACACTCAAAAGCAGCCACACGCCTTCATAAACGAATAAACATGCTTGTGTTCCAATAAAACTTTATTTACAAAAACAAGTGACAGGCCAGGTTTGGCCCCCAGGATACAGTCTGCTGACTCCCTGGACCAGACTATCTCTAAGGAAACTTCTGGATAAGAGAGTCTCTAATTTTTCATGCAAGTGAAAGCTGCTTACAGCAGAGCTGGAGAAAGGCTTGTCTAGCCCACGCTTGCCTGCTCAAGTAGAAGGCAAAGAGGTTTGAGAAAGGAGGCCTTGGTTCCACAGGTCCTCAAAGACGGGGTGGCTCCCTCAACACTGAGGCTGGGGTAGCCCAGTCCCAGGATGCCATTGAAGACCGCGTATTTCATGAACTGGCTGGGCTCCTTGATGCTCAGGTCGAACCCCTGGCCGAAGTCCACAAGGTCCCTGATCTGTGGGAGAGGAGGGTGTTTCTGTGGAAAGATTTGGGAAGTGGGGCTGGGGTTGGGCTGGGGTGCAGGTGTCTGAGGAGGTAGCACTGACTCCATGGGGGAAGCCTGAGGCCACTGTGAGGTGGGCTGACCTATGTGAGCGTGGGTCCCGTGGGCTGTGATTCTAACCAACCCCGTGCCTCCTGCATATCATCCGAGCTTAGTCACAGAGGCCCACATTCCCTTTATACAGGTGGGGCAACAGTGACTCCCAGTGTGACCACACGGTTCCTGCTTGAGGACACATGGGTAGGGAGCAGGATTGTCCCCTTTTTGGTGTCGCTATGATCTGATCACAGAAACAGAGAGAATTCATTGCAAATGTCAAAGGTTGTCTTTTCTACATCCCCCAAGGGAGACAGTAGCCCGTTACACGTGTAGCCACTAGGGTTCTTATGAAAATTTTGTCTGGGAAGTAAATGCTTCTCTCTCTCTCTCTGTGTGTGTGTGTGTTACTGAGGGACTTTTAGAAGTATGCAGGCACTTCTGGGGAGGAGTCCCTAGTGTTAATTAGACTCTGAGTGTGACCACACAGTTCCCACTTGAGGACAAACTGGTAGAGAGCAGGATTGCCTTCTTTTAGAAGACCAATGGGGGCTACACATGGTGGCTCATGCCTGTAATCCCAGCACTTTGGGAGGCCGAGGTGGGCGGATCACAAGGTCAGGAGTTTGAGATCAGCCTGACCAATAGGATGAAACCCCATCTCTACTAAAAATTACAAAAATTAGCAGGGCGTGGTGGTATGCACCTGTAATCCTAGCTACTTGGGAGGCTGAGGCAGGAGAATTGCTGGAACCCTGGAGGCAGAGGTTGCAGTGAGCTGAGATTGTGTCACTGCACTCCAGCCTGGGGGACAGAGCAAGACTCTGTCTAAAAAAAAAAGCAGAAGAAGACAAATGGGGAACCTGTTTATCAGGCAGAGCTCCCCAAAGCTGTGGCCCGTTTTCCCTGCCTGGTTCCTGGAGACCCTCAGCCCCAGGCCAGTTCTCCCCTCTCCTGACAACACTCCGCACCCATGTGAGACCTGGTTCGCCTCCCAGCTCTGCTGCTTGCCCCTTGTGTGACCTTGGGCAAGGCACTCACTCTCTCTGTTCCCTCTTCTATAAAATGGAGGTAACAATAGAGTCTGCTGTGGTCATGAGGATTAAACAGGTTATTCCAAGTGATGTGTCCAGTGTGGCACCTGACACAGTGTGAGGGCACAAAACTGGTGGCTTTTACCCACCCACCTCTGTCCTTGCATCCAGCAAAATTAGTCTTCTACTCATTGTGGGAAAAGGGGCTGCAGATTCGCTCCTCCTTCACCCGAGCACCTTGGCCGGATGGTCCCGCTGTCTGGGGAGGCTGTTCTGGAGGAGTGTGCATGCCAGCAGGGGCACCATCTCCCCTGGGTCACAGCCCCACAGGGCAGGTGGCCAGCTGCTGAGGGACTTTAGGAGAGATGGATACTCCCAGCTGCCCCTTCACCTGGTCCTGTAAGTGATGGTCACACCTAAGGCCAGCCCTGCCTCTGCCTCTGGTTTCCATGTTACCTTAACAGTGTCATAGCCAAGAAATCCCGACATCTGCCCGGTGCCATAGGCGATGCTGATGGGCCTGCCTGAGCCCTGGAACGTGGAGGACAGCAGAGGGTTGAAGACGTTGTGGTCAGCTGCAGACACAAGGGGTGGGCATCTGTCAGGCTGCTGCGGATGGAAGAGGAGGTAGGTGCTGGGAGGACATGAGATGGGGGAGGGAGTGCTCATCGAAGGCTTGGCTGACGCAGTAGACGGAGAGCACCCACAAGTCAGTGGAGCCCATGTCCAGGATGACCGTGAACTCCTGAGGCGGTGTTCCGATGTTGATGATGCCGATGTAGGCCAGCTGCCAGGACTTGGGAGGGATGGTGAGGGAAGGCCTGGCATCCTGGCCATGCCCCTGGTTCCCAGGGTGCCTGCCTTCTTCATGTTTCCTGAAATCACTTTCCAACAGCCCCCTCCGCACAGTCTCTGCTCAAGCCACCACCATCATTTGAGAAGCTCTCCAGTGTTCCCCACAGCTCGCCAAATCCTTTCCACCCTGGAAGGCCCAGCCTGAGTGCCTCCTCCTCCAGGCAGCCCTCCTAGGTTGCCCAGGCCACTGTGCTCTTTTCTTCCTTTAAACTCAAATCGCATAATATTAATACCACACAGTTGATCCTTTTGCTTGACATTTACTTACTTTTGTCTGTTTCTCTGGATGGGCTATAAGTACTTGAAGAAACGATGAGGCCTTTGGTTACATAAGCAACAATAATCATATTGTTAGTTTATCATAACATCTCACACCAGGGGCTCAATAACTTAAAAAAAAGTTTTTTTTGAGATGGAGTTTCACTCGTTGCCCAGGCTGGAGTGCAATGGCGCGATCTTGGCTCATTGCAACTTCTGACTCCCGGATACAAGCAATTCTCCTGCCTCAGCCACTCGAGTAGCCGGGATTACAGGCATGCGCCACCATCCCTGGCTAATTTTGTATTTTTAGTAGAGATGGGGTTCCTCCATGTTAGTCAGGCTGGTCTTGAACTCTCGACCTCTGGTGATCCGCCCGCCTCGGTTTCCCAAAGTGCTGGGATTACAGGCATGAACTACTGCATCTGGCCACAGTTTTTTTGAGAGTCAGAGTCTCTCTCTTTTGCTCAGGCTGGAGTGCAGTGGCATGATCGTGACTTGCTGTAACCTTGACCTCCTGGGCTCAAGCGATTCTCCCACCTCACCCTCCCAAGTAGCTGGGACTACAGGTGCACACCACCCTGCCCAGCTAATTTTTAAAACTTTTTGTAGAGACAGGGTCTCACTATGCTGCCCAGGCTGGCCTCAAATTCCTAGCCTCAAGGAATCCTCTTGCCTTGGCCTGCCAAAGTGTTGGGTTTACAGGCCTTAGCCACTGCAACACCTCAACAACTTTTTTGTTAGTTTGATTCCGGGGCTGAAAAAGCTAAACTTTCTCTTTTTTTTTTTTTTTTTTTTGAGATGGAGTCTTGTGCTGTTGCCCAGGCTGGAGTACAGCAATCTTGGCTCACTGCAACCTCTGACTCCCGGTTCAAGAGATTCTTTTGTCTGTCTCCCAAGTATCTGGGATTACAGGCATGCATGCACCACTGTGCCCGGTTAATTTTTGTATTTTTAGTACAGACAGGGTTTTGCCATGTTGGCCAGGCTGGTCTCGAACTTCTGACCTCAGGTGATCCGCCTGCCTTGGCTTCCCAAAGTGCTGGAGTTACAGGCGTGAGCCACAGCACCTGGCCTAAACTTCTACCTCGGGTGTCAAACCTGATTTGCAGTTTTCTTTATTGCCATTTGATTAGACATGGATCACCCTTCAACGTGGCTCCTTTAGTTCAGAAAGGGTGATGTTCCCATAACAAGCACTGTCGTGGTTCAAGGGTGTCCAGTGGCACTATCACTGGCGCAGAAATGGATGTCTACCTGGCACCTTGTCATTGCTGGGCCCAGTCACCACAGACCAACAACAAAGGGTAGGAGTGCCTTCTTCTCTGGAAATGGGTCCCGGTTCCCCGCCGTTTGCAGAAGCTCCAGCCCTAACCCGCTGGCTCAGCCCCAGATGAGCCCCAGTGCTTGCCAGGGGCCCTAGGGGGCGCTGTGGAGTTCCATCCTCCCAGCACACTCACAGCCAGGTAGTTAGTTCCTCATGGGTTCCAAAGATATTCCCTCGTCCTGATATTGATCAAGAAACTTATAGGCCAGACTGTAAGGATATTTCTCAAGATAATCTTTCAGCCTGTCATTTTCCCGGAGGTTTTCTCGAATGGATTTGATCTTCATCAGAGGGATTCTTCAACTGAGCATTGGGAAGGGAAACAAATAAGGGACAGTCATCGGCTGCCCCTTGCTGCAATGTGACCGTCACACTGTGCCTTGTAATTACATCCTGCATTTTCCAAACTTTTTAATGACTGTTATCTTACTATCAGAAAAAGACACCAATGAAAAGACCATGGCAATGGCTCTAGGTTTAATTCCAGGTTATATTGAGTAATCTTGGGCAGTTTATATGATCTTTCTGAGCCTCAGTTTCCCTATCTATCTATAAAAAAAGGTGGAATGATGACCCACCCCCTCCTTAGCATAGAATGTTTGGAGGTGTTAAGTGAGACAGTTGATATAACGCACCTGCCATATAGCAGGTCCTATAACAATGACAGCCCTTCCTATGGCTATTGCCATCTCAATGTCTCTTTCTCAGGCAGCCTGAGAGGGAGGGATAGGGAGAATCATTATCCTCTTTTTACATGGAAGGAATCTGAAATGCAGGGACTTTGTGACTTGGCTCTGGTTACGCTGATTAATAGTGGCAAACCCGGGCCTAGAAGTAGCCCTCCTGATCTCCCCAGGGTTCGGCCAGAAGAAAGGGGTGAGAGAGGAAGCCAGGAAGCAAGAAGAGTCATGGATGCTGAGATGGGGAATAAGGCGGGGAAATGAGGAGAGCAGAGAAACAAAAGTGATTCAAAACACAAAGAAACAGAGTTCTGCATACACAGAGATATCTAAAGAGACAGAGATGTAAGAGAGAGATGCAGAGACAGAGGTGCATTCACAGAGATGTATATAAGGAAACAGAGAGGGAGTAGAGAGAAAACCTAGAAAATCGCACAGAAGAAATTCTGTTTCTACATGGGAGCACACCTACAGCTGCACAGGTTGAGCACTGAACAATTCTAGGGAGTCCCATTCACATAGCCCATGATGTGACTGGTGCCCCTGGAGTTGTGCAACCCTGCAGACCTGCCCCAAGACCTTTGGGCCCCACAGTGCAGACCTGCCCCAAGACCTTTGGGCCCCACAGTGCCCATGGCAAGCTACTCATCAATAAACGGAGCCTTGAACTTTATATGAGCATCAGAGAATGATTGCATTTCCTCCCCTGCCCTGGAAGAAGAATAAGAGGCAAGAGAAGAAGGGGGCAAGAAGGAGCCCAAGGAGAGAGCTGATGTGTCTTATACTTACTTGACCAAGCATTCTGAGAGTGCCACCAACCTGAGGATCAGAAGCCGCTCATACTTCCTTCCTGGGTCTAAAGCACTCAGGAAAGAGTGAATTCTGAGCATGCAGTGGCGGTCAGGAGGTGCTCACTTAGATACACTCTGATCTGCCCTAGTCATCTCCTTGGGGGCCAGTATTGACTCGATAAGAAATGCAAACCTTCCTGATAAAGTCTTTACCCGTTTGTGAGGAGGAGACCTAGAAAATTCTCAGAATACAGAGATTTCTATTCTAACCTCTTCCTTGGGGCTTGGCTGAAAAAACAAAACCAAACCATACAGGGTAACAAAGAGCGGGGAGACGCTTACTGTCTTGGAGCTAAAGGCAGCAAGCACGTGTGACAAAATAAGCGTTAGATGCTGTGCTTGATATTTATGATCTCATGCAGTGACCCTGTGAGGTGACCTTCCCAGTGACCCTGTGAGGTGCGCATTGCTGCCCTCATCCACGAGGAGATTGCTAGGAGGAAGAGAGGTCAAATTGCAGAGTGAAAATGTTGGGAGCGGCCCACTGACGTATGAGTGGATTTAGGGGGTGGGATGGCACACAGCAGGGCCACTTACGCTGCCAATCTGCTTCGAAGATCCAGCCTAGAGCAGCATGACCCTGACACAATTTTAATATTGGAAGAAATGCGATACATGCAATCCAAAAATATTGTTTGTATCCGGTAAACATTTACTGAGGACCTGCTGTGTGCTGGAGAGTGGGATAGATGCTGGGAAATCAAAGTCGAATAGGACACGGTCAGGCCCTGCCTTCAGGGAGTTTGCAGTCTGGGGCAGGAATCACAAGCTCGAGACCAAGGTGGCAAAGGAAGTACATGGAAGAACTGGGTGGGTGTCTCTGGCACCAGCACTACTGTCTCCCCACAAGGGGCAGCCTCTTCTCCACTCCACCAGCAGTTGCCACACTGGCAGGTGGGCTGTGATGCCAGGTTGCCAAGTTTTCAAGATGTAAATGGCAAAAACTCAAATTGTGTTTCTCTTACTACATTCTTTTTTTCCCCCCTTTCTTTTAAGACGGAGTCTCACTCTGGTGAGATCTTGGCTCACTGCAACCTCCACCTCCTGGGTTAAAGCACTTCTCCTGCCTCAGCCTCCTGAGTGGCTGGGATTACAGGTGCCTGCCACCACACCTGGCTAATTTTTGTATTTTTAGTAGAGATGGGGTTTCACTGTGTTGGTCAGGCTGGTCTTGAACTCCTGACCTCAGGTCATCTGCCTGCCTTGGCCTCCCAAAGTGCTGGGATTACAGGCGTGAGCCACCACTCCTGGCTTCTCTTAACCACACTCTTGCAACATGTTTCTGACACCAGATGCATGGGGCTTTTCTCCCCACCAACAAGCTAGCAGTCAGTTCTGCAGCAGACACCAGCCAAGGTGTCCTCCAGTTCAAGCCTGACACCATCCACCTGGAGACAGTGTCAGCTCCCACAGGTTGAGGGCTCGGGCCTATGAAACTGGGCCCCGCTTCCAATGCCAGTTGCAGGCCCCAGGTTGTTTGACCTGTGCTTCTGACCAGCTGGCCGTACGTTGGGGTTCCCAAGACCCCTCTCTTTGGGTTCAATTCATTTGCTAGAGCAGTTTTCGGAAGGCAGGGAACATTTACTTACATCTACCTGTTGTCTATAAAGGATATGACAAAGGATACAGATGAAGAGCTGCATAGGGGGAGGTATGGGAGAGGGGACGTGAAGCTTCCATGCCCTCCCCAGGTGCCCCACCCTCCAGGAACCGCCGCATACTCTGGTTTATGGAAGCTCTACAAACTTCATCCTCTTGGGCCCTTTATGGAGACTTCATTGGATAGGCACGAGGGAAGCATGGACAGCCATGTAGAAGTACGATTGAACGAAAAGGGAACGATGGAGTGCTGACTGGCTGAGTGGGGAAACCCAGCAGTGGCCGTGTGTTGAGATCCTTCTTGGCCTCTCTGTACAGCATTCCTCCCTGCAGGGTATGGGGCAGGACCCCTTCTGAAGTGGAGTTTTATGACGCGCAGTTATGCAAGGTCAGTCAGAGAATTTCTTTAGGGACAGAGGCAGGGGAAGGTTAGAACATAGTTTTAGGCACTAAGACCTGCCTTAGGGAGAAAAAGGAGCAGGCGAAAAGAAGGCTGGAGAAGGTCAGGGAGAAAGATTCTGTTTTCTGAGCCCTGGGTAGAGGCCTAACATACTCTAAGCTTGTAATAAAAGACTGTAACAAGGGCTATGGGAGTTATGAACCAGGAACTGTGGATGAAACTGATGTGCGTATATAGATAATAATATCATAATAAGTCAAAAGTCTGGATATTTATGTGAAATCCATGATCTTTAGATGTTGGCAGCTAATTCATTTGTTTTTCAAGAAACATAGTGTGGGCCAAACCTCAAGTAACTGTGGGATGTGCAGGTTTTTATTTCTGGCCTAGAGGTGGGAGTAGAAAGGAGGCAGAAAGGGAGGGTAGAAAGGGGACAGAAAGGGAGGGTGTTCAATTCATGTTTGTTGAATGAATAATAGATGAAATGCATTGCTTTTCCTTCCATTTGTAAAGAAAGACTACCAGGATCAGATAAACCAACGGACTTACTGAGAACTCCCACTTGATGAGCACCTGCTGTAATTCCCCTGACAGGATCCTGGCTGGAAACATTTTGTCTGCCAAATAAAAAGAAATAATTCAAGTGTCTTGCCAATCAAAAAAGACAAAAAAGGACCACCAGGAGTTTCTGCTTGCCTGAGATGAGATGAGCTACCTTCTTAAACTGGTATTTTTCTGTCCAAAATAAAGAAAATGGAATGGTATGGCTTCTTCTAGGACTTCCAGGGCCCTCATGTTCCCATATAAGATCCAGATCCAGTCCATGTCCATCTTGGGTAGAGCAGTGCTAAGGCTGACCTGGTGATCTCGGCTCACTGCAACCCCAGGCTTGGGTTGCAAATGATGTGGGGGCTCTGCATATATATATATATATATATATATATATATATATATATATAAACATACACACACATACATACATATGTATATATATAAATACACATATACATATATACGTGTGTATATATATGCATATGTCTGTATATATACATATATATGTATATGTACACATACACACACACACACACACACACACACACACACACACATATATATATATATATTTTTTTTTTTTTGTAGAAACAGGCTTTTGCCATGTTGTCCAGGCTGGTCTTGAACTCTTGGACTCAAGTTTATCCTTGTGCCTTGGCCTCCCAGAGTGCTGAAATTATAGGCATAAGCAACTGTGCCTGGCTGGGGCTCTGTGTCAGTTTGACCTCTCCTGAGAGAATCTGACAATATCTAGCAAATTGCACATACATATATGACCTTTAGCTCGGCAATTCTATTTCTAGGAATCTGTCCCAAAGGCACACCGGCAAAATACCAAAAAGATATATGTACAAGCAATTCATTGCAGCACGATTGGTAATTGCAGAAGACAAGTAACATGTCAGAAAAGTCCATCTATAGAGGATTGCTTAATAAGCTAGAATGCAGAGTGGACACACAAAGGGGTATAATGCAATGGAAAGAGAAATGAGATGAATGGGATCTCCAGAGCATATTGCTTTGATTGACTGATTCATTGATTGATTTGGAGATGGATTTTCACTCTTGTTGCTCAGGCTAGAGTGCAGTGGTGTGGTCTTGGCTCATTGCAACCTCCACCTCCCAGGTTCAAGCAATTGTCCTATCTCAGCCCCCTGAGTAGCTGGGATTACAGGTGCCCATCACCACACCCAGCTAATTTTGTATTTTTAGTAGAGATAGGGTTTCACCATGTTGGTCAGGCTGGTCTTGAACTCCTGACCTCAGGCAATCCACTCCCCTCAGCATCCCAAACTGTTGGGATTACAGGTGTGAGCCACTGCACCAGGCCTTCTTTAGTTTTAAAAAGGGGGTCAGCAGAATGGTGTTTATAGTTTGCTGCTTTTGCATATGCATATATATATGCACATATATGTCTATTTTAAATAAGAAACTGTGATAGAATAAGCCAAAAACTAATAAAAATTGTTACTTATGGGGAGGCAGAGGAAGAAGTGAGATTTTTTTCTAAAAAGTTGACTAAAAAGTTTTTTAACATCAGTTTAAGGAAGGAGGGAAAGAAAGCTCTTTATTAAAAAATTCCTGAGTGGTCTGTGGTGGCTCATGCTTGTAATCCCAGCACTTTGGAAGGCCGAGACGGGCAGATCGCTTGAAGCCAGGGGTTCGAGACCAGTGTGGCCAATATGTTAAAACCCTGTCTCTACTAAAAATACAAAAATTAGTCAGGCATGGTGGCGCATGCCAGCAATCCCAGCTACTCAGGAGGCTGAGGGTGGAGAATTGCTTGAGGTCAGGAGGTGGAGGTTGCAGTGAGCCAAGATTGCGCTACTGCATTCCAGTCTGGGTGACAGAGCAAGACTTTGTTTCAAAAAAAAAGAACCTATAGAGATGGCAACTCTTGCTCTAATTGGTTCCTTTCTGCAAAGGTTACATGGTTAGCAGAGGCGCCTCTTCTATTAAAAATCCAATCCGGCCGGGCACGATGACTCACACCTGTAATCCCAACACTTTGGGAAGTCAAGGCAAGGGGATCTCTGGAGCCCGGGAGGTTGAGGATGCAGTGAGCTATGATGGTACCACTGCACTTCAGCCTGTGTGACAGAGTGAGGTGTGGCTCAAAATAAATTAATAATAAATTCCAAAGAGTACATTCAGAAGGAATGGCAGAATTTGAAACTCATTATTTTGCAACTTTTTGGTTTGCAATTTTTTTTTTTTTGAACCGGAGTTTCAACTCCTTTGGGTAAATCCAAGCAGAGTGACAGATGGGTAATACGGCAAGAGTATGTTTAACTTTATAACAAACTGCCAAGCTGTCTTCTGAAGCGGCTGTGCCATTTTGCATTCCCACTGGTAATGAATGACAGCTTCTGTTGCCCCACATCCTTGCCAGCATTCGGTGTGGTCAGGATTCTGGATTTTGGCCATTCTAACAGGCCCCATATATATATTTTATAAATAAATTAATGGCACATAAAGGGGGACTGCTATCTATTAAGTCTTTTTTTAAATTTGAGGTGGAGATTCACTCTTGTTGCCCAGGATGAAGTGCAATGGTGCGATCTCAGCTCACTGCAATCTCTGCCTCCCAGGTTCACACTTGAACTCCTGCCTCAGCCTCCTGAGTAGCTGGGATTACAGGTGACTGCCACCACACCTGGCTAATTTTTTGTATTTGTAGTAGAGACGGGGTTTCACTATGTTGGCCAGGGTGATCTCAAACTGCTGAGCCCAGGTGATCTGCCCGCCTCGGCCTCCCAAAATGCTGGGATTACAGGCCTGAGCCCAGCACCCGGCCTATTAAAACTCCCAAGAAACAGAAACCAAATGCAACACGTGGATAATCTCAAGATCTTGACCCCGGATCTGAATATATCAACTGTTATAAGGCATTTTTGAGAACCAAAGAAATTTGAACGTGGACTGGAAATTAGGTGATTAATATTAAAGTTGGTAATTAAAAAAAAATAAAGTTGGTAATTTTGTTTGGAATAAAAGCTTTGCCACTATACATACATTTGAATACATGTATTTTAATTACAGCTGTATATATATGTGACCCTTGTCTCCCAGAATTGTACAATATTTACAGTGAAATGATAAGTTGTGTGCCTTAAAATACTCCAGCAAATATAAATATATAAAGAATAAAATTAAAAAAATAAGGGTAGGGTGTCACCAGGTGCCATGGCTCATGCCTATTATCCCAGCACTTTGGGAGGCTGAGGCAGGTGGATTGCTTGAGGCCAGGAGTTTGAGACCAGCCTGGCCAACATGGCAAAACCCTGTCTCTACTAAACATACAAAAAATTAGCCCGACATGGAGGTACACGCCTATAATCCCAGCTACTCGGAAGGCTGAGGCAAGAGAATTGCTTAAACCCAGGAGGCAGAGGTTGCAGTGAGCCGAGATCTTGCCATTACACTCCAGGCTGGGTGACAGGGCGTAACTCTGTCTCAAAAAAAAAAAAAAAAAAGAGAAAGAGAAAGCCAGGGAGGGAGACCCCCATTCTGTTGTTTCTAAAAGTTCTCATCCTTTCCACTTCCAGGCCCTGACACAGCTCCTCAGAGTCTCAAGCTGATGGTCAGACAACCTGGAGGGGTAGTGTTGGGAGACAGCAGCATGAGGGCTGGGCCTGAGCAGTGGGCTGGGGAGGCTCAGGAGCAGCTCGGCCAGTTGGGGCCCGCCCAGGTCGGCCTTGCTTGGGACCCTCAGGATACCACTAAAGACAGAAACTTCCAAATGGCAATGTCTTCAACTTATTACAAAAAATGGTCAGACATCAAAGTAAAAATGAATAGTGTCATGGACCTCATATTCCGTCACTCAGCATCAAGAAATGACACTGTTCTGCAAATCTTTGTTTTATCTATACCCTTTCTTTTCCCTTTTTGTGAGATAGGGTCTCACTTTGTTGCCAGGCTGGAGGGCACTGGTGCGATCCTGGCTCACTGCAGCCTCCGACTCCCAGGTTCAAGTGATTCTCATGCCTCAGCCTCCTGAGTAGCAGGGATTACAGGCGTGTGCCACTACACCCAGCCCCTGGCTTTCTCTTCTTTAGTATCATCTGCAGGGAAGGGGCAGGGGCCCCGGTAGGGAGGGAGCCAAAGACGGAAGCAGTGGGAATGTTTTGAAGGGAAGGGAGGAGGAATTCATGACTAAATAACAGAGAGGAGGGCAGCCTGCAAGGATGGAAGGCAGACTAAGATGGACGAGGAGCCCAGGGGGGTGAACAGAGGGTCTGCAGAGTGGAACAAGAGTTGGAAAAGGGTCTCCTCTGGCAGTGGGACGTATGCAGTGAGTCAAGTTTAAACAGAGAACAGCCGGCTGTGGGGAGAGAGAGCTAAGATTTCTGCAGTACCTACCAGCAATCCATTCCCACTTGGATCTTCTGGTCATCCGGTGCTGGAGGCTGCGACTTCCTGCTGGAACTCCTGCTCCAGACATGGAGTTGGTAGAGAATGCTTGCTGCTGGGGAGCCATGGGAAAGAGGCCACGTTCAGTGGCCTCATCTCAAGCTGGACGGCAAAACATCAGGTCACCCAAAACATCTCTCTTTTAAACATATTGTCTGATATATCCAGCTTTTCTTGGTACATCTTGGACCTAAAATTTTGTTATTGTTATTCATTCCTTTAGTAAAGGTAATTCATCAGCCTAATAGAGTTTCTGCTGAAGAATCTACGAGCTTCCCAGCTGGTAACTTCTGCCGTGTGGCTGTCGGATCTCATCCCATAGAATCCAAGTGGCGGAATGTTCCATCGGGTATCCCGTAGAATCCAAGTGGCGGAATGTTCCATCGGGTATCCCGAAGAATCCAAGTGGTGGAATGTTCCATGGTGCAAAGGTCCTTTAGCTCCTGCATGGCAGTGATGTGGCACCTGGTCTACCATGCTCCCTTCTGAGTCCAAGGCAGATATTGCCAGTGAACCACAGCACCCCGGCCACTGTATGTGGCCCCAGAATCCTGAGCAACATGCAGTCCTTTCAGCCACATGTTCCACTAACCAGCCTCGGCGGTGGCTCTGGAATGGTTGCTGTTCTTGGACAAGTCCGTTTGTTATCCTGAAGATGGGGAAACTGAGAGCTGGGGTGTATAATGTACCAAAGGGATGCAAGATAGGTCAGTGAAACGCTGGGAGCCGGGGCTTCTGGTTCTCAGGTAATCCTCTTCCCACCAGGGCTAGGCTTGGGGAGTTGCAAGAAGGAAAAGGTGAGAGAATGGTCAATTGCAGTCCCCGCTGCCAGCTTCTGTAGGAAACCCTTGGAGGTCTGCAGGTGCCAGAGCTGAAGTTCTTTCCTCTTTCTCCTTACGAGCAGCTCCACTTCTGTTGCCAGACTTGCCATCTCATGGGAGCAGGAAAGCAACATTGGAAGCTGCCAGACACGGGGTGGGGGGTGCAGCCCCGGCTGGAGTGGCACCAGGAAGCAGGAGGCAGTGGTGCCAGTTGGTGCTTGACGTGTGCCCAGCTTAGCAGCCCCGTAGCTTCCCCTCCTTGCTCATTCCACAGCAACCCTTGTAAACTGGTATGGCACAGGCCTGTATTTAGAGTAATGAGCATTTTCAGGTCAGATTTTGACAACTGAAACCCAATGTTCTGGTTCGTCTTAGGGGATTCTTGGATGAGTTAGGAGGGTGAGACAAGGGTGTATTCCAGGCCTTGTTACCTCTCTGATGCTCAAGAAATACCTTGGAACTTGGAAGGTCCTGATGAGGGATGAACAACGCATGCTCTCTGGGGACTTCCCTCTATGGAGAGAAAGAATGGATCAAGGAAGGCCCACCGGGAAAGCCTGGGCATGACCTGGGTCTCAACTGATTTCAAGTTGACTTCTAGCCACCGGACCTCATGGTCAGATGCTGATGCCCCATGGCCACCTTCCAAGAAGGAATGGAAGAACAAGACCCTGCCAAAGGAGCGGCCACCTTCGGGGATGGGGGGCCTGTGATATCCCTGGGGGAGATTAGACAAGAACGTTTACTTCCCTCCTTGCCCTGTGGATGTGCTGGGGCCTCCACCCAGGAGGACAAGCAAACCTGAGTTCCTAGTGGTGACAGTGACACCCACTCGCCTCTTGGAGCTGGAGCTGCTGATGATAACCAGCTTATCTACATGGCCCTGGGCCCAGAGCAAACTCAGCTCTATTGACACCTCATTTTCCCTGCCTTTGCATGAAGCCCAAGGGCTTGCCGTTCTGGGAAAGGGGTGAATAACTCATTGCTGGTAACTTGCTTGAGTCAACAAATCAAGTGTATGATGAGGTCATGGTGTGTAACTTGTGGCCTCCATGGCCCCTGGTTGACAAGGGCATGTTCGAGTGTGGAAGGGAGACTAGAGATGGAAAAGCAGCCACTTATGGAGCTTGGTCACCTTGGGCCTTTGCAATTGCTGTTCCCCCTGTCTAGAATGTTCTTCTCCCAGTTCTCTGCATGGCTGGCTCCTCCTCAGTATTCAGCCATCATCTCAATCAATGTTCCCTCCTCAGAGAAGCCTTCCCTGGCCACTCTGGTCTCCCAGCTGTGGAGCATGACTCGTTGGAGGAGCCCTGGGGACACCTGCTGAATGCATTTTCCCATGTGCTCTTTGTGGGTGCCTTGGGAGGCTGATAGTGTCTCCAACTTATAGAGGAGGAAACTGAGGCTCAGCCGCTCGAGCAGCTGGGATTACAGGCACCTGCCACCATGCCTGGCTACATTTTTTGTATTTTTAGTAGAGATGGGGTTTCACCACGTCAGTCAGGTTGGTCTCGAACTCCTGAACTCAGGTAATCCACCTGCCTCGGCCTCCCAAAATGTTAGGATTACAAGCATGAGCCGACCTGGGTTGGCAGGGAGCTCTGCTCCTCACAGCCACACAGGGACTCAGGCTGAGGGATTCTCCGTCCTGATGCAGGGGAAGGGGACAGGCGAGAAATGGAACTCTTGTCCTAAAGGCTTCCACCTTCCCAATGACAGGCATGAGCCTGTAATAGTCTGTGTGGTTGTTTTTTTTAATGGCAGCCTGAGCAGACTAAGAATACAGTCACTGTGTAGTAGTATCAGGTTTAAGTTTAGGTGCACATTATAGAAAACCTAAAATAACCACAACTTTAAAAAGACACAACTTATTTTTTCTCCCTTAAATAAATCTGGGGATAGGCTGTTCAGAGTTGGAATGGTTTCCATTTTCGAAGTCACCTCATAGTCCAATATGGCTGCAGGAGTTCCAGCCAGCACATCTGAAATCTAGACAGTAGTTAGAAGAGGGTGGGGGAAGGCAAAAAGACTCACATCCAGGCTCAACCAGCTCCTTTAGGGCAGCCTTCCAAGAAATGCCTGCTGAAATCACAGTCACCTAGTCACAACTAACAGCAAAGGAGGTTGGGAAATGCAGTCTTTTAGCCGACTGGGCACATTGCTATTCTGAATGAAATGTACTGTTTTTAAGGAAGAGCAGAGAATGGATACTGTTGTAGGCAGCTGCCAGCTCCTACCTCAGAGGCAAAATCCACTGCCTGCGTTGCGCAGGCTGAATGGCTCGGTGCGGCGTGGGAGCCACAAGGAAGAAGTGGAAGCGAGAAACCAGCTAGACCGATCCGACGCCCGACTCCAGAAATAAAAAGATCAAGTTAACTCTTCACTGACGATCTTCTGAAGACCAAATCAGAGATTCTACATGCCACAGAGCACAACTTCCTTTAAAAACTGCCTTCCTTATGCCATTGCACTCCAGCCGGGCGACAGTGTGAAACTCCATCTCAAAAACAAACAAACAAACAAACAAACAAACAAACAAACACTGACTTCCAACTCAGTTCCTAAATCTCTCTCAACATCTCAGCTTCTCAAATGTCTTGTTACTTCGAACTCTTAAGTTCCCTGTCTTGTCTTCCTTACTTTGCATCACGTGTCCATCCATTCAACCAGTATGACAAGGTCCAGGGCTGAGCAGCTAAGCAAACAAGCAAAACAAAACCCCCACTTTTAGAAGCAGGTAGAGGGAGCTGCGGTGGTTCCAGCCAGTTGTCCTGGCGCTTGGGGAGGCGAGGCTATGAGTTCAAGGCCAACCTGAGCAACACAGAAGCGAATAGGGGGCAATGCAACATGTACTTCCACATACTGTCGTATTTTTTGCTCCTGATCAGGGTCATTTGAAGGACTGAGGAATCTGGGGATAGAGACATCTTGTTTCCTCTCAAATCGCAACCAAAAATGTGACTTCCTTGAGGCTGGAGAGGGTATCTGTTCATCTGCGTACCCAGAGGTCTTAGGAGTGTAGCCATTCAGTGAATGCATGTGAAATGAATGAACAAAGAATGATAAAAAATGAGAAACAGATGAGGGTACTGCTTTCTCTAACTGGGGCTGTTTCTGTCTATAACTTTTTTTTTTTAAATTTAATTTATCAGGGCCACTCCAGTTAGGAATGAAATTGGGTGTAATTGAGGTATAGAACACGGGAACACAGGTGCAGGCGATAGGAGACCAGGACTGGAGGGGATGGGGCTGGAGCCAGGGGCAAGAGCCAAAACAGCGGGAACAAGATAAAAAGAGCACCCTTTTCCCCAATGCCACCTTCCTCCCATGACCTGAATTTCCTGCAGTGTTCTCTTCCTCCCTCCTTTGTCCTAATTCTCTGTCTTTGGTTATTCAGAAGGGCCAGCACCCCCTGCCCCCATAAGATAACTTGGCAATGACTCAGGACATGCAGAGAGGGCGTAGGTGGCTGTTTGTCATTTTCCCTCAACACCCTTGGCAGAATCATCATGTCTGTCACATTCACAAGTTCTTCTTCTTTTTTTTTTTTTAGCTTTAGCAGTTTCTAGCATCTGCATAAAATGATGTATAAAGTAGAGTCTCTGCCTGTCCTTAGAGAAGTTACCATCTGGGAGAGTGAAAAGTCAACTACAGAAAAGCATAGAAAATGCTGAGAAAGGATTGAAGAAGGCCAGGCATGGTGGCTCACACATGTGATCTGAGCACTTTGGGAGGCCGACGTGGGAGGATCACCTGGGGTCGGGAGTTCGAGATCAGCCTGACCAACATGGAGAAACCCTGGCTCTACTAAATATACAAAAAATTAGCCGGGTGCGGTGGCTCGCGCCTGTAATCCTAGCTACTCGGGAGGCTGAGGCAGGAGAATCGCTTGAACCTGGGAGGTGGAGTTTGCAGTGAGCCGAGATCGTGCCATTGCACTCCAGCCTGGGCAACGAGAGCAAAACTCTGTCTAAAAAAAAAAGAAGAAAGGATTGCAGGGTGGGGTGTTTGAATAACATACAAGGGGGGCACTTACCCAGTCTTAGGGTATAGGGGCTTTCCGGAAGTACAGTCTAAGAATTAAAGAGCACAAGTGACAGAAAACCCAAAACAACACTAAAAGAGGTGGTTTATTTCTCTCTCACGCAGAGCCCAGAGGCAGGCATCCAGCGGTGTCATGGCCCTTTATGGTATCAGGGCTCAGGTTCCCTCTATTTTGTTGTGCCACCAGTGTGGCCTCTACTCCTACGGTTGCCTCATCATTATTCAAGATGACTACTCTTGTTCCAGCCATCACGTCCATGTTCCACCTTCCAACATGGTACCACTCAGTGAAGAGATTGCAGGATATAAACTCAAGCTAATCCATCAGTAGTGTTTCCTAATTATTTTCCTTCGGAAATGATACACAGGCAGAGTTAAAAATCACATAGCAGCTGGACATGGTGGCTTGTGCCTGTAATCCTAGCACTTTGGGAGGCTGAGGTGGGCAGATCACCTGAGGTCAGGAGTTCGAGATCAGCCTGGCCAACATGGTGAAACCCCGTCTCTAGTGAAAATACAAAAACTAGCCAGGTGTGGTGTAATCCACATGTAATCTGTAATTACATGTAATTATGTAATCCCAGCTACTTGGAAGGCTGAGGCAGGAGAATCACTTGAACCTGGGAGGCGGAGGTTGCAGTGAGCTGAGATCGAGCCATTGCATTCCAGCTTGGGTAACAAGAGTGAAACTTTGTCTAAAATTAAAAAATAAAAAAATCACATAGCACAAAAGGGCTTATGACAAAAAGTTAAGGTCATTTGCCTTGGTCCTCTGTACCTCTCAGAAGCAATTTCAACCTAGCTTTCAGGCAGGTGCTGTCGAAGGGAGTCATGACATTATGTACCAAGTGAAATGTTTGCAAAACCAACATGGCATCCCTCAAAGGAGTCACCAGTGTCTTAGAAGGGTCAGTAGTTGAGACTGCCTTCTTCACGAACCCCTTCTGTTTGAAGAAGGACTTTAGACAAATTAAGTTTGACAGTTTAATTGAGCAAATAATGATTTGTGAATCAGTCAGCCTCCAGAACCAGAATAGGTTCAGAGAGACTCTGAGGCTGCCACGTGTTCAGATAACATTTATGGATAGAAAAAGGAAAGCAGGTTGGGCATGGCGGCTCATGTCTGTAATCCCAGCACTTTGGGAGGCCGAGGCTGGAGGATTGCTTGAGCCCAGGAGTTGCAGACCAGCCTGGGCAACATAGTGAATCTCTATTTCTATTTTAAAAATAATGATCATTACATTTTAAAAATAAAAAAGGAAAAAGGAAAGTAATGTCCAGAAAAAGAAGCGAGGTACAGAAACAGTTGGACTAGTTATGTAAATGTAGAACCAGCCCCATCTGGTTCAACTTTGTGTCATAATAAGATGGTGAGTAGTTTTTTTCAGTTGCCGTGATCCTAGGTTGCAAGTTATGTAACCTGAGCATGCCCAGACAAATCAAGCGTGCAGCCACAGGCGGAACCTAAATGCTCAGACCAAAGAATGGGGACAGAATTAAGAAGTAGATACATGGCATAATTCATGACCTAACCAGATTGAGCCATGGCATCATCCCATGGCAAGATCTAGTCAGGTCATTGCTCATTGCAAGATTCAATAAGATCACAGCTCATTACCCTCTGCCCATAACACCTGCCACAGCCCCTGGCTTGGGGAGACAGATTTGAGCATGTCTCCTTGCCAGCTGACTTGCACAAACCTTTCCCTCTACAAAAACCTGATACTTCTGTTTGGCTTTCCGAGGGCCAAGGGATCCCGTTTGGTTCCGTAACAATGACAGATTAACATTTGCCTTATGGGAACAAGGTTTGAACAGTTGTCTGCTTGTGATTGGCTGAAACTCTGTGATCGGTATGAGTAGGTTTCCTTTCACTACGTGTGGAGAAACCTTTAGGCCAAACTTAAAATGCCAGGAGACAGCTTTAGGCTAAACTGAAAAATTCTCCCCTTATGGTCAACTTCTTGATTTTGAGAGGTTGGAAACTTCAGAGATTGACATCAGTTACCATTGTAAATAGACTTATTTGGTCCAAAATCCCCCTGGGAAATAGCAGAGCAGTGGGTTTCATAGGTGGGAAAGGAAACAGAATAGAAAAAAAAAAAACCCGATTGGTTAACATCCGGTCACTTCACGTTCCTTTTCTTAAGGGTTAGAGCAGAGGGGACTTCCTTATTATGCTGGAAGCTCCTGTTTCTGGGAGGGAAGGGAGGAGATGGGGGAATATCCGTAATTCTGTAGAATGAATGGGCGGGAAAGAGATTAGTAAATGAAAATGAGTACGTGGTGGCCTTGGGGCTCCTCCTAGGTCCTGGGATTCCATCTGCTTCCCGCTCCTTTTGGGTCCCTCGGACCAGCCTCCCAAGGTCGTGCAGTGAAAGAGAGAAGGCTCGCTGGCCACTCAGGAGGCGGTGGACGTCCGCGCCGGCGCACTCGCTCAGAGCGGCCTGGTCTCCGCCCAGTGGGCGGGGTCTCTTCCCGGGGCCGGGGCGGGGGCCGGGGCGGGGGCCGGGGCGTGCGGCGCGCGCGCGCGAGGGGTCTCCTGGGCGCTCCCACGGGTGTGGCCCGGGCGGCCGCGAGTGTGTGTGTGGCACGATGTCGTGGTAACTCAGAGGCGCGCCAAGCGGGGCGCCCAACGGGGTCGCGGGGCGAGCACGCGCGGCGCTGCGGCGCCGGACGTTGCAGGGGGTGTCACATCCGGTGGGGGGCGGGCCTGGCGGACCCCGGAAGTGTGGGCGCGGCTGCGGTTTAACCCGCAGTGGCGGCGGCGGCGGCGGCGGCCCTGGCAGGTGAGCGGAGACTGGGGAGGGTCCCGGCTCTGCCGCAGGCAGGCGGGGCAGAGGGCGACGGTGGGGGGCGGCGCCGGCGGTGGCTCCCGGGGCGCCCCTGCCTGCCCGCCTCATCCTGGCAGAGGCCGGTGATTGGGCACGAGGGGCGCGTGACTCGCGCCGGGGGCCGGCGCCCCTGTCTCTAGCGGTTGGAGGGAGGGAGAGCGCGAGGCGCCGCCCCGGCTCCCCTGCAGGTCGCACCTCCAGCCCCGCCCCACCCCTCACCGCCACCTTTCTTTTTCCACCTCCGTAGCCCTTCGCCCCATAAGTGAGCATCTGCGGTCACAATTCTGATGACATTACAGCCAGTTAGCCCATTGTATAGATGGGGAAACTGAGGTCTAAGAGTAGGATCTCACTCGCTAGAGGGCATGCGGGAGACGAGTGGCAGAGTGGAGGTTGGAGGGACTTTGGTCTCTGACTTCCTGGCTTGTGCCCTTTCCCCAGGGCATTGAGAGATGGGACTTTCAGCTTTGGCTGTGTTCAGTTCTCAGACTTGGACCTCCCAGCATCTTTGACCAGTTCTTACCCCGGGACCGTCTGGGTGCAAAGGGTAGCGGGTGTATACATACCCATTCTGTCCCTGTTTCCTCTCGATTTCCTCAGCCAGTGAGGTGATTTCCCACTTTACCGACGGGAGAAGGAGTCACCTGGGGCTGTTTTGTGCGTTACTGGCAGAGTTGACTATGCAACTTGGGATTTTAGCCTAGCCCCTGAGCTGAGGCAATGCTTTCTCAGCTACACCTTGTCTGGGCTCACTTACCCTGGGAATGCCAGCCTTCAGCTCCAGAAACTTTCCAGACTAATTTCTCTTCGCTCCAGCAGTACCTCAGTTTCCCTGTTGCTGCCTAAGGCCTTTTCCGCCCCCTTTATTGGCTCCAGGAGTCCCATTTCCTACTCATGCACCAAGATGCTGCCACTCGACTCTCAGTTCTGTGACTCTTGGCGTTAGAGCTGGAGGTGGTGGTGCCCGAGGAACTGGAGAAAGAAAGACTTTTACTTTGTTGTCCAAAGCTGCAACCCTGCAGAGACCTGAACTCTGTAGTTCCAGGGGGGATTGGGGACTGTTGAAGTGAAAATACTAGACGCTGAAGTGAGTCTTTGTTCTTTGAGGTCATAGTGCCCAGAAAAGCCTTTTTCCTAGATTATCTTGGAAATTTGGTTCTGTGCCTTTGTATTTCCATTAAGTAGATGATTTTCATTGTAGACTTTCTGGGCAGTTTCTGGCCACTGTTTTGCAGGTGGCAATAGCTGTGATTTTTTTTCTTTTTTTTTTTTTAATAGCTTTGATTTCTTGCTTGGCTTCCATTTGTTGGGCACTGTTCTGGGGGTTTCTGAACGTACGGTATTCAGTGAACATGTCCAAATAGGTGGTGATTACATTTTATGGATGAAGTGAGTTGCAGAGATGTTAGATAACCTGGCTAGCGTCACACAGCCAGTAAGAGGCCAAGATGGTTTATTTATTTATTTTCTGAGACGGTGTTTCACTCTTTTTCGCAAGCTGGAGTGAAGTGGTGTGATCTCAGCTCACTGCAACCTCTGATCCCACCCCGGGATCAAGTGATTCTCCTGCCTCAGCCTCCCAAGTGGCTGGGATTATAGGCACCCACCACCACGCCTGGCTAATTTTTGTATTTTTTAGTAGAGACAGGTTTTCACCATGTTGGCCAGACTGGTCTCAAACTCCTGACTTCAGGTAATCCACCCACCTCGGCCTTTCAAAGTGCTAGGATTACAGGCATGAGCCACAGTGTCCGGGACAAGGGATTTCTAACCCATCAGTTTCATTCCGAGGCTAATGTGCTTTTAATCTGTGATACTGCTTCTCAACCCTTTAGTTTCCCTAAGGTACTGGACCTTAAGAATCATTTCTGATGCTTGTTAAAAATACAGAGCTCCACCTCTGGAGATTCTTGTGCTGTTATCTGGAGGAGGGCCCAGAAATCTATTTTTAACAAATGCACTGGGTGATTCTTACTGTAAGGTGAGTTTGGGAAGCACCGCCTTTAAGAACTTAGTAGATTTACTGGGCCGCTGGTCGCTTAGATGTGAGATTATTCCTGAGGATTCTTGTTTTCTTTTTGTTTATTGCTTTGAAGTTTGTTAATTTGCCCTTAAAAGGCCATTGTGTTAACTAGCCATATGAATCATTTCTGGACACTGTTGACCAGTAATAATAGGGGTTTTCCAGGCTGACAAAATCAGGTCACTGAAGACCTGATTTAATGGATTTCGCTGTTTTAATCCAGTTGGATCTCTGTTGTGTGGAAATTCTGTTAGAAGTTTCTTTGAAGGATGTGGTGTTTCCACAAGGTTTTGGTCTGTTCCCAGGTGCTTACCGAATGACAGAGAGGTGTCTAATGGCAGCCCTGCCTGAGGTTTTGCCAGCTTTAAAGCATGTTTGCTTAGTAGGTGCTCCTTCCAATTCATATCTCACCTCTTTGTCTTCATTTGCTTGTTTATGTGAAAGACTAAGCAAATATCAAACAGATTTGTCTTGATTTAGCTGGGGCTGGAGAGGGGAGAGAGTCTTCCCAGTGAACTACAAACAGATAGCTCAGGCAGGTGAGCCTAGCTTTGAAGATCTGTAAGTATTTTTAGTCCCACTACTGATTTATCTGGTCCCACCTCAAGCATGACTAAAACTAGTCACAGAGGTAAAGTGTTCTTTTGAAAAAACACTGATTTCTACTTTTCTTTAGAGAACACACCTTTCTATTAAATTTGCCGAGGCTTTTTTTATGGCCCAGGATATGGTCTGTCTTGGTAAATGTTCTGTGAGCGCTTGAGAAGGTTGTGTATTCTGCTATTGTTGAGTCAAGTGTTGAGTAACTTTCAATTCAGGCAGGTTGGTTTGCGATGTTGTTCGTCTTGTGTGTTCGTACTGATTTTCGGCGTTCTGTTCTTTCAGTTAATGAGAGAGGGACATTGACACTTCTGATTATAATTGTGGATTTGTCCATTTCCCCTTGTGGTTTTATCAGTTTGTGTTTCCCAGGTTTTGAAGCTCTGTTGTTAACTGCATACACCTTTATGAGTATTATATTTCCCCGTATGAATTGATCTTCTCTGTTGTATTGTATTAGGCTGTTCTGCATTACTCTAAAGGAATACCTGAAGCTGGATAATTTATAAAGAAAAGAGATTCATTTGGCTCACAGTTCTGTAGGCTGTACAAGAAGCATAGCACCAGCATCTGCTTCTGGTGAGGACTTGGGAAGCTTTTACTCATAGCAGAAGGTGAAAGGGGAACAGGTGTGTCGCACAGCCAGAGGGGAGCCAGAGAGATGCCGGGCTCTTTTAAGCAACCGTCTTCTCATGTGAACTAAGTGAGCAAGAACTCACTACTGCAGGGAGGGCACCAAGCCACCCATGCGGGATCTGTCCCGTGACCTAAACATGTCTCACTAGGCCCCACCTCCAACACTGGGAATCACATTTTAACAGATTTGGAGGGGTCAGATATCCAAACTATGTCATTTATCATGAAATGACCCTTTTAGCCCCTGGAAATATTCTTTGCTCTGAAGTCTGCTTTGTCTGATATTAGTATAGCTAATCCAGCTTTAAAAATTTTGTGTTAAGAATTGATTTCCAGAATATGCAAAGAACTTCTACTACTCAACAACAAAAACCGACCCGATTCAAAAATGAGTGAAGGGCTTGAATAGATACTTCTTCAAAGAAGATATACAAATGGCCAATAAGCACATGAAGAGATTCTCGCCGGGCGCGGTGGCTCACGCCTGTAATCCCAGCACTTTCGGAGGCCGAGGTGGGTGGATCAAGAGGTCAAGAGATTGAGACCATCCTGGTCAACATGGTGAAACCCCGTCTCTACTAAAAATAAAAAAAATTAGCAGGGCATGGTGGTGCGCGCCTGTAATCCCAGCTACTCAGGAGGCTGAGGCAAAATTGCCTGAACCCAGGAGGCGGAGGTTGCGGTGAGCTGAGATTGCGACACTGCACTCCAGCCTGGGTAACAAGAGCGAAACTCTGTCTCAATTAAAAAAAAAAAAAAAAAGATTCTCAACATCACTAGTCATTATGGAATGCAAATCAATACCCCAAGGAGCTACCACCTCACCCATTAGAATGGCTACTTAAAAAAAAACAGTCAATAATAAGTGTTGACAAGGATGTAGAGAAATTGAAACCCTTGTGCTTTTTTGGTGGGAATGTAAAATGGTGTAGCCAGTGGAAAGTTGTATGGCAATTCCTCAAAAAATTAAACATAGAATTGCTGTATCATCTAGCAGTTCCACCTTGTATATATACCAAAAGAAGTGAAAGCAGACACTTGAACAAGTATGTGCATATCCGTGTTTGTAGCAGCGATATTTACAATAGGCAAAAAGTTGGGAGCCACGGAAGTGTCCATTGACAGGTGAACGGATAAACAAAAGAAAAAAACCAGGCGCCCGCCACCACACCCAGCTAATTTTTTTTTTTTTTGTATTTTTGGTAGAGACAGCGTTTTACACCCAGCTAATTTTTTTTTTTTTGTATTTTTGGTAGAGACAGGGTTTTACCATGTTGGCCAGGCTGGTCTCAAACTCCTGCCCTCAGGTGATCCACCTGCCTTGGCCTCCCAAAGTGCTGGGATTACAGGCCTGAGCCCTCGCACTCGTTTGAGTCTTTAAAGGCTTGTTAGTTGGGATCAGAACAGCCTTAGGCCCAGGCCTGATTTTTCCTTACTATGGAGGCAATATTGTCCTTAGTACTTTACCGATGTCCTGTGAATGATGAGGTTTTTCCACTGTTGATGTCTGAGGATTGTTGCCTTGGACTGTACAGATCAGTACTAGCTGAGAACTGGTGGGGGACCCTCTGCAGGTTTCTGGGGTTCTCTGTGAGGCCCCATTCTCTCTGGTACTCTACTCTGTGAACTCTGGCTACGCCGGCCTCCTTGGAGTTTGAATTCCTCTTCTCCACTCCCTGTGCGTTGGGCCCGGAGTCCCTCTAGGAGTCACTTGGAGCGACTGTAGCACTCGCTGTCAGGGATCATTATTCTCTGCTGTCTGATGTCCAGTGTTGACGAACTATCGTTGTGTGTGTTTTGTTTGGCTTTGTCTGGCTTTTTAGTTTTTCTGAGGGAGGAGAGTGAATCTGGTGCCTCTTCCTCCACGTTAGCCAAAAGCAGAAGTCCCCGTCCAGTCAGCATTCCTTGGATACCTGGGGTGTTAGTCTGTTTTTTCGTACTGCTATAATGAAAAGAACTGCCCAAGACTGGGTAACTAATAAAGGAAAGAGGTTTAATTGACTCGCACTTCCACACGCTTGGGAGGCTTCAGGAAAGTTACAGTCATGGAAGGTGAAGTGGGCACATCTTACATGGCGGCAGGTGAGAGAGCGTCTGTAGGAGAAACTGTCAAACGCTTATAAAACCACGTATCTCATAAGACCTCATTCACTATCACAAGAACAGCATGGGGGAAGCCGCCCCTGTGTTCCAGTCACTTCGCACTAGGTCCCTCCCTTCACTTATGGGGATTACAGGGATTACAATTCAAGATGAGATTCCGGCGAGGACGCAGAGTCACACCGTATCACCTCGTATGTGGCCAGTGTTGACCTCGGCGCTGGGATGCAGAAACAAACACCCCAGCTGAGCTCTTGGGGAGCTCACACTCTTGCTGGAGAAACACGTGCTTCCTAAATAAAATGCTGTGTGCGGTGTACAGGGTACCATGGAAGGCAGGATGAACTCTGGGAGGAAGGAGCAAGGAAAGCCTTAGAGAGTTGCTGACTTTTGAGGGATGGAGCAGGCCTTTTATAGATGGGGAAGTGTAGGAAAGAGTATTCCAGGCAGAGTGGAGTGTAGGAGCAAAGGCAGGGCGGCCTGTGCTGTGCGCTCCTAATAGGCCAGGGTCCCTGTCCTATTGATCTTTAGAGTTCAACATATGTTAAGTGACTGGAAGTGTGGTTTTTGTTCTGGGACCGGTAGGTAGAACAGAAAGTTGGGGTGGAGTGAGCTACCTGTGGAGAAATAGAGGCTCGGGGTCAGCTGATACAGGGCATTGTATACCAGGCCAAGGAGCCTGGGGCTTTGAACATAATACTGAAGTGCTGGGGAGCCATGGGAGGGCCGTGGGAGCTCTGACTGCTCTCTCGAGGTTACTGGGGTGTGCAGAAGAGAGGGCTGGAGAGGGCTGGGCTGGCTCAGGGCAGACATTCTGTGCAAGGCTGAAAGTGAGTCCAGAGCTCAGTGTGGTCATGGATCCGGCATTGCCACCCTTTGATAACGGCCTTTGTGGATTCCTGCCTGAGTCAAGAACAGATTTTAGGAGGGCCTGGCTTGGTTTCTCTTTATGATTCCTCTGGACCCGGAAGTTCTGGGTCAGGCTTGTCACTGACAGGAGTAGGGGCTGTAGCTGCCTCACCTTGTATCAGCCTGGGACGGTCAAACCTCGGTGAGAACCGCGGTCTCATCATCTCGGGCTTTGGACAGACACAGCTTGTGTGATCGGCGCACGCTCCTGGATGTTTGTCTTGAGTGTGTCTTTGCCTTGACCTTCCTCTTGATCCCTTCTTAAGGGACAGGTGGATCTGATTGCTCAGCTTGCTCTGTGCAGATTAGAAGTAGGCTGGGGGGGGAGGGACAGCTGCAGACTGAAATCCTTTCCGAGTCATCTCAACAGTAGGGACAAAGGAGATACAAGTGGAAGTTGGCGTGAAGTCAGTATGTTTTTCTTTTCAAGTGAGTCATGGGCCAAAGAAGGAAGAGGCCTTGCCAGATGGCTGGGCTTGACTGTCAGGGAGTTTCAGAAACCAGCCACTTACTAAATCATCTGCTTCTTAGCCATCGTTTTGATTGACGCTGAATGCTGTTGATCTGATTACAGATTGTTGATTCAGCCATTGGAGTTATGTTTCTGTGTTGACTGATGCCATCTCTGGAGGAATCTTAAATTCTGTGTCCTCAGAGTCCACACAGGAAGTGCAGAGTTGCAGAGGTAAGAATGGGCTGAGTGTCTGCGCTGCGCCGTGGTGATAGGAATCACGACAGTTTATTGATCCCCTGCCTGAGAGCCAGGCTTTAGACTTTCTAGGTATGAAACTCAGTCCGTCCTTAGAAAAGCTCCATCTTTTTTTCTTTTTTTTGAGTTGGAGTCTTGCTCTGTCTCCAGGCTGGAGTGCAGTGGCAGGATCTCGACTCACTGCAACCTCTGCCTCTCAGGTCCAAGCAGTCTCCTGCCTCAGCCTCCCAAGTAGCTGGGACTACAGGCATGCGCCACCACGCTCAGCTGATTTTTGTATTTTTAGTAGAGATGGGGTTTCACCATGTTGGCCAGGATGGTCTCTATCTCTTGACCTTGTGATCTGCCTGCTTTGGCCTCCTATAGTGCTGGGATTACAGGCGTGAGCCACTGCACCTGGCCAAAAGCTGCATCTTATAGAAGACACTGAGGCACGGAGATTTTAAATTACCCACCCAGGCTCTCCCCAGCCAGTAAGTGATAGCGTAGGCTGCTTGCCTTACAGATTCAGAGCCTTTAATCCCTGGGTCTCCCCTGCAGAGCTGAGGTTCAAAAGAGGCACTGCTCCTGTGCCGCCGGGGCTCCTGGGCCTGTACCCCTGTTTGGCCTTTAGTCTGAGGGCTGGTGAAGGAGAGTAGTTACCACTCTAGTATTTGTTAGGACAGCATTATGCTGGGTTCTGACCAAAATATAACAGGTCCTACTCTTGAGGGGTCTAGTTGAAGATGTCCCTGCTAACCACCATTTATTAAGTTATTCCCCGGAGCCAGGCCTGGTGTTTGGTGGATGTGGACTTGATTGAGGCAGTCTGGCAAGCGCGGGGCCCGTGAAGCTGTGCGGCCTCCATTGCAGTTCAGACTCTGCAATTCCTCCCTGTGAGACTGTGGCAGGCACAGAAGTTTAGTTTCTCCTCTTTAAAATGAGGAAAGGCCGGGCGCAGTGCCTCTCACCTGTAATCCCAGCACTCGGGGAGGCTGAGGTGACCAGGAGATTGAGACCATCCTGGCTGACATGGTGAAACCCCATCTCTATTAAAAATACAAAAAATTAGCTGACGTGGTGATATGTACCTGTAGTCCAGCTACTCAGGAGGCTGAGGCAGGAGAATCACTTGAACCTGGGAGGCGGAATTTGCCATGAGCTGAGATTGCACCACTGCACTCCAGCCTGGAGACAGAGCGAGACTCCGTCTCAAAAAAAAAAAAAAAAATGAGGAAAGGCCGAGGATGGACAGCAACACAGGTGCAGTGAGGATTACCTGAGTTGCTGCTCATAGAATGCCCGGGACAGCCTCTGGACTGTGAGCAGTCTCTAAACCTTAGACGCAGGGCCTGTCAAGGTTCCTGAAACTGATCGGACAATGAGGCTCTGCAGGGCAACTGGGCAGGACACGGTAAGGCCTGGTTTGATGACCCCCTGCCCTGCGCTGCTGGCGAGACATCACAGCTGAAAGGGAGTGGAGGAGGGGACAGGGCAGGGGCCGGTGAGGGTTGGAAGCAGCAGAGGTAAGGGGTTAGGGCAGTGGTCTTAGGGGCCAACTCTAGGTCAAGGGGGAAACTGAGCTGTGAGAACAGGGCTCTCCCTGACCCCTTTGCCCATAGCATGTGCACTGTGAAGTATTCTCTGAAGTGGGGCTTGGATTAAATGTTCTGTTTGGAAAAAAAGAAAAAAAACTCTTCTCCTTTGAAAAAGGTTGAAAGTGACAGGATTAGGCTAAACAGGGCAAATGGTCAGAGGAGGGAGGCGTCCTGTCTAGACTAGCTAGTCTACCCACCCCCGCCTCCTGCCACCCATTGACAGCTGGGAGATGAGGGAAGGAGCGGGGCAGTACGGCCAGCCTCAGGGAAGCAGTGTGATAGGACACGTTCATCCAGGGACCCTGGTGGGATGTGAGAGAGAGACCCTGCAGGTGGGAAGACCAGTTTGCAGCCTGCACGGGACAGGGATGAGTACGTGTAAGAGCCTTGGGAACACTGACTAGCTAAAACTTGGTGATTGGACATCAGGGATTGGGGGATCCACATATCTGAGCTGACCTGGAGACCTGGAAGTCAGGGCCAGGAGCCGAGGTCACTGATAGAAACGGAGACTGGGAGAAAGCCTAGTTGGGGGAGAAAAAAGTTTGAAGAGTGAGAGGAGTGGCGATGGAGGAGTGCTGGAATGTAGGTGTGCGTGGAGATCCAGCAGGTTTGGGAGGAGGTTCTTTAGGGGATGGGCGGGTCAGCAAGGCCAAGCCAGCGGCCTATGAGTGCTGGTCTCTGCAGCCTGCCCTGTGCTGATAGAACCTCCCAGCCAGTGGGGCGGCTTAATTTCCTGAAGTCTGCCACTCTGGTGCCTCCCACTCTTTGGCACAGTGATGGGCTCATTCTTCTTGAGTCTTCTCACTTGAGGGCCCTGCCTCTGGGCAAAGAGGGGTCAGATGGAGTTTTTCAGTGGATGGAGGAGCATTCAGTTGTTATGTAAATACTTACGTAAAGATGACAGTTTCCTTCATAAAGCGATTTCCTTGTCATGAGAGATTGAACGTTCCCCGCACATACGCTTCTGTTTGACCCTTGTCTAGATTGGTTTGGAGCTTGTTTCAGAAAGCCACACCCTTTGCTTCCCTCTGAGATCGGCTCTTTCAGAGTCCTCTGGGTCCAGACCTAGCTGGGTGTCTGGCACAGTTGACAGGCAGGATTTCCTAACAGTAAGTCATGACGGTGTGGGAATTAAGACTGCCTGGTGCCTGCCAAGGGCCGGGCCTGCTGCCTGGTGGTCTTGTTTCATTCTCATTTAATCCTTACAACCTCGTGATGTTGGGAGTATTGGCCCCATTTTACACATGAGAAACAAAAGAGAAAGGCTGATTTGCCCGAGGTTACATAGCTAGTGAAGGGTCAAGATGGGATTCAAATCTAGGAGTTTTTGCCTCCAAAGCTCCTTCACGTCCTCTTAACTATTTATCCCTGGTGGATGGGAGGAATCTCCAACCCCAACCCAGCTCCAACCCCAGCAATTCCTTAGAAAGAATGAAAACCAGCTGGGGGCGTGGCACAGGCCTGGACTCCCCGCTGTTTGGGAGGCTGAGGTGGATTGCTGGAGTCCAAGAATTGAGGCTGTGAGGTGAGCTATTGTTGCGCCCTGCACTCCAGCCTGGGCCACAGAGTGACAGGGTGAGACCTTCGTCTCTTAAAAAAAAAAAGAAAACTAAAAACGCAAAAAAGGCCGGGCACGGTGGCTCACACCTGTAATCCCAGCACTTTGGGAGGCTGAGGCGGGCGGATCACGAGGTCAGGAGATTGAGACCATCCTGGCTAACACAGTGAAACCCCGTTTCTACTAAAAAATACAAAAAGAAAATTAGCCGGGCGTGGTGGCATGTGCCTGTAGTCCCAGCTACTTGGGAGGCTGAGGCAGGAGAATCGCTTGAACCTGGTAGGTGGAGGTTGCTGTGAGCCGAGATCTCGCCACTATACTGCAGCCTGGGCGAAAGAGCAAGACCCCATTTCAAAAAAAAAAAAAAAACCTAAAAACGCCTCCCTCCTCATGCTTTACACTGTTAACTTTTCCAGTTGTAGGGAAGGTCAGCTCAGTGCTGCTTTGGGTCAGGTGAGAAGGACTTGAGGATTTTTTTTTTTTTTTTAACTTCCGGTGGGAAGTTGGGAAACAAAACAGCTTGATACTTGGATGCACAGCTGGAATCATTCCGGGAAAAGAAAAGTGGATCAGGTTCACAAACATTTCCTCATTAAGCAGCGTGACTAGGAAGGTTTCTAAGGCAGCAGCAGGTGTTTCTGACATACGGGGTGAGATGGGGCCAGTTCCTTTTTAACGGGTGCAGGTTGGACTTTGCAGGTTGCCCTGGCAACAGCTGCTTCTGATACCATAAGCGGGTGTGGGAACTGGGTAAGAAACCAAGGGATTTCGGGCTTGAGGTCGCTGGCAAGTAAGTGTTGTGTGGTAAGGCGAGGAGAGTGGTGGAGGCTGGAACCCACCTGCCGGATCTCAACAGCCATTTCACTTGGCAGATCGCACCGCAGGGTTGTCGGGAGTGACCCCATGCGGTGGAATAATTTATACTTGTTCAGTGCTAGGAATTTGCAAAGCTCTTTTGGGCTGTTCGCTTAGCTGAGCCACACAGCAGCCTCTGAGGTGGGATGATCATCATGGTCCCCCATTAAGGAAACCAGAGTGAAAGGACTTGATGCAGGTCACGCAGTTAGAGTTGTGGCACCAAGGCACAACCTCAAGGCGTCTGTTTTCAAATCCCATGTGTGCACAGGACAGAATTCTGTGCAGACACAGAGTTTGGGGGAAGAGTTGGCAGCCACTTAGATAGAGGCCAGGGGTAAGGGGCATGCAGATTGTCTCTGGGACTGGCATGCCACACTCTGATCTCACTGTCTAGAAAATGCTGCATTTTGCAGTCCAGCTTTACGGTTTTTTTGAAGGTTATCCTTGTAAAGGATCTCTGATCAGTGGAAACGATTTGTTTTTGAGCCGATTAGCTCGTTGAGGAAAACCATCAGTGCGTGGCCTTTTTTTCCCCTGATAAGAATAGATCTGGAAGGCTGCCCCAAGTTTGAACCCTCCCCAGAGTTCTCCTTCCACCCCACCTGCCAGGAACTTCTGTGGCCTCCCCTACTGGGCACATGGCACTGTCTTTGGCGTAAATCCACTGGCCCTGTGCTATCTTTTACCAGATCATGTACCCTGTGCTCAAGACCTTTAGGATCGATTTAGTCAAAATATAAAGTAACGGAAAGAAGTTGAGACCAGAGATCAAAGCAGCAGGTGCCAGGTGGCTGGTTCGGCTGCACCCAGAAATGCTGCTTCCTCGGTTCTTACGGCAAAGCTCCTGTGTGTTCAGCCAGGGCCCTGGTACTGAGGGGCCAAGGTAGTTGGACTCGTCACACCCTCTAGAAGCAAAAGTGCATGGACTCTGGGTCCCTGAAGGACGTCTCAGGAACCCACCAGTTCTCTACTTTGGAACATCTGTGGTGGCCGGGGCCACTCCGAGAAGTGTCACTTTGGACTTGTCCCTTGTGTTGGGTGATGGAGTCAGACACCACCAGCAGTGGATGGCCAGGTTTCAGGGGCATCTTCTTAGTGGGCAGCTGTGTGGGCTGTGGGCAAAAGACTTTCCCGTTCTCCCTCCTTCTCCATATTAGGGACCCAGGGAAGTGCTTGCTGCTTCCAGCCTCGCTGGTGGCTCTGAGGAGCAGGTGTTGGCTGTGGGACTGGTCAGAGGAAGGTACCCGTAGTTTCCAGGGGTGGGTGATGCTGTGGTAAACCCCACAAGGTGGCACTTGTCTGCCCAGCCTCAGATGCTGTGTGAGGAGGGTGAGGTGGGTCTCCCCAACCCGGAGGCAGGGACAGGGAGGGACGGGATAATCGGTGTGCTTGCATGGGCTCCTCATCTCTGGATCTCAGGCATAGTGGCTAAACACCTTATCCTCATCAAAGTCCTCTGATGGGCCCAGCAGGTGGGGCAAAGATATTGGAGAAATGAAAACACCCACATAGCGCATAGCGGGGCAATGCCTGCTTCCTTCTGGGATTCATTTTCTCTCTCAAATAGGAGGCACTTAAGCTCATGCTGGCTTTACATACTAGAGAGGTTATGTAAATTAATGGGAGCATTTCCAGAGGGCTTTGATGTCTTTGTTTATTTTTTCAATTAAAGACCGATGTAATAGTTCAAAGGGCTTTGATTTCAGAGAAAAGAGCCACGTAAGGGTTTGGTTGCCCATTTTGCAGATAAGGAAAATTGAGTCCCAAAAAAGAGAACATCTGGCCTCCAGCCATTTGGCAAAGTTGGGAGTAGGGCTCTGAGCACTCCTTATTCAGGACATGTTTGTCTGCTACATTCCAGCAGTGCCTTCTGAAACGGGAGCCCCATGAGCAGAGGAGGCAGTAGCTTCCCAGACTCAGCCTCCATGTAGGGGGGACTCCTGGCCCGTTAGAAGCCTGACATTGTGGCAGCACCATGTTCATGTGACTCTCCCCTGCGGAGCTGACTGGAGCTTGGGCTCTCTTTTTCATGAGCTGTGGCCACGACATTCTGCCCGTTGGTCTTGACAGTGTGTGATGCTGCCTCCCTCTGCGATGTGCATTGTCACATGACTGCAAATCTGGAACCTAAATCCCAGCATGAAAGCCCCCTGTCTTATGCACCTGGGTGTCACCTGTCCTGTTTGTCTTGTGCTGGGACAGGGTGTCACCTGTCCCTCCATGCCCACACAGAGCCAAGCCTTAAGAAGTGCCCTTGGAGTCCTGGGTGGGGACTCACTCTGTAGAAACAGCGTTGCCTGTGTTCTCTTGTGCCTCTGCCATGCATGACTGGGTGACAGAGCCCATTCTTCCCTGGGGTCTTTGCTTTTTCTCTGTCAGTTGGGGCTGTGTCCACCTGAGTCCCCTCAGAGTGCTGGGGAAAGGAAAAATAAGGTAATAGATACCAAACTAGTCAGATCCAGGTAGCCTAGTTAAAATGAAAACATCATTAAAAATGAAGAATTGGTTAGGCACAGTGACTCACGCCTGTAATCCCAGCACTTTGGGAGGCTGGGGCAGGTGGGTCACTTGAGGTCAGGAGTTCGAGACCAGCCTGGATTACATGGTAAAACTCCATATCTATTAAAAACACAAAAATTAGCTAGCTTGGTGGCAGGCACCTGTAATCCCAGCTATTAGGGAGGCTGAGACAAGACAATTGCTTTAACGTGGGAGGTAGAGGTTGCAGTGAGCCAAGATTGCGCCACTGCACTCCAGCCTGGGCAACAGAGCAAGACTCTGTCTTAAAAAAGAAAAATTAGGAATCCTGGAGATTCTACAGTTCTAGGTCTGGAGGAGGACTTAGGACTCTGGCTTTAAACAAGGACTCAAGGTGACTCTGAGGGACATGTTGAGAATCCCAGGACCAGTTAAGGCATTGCCGTTCTAAAGTAGCATCACTCTCTCGGCCGCCCCTGTGAGGTTGGGGCGATATTGATGCCCGCTGTGTAAGATGGTTGCCAGGGTCCTCATAGCAGCAAATGCTTAGTGGTGCTTACTGTGTTCCACATGCTGCTCTGTTTTACAGATGGAGAAACTGAGGCACAAAGAGGTTAGATGACACAGCTAGTAAGTGGCAGAGCTGGGGTCATATTGAGGTAGTCCAGCTCCAGAGTCTCACCTCTTAACCTCTAGACCAGTGGCTCTCAAAGTATGTTTCAGGGGGATCCCTGGAGGTTTTCAAAGACCCTTTCAGGCCGTCCATGAGGTTAGAGTGGTTTTCATAATAATCCTGAGACGACATTTTCTTTTTCACTCTCTTTTCTTGCATGAGTATACAGGGCAGTTTTCAGAGGCTGTATGACCTGTGATCACGTCATCATTCTGGTGGCCAGTGGAAGGTGTTGCTTGCGCGTTCTTGTATTTTAAAAATTTCTCGGCTCGGTGTGGTGGCTCACACCTGTTATCCCAGCACTTTGGGAGGCCGAGGCGGGAGGATTACTTGAGTACAGGAGTTTGAGACCAGCCTGGATCAAATAGTGAGACCCCATCTCTACAAAAAATTTTAAAAGAATTAGCTGGGTATGATGACACATGCCTGTAGTCCCGGTTACTCAGGAGGCTGAGGTGGGAGGATTGCTTGAGTCTGTGAGGTTGAGGCTGGAACGAGCTGAGCTCGTGCCATTACACTCTAGCCTGAGCGATAGAGTGAGACCCTATTTCAAAAAAATTGTCTTCCACTTTCAATTTCTAACATGGTAAATACTGATAGCTGTAATCCACAGAAACAAAACTCTTTGGAGTCCTCAGAAACATTGTGAATGAACAGAGGTCCCGAGACCGAGAAGTGTGTGATGTGTTGTTCGAGGCTGTGGTGCCTCGAATGTGTTATTCGTGGAACATCTGGTGACATTCTTAAGATAAACAGCTGGCGGGGGAGCTGGTGCCTGTCCCAGGGAATCTCATCTCTTCTCGGGGCTTCCCCACGCGTGGAGACCTCCATGTGGGAGACTGAGTCCTGAACCTGCTGGGTGCTTTCGCAGATGGCAGTGCTGACTGTGCTGCTTCTGTGTGGTCGGCCAGTTGCCTGAGACGGAGCTCGTCCTCCAGCCAGGTGCATCTGCGGCGCCCAGCCCTCACTGCAGGAGCGAGCAGGTGCTCTGTGGCGGGTGTCCCCTTAGGTGGAGCCAGCCTGGGTACAGCTGCTGTGGCTGGGTGAGTTCTCAGCTGGGTCATGCTGGGGCGTTCATGAGAAGTCATTGCTGTGGTACTGGAATCTGTTGGCATCGAGCCAGCACCTTGCCAGTGCCATCCCATTGAACCTTGCACCCACCCTGTGAGGGAGGTACTGGTGTGAGACTCATTTTCCAGGTGAAGAGCTCAAGGCTCAGGGAGGTTCCGCCTGTGCCTGCGGCAGGGCCTGGACTCGAACTGTGTCTGGCTGGCTGAAGCCTGGGCCCCTGACGTGTTTTGGCATCTTCACAGTGTTGCTCCTGCTGTGGCCAGCTCTTTGGGGTTTGGATTTGGGGTATGTTGGCAGGGTTCCTCCCAGAGTCCTGCTCCAGCCCAGCCGTCTGCAGGCTACTCTTCCCCTGCTCCAGCTTTTACTTCTTTTCTTTTCTTCTTTTTTTTTGAGACGGAGTCTCGCTCAGATGCCCAGGCTGGAGTGGAGTGACATGATCTCTGCCCACTGTAACCTCTGCCTCCCAGGTTCAAGTGATTCTGGTGCTTCAGCCTCCTGAGTAGCTGGGATTATAGGTGTGTGCCACCACGCCTGGCTAATTTTTTTTAGTAGAGATGGGGTTTCACCATGTTGGCCAGGCTGGTCTTGAACTCCTGACCTCATGTGATCTGCCTGTCTCGGCCTCCCAAAGTGCTGGGATTACAAGCATGAGCCATCGTGCCTGTCCCAGCTTTTCTTATTTCTCTTATTTTATTTTACAATTTTTACAATCGGATGCTATATTACCTAGGCTGGTCTTGAACTCCTGGCCACAAATGAGCCCTCTACCTTGGTCTCCCAAAGTGTTGGGATTACAGGTGTGAGCCAGTGTGTCTAACCTGGCTCTCGGGCTTTAGACCAAGGGTTTTTGGAGCAGTAAGGTGAGGTGTGGACAGAATGGAGGTTTGAATTTTGGCCCTGCCATTTGCTGGCTGTGACTCCTACCGCTCAGATGCCCTGTCTGCATAGGACGTGGTTGCTGCCACCTCTCCTTGTTAGAGGAGACAGCCTGGGGAAAACTGATGCCGGACATGCTCAGAAACTAGGGGTCTCCACTGTGATGCAGCTGGCCCTGGGCCACCTGTGTCAGTCTCTCCAGGAGGGATTCCAGATTTCTCGGTCTTGCCCTGACCTACTGATGCAGAGATGTGTGGGAGGGGCTGGCCACCTGTGTCATCAGTGAGTGTTCCTGGAATTCAGGCACGCACTGAAGTTTGGCAATCCCTGCTTAGAGGTTGGGGGCCACTTTTAACCCTCAGGAGATAAATACTAGTCACGCCCCTATATGCATAGCTCCTTATCAGTGGCCATATGATTTATTGTTTAAACTAGGGCACGCTTGAGCCTTGGGGGTTCCCCTGAGGCGTGCACTGGGACTTCGGGGCACCTGGGAACATGTGCTCATTGTTTCTCAGTTCTCCTTTTGTCTTTCTGATGGCCCTAGGAGATGCTGTTTCCTTCCTCCTGCAAAGGGGGAAACTGAGACCTGGAGAAGGGTGCATCGGACCACACAGCTGTAACCTTGGTTCTTGATTCTAGAATGCCTTCTCAGCTGGGTCATCAGCCTTGGCTCACTCTAGCTGAGTTCTGGTGCAGGTGTGCTGTAAAGGACCCTAGATTGCTGTGATGTTGGAATCTTTTGAAAACTAAACCTTTGTAATGAGAAAAACCAACATTAAAGCTTTGGGGCCGGACACCATGGTGCATACTTGTAATCCCACCACTTTGGGAGGCCAAGGTGGGAGAATCGCTTGAGCCCAGGAGTTTGAGACCAGCCTGGGCAAAATAGTGAGACCCTGTCTCTAAAAAAAATTAAAAAATTAGCTGGAGGTGGTGATGTGTACCTCTAGTGCCAGCTACTCGGGAGGCTGAGGTGGGAGGACCATTTGAGCCCAGGAGATCAAGGCTGCAGTGAGCTCTGTTTGCGCCATTGCTGTCCAGTCTGGGCAACAGCATGAGTCTGTGTCTCAAAAAAAAAAAAAAAAAAAAAAAAGCGATGGAATTCACCTCTGGAAAAGATACAAGCCAGATGAAAATGGAGGACCCTGTCAGCAGAAGGGAGGCAGGTGCCGGGGTGTTTGTGCCTCCTCCCTTCAGTCCCTGGGCTTCCCCCTGGGCCTGGCTGTGACCCATCCACCACACAGACAATCGATGGCCCTCTGGGCAGAGTGACAGGAAGAGGGCCGCTGACACCAGCTCTCCGTCAAAGCAGATGTCCTCTTTGGGTCGGTCAGTTTCTTTTCCTCCTGATTGCCTATGAGGCCAACTGGGTGATTTTTTTTCCCCTGCTCCTACGAGGATACACATACGACAATTCATTTTGGTGACACATGGAGAGGACCACAGTTGTGGGGAATTCTTGAGGGAAACCTGAGGTGTCTGGAACACTAAATATAACCAGCGGTGACATAGTTGAACCGGCGATGTCGAAGCCAGCAAAGCCCCCCTGTGTGGAGCTTGGCGTATTCCTGGTTCCGACAGAAATAGACACCTGCCAGAGGCCAGGATGGCATCAGTGCTTGCGGGCAGCCTTGGGCCAAACTTAGTCTCCGTCCCTGCTGCCTGGCCCTCTCCTCCTGCCTTTTCCTCTGCCCCATTGGGAGCTCCATCTAGCACCCGAGGGATTTTAGTTTTGCTTCTGGCTGTGAGTAGTTTCACTTACCCTATTGTTCATGACAGGGAGGAAGGAACGGCTCCTTGGTCCCCTAGGGAAGGTGGGGCCGGGGAGCTGCAGGAGTCTGCTCTCAGGGTTCTCTGTCCCTCCGCGAGCCTTCCCGGGGAGTGGTGTTATCGCAGGAAAACTCCAGTTTGTTTTTGACAAATAACATGTGCAGGCTCGGGGCTCCCTTCCTCTTGGGCTGCCCGTTCCTCACTTTAGTGTCACTCTGTTCGCAGGCGAGGATGGAGACACTGAAGGACAAGACTCTGCAGGAGCTGGAGGAGTTGCAGAATGACTCGGAGGCGATTGACCGGCTGGCCCTGGAGTCCCCTGAGGTAGAGGGAGGCTGGGATGGGGCCCGACAGAGGCCAGCAGATGAGGCTTGTTAAGAGGCACTTTTTAAGGGTGCCAGCTTCTTGGGAGTTTTAGCCAAATTCACCTCCCTTTTCTGTGAACTTCATCCTGCTTTGGACTCGGAGGAATCCCTAAAGCCTCAGACCAGTTCCTGGGAGTTCTTGGCAGTGCTGGGGAGGGCAGGGCCTCCTGGGGCCTTCCAGGGACCCAGATACCCCAGGAGTCCCCACACTGTCGTTCCAGCCCAGATCTGGAGGCCGCTCCTCAAAGCACTGGTATGGTTTTAGACCTACTTTTCCCTAAGAGCCCTGTGTGATGCCGTCTCTCCAGGTGACTCTAAGACTTCTGGGAGCCGCGCTTGGGCTGAGATGTAGCTCGTCTCCCATTTGATCCTGCTTTTCCTCATGGCCGGCCCCTCCTCCTCTCGCTCTTCATCACAGAGCCCTTCTGGAAGCAAGCCGAACCTTTCTGCCTGTGCAGAGATTTGCACTGATTAAAGGACGTTCCCTGCCCCTAGCATCTCCTGTGACCCTGGGATGTCCTCTGTGAGATGGGAGAGGTCAGGCCACTCAGCCAGAAATACTCACGGTCACCCCTTGAGTGTCTGCAACTCATCTGCTATTCTGGAAGTTCCTGCTTCCTGTCTCTAACGTGAGGGAGAGACACAAACGCAAGTAATGCCAGCCCCTTTGATTTGCATTTGGAGTATACTTTTGCTTGCTTGGATGAGCAGGTATGGTACGTCTCTTCTGTGAACTTGCAGTATTTTGAAAAAAATACTGACGCTCCCCCATCCAGTGTCTGCGTGCTCCCATGCCGTAGGGGTGCCAGGCGTGAGTCCCCTGCTCCTGTTCGGCGTGCGCTCTTGCCGCCCACAGCCTGCCCTACTGCCCATGTCGGTGACTGAACGTGGGGTTGAAAAGACTTCCTGGTGGGCAGAGCATGAGGAGAGGTGGACACCGTGGGCACGTCCTCCCATCCTAAGGCTTTTTCAGTCCCCAGCACATGTGGAGCAGAGCCTGCTTGTCTAAGCCTCGGGGCCGACTCACATGGTCAGGAAGGCTGTGAGCTCTGGCAGGGCGTGGCTCCTGGCTGGCCTGGTGCTGCACACAGAGCGGCTCTGCCTGCTGTCTTCTGTCACATATTAAGCACTAAGAGCATGGTGCCATGGGAAGTCCAAGGTCTGCTGCTAGAGTGTGCAGGGCTGAGCAGGCTGACAGAATTGCGGCAAAGCGGAGAATCATGGAGAATGTGAGCAGTGGCGACCTCTTGGGTAGAAGGCACTTGAATTTTGTGCTGTGTAGTCACACCTGTCCCGTTCATCTGAACTCTGACGGACAAAACACCAGTGGATTGGGTGGAAATGAAGCAGGACAGGCCACTTGGGGCTTTCCTGTTGTGCATTCTAAGACAGTAACCGAGTCACTGTGGGATTGTGAGGAGACAGGAGCTCTCTCTTAGTCTGGGACATGGACACGGCTTGGAGAGAAGAGAGTTGGCAGAGGCTGTCCATGCAGAAGGCTGTGCCTGGAGTGGGGTGAGCGGGGAGCTGCTTTGGGTTGGGGGCCAGACAGAGAAAAACAACATTGCAATTTAGTAAGGAAAGTTAGAATGGTTTTATCTCCCACATTGCAACTTTTTAAAAGTTTTATTTTTTTAGGCGGGTCTTACTTTGTTGCCAGGCTGGAGTGCAGTGGTGCCATCATGGCTCACCGCAGCCTCGACGGCCTGATCTCAGACAGTCCTTCCGTTTCAACCTCCTGAGTAGCTGGGACTACAGGTGCACACCACCACCCCTGGCTAATTTTAAAATTTCACACTGTAACTTTTAAGAACTATTAGATAATTCTTGCTGAGTTTTGCTGTAGATTCAGAGAAAATTGATAATTGTATGTAAAGGTTAGTAGCAACTCCTTCCTTTCCAGCTATCAAACGCCTGACCAAGGGTGATCTGCCCACCGCAGCCTCCCAAAGTGCTGGGATTACAGGCCTGAGCCACCTCACCCGGCCTGATCACTGCACATTCTATGCATGCGACGAAGACTCACATCTACCCCATAAATATCTGTATGAGTATAGATTCTCTCTGCTTATTTCCACCAAAGTAATATACCAAAGCAAAACGTGGAAACAGCTTTTATTTACCTATTTTCAGTCTTACCTCTTTTCAGTGACGGGGAGGACTTCACACTGAACCCCTAATATGCATCAATATGCAATTTTTTAAATTGACGCATATTTTGCATATTTATGAGGTAGATGTGAGTCTTTGTTGCAATGCATAGAATGTGTAATGATCAGGCTGGGTGTGGTGGCTCACGCCTGTAATCCCAGCACTTTGAGAGGCCAAGGTGGGAGGATCACCTGCGGTCAGGAGTTTGGGAGCAGCCTGGCCAACATGGTGAAACCCGTCTCTACTAAAAATATACAAATTAGTTGGGTGTAGTGGCATGTGCCTGTAGTCCCAGCTACAAGGGAGGCTGAGGCAGGAGAATCACTTGAATCCAGGAGGTGGTGGTTGCAGTGAGCCAAGATCATGCCATTGCACTCCAGCCTGCGCAACAGCAAAATTCCGTCTCAAAAAAAAAAAAGAATATGTAATTATAAGGTCAGGGCATTTAGGGTCTCCATCACCTGAGTATTTATCATTTCCGTGTGTTGGGAACGTTTCATGCTTCTTGCTACTTTGAAATACGCAATCCATTATTGCCGGCCATAGTCACGCCACTCTGCTGTTGAACATTAGAATTTATTTCTTTTATCTAACTGTATGTTTCTACTCATTGACCCACTTCACGGAGAAAGATTTGGAAGGCTGTGGGAACAGGGAGCAGAGAAGAGTAGGGCAAGATTTAGGGGAAAATGATGCAGCATAGATGTGTTGGTTTAGACGCAGGGAAAGGCCGTGGATGGATAGAAAGGCCCTGCAGGGGATGGGTGAGCAGGAGGGCCGCAGGCCTTTCACTCTGGGTGTAAGTAAAGCCGTGTAAGTAAAGTCTCCATGACTAATAAAAGTTAGATTGAGAGTCACGTATGGTGGTTTGTGCCTGTAATCCCAGCTATTGGGAGAATGAGATGGGAGGACTGCTTGAGGCCAGCCTGGGCAACATAGGGAAACCTCATCTCTACAGAAAATAAAAACGTAGCCAGGCATGGTAGTGCGTACCTGTAGTCGCAGCTACTGGAAAGGCTGAGGCAGGAAGATTGCTTGAGCTCAGGAGTTCAAGGCTGCAGTGACCTATGATCGTGCCACTGCACTCCAGACTGGGCAACAGAATTGAGACCACATCTCTAGAAGGCAGCTGCATGGGCTGTAGGCTGGATAGACCCCTGGGCCCTACAATCCCTGAACCCTGGCAGCCTCGTCTGGAGGGCTCAGGGAGGGCAGGGAGTTGTGGCGGCCCTCTTTCCAATCTGGAGCACAAAGAAGAGGCTGTGGGCCTGCCCCAGAGTGCAGGGCCCGGGCCCCTGTAGCTGGGACAGCAGGAGGGGCAGGCTTTCCCTGAAGTCTCCTCTTCCAGAATGCCCACAGGCTTCCTGTGTCTGATGCGGCAGGAGCCAGTCTGGCTTGGTCTGTAACATTTGACCATGGCGGAGAAGCTGCACCATGCAGGGCCTGACCCAGAGTCAGTCTTGCTGAGCTGTTCCCTGCACCCTGTGGTGGCTGTTGAGGCTTCTCTTCTGGTGCCCTGTGGTGCTATCAGTATACTGTCACCGCTGTCTCAGCGTGTGGGTCTGACTCCTTGGCCTTCCCCCTTGGCAGGTGCCTGGGGCATGAGGTCACGGACAGCTAGGAAGGGTGCCTTGGCTTCTGCCTCACTGGCTGGCAGTGACGAAGAGCCTGGCAGAGGGGAAAAGTGCCGCTTGGCCTGGGGAAGTTTCTTCAGCAGGGAATGTCCAATGTGACCCATCTAGCTCATCTGTGCAGCTTCTCTGCAGGACACATATGCCGCATAGGAGGCAGGTTCAGGTCCCTCCTGAGTCGGCAGCATGGTCTGGTCTGGTCTGGGGCCTGGGCTGTCACCCCTCAGAGTAACTTTATTTTGGGCCTCATTGCTTGTCTTGCCTGTGCATCTTGCCAGGGCCACTGGAGTCCACCATGGTAGGTCTCTGGACTCTGAAGCTTGGGGATAAGAAGTTGGGACTTTTTGTTCCTTTCCTCCTAGAAAGCCTCTGACTTTCTCACGTAAATTGGTCCCCGCCTCCTTGGGGCTCTGCACACTCCATCTTGGGTGTCAGTCATGTCACCTTTTCACCCTCGGCGCCAGGTTCTCATGCGTCTCCACCTCGTGGGTGGTGGGTTAAGGATTAAGCGAGGCACAGAGCACTTTGCTCAGGGTTTGAACTCGGCTTTGTCTGACTGTTTGAGAGCTGAGTATCGCCCCAAGATGAGCCTCTCGACCCCAAGGTGAGCTAGCCATGTTCCCCTAAAGCCCCTGACCTGGGCTGCGGGAAGGTTGATGGTGATGACGTTTTCCTTACGGTCTGCTGTCCTGCCCTTTAGGTCCAGGACCTGCAGCTGGAACGGGAGATGGCACTGGCCACCAACCGGAGCCTGGCTGAACGGAACTTGGAGTTCCAGGGTCCCCTGGAGATCAGCCGTTCAAACCTCTCGGATAAATACCAGGAGCTCCGGAAGCTCGTGGAGCGGTGCCAGGAGCAGAAGACAAAGTTGGGTAGGGTGGCCACTCTGTGAACTCAGGGTCCCCATTCAGGATTGGATGAGGCTGAGCAGCCAAAACAGCATGAAGGATTCTCTGTCCCCTCCCAGGGATGGGCAAGGCCCATAGCTACCGAGGCCCACTTCATTCCCAGCCCTGTGCTAAGCGCTTTATGTACATTTTTTCACAACAGCCTTAGAAGGGTGGGCACTGTTACTCCATTTTATAGGTAAGGGAAATGAGGCTCAGAGATTGAAGAACTTGGCTGTGGTCAGCCGGCTTAGAAATAGGTGGAGTTGGGATTTGAATCCAGACAGTCTGCCTCCTTCGCCACTGCTGTTACCCTGGCAGCTTAGCCTCTGTGGTTTGCTGAGCTGCTCTGGGCTCTGTGTCCCAGAACCTGTGTCTGTGTCCCACTGTGAAGGTGGGAGGGCGGTCCTTGTCTTGATGGTGAGAGAGCTTGACACTCAGGTTAGGTAACTCTGCTGGCTGGCAGGCAGAGCTGGGTCAGTTGGGCTCTGAAGCCCGAGTCCTTTCTTTTCCCAGGACGGTGTAGGGGAGGCTGCTTGGCCAAGGTCCAGGCTGGGTCCAGTTGGGCCCTTCTCTGCTCAGGAAGGTGGTCTTAGGAACTGGATCAAAAGCACCCATCAGGCTCACTTGAAAGGACCCTTTGGTGGACCCCAGGGTGGTGTCTGGGCCTGGATGGACACAGAATGCTTTTGACACTGAATTAGGAAGCACTTTTCAAATGTCAGCCATTCTGCCCTCCCTTCCAGAGAAATTTTCTTCAGCACTGCAGCCAGGGACCTTGTTAGACCTTCTGCAGGTGGAAGGCATGAAGATTGAAGAAGAGTCCGAGGTGAGAGGCGAGGCGACACCCCTCTTCCCTGGACAGGGCGTCAGTCCCTGCAGCAGGGGCCCTTGGAAGAGGAGCAGATGTCTGTCTGCAAAGCATGGGACAAGGGAGCTTTCGTAGATGGCAGAGGGGAAGGACAGCTTTAGTCCTGGGGAGGCCTTTGGGGATACAAATAACAGGAACCCAGTCCCACCAGCTGAAGCAGAAACGGGTGACAGTGGATAAGGGCGGCTGGCAGCCCTGGATGGGAGAGCAGCACAGCAGGGGTTCCCCAGGGACCGAGGCCAGTCCCCCACTCCATTCTCCCTGCTTCCTGCTCCCCTCCAGGCACCTCTTCAGCCTCTGTGGGCAGCTGGCGCTGCCTACTCCTCCGTGTCTGGGAGGAAGAAGCTTCCAGGCCCTCCTAGCCCCTGGGCTAGTGCTTATCCAAGTGTTCAGCACATAAGTGCAGTGGCCTCTGTGGGCCTGGCATGATGCCAGGGTGCCAGGACAGAGGTGCCATGACAGGGATCGTTCTCGCCCTCAAGGGAGTGATATTCTAGTGAGGGAGACAGTGTGTGTACCATATGCCAGCTGTGAGAAGGGGCACATGGCCAGTGAAGGGTAGTGGGTATCTGAGGAGGTACAAGGTGGGAGGGCTGCAGCCGAACTTGGACCCCGGGGAAAAGCAAGAGGCCTTGATCCCAGCTGGCCTCTGCTGTCACTGGACTTTATGTCTTCCAGGCCATGGCTGAGAAGTTCCTGGAGGGCGAGGTGCCCCTGGAAATGTTCCTGGAGGATTTTTCCTCCATGAGGATGCTGTCCCACCTGCGCCGAGTTCGCGTGGAAAAGCTCCAGGAAGTGGTGAGGAAGCCCAGGGCTTCCCAGGAGCTGGCCGGCGATGCCCCTCCACCCCGCCCGCCGCCACCACCGCCGCGCCCAGTACCCCAGGCAACGCCCCCTGTGGTTGAAGAGCAGCCGCAGCCGCCGTCATCGGCCATGCCTCCCTACCCTCTGCCCTACAGCCCGTCCCCTAGCCTGCCTGTGGGCCCCACTGCCCATGGAGCCCTGCCACCCGCCCCTTTCCCGGTGGTGTCCCAGCCCTCCTTCTACAGCGGGCCTCTGGGCCCCACTTACCCGGCAGCCCAGCCTGGACCCAGGGCTGCTGCAGGTTACTCCTGGTCCCCACAGAGGAGCATGCCACCCCGGCCGGGCTATCCTGGGACCCCGACTGGTGCCTCTGGGCCAGGGTACCCTGTGACGGGAGGCAGGCTCCCCAGTCCTGGTTATCCTCAGCAGTCCCTATACCCCGAAGCAGGAGGAAAACCTCCCTACCCAATACAGCCCCAGCTCCCTGGCTTCCCAGGCCAGCCCAAACCCTCCATGCCCCCGCAGCCCCCTTATCCCCCCGGGCCTGCCCCTCCCTATGGGTTTCCACAGCCCCAGGGGCCTGCCTGGCCTGGGTATTAGACACACTCCTGGCCCTCGGTCCCTCCCTAGTCCCACCCACGCTCAACCTCTGGCCCAGCCATCGCTGAGATTCGAGGGTCCACTGGACGTGGCGTTGGTGCTCCCTGTGGACTTGTGTCGGTACACAGAGGCCTTGGAGGGACCAGGCTCTGGGCTGTGTGACTGGTCACAGCACTTGCTGGCTTTTTGGCTGGAGGTCCTCCTGGAAGCCCCTCCTTTCAGTGCCTGGCTGCGGGTGCTAGCCAGGTGGGAGTCCAGCACCTCTCAAGGTGTCTGTGTGAGTGAGTGCGTGCCCGCAAGTATGAGCATCTGCTTGTGGCTGCACTCAGGGCCATCTGAACCCAGTGCCGAGGTATCTCGAGGAAGAGACCCTGGGTCTCCAGTCCCCTCCATCTCCCCTGGGGTTTGGCATATTGGACGTGGAGCCTCATGCTGAGGGGTACAGCTGTTGGCGTCTGTCCAGTCCATTGAAGGCTGGCCTTCCCATGCAGTGCGGCAGGGGTTGGATTGGAGGGAGAAAACAGAGCTGGGAAAAACAGGTTTGAGTCCTATAAAGCCATAATTTAACTCTAGTAGCTGATGTCAGACAAGCTTGTCCTGTGTCCTGTTTGAGTGGGGGCAGCACCAGGGCAGCATGAGGGCTGGGGGTTGTGAAGATTGCCCCCGGACATGGCTTGCCCTGGTTGGAGAAGCCAGGGCGCTGCCTTGGGCCCTCTGGCCGGAGGGAAGGGGGCAGCTCTAGGCCTGGAGATTGTGGTCACACTGGGGCTTGTTTAGGAGTGGAGGGCAGGTCACCTCCCCAGCCACCCTTCTGTCCTCTGGGGCCTCCACTTGAGGGTGACTTTGCCCGAGGCCCACACTTGCATCCATCCATCCATCTGCTCCTTTAGTGCCTTGATTCTCATTCACAAGCAGCCCTTTCCTCCACCTCCCCTCCCCTCCTTCCTTTGATGGAATCCTCCTACCCCCAGTGTCCATCCTGAGACAGACATCAAAAGAGGCCCTAACCTAACTTCCCAAGAGGTGCTTTTAAAAAACACCATCACTACATTAGAGGCAGTTGCTTTGTACCTCCCTTGTCTTCAGAATGTAAAGGGCGGGGATTATGACTTTAATACACAGCCCCCTGCCCTGTGGGGCAGGTTCAGTGATAAGATTGAAGACAGTAGACAGAGGGGGGTGTGCTGAGTGTTAACTTGGTTGTTCCGGAGGTAAACCAGGTCTCAGGGAAGAGCCTGGAGCTGCTATTGCTTAGGAAGTTGTATGTGCCTTGAAATGTCCACTACCTGAGAACCCAGCATCTGGTGGGCCTGGGGCTGCTGGGGCCAGGGAGGGCTCTTGACCTTCTGGTGCCTGCCCCTCCCCGGCCTGCCTCGTGCCATCTGCGTGACGCTACGTCAGCGCTGTCGGTTCCTTACCAAATGTGCTTGCTTCTCCTAAGTTATTTATAAAGAGAAATCACTAATGGACTCTACTGGTTTGAGTGCTTCTGAGCTGGACAACGGATCGCCTGTATGTTTGTGTAATTAATTGCCATAATAAACTTCGATGAGTCACATGTGTGGTGGTGCTGGTGGGTTTGAGAGTGAAGATATGGCTGCATGTGGGAGCCTTGATTTCTTCTGCAGCCCTCACATCATGCTCTCTTGGTGGGGGGGGCCTCTGTGATTCAGGTCCCAAAGCCCTGTCCATCTGGATGTCAGCCCTCCCCTGCCCCCTCGACCCAAGGCTGGCCCTTAGAGCGTTTACCTTCCCTCTCCCGCTCTTCCGCCTTCCTTCTTAGCTGTTTTCCTGTTGGAGCCTGAGAATGGTGGCGTGCGAGGCCACAGGATGCCACGAGAGGGCGTCTGGTCATCAGTGCACTTGGGAGGTGCCTTGTTCCTGCCACCTGCTGGGCTGGCAGGACGTCTGCCTGTTGGCTTGTCTGTGACCCATGTAATTCTCACTTGGCCTTGCAGGATGTGCTCAGAGGCAGCGGGTCGCTAAATTGGCTGCTGCCATAGAAGTCTTCTATGCCGTGGCCCAGCCTGCCTCCCTCTCCTGCGGCACCCCAAGCTCTGCTGCTGAGCTGCCTATCCCGAGGCTGGGGAGGGCATCTTCAGCTCAGCAGGAAGGGCAGCTTTGAGGGAGTCCGGAGACCCTGCTTCTAACAGTCCCTCGAGTCAGCCCTCCGCCTTTCCTTCCATGCAAGGTGACGGGAGGATGCCTAGAGATGCCGAGAATCATTAGCGTTAAATATTCAGCAGGGCCGCAGGCCGTGCTGTGCTTTCAGTTACATTATCTTCTGGAAACTCGCAACAGCCCTTTCATCCCCGGTTTCAATGGGAGGAAACCACAGGGCGGTGGGACTTGGACTGGGCTGCACAGCCTTGGAGGAGGTGGGACTTGGCCCAGGCTGTTGGATTTCAGAGGCCCCAGGGGCTGCTCCTCCCTGCCTTTGTGGTGCCAGAAGTGCCTCCTGAGGACACACCTGAGAGTCGCTGGGCTTCTGTAAGGTGTTTACTACCCTTTACCTCCAGCTGAACTCTGGCTTTGCCTTGCAAGTGTCCAAGGCTGAGGACACAGGACATCAGGGAAAGCTGGAAGCAACTTGGCTTTGTAGGAAGAAGCTGCAAATCTCCCTCTAGGCACACAGTCAAGTCACTTGCCTTGGGTTGGTACCAGAGTGGCGGCAGGGGGCACAGAGGGGTTGACTTTCTAAGAAAGGACCGTCGAGCTGCCTCAGCTGGTCAGCCCGCGTGTCTGCCCTGTGTTCTTTGCTCCCCCTCTCCCTGGCCACCTGACCTCAGGGCAGCACACACAGGCACTCCTCATGCCTCCTCCCTGCATCCCCAGGAGCTCACTGGCCGCTTTCACCAGTCCACAGTGGACTTCCTGCAGGGGCAGACCCTAGGCGACAAGCTTAGAGTCTCAAAGAGTCCTAACTTAGGACGCTTTGCGGTGCTGGCTATGGTGAGGCCGTGTGAATCCATGTCCCTACAGCTCGGTTCCACGCCGTACTCCCACATCTCTGCATGTGTGACAACTTTTTTTTTTTTTTGGAAACAGTCTTACTCATCTGTCGCCCAGGCTGGAGTGCAGTGACGCCATCTCAGCCCACTGCAACCTTCGCCTCCCAGGTTCAAGCATTTCTCCTGCCTCAGCCCCTTGAGTAGCTGGGATTATAGGTGTGTGCCACCATGCCTGGCTAATTTTTTGTATATTTAGTAGAGATGGGGTTTGCCATGTTGGCCAGGCTAGTGCTGAACTCCCAACCTCAAGTGATCCGCCCACTCAGCCTCCCAAAGTACTGGGATTACAGGTAGGAGCCACTGTGCCCAGCCTTTTTTTTTTTTTTTTTTTTTTAAGAGAGGAGCTCTCGCTGTTGCCCAGGCTGGAGTGCAATGGTGAGATCGTGGCTCACTGCAGCCTCAAACTCCTGGCCTCAAGTGATCCTCCTGCAGCGGCCTCCTGAGGAACGGATTACAGGCATGTGGCCCCATGCTCAGCTAATTAAAAACTTTTTTTATGGTACAGATGGGGTCTCACTTTGTTGCCCAGGCTGGTCTGGAACTCCTGGCTTCAAGCAATCCTTCCACCTTGGCCTCTCAGAGTGCTGTTATTATAGCTCTAAGCCACCATGCTCAGCTATATGACAACTTGAAAGCCAGACTTGTTGCTTGGTCCTCGTTTCCTTGACCTAATGTGCTGGAATCGGGGGTTGCACACTCAAACACTCATCGGCCAGGTCACATGGTTTACCTGGGAATGTCATTTAGGGAATGGGTAGGGTTGGAGGGCCACACAGGTGAGTGGAAGCCGTGGCCCGGCTCTAGCAGGTTGTTGGGCTGCAGGAATGGGGAGGTTGTCGAGGTCGCGGCAGCTGAGGGAGACGGATGACAGCCCCCTGAGCACTGGTGGGGGGAGCAGTGGGTTCTTCACCAGCCAAGGCAGCAACTCTTCAGCGGCACGTTGAAGACTAAAACGGTTCTATTCCATTGCATCACCAAACAGCTTTTTGAAATGCGTCACCCAAGCCTGCCACCCGTTGAAAAACAGTTTTCTAAAGACTCATTTCTCCTCAACGAAACACTCTATTTTGGGTTTGGGTTTTAAGTAGGCCATGGTTGCTTTGAGGCCACTCTATGGTGACCAAACTATAGATTAAAGAGGTTTTTTTTTTGAGACGGAGTCTTACTCTGCCACCCAGGCTGGAGTGCAGTGGCGCAACCTCTGCTGCCTGGGTTCAAGCAATTCTCCTGCGTCAGCCTCCCAAGCAGCTGGGATTACAGGCACCTGCCGCTGCGTCTGGCTAAGTTTTGTATTTTTAGTAGAGATGGGGTTTCACCATCTTGGTCAGGTTGGTCTTGAACTCCTGACCTCATGATCTACCTGCCTCAGCCTCCCAAAGTGCTGGGATTACAGGTGTGAGCCACTGCGCCCGGCCCAGATTAAAGAGGTTTTATGAAAAAAAGGAACTGATGGGAGATATCGGCTGCCCCGATCCTTTGCCCCTCCCTAACAGCAGCCTCTCAATTCCCTTGTGAGGAGTCCCCTCACCTCCACCAGATATGGGCAGATAAATGGGGTCCCTGTTTCTGGATTCCCAGCATGGTCAAGGGAAGATCTGTGACCTGGGCTTGGCCACGGGGGCTCTCAGAAGGCAAGGCCTGGTTGGAGGGTGTTGGTGGGGGCAGACGGATGAGCAGATCATGGGAACACCCCACCCCACATCCGAGTAACTCCCTTTTGCTCTTCCAGACTTAGCCTCTGTGGCTTGGACCAATGATGCCTGTGCTCCCAGGAGATACAGCATCAAATGGCGTGGAGAAAGGCCTCAGCCCCAAGATGTGTTTCCACGTTGCTTCACCACCTTAGGGAGCTGCCACAGGGAGCTCTGCCTGGCCTCCCCTTTATCAGACCTGAGGTCCCTGGGTAGACCTCCTCCTCTCACTCGTAGTTAAGGAAGCTGAGGCCCCACAGGATTAGGTGTACAGCCAAGGTCTCTGAGTGCTAGAGGAGTCTATTTTAGTCAAGGGAGTTATTTAAACCGAAGGAACGTGACCAGCCCCAGCTCAGACTCTTGGGTTAGATGAACTGTGATGTGCTGAAACCACCTCAGCTTGGGACTTTTTGCTGCTGTGTGAAGCCAAAGAGCAAGTTGGTTAGGGTTTACCAGGTGCCCCTTTGTGCAGGGCGCTGGGTGGCACTGGTGCCCAGTGGGCTCGACAGCCAGTGGTCCCTGCTCTCCGGAGAGGAAGGAGTCTTTAGATGAGGGGGTTGGGGAGGGGAGTCACAAGATGGAGGGAACTGGGTACGGCTGTGGGTCAGGCCTCACAAACACGGAGCCTTGGTGCCCACCCAGCCCCCTGGCTGGCAGCTGCTGTGAACACGCTGAGCTGTCTTTGTGTCCAGGTGCGTAGCCTTTGACCACCGCGGCTGCAGAGGGATGCACAGGGGTGGATGCTGCATAGAAGAGGCAGGAGCACTCTGGTGATCAGGAAGGAGGAAAAGTGCTATTTACAAAGAACATGCTCAAAAGGCACTCCCCCCTGCGAGCTCCATGTCACTTCTTAGCAGGGACAGAGTCTGAGGACAAAGCCGATTCCACTCAGGCGCCGCTCCCCAGTGGGCAGGGAAAGGGGGCCCCCTTCAGACACCCCCGAGTCTCTAGCTGGATGGCTGCCTGTTTGGGGGCTCTGCCCACCACAGCCTCTACGCACGGAGGGGCGGTGAGCTGCAGTGCAGCGCAGTGCGAGCTGGCCTGCCACTTGGGACAGCAGCACCTGGCTGGGAGGCTCCTGGCCTCTGTCCACGTTCTGGCTGGGGTAGAAATAGGGACATTGTTTCAATTGAAGGATGCACAGTTTTCTCAGGACAAGTAGGGCTGGCTCTTGGTTTTTTGCACCTGAATCCCAGTTCTGTGGGCTGAGAAGGAATGTGTTAGAGGAGACACCGCAAGGCGATGCAGGAGGTGGCGGGCAGGCCCCATGCTTCAGGTTCCATCTCGGGGACGGCTGCTGTCCTGCACCGGGGGCTCCTTCTCCCTGCTGGCAGGTTGGCAGCTCTAGAGGCATGTGGCTCCATCACGGAGCTCTTAGGGACGCTGCCTGTGCGGCCTTCCGAATGGAGTTTCAGAGTCGATTGCTAAGCTCTAACTGCCAAACCAGCTCCTCTAACCTAAACAGCTGGCGTTTGTCTTTCCAAGGGTCATGTTGCTGGGGGTCCCCTGTTCATGTGGGGCAGGGTGGGGCTGTGGGGGGCCCTGGGGTGCGGGGTCAGGCTGGGGACGGGCTCACCTTTACAGCCTCTGAGCCCCGTGGAGATCGTAGTCACTGTCGGAGGAATTGTCAGGTTGTGCAGAGGAGCGCTGCAGGGCCCCTTCCAGAGCTGGGGGAAGAAAGGACGCTGTTTGCAGAAGGGTTGAGACTCCACAGAGCCCCTTGCATCCGAGAGCCGCTGCCCACAGTGGGCGGGAAGATCACAGGGGCTTTCGGAGCCGGCAGCAGCTTCGTATCTGTTCTGATCAAATCAGCCAAACGTTCACTAATGATGCTGAACTCCAGGCTCCCTGGGGCTTAATTGATAGCGCCAGTAAGGGAGCCTTCAGTACCCGCTTCTGCAGCCCACTTAATGGCTCCCTTCTGGCTCGAAGGAATCCAAGGGGCCTCATCTACCATCCAGGCCCCTCAAGGCTCTGCAGCCAAACAGGCCCATTAGGTCACAGCAAGGCTGGGGTTAATGGCTCTCTGAGTGCATTCTTCTCTCCAGTTGAGTAGTTGGTGGTCTCAGATGGGACAGCTGGCGCCTGTAAAGGCTGCATCCCTTCCGCACTCCTGCTGCGTCCTGCCTCGTTTGATCCCTTGCACCCTGGGGTCTCCCTTCTCTCTTTGGGCCATCACCTGACCTTCAAGGGCATCATGTGACCTGCCTTGGCAGCCTGCGTGCCTGGGAGCCCCGCTGGTGCTTACCTGGATAAGCTGACACGCAGGAGTTCCTGGGAGGTTGGCTGTATTCGTTATCCACGTGGGAGGCTGTACGGTTCTCAACATGGGACCGGACGGTTGCCGTGTGGTTGCGATGGAAAGACACTGGGCAGATGCGGAGGCAGTGTCGTTAGACTTGTGGCTCTGTCCTCTACCTCCTCCCCCAGGAGGTGCCCAGAACGTTAATCTCCTGTTCCCTTGATGTTAGCAGAGAGAGAGCAGAGGCACCCACAGCCCCTGCACTGCATCCCCCTTGCCTCTCTTCCCGGGAGGTTCACGCTAGCAGGATCAGCAGCAGATTTGAGAGCAGATTTGGGTAACCCAGCAATCTGACTAGGGTGGGGCCTTCCATGAGCCGGTCAGTCGGTCATCAGGCGTTTACCAAGCAGGAGATGGGAGCACAGGTGACGGGACAGCTACACTCCTGCCCTCCAGGAGCTGAGGGCCTGTGTGTTATTAAGAAAGGCTGGACAGCCCTGTAATCCCACCGCTTTGGGAAGTCAAGGCAGGCAGATCACAAGGTCAGGAGTTCAAGACCAGCCTGGCAACATGATGAAATCCCATCTCTACTAAAAATACAAAAATTAGCCAGGCTTGGTGGCAGGTGCCTATAATCCCAGCTATTTGGGAAGCTGAGGCAGGCGAATTGCTTGAACCCAGGAGGCAGAGGTCGCAGTGAGCCAAGATTGAGCCACTGCACTCCAGCCTGGGCAATAAAGCAAAACTGTCTCAGGGGAAAGAAAGAAAGAAAGAAAAAGACTGGACAACACAGAGCCTTTTTGAAGGATTTGGCCCTGGACTTGGCAAGGGGGAAGAAGGTGGAATGGGAGGCGGGAGGAACGCATGTCTCCATCCATTAGGGTGGCTCTGGCTGTGGCTGGAAGGACAGAGTAGGAAGACCAGGGATGGGGTCGGGCTGGCTGCACCCAATGTCCTGACACTGGCCCTGTCAGTTATTCATGCTGAAAGTAGCTTGGACAGCCCTTCTTAATGTGTCCTTGCTTTGGAGATGGGCAATATGAAAACACCCATTAAGGTTCTGATAAGCCCCGGAATAAAGAGCTGTGCTTAGCTGTGCCCGACTTATGGTTTTCCAGGTCCGTTGATCAGAGAGGCCTCTTGTGTGAGTGCTGCCTGTTAGCATCCATTGGCCACTATGTTGGTAATGCTGCTGGAGGAGGCGAAGGCGATGGGGACCCCAGAGATGAGGCGAGGGGCAGAAAGGATACCATGAGATGTTTCTACACTCTGAGGCTTCAGTGGTAGAAACCGCTGAGCCATCTGCCCATCAAGAAGCCTCTGCTCTCCCCGGTGTGGGGATGTCTATTGGCCACAGTCACACCTCAGACGAGCACCGTGGAGATCAGAGGCCTCAAGCAGCCACAGGCTCCATCTGTGTTCAGCAGAGAGAGCCTAAACTCTGCCTGCATGGCCTCTGTCCAGGGGCCGAGGGGGGCCCTGTGTCTAGGACACTTACTGTTCTGGTTCATTGCTGTTGGGCCAATCCACTGGCGTTGCTTCTTCTGGCGGACTGGGCAAGGGAAAGGAAAGGCACATCAGGGTGGTGGGGGCAGGTGGGGGTGGGGCAGGTAGGAGTGGGGGTAGGGCAGGGCCTAGGAGGGAGGTGGTGGCAGCAGGTGCAGCTGAGGGCAGGGCTGCTGGGCTCTGCCTCCTGGAGTCTCTTGGGGGCCTCGGTTTCCTAACTTGCTCTCGAGCCATCCTGTGCCAAAGGAGCAGGCTAAGGATTGGGTAGAGGTTCCTGGCTCCCCAGGAGAAAAGACCACAGGTGTTTAGAACCAGACCTGGGCAGGCACTAGGACCCAACACTGCCCTGCTGGGCCCTCTGTTTACAGTCTCTCCCCTCACACTTTCTTGTCTGAATAATTTCTTCTTGAGTTCTGCAAGGCAAGGAGAACAACTCCCCCCGCATTCACAAGGTGTGTGATCGCTCATCTGATAGATGAGGAAACTGAGGCTCAGAGAGAGGAAGTGTCCTAATCAGCATCCTGGGCAGTGGTAAGTAGAGGAGCTGGGCCTGGGACGTGTGTCTCCTGCCACCAGAGGCCGTGCTGAACACGCTCTGGGCCTGCCACAGCCTCGGGAACAGCCACACCCTCTCTGATCTGGAGTGGGTCACAGCTGGTCTCCAGAGATAGACAAATCAGCAATTGCAATTTTGGTTACTTTCTGTTTCTGTTACTTGGGGCAGAAAAAGGCTAATGGGCAGGAGAGGGGAAGGTTGGGTGGTGAAGCAGAGGTGCCCTGTGCCCAGCTCTCTGGAGGCAGGATCCCTCCTCCTGGGGACTCTAGTACAGCCCCTCCAGTCTCTGCATGCAGGGACAGAGCCACTCAGGGCCATCACACCTACATTTCTTCACCAGCTTCTTGTAGGCAAGAGGGCCACACATGACCAGCAGCACCGCCAGGAGCACCAGGGCCAGGATGATGCTTGTCACGGTGCCTGCAGCCAGGCCTGTGGGGTTTGGATCCTGGCCTGGAGAAGGGGAAGAGTTAGGTCATCGTCAGCCCTGGAGGAGAAAAACTGTGGGAGGGAAGCTGCTGGCTGCCTGGCTTCTGCCAGCCACCCTTGCTCATCCCAGAAATTCACCAGCATGAACAGGAGGCAGTGATCTATTTAGCTCTTCCTCCAACCATCTCTACAATTCCCTGCTACCCACTCACCCACCCACCATTTATCATCTAACAAGCCATCATCCAGCTATCATTTGCCACACTGGTTATAAGCTATTTAATTTTCTACCATTCGCCAGCCATTAGTGATCATCTTGCCATTATACACCATCACAAACCAATATATGATTGTATACCAATAGCCAGCCAGGCATCTATTCTCATCCATCCATCTGTCCATCCACCTTCCATTCATCCATCCATCTACCCATCTACCCATCCATCCATCCATCCATCCACTTACCCGTCTATCCATCCATCCATCCATCCATCCATCCATCCATCCATCCATCCATCCATCCACCCATCCATCCATCCACTTACCTGTCTATCCATCCATCCATCCATCCATCCATCCATCCATCCATCCATCCATCCACTTACCTGTCTATCCATCCATCCATCCATCCATCCATCCATCCATCCATCCACCCACTCACCCACCTATCCATTCATGCAATATAATCCATTCATCCATCCATCCATCATCCATCTACTCACCCAACTATCCATCCATCCATCCATCCATCCAGCCATCCATCCATTTCTCTCTTTTACTTGCCATTTAGTTACCATTCATGTAACAAATATGTGCTATCCATTTGATTTTCTGGCTTCCACCTTGCAAAAGTAGAAGGTAGAAGGAAAAATTCTACGACTCATCAGCTGCCTGACAGTGATCTGCCTGTTGCTTACCCTGTCTCCTGTTATTGTTCTTGCTCGTTGCTGTGAGTGCTCTTGCTCCCTGGCCTTCCAGTTTCCCTCTCTCCATCCCTTTCTGGGTCTCTGGGACTCTCCCCAGGGCTGCCCTTTAGAGACATACACCCTGACCGGGTCCTAGAGGTAAAGTTTAACTGTGCGCTGCTTCCTGGGACCCCATGCCACTGGCAGAGTTTAACTGCTTCCACCCACTGTGGGCTGTGGCTAACTCACACGTGATGAACACCTTCTTGCAGTGGGAGTTTTTCTCCTGAAGCTCGTGGCACTGGGACAGCTTCTGCTGGAAACAGGAGAGCCCCTGGGATGTTGGCTCACCAGCGTCCAGCACACGATAGGAGTTGACACCACCACACCGCTGCTCCTGGCACACCTCCTCCCACCGCAGTGGGCTCCTGGCTGAAGAGCTGTCGCACAGGGCTGCCCACTGTGCCCCCTGGCGCACCTCCACGGTGCCTTCACACATGCTGCTGCCCCCCACCAGGCGGCTCTGCACCTTGGGCTGGAAACCTGAGAGGGGAAGCAATGGGAGAGGAGGGGCAGGTGTGGCCCTGAGCCTGTGTGCTGCTTCCTGGGGCCCCATGCCACTGGCAAAGCCAGGCCTTGGCTAGGGGAAGGCACTGTGTGGGACCACCAGGAGAGGCAGCCTTCCTTTCTGTCCTTCCCTCCTCTGGCACCCTCTGTGGCTCTTCCCCTGACCCAGCACCGTCTCTGGTGCCTCTGGTCACCTGCCAGCACCATCGTGAGACACAGCAGCGTAGGTACTCTCTGCAGGGAGGCTGCTCCAGCCACCATCAGGGAGTTGGTCCCATGCCAGGTGGAGGTAAGAGACGAGCATGGGAAATAGATTCCATCTAGGTCCACTTCCCACTTGGAAACATCCTCTCATTCTCCCGCTGCACTTTGGGAAGATGGGGTCGTGGGGGGGGGGGTGCTTTTCAGAAGAGGGAAACTGAGGCACAGGAATTGGAAAGACCTCTTGCCTTGAGTCCTGGCAGTTCACAGTGAGGACAGATCCTGCTGCCCAGGCACCACATGTCGAGGGCCAGACTTTCAGCAAATGGGGCCTGGCTCAACAGAGGCTCTTATTCATTTCTGCCTGTCAAGGCGGGGCCTGGGAGTCCATGGCTGAGGCCCACGCATGCTCAGTTCACAGTGAGTTATGATCTCACCAGCTTTGGCCAGTTTCCATAGCAACATCCACCTTCAAAGCCCTAGTAAATCTATTCAGAAGAAGTTTCAAAGGCAAGAACCCTGGGTATGGTTTGGCAGGCTGTAGCCTGCAGGAAGGATCGTAGCTGAGGTGGGGTGGGACTTCGAGCCAGCCCCTGCTTCCCTCATGAGGCCAAGAGACCCCTGGGGGCTGCTTCTGCTGGGAGCGGGCAGCGTTTTACTAATTCACACCAGGTACCCATCGATGTGGGGCAGCTGTGCCTGCAGGACAGCCAGGTGGCCGTGAGCAGCGCTTCCTAGATTTGTGCACATAAATCACCAAGGACCTTGCTGCAAAGTGGATTCTGATTCGGAAGGTCCGGGCGGGGGCCTGAGCACCTGCATTTCTAACCAGCTGCTGTGGGTTCAGTGACACTGAGTCACTGAAGCTCAGATAACAGGCTCTAGAGTGACCTTGCTTGTTCAGAAATCCCAGCAAGCACTCTGTAATACTGGGCAAGAGGCTTAACCTCTCTGAACCTCAGCCTCCTCACTGTGAAAGGGATGGTAATAATAACACCCACTTCACATGACCCAAGGTCAAGTGAAGAATTTAGAACGCCCAGGAATGGTCCCTGCACGAAGTACGCTCGGTAAGTACCGTCTGGACTTCACTAAGAACGCCTCCGGCAATAGGAAGCCGCTGCCTCCAGAGGAGGGAGGCTGCTGCGAGGATTCTTCCTTCGTTTCAGCTGCGGTTTCTTCCCTTTAGTTTTCTTCATTGACACTGGTTTGGCCCATTGGGGTCTCAGACTCAGTCTCACCTGCCTCTTCCCCTCAATCACACAGCAGGATCATTCTTTTTTTTTTGAGATAGAGTCTTGCTCTGTTGCCCAGGCTGGAGTACAATGTCGCGATCTTGACTCACTGCAACCTCCGCCTCCTGCGTTCAAGCGATTCTCCTGCCTCAGCCTCCTGAGTAGCTGGGATTACAGGCATGTGCCACCATTCCCGGCTAATTTTTTTTTATTTTTAGTAGAGACAGGGTTTCTCCATTAGGCTGGTTTTGAACTCTCGACCTCAGGTGATCCGCCTGCCTCAGCCTCCCAAAGTGCTGAGATTATAGGCTTGAGCCACTGTGCCTGGCTTCGTTTTTTTTTTTTTTTTTTGAGATGGAGTCTCTCTGTTGCCCAGGCTGGAATGCAGTGGTGCGATCTCGGCTCACTGCAACCTCTGTCTCCTGGGTTCAAGCGATTCTCCTGCCTCAGCCTCCCAAGTAGCTGGGACTACAGGCATGTACCACCACATCTGGCTAATTTTTGTATTTTTAGTAGAGACGGGTTTCACCACGTTAGCCAGGCTGGTCTCAATCTCCTGACCTGGTGATCCACCGCCTCGGCTTCCCAAAGTGTTGGGATTACAGGCGGTCATTCTCTTTACCTTATCAGCCCATGGTGCAGGATCCTCTGCAGAGAGCCCCCCTGGGTGGTGGTGTCTCTCAGACTTCAGGGACCTCCCACCTCTCACCATTGCTCCAATGTCAACTCTTGGGATTTACCAATGCCCCTCCTGCAAGGCCCACCCCTCCAAGTGTCCCATCTTTGGCACAAGCCGCAGTTCCTACCCAGACATTTTTTTCTCCCCCAAACCCATGAAGAGAACTTGCCTCTCCTGGAAGTCCCACTGACTCCCCTCCCCAGGTGGCAGCTGAGCCAGTTGTTTCTTGGGGCTTGGCCTGCGTAGCTTTGCAGAGACTCCCAAGGCATTGAGTGTGGAGGCATCCTCTGCAGCCCACCCCTTCCTACGTCTGAGAGGCCAAGCCCAGGCCTCCGCTTCCCTTGTCTTCTCCACAGTGCCTTAGACCCTGTTCTGCACACAGGGGTTTCCAGGCCACACACGATGCTCCCTGACCTTCTGGGATGCTCGTGACCCCACCTAGGGCAGCAGAAGGCCTCATGGGGCTTGGCCAGGTTCTCACGTACCTGAGCAGAGGAGGGCCAGAGTTCGGCCACTTTTCTGGGGCTTGATTTTGCTGAAGCACTGCTCCAGAGAGGTACAGCTGGAGTTCTGGATCTTCCATTGGATGGGCAAGGGCCTGCGTTTCCACAGCTCCCCTGCGTCTTGGGTTCTGGCTACCTCGGGCTCTGGCAGATGCTTCAAGAAGGAGCCACATTGGAGGTTGTTGCAGAGGAAGTTCTCCAGGTCCTGGGTCTTGTCCTGAGCCTCATAGATGATGGTGCCCCCCAGGCTGCCGCTGTAGAACTCCACCACGCCGGCACAATGCCAGTCCCCGGGCCGTGCCACCAGCTGCAGCCTGGGAGGAGCTGGGAAAGGAGAGAGCGGGAGGGGGAGCTGGCCTGAGCGCCCAGGGCTTCCTGGACAAGCACGTGGCACTCCTTGCTGCTTGGCCCCAGCTGCTGACCAACGCTTGGCCTTGGGAGGTGGTGGGGTCCCAAATATTTCGTAGCATACACCAATACTAAACGTTTCCACCTTTATCGGAAATTCAGATGCAACTGGGCATCCGGGGTTTTTATTCACTAGTTCTGACTCCCCACGGTGGGTTTAGAATCCTCTTACCTGTGGGCTCCGGAGTTGTGGTGGGCGGGGGCCTTGTGGGTGGAGGTGTCGTCATCTGGGGCTCTGCAATGAGACACTCTGGTGAGGGAGGAATGTGGTGTGGGCGGGGCCGGGGGCAGCCGCAGTCTTGAGAAGACCAGGAGCTCTGCCGTGAGTACCACTTGCCACGCCAGGCCTGCTTGATCCACACGTTGCCTCTAACCCTCCTTCTTTGAGGCAGGAAGCACCACCCCACTTCACAGATGGGAGAATCGAGGCTCAGAGCAGCCGATGAAGTCAGCAACTGGCAGAACTAAGTCCCCTATTGTCATCCTACGGATGGGTGCTGGACCCTTCCAGTCCCCCTTCTGTGTATATGTTTTGGGGAGTGGTTATAAACTGGGGTCCCCCTACCCCTTCCACCTACCTGCTCAGCCCCTCCATCACAGGCCTTAGGCAGTCTCCTCGGGGCTGGTGCCCAGGCCCAGGGTGCCCGTGTAGCTGGCTAGTTACCCACCTAAGCAGATCAGCCCGAGAGGTTGACACGGGTCTGTTCTTCTGTAGCTGCAGTTGGAGAAGGAGCCCAGGTATCCATGGCAGATGACTGGACTCTGATGTGTGAAGGTGATAGGGAAGGGGCCAAGGCTTAAGGCCACCCCACAGTGCAGCTGATGGCAGACTTTTGACACTTGTCTGGGCTTCTCCCAGTGGTTGGGGCTCCTGCCCCAGCTCTGGCTGCAAACCATGTGCCACTCGTCCTTGATGTAGACCTCCAGCTGGCCCTGGCACCTTGAGTTGGAGCTGGTGAGCCTCACCTGGAAATCTGGGGGTCAGAGAGGTGTGGTGGGGGTCAGGCTGGGAGACGCTCCCCACTGGGACCCCTCACTGCCCTCTTCCTACCAGGCCGCATGCCCACCCAAGCTCCATCCTGCCCTGTGGGCTGCTGCCTCACCCCTTGTGAGCTTCGTCCTTTCTGAGGCACTGCAGGGGCTTCCCAGAACCTCAGGCTAGGGCGGCCCTGACCCAGGCAGCCCTGAAGCTGGACCCAGGAGGGTGGGGCTCCAGATTTCAGAGCCAGACGGGAGCTCAGAGAAATGGGCAAGGTAATCTCACCACCCACTGTCTAGCTGGATGACCCCTGTCCTGGAAATTCTGTCTCAACGGGACTGAGATTGGGCTTGGTGTCTGCTTCTTAAAAGATCTTTAAAAGTTATTTTTAGGCCAGGCATGGCTCATGCCTATAATCCCAGCACTTTGGGAGGCTAAGGCGGGTGGATCACTTGAGGTCAGGAGTTTGAGACCAGCCTGGCCAACATAGTGAAACCCCATTTCTACTAAAAAAAAAAAAAAAAAAGAAAAATTAGCTGGGTGTGGTGGTTCGTGCCTGTAATCCCAGCTACTTCCGAGGCTAAAACAGGAGAATTGCTTGAACCTTGGAGGCAGAGGTTGCAGTGAGCCAAGATCACGCCACTACACCCCAGCCTGGGTGACGGAGGGAGATTCCGTCTCAAAAAAAAAATTAATTTTATTGAGGTACAATTTACATAGAGTGAAATGCATTCATTTTCAGGGTACTGTTCGATGGAATTTCATATACAAACGTATACCTCCATGTAACCACCACCATAATCTAGATATGGAACATTTCCATCATCTAGAAAGTTCCCTAATGCCCCTTTATAGTTAATTTCCCTGAATCCAGCCTCAGGCAAACACTGATCTGCTTTCTGTCCCGAGAGAGGAGTCTGCCTGAGCTGCAATGTCATAGACATGGAATCATGCAGCACGTATTTTATTTTGTTTGGGCTTTTTTCGCTTAGCGTGTATTTGAGATGTAGCTACGTCACTGCACGCATAAGCCGTTCATGCCTTTTCGTTGCTGAGTGATAGTTCACTATATGAACATGCTACGTTTGTTTTCCATTCACTATTTGGTTTGTTTTTGGGTTTTGCCTACTATGAATAAAGCTGCTGTGACATTCACATACGGGTCTTTGTGTGGGGATGTTTCCATTTCTCTTGGGTAAACACCTAGGAGTGGAATTGCTGGGTCATGGGTAGACCTGTGGCTTGTGTAATTTTATCAAACTCCATGAGGGGAAAAATATGCATGTGTGTGTGGTGTGTGTGTGTGTGTGTGGTGTGGCTGTGTGTGTGTGGTGTGTGTGTGTGTGTGTGTGGTGGGTGTGTTATATGTATATGGTGTGGTTGTGGGGTGTGTGTGGTGTGTGTGTGGTGTGTGTGTGGGGGTGTGTGGTGGGTGTGTTATATGTAATATGGTGTGGTTGTGGGGTGTGTGGGGTGTGTGTGTGGTGTGGTGTGTGTGGGGGTGTGTGGTGGGTGTGTTATATGCATATGGTGTGGTTGTGGGGTGTGTGTGTGGCGTTATGTGGTGTGTGTGTGGTGGGTGTGTTATATGTATATGGTGTGGTTGTGGGGTGTGTGGGGTGTGTGTGTTTGGTGTGGTGTGGTGTGTGTGGTGGGTGTGTTATATGTATATGGTGTGGTTGTGGGGTCTGTGTGTGTGGTGTGGTGTGTGTGGGGGTGTGTGTGGTGGGTGTGTTATATGTATATGGTGTGGTTGTGGGGTGTGTGTGTGTGTGGTGTGTGTGTGTGGTGTGGTGTGTGTGTGGGGTGTGTGGTGGGTGTGTTATATGTATATGGTGTGGTTGTGGGTGTGTGTGTGGGGGTGTGTGTGTGTGTGTGCTGTGGTGTGTGTATGTGGTGTGGTGTGTGTGTGGGTGTGTATGGTGGGTGTGTTATATGTATATGGTGTGGTTGTGGGGTGTGTGTGTGGTGTGGCGGGGTGTGTGTGTGCTGTGTGTATGGTGTGTGTGTGGGGGGGGTGTGTGGTGGGTGTGTTATATGTATATGGTGTGATTATGGGGTATGTGTGGGGTGTGTGTGTGGTGTGTGTATGTGTGTGTGTGTGGTGTGTGTATTTGCATAAAGAGCTTCTTGAAGAATATGCAAGAAACAAACGTGGTCATTACCTGGGGTGCTGGGGTCGTCGTGGGGGTGACTGGGCCAGACGGGAGTAGAGATGGAAGTGAGGCTCTTCACTATAGATCTTTATATTTTTTTAAATTTTAGAGCTAGATGAATGTGTCACTGATTCAAGAAACTTTTGGAAATGTGAAAGGCTCTCCCAGGTGACTGAGGGGAGGTTCTCCCTGGTCGGGAACCACTGGTCAGGCTGCCCTTTTCTTCTGATGAGGACACTCTGGGGCCATGGCTCACGGCCAGGGCTTGCCAAGGACACTTGGCTAGTCAGAGGCAGAGTGAGTGCGTGCCAACACCTAGCGTTGGTGGGGCGCTTTGCAGGCTGTCTGCCCAGTGAGCTGACTCATTGCAGCTTCACCAGGTGAGAGATTTTCCTCCCATTTCACAGCTGGGGAAACTAGGGCTCGAGGAGGTCAAGCTGTGTGCCACAGCTTGGAGCCGGGATGTCAGTGCAGGGTCCAGGTCGGGCTCAAGGCCTGCTAAGGCCCCTGTCACCGCCTCTGGCTGCACGGTGGCTTCTCAAGACCCTTCAGCCACAATTCTCCCCAGATACATTCAGCACGATGTTAGCCCAGTCAATGTGAAGGAGAGGGCTGTGGTGAAATGAAGGTGGAAACTGCTGGGTTAAAAAGTGTGATGTATTTCCTCACTGCAGGATTTCTCAGAGCCTTTACTGGGCTGGTGTACACTGTCAGCCTCCAGCGGGAGATGGCATTGCCTGCCCTTTGTTCAACATGCACCATGGAGCCCTATTTGGGAAACAGCCTCTACGACTAAAGTCCAACCTCTCGGGCTGGGCATTCAACACACTTGCTAATCAGTCTGCAGCCTCTCTCTGCATCTTTGACCACGGGGTGTCTGGCAGGATTGGGTAGGAAACAGGACTTTGCAGGGAACATTTATGAGCTGGGATGTTTTCTGTGCGTGGTGAGCAGGTCAGAATAATAATTATCCTGGGATCTGGCATTTGTGGGTGATTCACGGCTGCTGAGGGGACCCATGTGGACGTGAGCATCTTACATGTGTGTGTGTCTGCATCTATGTGTCTGTGTGTATGCTGGGGGTCACTCTCTGTGTAGGGTGGGTTTCACTCCCGCAGAAGTGATGGCTTCATCCAGAGGTCCCCTATGGCCTGATGAAACCGTGGCCCCACTCTCCCCCGGCCCCAGGCCTTTCTCCACGCGGCTCTTCCTTACCTGGGTCCTCCAGGCTGAGCTGTCCGAGGCAGGAAGTGACTGCAGAGAGGAGAGAGGAGGGTCAGGAAGTGAAGCCTCCCACCCTCTCCCTTCTCCCAGCTCACCCACCCGAAGCCTGAGCAATGGAGCTTTCTTCCTCTGGCTATCCAGTATCATTGGTTTTATGGACAGGAATTTTCATACTCCAGGTTGGAACCCCTGAGTGATAGGAATTTTTTTTAGTGGGTTGCAGCCATCAATCTTTTTTCTTAAAAAAACTTTACTTTTAAACTGAACATACATGAAATCTATTTTTCTAACTGCATGAGTCGATGAATATCACGTATATACATGTGTGTGACCACCAGCACAATCAAGGCATACGTCGGTTCCATCACCACCTACCTCACATTCTCTCATTCTAACCCATATAATCATGTAACCATCAATTATTATTATGATTTTTTGAGACAGGATCTCACTCTCCTCACCCAGGTTGGAGTGCATGGCGTGATCATAGCTCACTGCAGCCCCAACCTCCCTGGCTTAGAGGATCCTCCCACCTCAGCCTCTTGAGTAGCTAGGAGGCTACCAGGCTACCAGGCCTGGCTAATTTTTTTTTTTTTTAAATAGAGATGGGGGTCTCACTATGTTGTCCAGGCTGGTTTTGAACTCCTGGGGTCAAGTGATCCTCGTGTCTCAGCTTCCTGAAGTGCTGGGATTACAGGTGTGAGCCATAGCACGTGGTCCATTCATTTTTTAAAAATTGAAATGGAATAGAATAGAGAGGCCGTGCACAGTGGCATATGACTGTAATCCCAGCTCTTAGAAGAGCCAGGGTGGGAGGATCACTTGAGCCCAGGAGTTGGACCCTGCAGTGAGCTACAGTCGTGCCACAGCACTCTAGCTTGGGTGACAGATTAAAACCCTGTCTCAATAAAATAAAATAAATAATAAAATAAATAAGATAGAGAATGTCAGAATGCACTGTGCATTGTGAGGGTAAGGGACTTTTTGCGTGTTGGGGGTCGTAATGTAAAAATGTTCTGCGTGTTGCTGCCACTCAAAAAAGTTTGAGCTCCTTAGTTCTAGAGAATGGAGATTGAGCTAGAGAGGGGCCAAGCCTGGTGGCTAATGCCTGTAATCCCAGCAACTTGGGAGGCCGAAGTGGGCAGATCACTTGAGGTCAGGAGTTTGATTGAGACCATCCTGACCAATATGGCGAAATGTGTCTCTACTAAAAATACAAAATTTAGCTTGGGGTGGTGGTGCATGTCTGTAATCCCAGCTACTCAGGAGGCTGAGGCAGGAGAATTACTTGAACCTGGGAGGCGGAGGCTGCGGTGAGCTGAGATAGCACCACTGCACTCCAGCCTGGGTGAGAGGGTGAGACTCTGTCTTTAAAAAAAAAGAAAAAAAAAAAATGAGCCAGAAAGGGAACACAAGACAACATTTGCTACTTTCTAGCATTTCCAAGACAGGATAAGAATGACAAAGAATGACAGACACTTGTCATTAATAGCTGCCCATTTGTGGAGAAGACCAAGCTTAAAGAGACGGTGGGACCTGGCCACCGTAGTGTAGCCCGCCAGCTGGCCAGGGAGGCAAGGCGACAGGCCCAGGGAACAGGGGTCTGCTGGGAATCAGCCTTCTACCGTGTGGGCCACAGGGAAGCTCCGCCTCCTTGTAGCCCTGTCTCACTGCAGAGCGGGGGGCAAAGTGGCCCATTGCTGGGCTCTCAGCAGAGCGGCAGCCGGCCAGTTTATCTGTGGCTGGGGAAGGGGTTTAATCTGGGTGGGGACGAGGTGGAGTAGCAAGTTCATGTGGCTTCAAAGCTTAACCTCTGTGTTCACCATCCAGCGTTATCAGTTAGGAAGCAGGTACAATATTTTCATTTCCATCTGTCTGACTTGGGTTTACTCTTGGCTTTACTGCACTGGGTCAAGGAGACTGCTTTATATTTTAATACTGAAAGGTTGTGTTCAAATTGCTTGTGAGAAGTTGTTGCTGGGTGTTAAAAAATAGGTGTGTTTAGCTGGGCTGGTTGCTCAAGGCTATAGTTCCAGCTACTCAGCAGGCTGAGGCAAGAGGATCACTTGAGCCTAGGAGTTTGAGTCCAGCCTGGACAGCATAGCAAGATCCCATCTCTTAAGAAATAGGTGTGTTTTGAAAAAGCTGTCCTTGCCCCCGATTCAAGACTCCTTGTGAAGAAGTCATCACGGCCTGTGATAAGTCTCCCCTGAATCTGCAAGATCCTGTCGCTGTTGCTCTAGGAGTCATGGGCCTTGGAAGGGGAAGGTTATTCTCATCAGCAGGGAAGTGTGCAGAGCTCCGGCCCGGGTGAAAAGGGATGCTCCAGTTGTCAATCATCTGATCAATTTTTTTTTTTTTTTTTGAGACAGAGTCTTGCTCTGTTGCCCAGACTGGAATGCAGTGGCATGATCTTGGCTCACTGCAACCTCCACCTCCCGGGTTCAAGCAATTCTCCTGCCTCAGCCTCCTGAGTAGCTGAGACTACAGACAGGCAGCACCACCCCTAGCTAACTTTTGTACTTTTAGTAGAGACGAGGTTTCACCATGTTGGCCAGGATGGTCTTGAACTCCTGACCTTAAGTGATCCAACGGGCTCAGCCAAAGTGCTGGGATTACAGGCATGAGCCACCATGCCCAGCCAATCATTTAATCTGTTGCAGGCAGGGCAGCCTCAGGAGGCTGTGGGAGAGATGTCCAGCCAGCGTGAGAGATCAGTAAGGATCTTTTACCTTGCCCTCACCTCTTAACTCCTGACCTTTCATTCCCATGTCTCTTTCATCCCGGCTGCCCATCAGCAGGGCAGTCTGCCTCAAAGGAGTCATCCCTCTGGCTAAGTCTCAAGGGCTAAGACAGCTTGACGTGGCACCTATGGTGAGTGGGGCTCTGAAGATCTGCCCTTCAGTGCTATACAACTCAGGATGGGTTTCAGTCACCGGTAACTTTCTACTGCTCCAGTTCTGAGTATCGGCGCTGCCACTTCCTGCCTATAGAGTCTGGGGAACAAGTCTCTCCTCTCTCTGTGCCTCTGAGCCTCAATTTCCTCATTCACAGCATGAGGATGAGAATGGGACTAGCTTTCTAGAGCTGTTGTGAAGCTGAGATGAGCTAATCTATGTAAAGGGTTTAGCCCAGTGCCTTCCTGGCCTGTGTTCAGTGCTCAGAGTGGGTGTTACTGATCTGTGGAGGAGGCTGGGCCTGTCGAAGGTGTGCCCAGGGCAGCAGACCCTCGGGCAGCTCTTCCAGTGGGAGGGTTCCTGGTGCAGGAGCACAGAGAGCCAGACCATGGTGCTCACCACTTCCTTGTCCTAACTTGGAAATTTCACGCACATGGTCGAGACAGGATAGTTCAGCTTACGATGTTTCAAGTTTGCAGTGGGTTGATTGGGGTATCAAATGAATTTTTGACTTAGGATGTTTTCAGCCTACAATGGGTTTATTGAGAGGTAACCCCACTGTAGGTCAAGCAGCATCTCGATTTCCCCACTCATCACACTCAACATTCATTATTAACAGCAGCTGCCAACTACGGAGCACCTGCTGCATACTTAGCTCTCGGGATGTTTCATCAAGATATTGCGGTTAATCTTCCTAACAGCCCCATCACGAGAGTTGAGTACGTTCCTGGTGTCAGTGTCAGGGGAGGGCAAATGCCCTGTCCTGGGTGATACGGCTGGCAGGTGGCGTCAAACCATGTGTCTGACTCCAAACCATGCTCTCTGCTCCCAGCCACCCCATTGCTGCTCCTCCGGGTTTGGAGATGCAGAGAGGAACACCACCTGGATCTGACTGGAAGCACTCGTGCAGCCAGACCCTGAGGCCCTGGGGGCAGGTACCGGGCCTGAGAGTCTTGGCAGATTCCACACACAACAGCCTAGGCCGCGCTCAGAGAACATTCTCAGGAAAGACTGAACAAGCTGGAAAACCAAGTGAAATTCTTTAAAAAACGTTCTAGCAAGTGCTTTAATAAAAAAGATATTTAAGGCTGGGCGCAGCGGCTCACACCTGTAATCCTAGCACTTTGGGAGGCTGAGGTGGGAGGATCACAAGGTCAGGAGTTCCAGACCAGCCTGACCAACGTGGTGAAACCCTGTCTCTACTAAAAATATAAAAAAATTAGCTGGGCGTGGTGGTGGGTGCCTATAATCCCACCGACTTGGGAGGCTGAGGCAGGAGAATCATTTGAATCCGGGAGGCAGAGGTTGCAGTGAGCCGAGATCACGCCACTGCACTCCATCCTGGGCGACAGAGCGAGACTCTGTCTCAAAAAAAAAAAAAAAAAGATACGTATGCGTTCTGGGTGTTGTCCTGGAGCCTTCCTCCGGGTGCCTGTCTGGTCCCCAGATGAACAGCATTTCCTCTCTTCTCCCTTCATCACCGTCACCGTCACCATCATCATCACCATCGCAATCACCATCACCACCACTTTCAATGTTTTCACTCTTCCAGGCCTTTTACACATTAACTCTCCCAGTTCTCACCACAATGCTATGAAGTAGGTACTACCGTTCTGGTCCCAATTTTACAGACGAGGAAACTGAGAGGGGTTAAATAACTCATCCAAGCAGCTAACGGGTGCTGGTGCCTGAACTCCACCCTAGCCGTCTGGCACCAAGTCTGAGCTTTTCCCAGCTAGTCCCCAACGGCCTCCCTTCCCTCCAGCGGGAATCCCATGATGGCCTGCCCCAGGTTTCATTGATTCCTGCACGGCCCTGGTGTGCAATCCTGATCAAAGGGAATGGACTTGTGATTCTGTTCAGTCAGTAAAACCTTCATGGGGAAGACTTAGCTGTGAACGTGCTGTGTGACCTTGGCAAGCCACTCAATCTCTCTGGGCTCAGTTTCTTCATCTGTAAAGTAAGGAAGTTAAATTCCACAATCCCTCACCTTCCCCTTGGTTCAAACACCTGTGATCTGTAATCTTTAGCTCCTGATGGAGTTCAGCTGCTGGTGGAGGAAGGGCAGAGACGGGCAGTGAGAGGCCTGGCTGACTCGGAAGCTTCCTGGGTGTCTAGTGTATATTCTTCCTGCCTGTCCACGAATACGTTCAGGTTTTGTTTGTTTGTGTTTGTTTTTTACTTATAATCTAGGGGACAGAATGAACATTGAGGTTTTGAGGGTCCACCACCTATTTTCATTTTTCAGCTGCTTCTCATAGGGATCAGACCAGCACCCTCCGTGCCCTGAGCCCTGCAGTCTGTGCTCAGGGTCTCCCTGACCCCCTCTGGGGGTCTGCAGCTTACTCCTGCTCCATCCTTCCTAGCCTCACGAAGCCTGAGGCTCCTGCTATTGCTAAAACTGTGGACAGAATCCTTATGACTGGAGACCAGGAAGACCCCGAGGCCTGGAAGCACGGTGCCATTTCCTTATCCGCAGCCACACTAACCCCGAGCAGCTGGGGCTACGGATGAGAATTCACTGAAGACCCCTTCCTTCCCCTGCTCCCCTCCCCTTGGAGCTCCCACAATTTAGGGCCTAGACTGGGCAAACCCAGGCAAAACTCAGCCAAAGAAGTTAGAAAAGGCTTATCACACCCCCGGAGCCCCCGCCTCTTGTCTTTGCATTGGCAGAGATAATATTTTTGGCACTGGCTGGGCGCGGTGGTTCACGCCTATAATGCCCGCACTTTGGGAGGCCGAGGCGGGTGGATCACGAGGTCAAGAGATCGAGACCATCCTGGTCAACAAGGTGAAACCCCGTCTCTACTAAAAATACAAAAATTAGCTGGGCATAGTGGTGTGTGCCTGTAATCCCAGCTACTTGGGAGGCTGAGGCAGGAGAATGGCCTGAACCCAGGAGACGGAGGTTGCAGTGAGCCGAGATTGCGCCATTGCACTCCAGCCTGGGTAACAACAGCGAGACTTTGTCTCAAAAAAAAAAAAAAAAAAAAATTTTGGCCCTGCCCGCCCTGAGGTCTTGGTGAGGATTTGATGAGTTCCCAAGAGCAGCTCCGAGACATTTATATCCTCGTCTCCATCCCTCTCGCTCCTCTTTCCCCCACGGGATTCAGGATAAGTCTCCTCTTGCTGTCATTACAGCATCCCATGAGTTTTTATTTGGTCTGCACGGTGCTTAAATTCTTTTCAGCCAATTTTTTTTTAAAGGTTTCTTTTAATTTTGTTTGAATTTTTAAACCAATTTCAAGATCCAGGCGTTTTTGAAAAATAGGATATCCTGGCTCCAGGGCTGCACCTCTGGTGGCACCAGGCAGTGGCTGTGGCCCTCGCCTTCTGTTTTGTCAGTGCCTCGCTGGCACCCTACCGTCACCATGTGTCTAGAGAGCCCTGGCTTCAAACACATGGCAAGACTGCGGCGAAACATATGCAGTTTCACACTAAGTGGGATGCGTCAAGATTATAAATAGCCTCCCATTCGTTCAGGTCAGGATTTGCACCAAATGCCTTTGCCAGAAACTTACAAATGTTTTTTGGGCTTTGGAATTAGTGATGAGCGTTTGTTGACTTGCATGATGGGTCCCAGTTTACAGAAGAGGAGACTGTCGTGGTGCATGGGCGTGAGGGCAGAGCCAGAATTCCGCTCAGGGAGGCTGGCTTTGTATCCTGCACTCTCCATCCCTGCCTCTGGCTCACTCCTAAGTCCTGCCTGGGTACCTCGGGATTTGCCTCTGACGCCCCTGCACCCTGGGAAATGGAGGCGAGAGTGTGGCCTGCTTAGGATTCGGCAGGCACCCGGATTCACACACGTTAGTTAGATCTAACTGATTTATCAGCCTGTGATAATGACCGATGATAATAAAATGACAGCACCCCTACCCAGTGCAGACCCCAGGGCGGGGAGTTTTCATAGAAGACCCCATGTCTTTCCCAGAGTCTCAGAGGACGGGAGGCTATCACCACTTCGTTCCACAGATAAAAACCTATGACTGACTTAGTGTAGTTTGCAAGTCAAGTGTTGCCTTTTGCGCATAAACAACGGTTCCTTCTCACAGTCACAGACCTCCATAGCCACAGCCATCGATGTACATCAAACACAATAGCCCTACCTCTGCCTGGGTTTGGGGGAGGATTCTGGATTTTCTTCCTCGGATCCTCTGTGTTGGCGACTTGAAAGGTCAGAGACCCCGCTTTTCTGAAATGATGGTAATCTGTGGAGCTAAGTCTCACTTGGAGCGGAATCAGGGCTTTAGGGAAACGAAGATCGTAAAGGACCAACGTTCCCTTTCTTGGGTTGAGCACAGATGAAGTGATTGGTTTATGCTGAGGAGGCTTTTATGTGCAAAGCACGCGTAGAATCACCTTGGGCTTAAACCAGGAGAGGGCTGGCCATGAAGCCTGCAGGAAGGAACAGCAGAGTCAGGTCTCTAATCGGGCTCCCCCAGGGCCTGTCCTGGTAAGCGGACAGTAGGTCGTGGGCAGAATGACCTTTGCTATTTGAATTGTTATTTCTCTCTCTTGCTCCAGGTCTGCTGTTGGCTGAGTTTCACACCCAGTATGAAACTGTAAGGTGTCTGCTGTCAGTGACAAGCCTTTGGCCTTCTTTAGAGCTTTATCTGTCCCAAAGCTCCCTCATGCACTAGGCTTGTTCTTTCTACCTCCAGCTCTGTGAAGAAGAAACCATGCTCACCTCCATTTTCAGATCAGGAAACTGAGGTCCAGAGAGGTGGAGTGACTTGCCCAAGGTCACATGCTAGCTGGTGGGAGAGCCAGGACAGAAACTCTGCCTCCATCACCTGACACGGCCTGTGGGAGTCTATCCCAGGGAGGCCCCAGAGCCTGCTTGCTCTGTAGTACAGATGGGGATGGGGAAAACTGGGGCCAGAAGGAGGGAGGGGTTCACTTTGGATGCCTCCGTGGGAGTCCGTGGCAGTGCATGGGACCCTTATCCTCTCTGCTGACGGCCACCACCCATTTCCTATCCTATTCCTACCATATCTGTCCCCCAGAGGGAAGGAGTATTAGGGTCCCTCTGGGGACAATGAGAGGCCTTGAAAGGCACATGATGACGATGATGGTCATGGTGACAGTGGTAGTTCTAGAGGAAGTGATCCAGGTCCATGATCTCTTATCTGCAATTCAAAATCCAAAATCTGGAAGCCTCTTTCTAATGCATTTGGTGGGAGGATGTCCGCTGTCTTTTCTGTGCAAACTCATGTTTCACTGCAGACATGGGAATGTGTTCAAGGCATGTGCTTGCCTCAGCCCTCACTGCCTGTGTCATGAGCACGTACTATGCATACAGTATTTCCTTCTACAGTCTGAAACCTTCCGAATTTCCAAATGCATCTGGCCTGGGGTTCAAGATGCACTTGAGGACCCGGAGAGGTGAGAGTTATGCTCACCTCTCTGCTCCTGTGTGGCTCTCTAGTGCATGGGAGAAAGAGCCCAGGTCCTCACGGAGGCCTCCATGGGCCTTGTGGCCGCCCCATAGACTCCACCACTGGCCTGCGGCTGGAGGCCCCTCTGCCTGCGAGGCTGCTCCTCAGGTCCCACACGGTGGGCTCACTCCCTCCTTTCAAGTATTGACTCAAATATCATCTCACGAGACCCGCCAAATCCTCCTGGGTACCGCACATCCCACCAGTGCTTCCCGTCCCAGCCGCCTCTATCTGGCCATCTCCACCCGCTCGTGGCCACCTGATACTCGACAATCACTGGCTCAGTTTGGTTCTTGTCTGTTTCCCCATCACACCCTGACTGTTACGCTGGATCCACCAGGGCAGGGAGTTTTGACCGTTTTGTCCACTGAGGTGTCCTCGGCACTTAGAACAGTGTCTGGGACGTAGTAGGTGTTCAGTCCATACCTAGACTCTGAACAAACCCGATGTAATAATTGCAATGATCTTTTGAAGTGGGTACAGCAATAAACCCCCCTATTTTTATAGATGAGACCCTGAGAGACCCTGAGCAGAAATCAAACTAGGTCTGTATTGCTCCCAAGCACCCCTCCCCAGGGCTGTGCACCTATGTGTTCATATGCACACACAGCACATGTGCACACGGACACACACACAGTTCATTAGTTGTGTCAGGTTGAGCTGAATTTGCTGCCTGGTCACTGCAGGGAAAACCCCTCTGAACTACTGGAGACAGAATGACCAGGAAGGCCACTGCCAGCCCTTGGGTCCCCAGGTCCCTTTATTCCCTGCTGGAGGTGGGGAGCTCTGGGTCTTCGAGGAGTGTGATCCAGCCAGGGCCTCACCCAACCTGGGACAGTGGGCCAGCTGCCCTGCTCCCAGTAGGAGCCCCGCCCTCTCAGGCCTGTCCTTCCCCCTTGCCTTTGCCCTGCCATCCCCTTTGCCTCGGACCCTCTTCCCTTTTTTCTCTACCTGGCTGGCTCTGTTCTTCATTTAGGTTTTAGATTCTCAGATGAGATCTCGCCACCTTAGAGAGACCCTCCCTGCCTGCCCAGCCAAAGTCATGTCCTCCTAGTGCAGATGGTATTGTGGCCGAGGCACTTGCTATTCCTACCATTGCACTCAGTATTTCAAAAGGTGTAAATATTTTGGGTGCTTGGTTTTTTAAAATGTTTTTGAGATGAAGTCTTGCTCTGTTGCCCAGGCTGGAGTGCAGTGGTGCGATCTCAACTCACTGCAACCTACTCCTCCCAGGTTCAAGCGATTCTCCTGCCTCAGCCTCCTAAGTAATTGGGATTACAGGCGCCTGTCACCATGCCTGGCTAATTTTTGTATTTTTAATAGAGACAGGGTTTCACCATGTTGGCCAGGCTGGTCTTGAACTCCTGACCTCAGGTGATCTGCCCGCCTCGGCCTCCCTGAGTGCTGGGATTGCAGGCATGAGCCACCACACCCAGCCTAAAATCAATTTTGAAAGGTCTTTCAAAAAACAGACACCAGGGCCAGGCGAGGTGGCTCATGCCTGTAATCCCCACACTTTAGGAGGCTGAGGAGGGTGGATCACGAGGTAAAGAGATTGAGACCATCCTGGCCAACCTGGTGAAATCCTGTCTCTACTAAAATGTGAAAATTAGCTGGGCGTGTTAGGCACCTGTAGTCAGGGAGACCCTGAGCACAGACAGCAGGGCTGAGGGGACCCGGTCTTTGGGTGCTTGTTTACTTGTGTTCTCCAACAGGTCTCCTGTTAGCTGGTCAGATTCTTGAGGGCAGTGACTCCTGCCTGGGTCTCTATTCCCAGTGTTTTACAGAGCTGGACGCACAGGAGATGCGCAATCATATTTGTAGATGAATAAATGAATGGATGAGTGAATAACTAGCCTGTGCAAGAGGACTGAGGGGTAGAGAGATTGATGGCCATGCAGGACTCTGGCAAGACCCTCCACCCCGTTGGTTCCCACCTCGCACTGCTTCTGGCTGACCTTGGTCGTAATAATAGTTGCTGCTGTTATTATTGTTTATTGAGCACTTATTATACTATATGCCAGGATTGTACTTAGGCTCTCTGTACCTTGATTCATCGAATCCTTATAAGCCTCTATGACATACTGTTATTATTCCCAGTTTACAGATGAGGAAACTGAGGCTTACAGAACTAGTCCAAGGTTGCCCAGTTGGTAAGTGGGTGACTGGAATTCAAACTGCAGAGTCTGTGACTTTCCCCTGCTTCAGTGCAGGCTTGTTTTTTTTTTCTTCCTTTTTTGAGACGGAGTCTCGCTCTGTCACCCAGGCTGGAGTGCCGTGGCACCATTTCAGCTCACAGCAACCTCCACCTCCTGGGTTCCAGTGATTCTCCTGCCTCAGCCCTCCCAGTAGCTGGGATTACATGTGCACGCCACCACGCCCGGCAAATATTTTGTATGTTTAGTAGAGAGGAGGTTCTGCCGTGTTCAGGCTGGTCTCAAACTCCTGACCTCTGGTGATCCGCCCGCCTTGGCTTCCAAAAGCGCTGGGATTACAGGCGTGAGTGACCACGGCGGCCCAGCGCTGGCCTTTAGGGTGGCATCGGCTGGGCCAGTCAGGGACGTGCAGTTGCCAGAGCTGCCTTCCCACCTCGCTGCCTGCATCTGTACAGGAAGGCTGGGGCTGAGAGGGGGCAGCTGTGGGAAGCCCCGGCCTGTCACTAGACATGCTGGGGGCATCTTCATGCCCCAGGGTCCAAAGGTCGCCAAGTCCCAGTCCCAGCCAGGAGGCTGTGGTGTCCCCAGGGCTCTGGCGTTGCCGCATGTCTCCTTGGAATGGCCCAAAGGGTGCCTGCGCGCTTTGACTCCAGCCCCAGCCCTGGCCCTTGATGTCCCCAGCTCTGGTGGCTGTATCTCTGCTGGTGGAGGTTGTGTCCGGGGGCCATTTTCCTGCACAGGAGTGGCTTTGGGGGCCTTCCCTTTTAGCTAAGGGTACAGAGAGGGCCCTCTGTGAGGGCAGAAATGCTGGACTGGGGTTGACTCAGCTGTGCACCAGCTGCTGCACTCTGGGTTTGCACTTGGCCTTCCTGGGCCTCGATTTTCTCCACTGAAAAATGGGGCCAAAGGGCCCATCTACTTCATTGGCTTGCGAAGCTTGCAGCAGAAAATGGCTTCAAAAGTGCTTTGTAAGCAGTGACCCACGGATCGAAGGGAATGCTTGGTACCCACCGGCTCACACAGACACTGGGAACTGTGTGTTCCTGGGCTTCCAGGTGGTCCCCATACTGGGAGTGAAGGGTTTACCTCCAAGTCTTCCTGACTCTGGCCTGCGTTGGGCCAGAGGACTCTCCTGGTCCCGTCAGGAGCCTCCCCCATGATGGGATTCAGGTGGGAGGGCCCTAGAGCAGGACAGGGGCTCTCCATACTCAGCTGGGAGCCTCCCTGTCTCAATAAAGTCTGAGGCCAGAGGTGAGGAGCGGATGGGGGGGGTTTAAGAGCCTGGTCAGTCCTCAGCTGGGACCCCGAAGCCTGCCAAGGGACTGTCTCTAGGCCTCTTACTTTGGGACAAAGGCATTTTGTACCTGTTAGATATGAGAAGAGCCATGTGAACATGTGTGCATAGGTGGCTTTGTCACATGCTGGGGAGATAATCCTGCATTTGGAGGCCATGTCGTGCTCATGAGAACACACACACACAGTTATCACACACATGCACAGACACACAAAGTCTCACACATTCCCCCACACTCACACCTGCACACCCAGCTTCCCTAGGAAAGGGTCCCTCCGGACCCTTTCCCTGCAAGCCTGGAAGCTGCTCGCATCCTCCTGTTCCCAGCCTGGAGTCATGTACCTCTGTTGCCCTTCCAGACCTTCCAAATCCTCAGGAAGTGGTCAGATCTCATCCAGTTCACACCCTCAACTCCTACATTGCATAAATGGGGAGATGGAGGCCTGGAGCAGCTTGGGGACCTATCCGAGGTCACACAGGGTTAGGCTTACAACCCAGGCTTGGAGTGAGAGCCGGCCAAGTGTGTACTCATCCCAGCTGGCCCGGCTGGGCCCCTCTGGGACTTACCCAGGATTGGGTGTGAGACGGACTAGGACTTCCGCTATGAATCCTTGACATTTGGTCAGTGTCGTCCTCAGAGGCGGCCCCACCCTGCCTTGGCCCACTCTGTCTAGAGAATCATCAGAGCTGCCTCGGAGACAGCGAGCTTCCATGTCTCTGGAGGCGATCAAGTAAGGGCTGGGCTGTCGGTGGGGGACCCTGCAGAGGGAAGCCTGCATGCTCTGCTAAAATCCGACTCTGCCTAGCAATCATGTTGTCCAGGCCCCATTGGATGCGGCTCCCTGCTGCAGTCTCTCTTGCACTGGAAGGGTAAAGCAGGACCCTCAACAGTGCATGAGAGAGGCAGGGTCACGCTCCTGGGGGGTGGGACACTCAGGGCAGAGAGCCAAGCTGCAGCTGGGTGGTGGGGGCAGGCAGGGAGCCCAGTGGCCCCATGTCTCCACAACGCTCCAGGTGACATGTGGGCCCCAGAGTCAGCCATGGATAGAACTGTGATCGCCTTCCTGGCACCAGAGCGAGCTTGGGTATCCTGCGGACACCGGGAAGGGGTACTCACCCAGCATCCCCAGCAGGTACAAGGCGGCCAGCGGTGGCAGAGACCCCATGGGCATGGCCTCCGGCCTCTTCCTGCCTCAGCCTGGGCAGCTCAGCACTGTGGGTGAGGGTGTCTGGCCCGGTATCTTGCTCTCAGGGAGGGAGCGGGCGGGGCGGCTGCTCAGGGAGGGGTGGGACGGGGAGCAGGCAATGTGGGGCCTGCGTCACCCATGTTTGAAGTGTCAACTTCCTCCTGGCAAAACCACCTGCCCCTGTTTGAATGGCAGCCCTGGCCTCTGCCAGCTTCCTGCCCAAGGTGCCCAGGACTGGGGCAGTGCTCTTGGCCACCCCCATACAGGACAAGGCCACGCGTCCTGGAGGGACAGGGCTCTAGGGTGGGGGGACCCTTAGCTGGGGGTTATGGAGTGCAAAGGCCTGGCTGCAGCTGAGGACCGGGCTGAGGACAGGTGTCCCTGAGGCAGGGGTCTGGGCGGGGAGAGGCAGGAAGTGGGCGGCGTGATGCCAGTTCTCATTGCAGGCTCTGATGAAAGCCAAAAGCAAACCCTCCATTTCCCCTTTATGAGGGATGAGGCTGGAAGTTTGAGGTGAATCTCCACAGGTATTGTTTTGCTAGCAAGTACAAGAGATGGCTCCACCATGAATGCTGGGCTTGCGCCTGTGTGTATGTGTGTGTGTGTGTGTGTGTGTGTGTGTGTGGAGAGCGCCATGTTGACTTGTGTTGTGTGGGTGATTTCCATGTTGGGGTATATGTGTGAGCTCTATGTTGATGTGTGTGTAATCCCCAGGTTGATGTGTGTGTGTGATTTCCGTGTTGACGTGTGTGAGCTCCATGTTGACTTGTGTGATCTCTGTGTTGTGTATGTGGTCTCCATGTTAATGTGTGTGTAATCTCTATGTTGATATGTGTGTGTGTGATTTCATGTTGATGTGTGTGTGTGATCTCCATGTTGTGTGTTTGTAATCCCCATGTTGATATGTGTGTCTGATTTCTGTGTTGATGTGTGTGATCTCCGCGTTGAGGTGTGTGATCTCCATGTTGGTGTGTGTGGTCTCCATGTTGGTGTGTGGATATGTATGTGAGCTCCAGGTCCCTGTTGCTCTTGGAGGGTCTGGAATTGACCCCCTTGAAGAAGTGGCAGGGTCTCTGCTAAGAGGCAGGGAAGCCTGGGGCAGGGGAAAGCCTCCGTGTTTCCCTGGGCTGGGCTAGGCTGGGTTCCGTTTTTCCTTACATCCTTTGTGCTCCCAGATGGGAAAGCTCCTGGCTCCTGGGGCTTCCTGCACTCGGGGCCACCCCAGGCAGGTTCAACAATGTGATCACTAGTCCAGGTCCACAGGGGCCCGGGGCCTCCCCCTCCCTGTGCCGGAGAGGCTAGCTCGGTGACTGCATCCACTTAGATTCCACTTAGACACTCCCCGGTTTCTGCTGCCTCAGGGCTGGAGGGTGCTGCCTGCTGGAACCTCTTTAGCAGAGGGACAAGGAAGCTGTGATTGGGGCCACACCCACCCCTCATTCAGCCTTCAGAGGTGACTCTTCTTCCCACCTGAGAGGCCTCAGCCTGGGATGGGGAGACCTTGCCCACCCGGCCCCTCCCAGCCTGGCCTGGCCCAGTTCCCTGCCCCATGCTGTCACATCCATCCTTCCTGGTCCCTTGACTCTGGAAATCCCAGCCTCTTTCATTCATTTCTCCCCTCCCCTCATCAAATATTTGCTCCATGCTAAGCACAGGAAGATGAAAGAGACAGACACGGCTCCACGCTTCTTAGCACCAAAGACTCCTCTGGGATGCTTTTTCTTGATGAGTGTGGTTCATGGACCACACAGCCGGGTGCAGTAAGTGGCCTTCACAGCCCCTGTTCCCCCGACACTCAGTTTACATAATTGCAGCCCAAAAGAGAGAAATTTTATTAAGCACCTTCCTCTTGCCAAGCATGTCAGCTCCTTCAGTCTTCCCAGTGAGCATGGGAGTGGGCATAGCGTTCCATTTCACAGATGAGGAAACTGAGGTCAGAAGGTAAAGTATTCAGCCCTGGGAGGTCAACGCTGAAATGCGATTCCACATTTTCCTCACTCCACCACCCTTGCCACCAGTCCCCACCTTCTCACCCAAAGAAAAGAAACCAAACCAAACCCTTGGGCTTTGCTTTGATCTGAGTCTTCATCACAGAATGATTTCTACTCTTTCTGTTTGTTAGTTCGGTTTTGGGAAACTGAAAGTAGCTCAGGGTCTCGGGCTGCCGTCTTCCTGGCCCCCAGGGCTGGCACTGCCCGGACCCTAGTGTAGGGGATCGCTGCCCTCCCAGAACACTGCTCTGTAGGCTCTGTCCGCTCCCTCCCTGCCGCCCATCCCCATAAGTTACCCCTGCCCTTTTCACCCCTCCAGGCCCTTAGGTGCCGAGACCCCTGGGCCCCTGTCCCTGCTCAGACCCCAGATCCCTGGCGGGAGTTTCCTGTCCCCATCACTGCACTTTCCATGACACAAGAGGAAGTCAGCTGAGCCCAGGCTGGGTTTTCCAGGCAGCCCAGCCCAGCAGAGGCTGAAGGTGGGGGAGGGGGTTGCTGAGCCCCCAGGGCCGGCTGTCAGAACCTCCTCAGCCTCCACCGGAGAGGCACCTGCTGGTGCAGCCCTGGGCCACACCAGGTAACCTGGGCGGGCGGCGGGGGGGTCGGGGGGTGTCTGTATCTGTCAGCCCCTCTGGATTGGGTGACTCCCCAGTGCCCCCAGGTGTGCCCTGTTTACTGGGGCAAAGGGGCACCAGGGATGTGGGGAAGGGGGAGGAGCTGAGGGTGGGAGGGAGGAGGGGAAGGAGTCTGAGAAATGTGACTGGTGCATAGTAGGCCTTCAGGGTTTGTTGAATAAATGAAGGAAGAAATCTATGGAATAATTCCCGAAGATGATGGATGGCCTGCAAGTGTGTGTGGATGACTCAGTGACCTGGATCCTTGGAAACCTTTGTTTGGCTGTGGGGGTGGAGGCACCCAGGGAGCTGACTTTGCAACACTCCACTCCCCCCAGCTCAGGAAGTGCCTCCCTTCCCCCAGCTTTGTTCCAACCCAGTTTGGCTGTTGGAGACGGGTGGGAGGGGGAGAAGGAGGGATCTGGTATCCAGGTCTGGACATGCAGGTGGCGCACAGTGTGGTGGAGGTGCGTGGGCCTGGTGGCACCTGCATTCAGGTCCCACCTTTGCTGTGGGGTCCTGGGGAAGTCCCTGTCCTGCTGTGTGGGCCGAGGTCGGCTCATCTGTACAATGTGGATATTGGACGGTCCTGAGGCCCAGCTCTCTCTTGTCCTAGGAACCCCGCAGGAAAGTGTTGGGCTGGCGTGCCCAGTCCAGTCGGAGGCGGGGGATTTCTGTGTTGTGGGGCTTGGAGCTTTGCCTCTTCCGCTAGTGTAGATGGGGCTGAGTGTTGAGTGAGTGTCGGGGCTTTGGGGAAGGGGAGAAGGCAGAGGATTCCACGTGGCCTGAACAGGGCCCAGCTGGCTTGAGAAGGTGTCTCAGAGTGTGTTCTTTCTCCAAGTCCAGGTGTGAGTCCAGCAGCTGGGGCGGGGGCTGTCTTGCCTGGAGGGACAGATAAGGTCTCCCCACTGACCCCCACTTTCCTAGCTCCTCCTGGACAACACTAGATGGCCTCCTGGGGCTTCTGGAAGGTTCGTGATCATGACAAGATGAACTCCTAAGCCCTGGTGGTACCCTGGAGGGGAAGGGCTGACCTTACCCGGGCCTGTGCGAGCCACACGTCCCACAGTCTGAGGCCCTGAGAGCTCAGCATTCGTGTTTACTCAGATTAGACTCCTTCAACCAAGAGGCAGAGGCTTTGGTTGAGAAAAGAAGGCCTCCCAGTAGTATACGGCGGGTGTGAACCAAGGCCATTGTTCCTGTGAAATATCTGAGGATCAGAGAGGTTATGTGAATTCCCCGAGGCGCACAGATAACCAGCAGTGAGCTCTGGACTGGACCGCCAGGCCTCCTCTTCCACCGCACCCCGTTCCCTGGCGCAGCCTCTCTCTCATCTCAGGCTGGTGCTTCCTCTGGCCATTTGGGGGTTTCACTTGGCTCTTGGAGCCTCACATCCCACCTGTAAAATGGGTAGAACACGGCCTGCCTTGAAGGAACGTTGCGAGGCTGGCCGGGCGCCTGTGGAAAAGGCTCGGGGTGATGGTCAGCCCGCAGAGCTTCAGCACAGCGTTCCTTAAGGCCCAGCACTGGTCAGAAGCTCCCCTGCCTTCTTTCCCTGGCTCCCAGCACCTGGCACAAAGGTATTTCTTGGACAAATGAATAACTGACAGGGAAGCTTTAAGCTGGGACAGAGGAAACAGACTGACAAGCACATCCTGTCCCCAGCCTTGAGCTTTCAGCCCCGTGGGGAGGCTACTGACAGGCAGCTGGGACACAGCATGGAAAGGCCAGGCCCAAGGGAGCACAGAGTGGAACATGTGTCCAACCAGCATCTGGGAAAGTCAGGAAAGGCTTCCTGGAGGGGGTGACACCTAGGTGAAGACCCAAAGGATGAGAAATTTTCCAGCTTGGTGGTGGGATCAACTTTCCAGGCTGAGGGAAGCATAAAGACAATGGCTTCTGAGTCCTGCCAGCTGGTGGCTTCTAGATGGTTCTAGAAGTGGGGCACTGTGGGCAGCATCCTGGCTCAGCCCCTCACTGGCTCTGTGCCTGGGTGGAGTCTCTCCTCCATGTCTCAGTTTATCTAAGAAATAAGATGCAGCAGATGGTCCACCAGATTCCTCAATCTGTGAGTTGAAGCTTGGAATCTCGTTTAAAGAATATCAGTTACCAGGAGCTGAAAAATTGATACAGCCCTTTTTAAAGGACAAAACAGCAAAAGCCACATTTTGATTTAAAAAAATCTCATATGCACTATTAACTTTAGAGAGTTATATATATACTCTCACCAGGGTGCAAAGCAGTACGAGGGGTATTGAAGCTACCAACGTTTGATAAAACCGTGGAAAGAGGGCACAGGGCGGGTAAGTTCCAAACCACTACACTCTGGAAGAGCTGGGAGTATAGCCATCAAGAACGAGCTCATAGATCCCCGTGTCCTGATAGAGAAAGAGCCATGACATTTTGCTCAGTGCAAACATTAAATTTCAGAACAATTTATATATTGCAATCTTATTTGCATCAAGTGAAAATGAGAATGAATTGAATAGCTTCTACATTTACAGGAAAAGGTTTTGCAGACTATTTATCAAAATAATGATAAATTAATTGTGGGGTGAGATTTGATGGAGATGGTAGAGTGAGGTTGGGTAGGGTTTTAATTTTGTGCACTAAGAAAGGGTCTGCAGAAAGTCTTTTAGAGAAAAAAGTTCTGCATATTTGTTTGTATAATTATATATAACATAAACATTTTTATAACATGATTTTTTAAGTAACAAAAATAATGCGTGTTTTTGTTAAAAATTAGCAAAACTGTAGAATATAAAGAAAAAAATAAAACCACTCATAATTCTACCATTCCTTATGACCACTGTTAATATGTCATATATTTTATTCTTTTCAATTTATAATTACAGTAATTTAATGTTTCAAAATTAGTATCATGTATTTGTGATATGCATGTTCACATGTATAAGGTATATATATTTTAGATAAATTATATATCTTTTGTAAATATACTTAAAAAGAGGCATACACAAAGATATCTATATGTAGATATATATATAGAGAGATCTTTGTATCCTGCTTTTTTTTAAAGTCTATCTTGAGTATTCTACCATGTCATAGACTCATACAACATGGTTTTAAAAATGGCTCTACAATAGCTAATAAAAGTTCTGATGTTTGCTTAACCAATCCCTATTACTGGACATTTGTGTTGTTTACTCTTATTTATTTATTTATTTATTGAGACAGTATCTCAGTCTGTTTCCTGGGCTGGAGTGCAGTGTCGCGATCACAGCTCGCTGCTACTTCGACTTCCTGGGCTCAAGCGATCCTCCCTCAGCCTTAGCTGGGACTACAGGCATGAGCTACTGTGCTTGGTTAATTTGTAAAAACAATTTTTTTGTAGAGATGGGGTCTCACTATGTTGCCCAGGCTGGTCTGAAACTCCTAGGCTCTAGCAATCCTCCTGCCTCAGCCCTGCAAATGTTGGGATTACAGGCACCAGCCACTTTGCCCAGCTCCTCACTTTTTCCTTTTTCTTTTTGCTATTAAAAATAACTGTGATAAATATTTTTACACAATCATATCCTTATTTCCTTTAATTAGAATTATTTGAATCAAAGATTATGACCATTTTAAATTCGAAAGCACACTATAAAAGTTGAATTGGTAACCTCCATCCCAGCTTAGTTTTAGTCTGTCTGAGTATGGATTGGCTGAGTTTAATTCAAGAGGGACACCCTGAGTAGGTTTATAACTACTTTAGGAATCAGGATTTTTCCATTCCATGGTGATCACTCTGGGTACTCTGTGACGGTCAGTGTGGAAGAGGTCCAGGCCCACCTCCGGGGACAAATTTGATGTAAGAGAAAGACTTGTTTTTGATCATTTACTGAGTGTCCAGGACTCCGCTTGAGTGACTTCTGTTTGTCTTTGATGGCATGTCCTCCTCTTGGCCCACTGCTGGGAGGTTTGGTGGAGCCGAGGTCACCATCTCTGTTTCAAAGATGAGGAGACCGAAGGTCTGAGAGATGAGGGGACCGGTCCAGGTGCAGTCATTCTTGGCCTGGGGCAAGAGGCAGGTCCACAAGGGGAGAGCCAGCTCTGGTCTGGTGTGGAGGGTGGGAGGGCATAGCCCAGCCACTTCCGTCCCATCCATCCCCATGTGGAGCGCTCACCCTGATGTACATCCCAGCAAGCCCCAACACTTCAGCATGGGTTCCTAATTCTGCAAGCTCTTCTGAGGCAGGGCCATGTTGGGTTGACCCTGTGGGATGGTCTGGATGCAAGTACTTATTGCTGTTATACGGGTGATGATGATAGTGATGGTGGGGTCAGTGACGAGAATGGCGATGATGGCAGAAATGATGATGATGGTGATGAAGTGATGAGATGATGTGATGTGCTGAAGATGACGTGATGTTGATGTCAGTGATGTTGATGATGCGGTGATGATGATGATGATGATGATGAAATGATGAAGATGACGTGATGTTGATGTCAGTGATGTTGATGATGCAGTGATGATGATGATGGTGATGAAATGATGAAGATGACGTGATGTTGATGTCAGTGATGTTGATGATGCGGTGATGATGATGATGATGATGATGAAGTGATGAAGATGACGTGATGTTGATGTCAGTGATGTTGATGATGCAGTGATGATGATGATGATGATGATGAAGTGATGAAGATGACGTGATGTTGATGTCAGTGATGTTGATGATGCAGTGATGATGATGATGATGAAATGATGAAGATGACGTGATGTTGATGTCAGTGATGTTGATGATGCAGTGATGATGATGATGATGAAATGATGAAGATGACGTGATGTTGATGTCAGTGATGTTGATGATGCAGTGATGATGATGATGATGGTGATGAAATGATGAAGATGACGTGATGTTGATGTCAGTGATGTTGATGATGCAGTGATGATGATGATGATGGTGATGAAATGATGAAGATGACGTGATGTTGATGTCAGTGATGTTGATGATGCAGTGATGAAGATGATGGTGATGAAATGATGAAGATGACGTGATGTTGATGTCAGTGATGTTGATGATGCGGTGATGATGATGATGATAATGATGATGAAGTGATGAAGATGACGTGATTTTGATGTCAGTGATGATGATGATGATGGTGATGAAATGATGAAGATGACGTGATGTTGATGTCAGTGATGTTGATGATGCAGTGATGATGATGATGATGGTGATGAAGTGATGAAGATGACGTGATGTTGATGTCAGTGATGTTGATGATGCAGTGATGATGATGATGATGATGAAGTGATGAAGATGACGTGATGTTGATGTCAGTGATGTTGATGATGCAGTGATGATGATGATGATGAAATGATGAAGATGACGTGATGTTGATGTCAGTCATGTTGATGATGCAGTGATGATGATGATGGTGATGATGAAGATGACGTGATGTTGATGTCAGTGATGTTGATGATGCAGTGATGATGATGATGATGGTGATGAAATGATGAAGATGACGTGATGTTGATGTCAGTGATGTTGATGATGCAGTGATGATGATGATGATGGTGATGAAGTGATGAAGATGACGTGATGTTGATGTCAGTGATGTTGATGATGCAGTGATGATGATGATGATGATGATGAAATGATGAAGATGACGTGATGTTGATGTCAGTGATGTTGATGATGCAGTGATGATGATGATGATGATGAAATGATGAAGATGACGTGATGTTGATGTCAGTCATGTTGATGATGCAGTGATGATGATGATGGTGATGATGAAGATGACGTGATGTTGATGTCAGTGATGTTGATGATGCAGTGATGATGATGATGGTGATGATGAAGATGATGTGATGTTGATGTCAGTGATGTTGATGATGCAGTGATGATGATGATGATGATGAAGTGATGAAGATGACGTGATGTTGATGTCAGTGATGTTGATGATGCAGTGATGATGATGATGATGATGAAGTGATGAAGATGACGTGATGTTGATGTCAGTGATGTTGATGATGCAGTGATGATGATGATGATGATGATGAAGTGATGAAGATGACGTGATGTTGATGTCAGTGATGTTGATGATGCGGTGATGATGATGATGATGATGATGATGAAATGATGAAGATGACGTGATGTTGATGTCAGTGATGTTGACGATGCGGTGATGATGATGATGGCGATAATAGCTACCATTTACTAAGGACTTACACGGTGCTAGGGACTCTATGTAATTACATTATCTTTTTTTTTTTCTCCCCAGAGTGAGTATGTCACGTTGGCCAGGCATAGTGGCTCATGCCTGTAATCCCAGCACTTTTGGAGGCCGAGGCAGGAGGATCACTTGAGCCCAGGAGTTAAAGACCTGCCTGGGCAACATGGCAAAACCCTGTCTCTTTAAATAATTTTTTTAAAAATTAGCCAGGCATGGTGGTGTGGGCCTGTAGTCCCAGCTTCTGGGAGGCTGAGGTGGGAGGACTGCTTGAGCCCAGGAGTTTGAGGCTGTGGTGAGCTGTGGTCACGCCACTGCGCTCTAGCCTGGGTGACAGAGTGAATATATACATGCCACCTTCACCAATATGGAGGATGACTTGAGGTGGCTCACAGATGAGCGTTTTTATCTTCATCATTATGTGTTTGTTTTACTTTATATTAATTTATATGCCAGAAAATGGATAACTAGCTCACCAGATCCATGGTTTATACATTTCATTTTTAGATTAACCAGTGAGTTGATTGACAGGAAAAATATTAAGTGAAGAATAATACTTGGTACTTGGATAAGGTAAATGTGGATGGAAATTTCAATCATTGACATTTGGAAGCAGTTGAGGCAGACAGCATTTTTATCCCTGTTTTGCAGAGGTGTGAGTACATGCTCAGAGAGTTTAATGAGCCTGAGATCATACAATATCTAGGTGGTAGAGCTGGACTGGAACCCAGATGCTTAATTTAAAACAACCACAACAATAACAACAACTTTTTACTTAAATAGAGCATACACACGGCAAACTGCATGCAGTATATTATAAATGTGACTTCACATAGTCACATTTGTGTAACCAGCACCTGGGAGGCTCCCAACTAGGGTCCTGCCAGCCCCCCACTGCTCCCTACTCAGGTATCCACTCTCCTGACTTCTGTCATCATGGATTGTTTTTGTCTTTTCTTTAACTTTATTTTATGTGTTTATTTTTTTTGAGAAAGAGTCTGTTGCCCAGGCTGGAGTGCAGTGGGGCCATCTTGGCTCACCACAACCTCCACCTCCCAGGTTCAAACGACTCTTCTGCCTCAATCTCCCGAGCAGCTGGGATTACAGGTGTAGGCCACCACTCCTGGCTAATTTTTGTATTTTAAGTAGAGACGAAGTTTCGTCTTGTTGGCTAGGCTGGTCTTGAACTCCTGGCCTCAAGTGATCCATCTTCCTCAGCCTCCCAAAGTGCTGGGATTATAGGTGTGAGCCACCATGCCTGGTCCTTTTCTTTGAACTTTAAATGTATCACAAAGTTATACTTTTTATGTGTTGAGTTTTTTCATTCATTATGCTTGGACGAGTCATCCCTGTTGCTGTGTATAGGAGCGTGTTCTTTTTCATTGCTGTATAGTATTCTGTTGTGTGACTATGCCACCATTTATTTGCACATTCAGCCATGACAGGCATTTGGTCATACAAAGCCTACATCTTTTAACCTTGAAGCTCTGCTGCCACCCGTAGATACCTGCATATCACAGAGTAAACAGGACTTTCTCTCAAAGAGCTGGAGACCAAGGAGGGTGTGAAACACACAAAGCCACAATTACAGAGGCGGATGCTTTCCCAATTGCAGAGTGGCCTTGCGGTGGCCTGGGTGGTGCATGGTTTGGGCCCTCTTAATGCCTCTCTTGCAACATTACACTTTATAAAGCCCAAAAGCACCGCACTTCATGTCCCTGACAGCCCTGTCAAGCAGGGAGGTGCCCTGTCTCCCCGCTATCAACGAGGAAACTGACTGCAACACCCCAGTGAAACAGAAACAGAGGCAGAGTCTGCACTCGCACCTCTGGATACCAAGTCCCGGCTGTTTATACCTCGTTCCAGTTGCCTGGTGAATCCAGGGGAGATCTGAGGACCTGAGACCCTTTACGTCCCCTTGCAGGGGACTTGTAATCTGGTGTTTGAGTCTCCTTCTATGAAGGATTTAAAGGCAAAACAAGTCTCTGATTTTTTTGGAGTGGAAACCTGCCTTCCCTAGAGCCTCACTTTACTTCAGCTGCAAAACACAGGAGGGTTCCTGCTCCCCTGCAGGGCAAGGGTTGTGATCACCGTTGTCAGTAACAACCCTGCCTGTGTCCGCCTCCAGTCGTCCTCACTGAGCGGCACGTTCACATTCATCACTGAGATCGACCTGATCTTCATAACAAGCTGGGGAGGAAGACAGCGAAGATGACACTTGCCCCATCTTTTAGAGAGATGAAGTGCTCTGCCTATAATCACACAGCAAGTTAAGGAACCTACAGGGACCCAGGGCTCCTGATTCTCCCTCCGAGAGGATACCCTCTGCTCTATCAGGCATTGTCCTCTGCGGGAGGCCTTCTGTTAGGACATATCCCACTCTGAGGCTGTGGGGTGCAACACACAGGGTCATGATGGTCCAGCAACTATTGGGGGTTTCCCCAGGGCACACAGCAGGAAGAGTTGGGCTGAAGGGAGCCTGCAGCTCCTGCGTCCTAACCTCTTTGCAGGACAGGCGGGATGGCAGGGAGGCTGGGTGATGAGGGTCAGCATGGGGGCTCGGGACAGACTGGTTCTTGGGGCATCCTCCCTGGCTGGGACAGCTGGTTACAATGGGTTTCTAGAGCCCCCCTTTCCTCTCTATCAATCACCAGCTGTGCAAGCACCTTTGAAAAGTGGGAATAACATGAGTTCCTGCCTCATGGGATTGTCATGAGGATTACATGGGGTGAGGCAGCTAGAGCAGAGGCCAGAGTCTAGAAGGAGCATTCACTACTCACCCGCTTTCCCACATGCTCTGGCGAGGAGGGCAGCTTGGGAAAGGCGTGTGCCTATGAACACAGGTCCCCTCCTGATATTCCTGAACGGATGTGATTTGTAACTGTGAAAAACGCAATCCAGCTGTCAGAAGTGGCTGGCACCAGCCAGTTATCTGTAACCTTAGAGTAATCAAAATAAGTATAATTTTGCAAAATTTGATTCTGTACGAAGACCACTCTGCCGTGTTTGTACCAGGGCAGAAAGTAAAGCGTGCCCCGTGGCATACAAGCCACACCCTGCCTGCAGGCTTGCACAGAGGGGAGGGGGCTGCAGGGGATTCCCTTTACTGGGCTGTGTGTGTCTGTGGGGGCTGGATCCTGCCATCCAGGGGGCCGTTCTCAGTGCCTGCTCTCTGTGCCGCTGTGAGGTTTATCTGACCAATGTGCAGGGCTGCCGAGGTCCCTGGATGAGACAGGCATTGGGCAGGAAGCCCCGGGCTTGATGCTGGGCAACACGCCCATGGGTGAGGTCTGTGTAGGGTGTGGGAAGGAGAGTGGGTGGCGGAAGGAAGCTGGACCTGGCCCTGCCTCCACTCTTACCCTCAGCCAGGCCCTGCCAAGGCTTCTTCCTCCAGGAAGACCTCCTCGGTTCCCACTCTGCATTGAGGTATGGCCTGCCTCTTCTTCCTCCGTCTTCTCTGGAGTCTAAGCTCCCTTCCGACTTTCCTCTCTGACAAAGGCGTTGGATAGAAAAGTGAGAAGTCTAAAATTCCGTAATCCTGAATGCTCATTCCTCTCCAGACCCTGCTAATACCCAGTGTGGACCGAGTTTGTCCAGGCAGCTTCCAGGACAGTTTCTGATACAGGATGTGTGAAGAAAACGGGCTATTCAAAGCGCAAATGAGGATTTCTCCTGTGGGGTCCAGGGCTTATCTGGAAGTCCTTCTAGCAGCTGGATCCCAGAGAGGGATTCCCAGGGCTGGTGTCAGGGGACAGAAGTTTCTTTATGTTGAGGTCCAGAGTCAGGCGGGCCATACAGCAGCCACCCCTGGAAATGGGATCTTTCAGCCCAAGAGACACTCAAAGGTGTTGGGACAGAGAACTCCTGTTTTGTTGTTGTTGTTTTTGTTTTGAGACTAAATGTCATTCTGTTGTCAAGCTGGAGTTCAGTGGCACAATCTCGGCTCACTGCAACCTCCGCCTCCTGGGTTCAAGCGATTCCCCTGCCTCAGTAGCTGGGACTACAGGTGCCTGCCACCACCCCTGGCTATTTTTTCTTTCTTTTTTTTTTTTTTTGTATTTTAGTAGAGACGGGGTTTCACCATATTGGCCAGGATGGTCTCTATCTCCTGACCTCGTGATCCGCCCACCTTGGTCTCCCAAAGTGCTGGGATTATAAGCGTGAGCCCCCACACCCAGCCAACAGAGAACTCCTTTTATGAGGTCCTGTTTTCCACTGCCCCCAAGGTGTGTGGGAATCTAAAGGGAGGCCTGTGGGGCCCAGCTAATGAGCTCTCTTTGTTCTGGCCAGAGTTCGGGAATCCCAAGGAGTGGAGAGGAGGTTCTACTCCCAGGTTCTCAAGGGGTAGCGAGAATGACACGTGGGCGCCAGAGCCGGGGACAGAGCTCCTTGCCCAGGCACTTCATCGAGAGCTACTGGGCTGCAGTCTGGTTTCTGCCTCCTCTGAGGGTGCCCCTGGCGTAGGAAGGTGTCTAGGGCACACAGAGCCCAGGTGGAACATTCTCCTGACCTCGCCATCCAGGCTTGTCCTTCAGCGTCCCGCCAGCTGCCTGATGTCATGGGTGGCCACTTGTGTGTTTTTCTGGGGAAAAGGCCTGCACCTTTAGTCTGCACCTCAGTGCCTCCCATGCCCCTGAAGAAGGCTCTAGAAGCTCTGGTGCGGGACAAGGTGGCGCTACCTGGAGTGTGGTTTCATGTTCTGTTGGTTTGCCAGGTTTTGCTGCAGAGAATGCAACTTCTCCCCACCTCGGAGACCGCGGTGTGGTGACCTGGCCTTTGCGCTTTGTGTCTTAATTGCTGAGCTCCTTGTGCAATTGGTTGTTCTGCTAGAGATGACAGCCTTTCTTTCGTCTCCCCAGTCCTGCGGTGCGGTGAGGATGCTCTGTTCTGAGGAGCCTTGGGGAGGGTGTGGGGCTTGTTTGATTCATATTTAGAGCTGAAATGAATCCGTTATATAGAGAAGAAAGCTGAGGTCCCCCCAAGGTCAAGTGACTGACACAGGCCCACACAGCTAGTTCAGACTTAAGGTTCTGGATCCCAAGTCCTTTCATCCCGTATTCCCCAACCTTCCCTGTTGCTGTGGCAACAGCAACAACAGGGGCCAGATGGAGTTAATCCTAGTACTTTTCACATAGCAACCACGTAAACGACCGCACGCCACCACCCGACAAGCATGAGCTCTTGTCTGTGCCTTACAGCTGTGGCCTGGAGTGGATGGTTCTGTTGTCTGACCCCAGAGTCCCTGAGTGTCTCACAAAACTGTCCTGTTCCTTTGGATTTTCTCGATCTCTTTTTGCATTAACACAGGCTTCTTCCACTCCAGGAACAGCCCATTCATGTCAACCAAAATTCTAGTCAGCATCTTAGTACAGCTGAACAGATCTGATACTAAGTCCCACCGGCCCCCTACTTTTGGTGGACAAAGGGGCCTCACAGCCTTCGTCTCTCCCGGGAATTTGAGGAGTTCAGAGATCAGGAGAGGGGATGGGACACAGCGAAGCCTGGCCTGGCAGAGAGGGGTGGGTGAACCTCGCCCTGAGAAGGTGTTTCTTCCTCCGTATGGCCATGGTCCTTTTTGATGTCAGTAGCTTTTGTTTCCCTGTGGCCGTGGTTCTTTTTGATGTCAGTTGCTTTTGTTCCCTAGGTGGATGGGGACTGGGACTTGTGCATTTCAGAGTGCTTGTCTTGACTAGGCCCAACTTTGGGGACAGGGTGGGGACGACTACTCCCAGGTTCTCAAGAGGAAAAAAAATTCTGTACGTTTCAGAAATGCGATAGATCTGTTATCAGCCCTGTGTGCTGCAAAATGCAAGTTCCTTTCCTATTTGATCTGACAGTGAAAAAATTCAGATGCTTTATTGGAAAGTTAGAAAATAAAAAAGAACCCCTTCTCAGTCCAGAGAATCTGCCCCCCATCACCTTGGCGTGTCTGCAGCTGTGGTGGGCCTGGGCTTGTGGGTGGATGGGGAGTCAAGGCTCAGAGAGGAGCAGCGAGGCTCAGAGGCCTTTGCTCTGCAGCCCCACCCACAGGCCCAGTAGGGTGGGCCCCTGGGCTACCACCACTACCACCCTCCTCTCAGTTCTTGTCTCCATCCTCTCACCACTCCCAAGGCCGAGGGCCGGATTTTCTTTACTTTTCTTAACGACCTCTTTTTTTTCTGGTTAGGAAAAATAATACTTATTTATAACATCTTGTATAGTTTGGAAATACATAATACATGCAGAAAAAAAATAAATCTGGCTGGGCGTGGGGGCTCGTGCCTATAATCCCAGCACTTTGGGAGGCCGAGGCAGGCAGTTCACCTGGCTGTCGGTCAGGAGTTCGAGACCATGCTGGCCCACATAACGAAACCACGTCTCTACTAAAAATACAAAAATTAGCCAGGCATGGTGGCAGGTGCCTGTAGTCCTAGATGCTCAGGAGGCTGAGGCAGAAGAATCACGTGAACCCAGGAGGTGAAGGTTGCAGTGAGCCGAGATCTCGCCATTGCACTCCAGCCTGGGTGACAGAGCAAGACTCCGTCTCAAAAAAGAAAAAAAATCAAATCAGCCCAGAATCCCACCAGGCAGAGGTCTCCCCAGTAACCCACAGCTGTGGAGGTTGGTGCCAGCTGATGACCTCCTCAGCACAACCAGTTAGACCTTTATTTACCTCAGCTTTTCTCTTTACTTATAAAGCTTTCCCCCGTTCATTGTGAAGATAGCATACTCATTGGAGAAAATTTGGGAAGCACAGAAAGATATTTTCATGCTTCTTTAAGCAAAGAGAGGAAATTTATTCCCATCTCCCCAAGGTGACTGCTATGATCGGTTTGGAGTAGCTCCTGGTCTTTGTGGCCTTTGGAAAAGCCTGTGTTTCTCTAGCTGCGAGCATGTTCTATAGAGGATTCTGAGTCCTTGTTTGTCCCAGCAACAGAGTAGCATAAGCGTTTCCCGTGTTAATACAAACAGCAGCTCTCACGTGTGTTCTGGGCTCATGTGCACAGACTCTGCTCAGCAAATGTGCAGGGCTCACTTCTTAATTCTCATCTGGCTCAATTCTCGAGAAACCTTCTGAGGCAGGTGTGATTATTAATTTTGCAGACAAGGAAGCTGAGCTGGCCTCTCTGAGGTCTAAGAGTCAGGGAGCGGCAGGGGATTGGCGTCACAGGCCAGCCGGCTTGGTTCCTGCATTTCATGACTAGGTTCTCTCTCCTGTGAATTTTTAATAACCTTTCTAGTTTTGCATAAAGCCAGAAAATGATCATTGTTAAAAATTCAGAAATTACTGAACAGCACAAAGAATATTCAAAATCCTCTCGCCCAGTGATATTTTTTTCTGCCAATTGGCAGATTTTGGTGCATAGATAGTCCTCATATTTTTACAGTTGATGTTATTCTAACCCTTCGGTTCCGAATGTGGTGTATTTTTAAATTTAGTTTTGGAAGTGTTTTCCAAGTCCTTAATTCCTCTCGGCAAAACAGAATGTGTATTGATGGTTTATTAGTCCACTGAGTGCTTGGTCTTGATGGGTGTAATCACTTCCCCGAGGTTGCACGTTCAAGCTGCGGCTCTCTTTCTGAAATCATAAATAATTTAGGAATCAGTACATTTCTGCGCAGAATGGTTTGTGTATTTCTGACAGTTTCTTTAGGCTGTACATATTCCCGGGAACCGAATTGCTGGGCTGAGTGTTTTTACAGTTCTTAACTTATATTGCCAAGTTGTTTTCCAGACGGTGGGCTTTACTCTCCAATTAGCAATGTCCTGTTTACTCCTAACCAGGTGAATGTGTGCCCTTGTTTTAACCTGCATTCCTTTGTTTTCTAATGAAGCTGAATTTCTAAATGTGTTCATTGGGCACGCGTGTGTCTTCTTTTGTGAATTGTCTAAAGCAGGGGTTTCCAATAAAACTTTCTGCAATGATAGAAATGGCCTGTATCTTCCCTGTTTAATAGGGTCCCTATGGCCTGTATCTTCCCTGTTTAATAGGGTCCCTATGGCCTGTATCTGCCTGTCCAACAGCAACCAGCCAAATGTGTCCACTGAGTGACTGAAATGTGGCTAGTTAACTGGGTACATTTTAAATTTAATTTTGTTTACTTTTAGGCTTAATTTATCTAAGGTTTTCATTTAAATCCTAAATTAATTTAAATTTAAATGGCCACATGTGACTAGTGGCTACTATATTGGATAGCACACGCCTAAGCCTTCCCCTAGTTAGGCATTTGGGTCTCATTGGGTGAGATATTGATTTGTATGAGCTCTTTATTTGTTACGGCTACTAATCTTTTTTACATTTGTTGCAAAGATTTACCCCAACTTGCTATTTGACCTTTACTTGTTCGTTCAGGTTGTTTACAGGGTGCCAGAATGTTAGGAAGCCAAATCTAGTGATCTTTTTTTGTGGTTTCTCCCATAGCTTTAGGGTTAGAAAGTCCTCCCCCACACAGAGGTTTGATAAATACTCTCATCAACTTGTTTCAAGTCTTTCTGTGATTTTTTTTCCCTTTAGTTCTTTAATCCACCCAGAGTGAATTTTGCTGTGTGGTATGAGGTACAGCGTGTCTTAGTCACCTCTCTGCTTGCCGTAGAATATGTACCGAGTATATTTTATCTTAGATGGGACACCTTGGTGCTCTGCTGGTTGGGTTAGGGTGGGCGGTAGGTAAGCAGGATGAAATTAAACAGTAAGTAAAACACTACTATTTAAAATATGGATCTGTTTTTAAATTTTGATGTTTATGAAGACTTAATGGCAAAAGAAAATGTCTCTGACAGAGTGTCATTTTCGGAGAAAGATGCAAAATCACACTTACAATGTAATATGAACCATGTTTATAACTGCAATGAAAATACTGGAAGAAATATTCCAAAATATGAATGGTAATTGTCTATAGGGGTTGGTATTTTTTTTTTCTGCTTCTTAGCGATTCTATACTTCCCCAATTGACTATGGTATTTTTGATGATCTGAAATATTATCAAATACAGCATTTGGAGAAACAATGAGTGATCACTTGCTACCTCTAACTCCCCGTAGCCGTCATCTGCAAAGCCTGCAATTCACACAGTAAAGCTCTGTGCTTAGGGCAGGCTAGTTGGCAGGAAAGGATCCTCGCTGGTTTTCAGTTCAGGCTGGGACTGAAATTCCTTTGTAGTCACTCACAGCATGTGAGTTTCTCAGGCAAGTGAAACAACTTAGGACTGTCTCCTCGTTCTTAAAATAAATATTAAAACAGCTTTGCACAGGGCCAGCGAGGATACGTTTTGTTGTGAATTATATAAGCATGCACACACACACACACACACACACACACATTATATGCATATGCAAAACTGCAGATATCATCAAAATGCATTCAAAGAGCCAAAGAGCACCAACATACATTTATTTTATTTTATCTTATTTCTTGCTTTTTTCTTTATTGAAATATGTTAAGGTTATTTTTAATTTTTTTTTCAATTTGACCAACATGCATTTTTAAAAAGCAACGTTCCCTCATCCTATCACTCCTACCAGCCCCACTCCTCAGCTGTAACCACCACTAAAAGTTTGATCTGAATCTTTGTTTATTTTACAAAATGGAAATGGGATCATATTATGCTGATTATTATATCATTTTTTTTTCCACTTTCCAATAAACTGTGCGTTACTTTCCATGTCAGTACAGGCAGATTTATGTCATTCTTTTTAATATCTGCACAGCCATCTGTAACATAAATGTGCAATATGTATATTTTTTTGAGATGGGGTCTTGCTATGTTGCCCAAACTGGGCTCAAACTCCTGGCCTCAAGCAGTCTTCCCACCTCAGCCTCCCAAGTAGCTGGGACTACCATGATTTATTTTATCCTTCTTTATCATTCATCAACAATTTGTCTGCCTGTTACAAGGAGAGCACAGCAAACATGTCTTTAGGTGCCTGTGTTTAGTATCTTGTAGGATGGATTTCCAGATGTGATGTTGCTGCATGCATATGAACCTTTAAACATGTTGAAAGACAGGCGGGTGGATCACGAGGTCAAGAGATGGAGACTGTGGGGAAACCCCATCTCTACTAAAAAATACAAAAATTAGCTGGGCATGGTGGTGCGCACCTTGGTCCCAGCTACTTGGGAGGCTGAGGCAGGAGAATTGCTTGAACCCAGGAGGTGGAGGTTGCAGTGAGCCGAGATTGTGCCACTGTACTCCAGCCTGGTGCCTGGCAACAGAGCAAGACTCCATCTCAAACAACAATAACAAAAAATGTTGAAAGATAATGCTCAAGTGATTCTTCTAAGAAAGCTGAACCATTGACATTATTACTGTCATGGGAGGAAAGCTTTGATTACCTTCCATGTCCTCAATTCTGAATGTTACTGATATTTTTTAACTTTTACCAATATGGTATGTAGAAAATATCAATTGAGTTTTAAATTTTATTACTTTAGCAGAGAGATTGAACATTTTAAAAATGTTTTGTGGGCGTTTGTATTTGTTTATTGGTTATCTAGTCATATTCTTTACCTTTTTTTGTGGACGGGGGGGATTGTCAGCCCTTTCCTGATTGATTTGTAGGTGCTCTTTATATATAATGTATATTAATCCTTAGTCTTTTGCATGTGTTGCAAATATTTTCTCCCAGACTGTCATTTGTTTTCTACTATTTATTTTTTATAATATCTTCCACTATTCATACATTTTAAATTTTCACGGGGTCAAAATTCTTTCTCTTCATGACTTTCAGTTTTTATACCATGCTGAGAAAGACATTTTCCACATTTAAGTTATAAAAAATTTTTCCCCTATGTTTTTTTCTAGTATCTTTTTTTTTTATTACACAGAAACCTTTAATCCAACTGTACTTTATTTTTGAGTATGGCATGAGATGTGACTTCTTTTAATTCTTTAAAATTACCTTTAAAATTTTTTATTTTTCAGATTTTTCAGGTTTTTTTCTCCAAAAGGAGAGTAGCTGCTTCAACATCACTTTTTGAAAATTCCAGGTTTCCTTCCATTGCTTAAGATTAGCACTACATTATTGAATTTTAAAATAAATGATATGAATTTCCTTTTCTGAATTCTTTCTTCTTTTCCTTTAATTAATCTGTTCCTGAAATAGTATACCCAGTTTCAATTTGTGTAACTCTTTAGATTGAACTATACTCTTGTTATGGGCAAGGACATTATTCTTCTTTCTCGAACAGTTCTTTTTCTTTTCTTTTCGTTTCATTTTGTTTCTTTTTCCTTTTGAGATGGAGTCTCACGCTGTCCCTAGGCTGGAGCACAGTGGCATAATCTCGGCTCTCTGCAACCTCTGCCTCCTGGGTTTAAGTGATTCTCCTGCCTCAGCCTACTGAGTAGCTGGGACTACAGGTGTGCGTCACCATGCTCAGCTAATTTTTGTATTTTTAGTAGAGCTGGGGTTTCACCATGTTGGTCAGGCTGGTCGCCATCTCTTGACCTCATGATCTGCCAGCCTTGGCCTCCCAAAGTGCTGAGATTCCAGGTGTGAGCCACGGTGCCCGGCCATTTCTCTGACACTTCTTAGCTATCCTCTAAATTTTCAAATAAATTTGTCAAATCTCCCCAACCCCCACCCCTAATCCCATTAGGTTGAAATTTCAATGAATTTCTGGATTGATTTGAAGTAGAATCAACCTGTTTACAATATTGAGCCTTTCCACCAAGGATGTGGTATTAGACTAAATAAAATTTATTCTCCCTGGTTCAATTTCCCCATTGGTAAAGTGAGGAGGTTGGATTTTATTTGAAGTTTCCTTCAGGCTCTATAATAAAAATCAACAACAAACAGCCACAAGGACAACAACTGTCATTATCGGAACTAAAGCCAGCTGGACAGGAGAGGCGAAGGCTGTGGAAGACATAATCTCCTTCCCCAGGAGATTTTCAACCAGAGGGAAGATGCAGCATGTACGAGAAATTCTGGCCCAAATGCTCGGTTAATGTGTTGCAAATTCATGTGCAGAAGTAGTTTTTTTTTTTTTTTTTAAAGACATTAGTAAATGGCTGGAGGGAGTTGCAGCTGTCAGTCTGGCCGACCACCGTTGTTGAGAGTGCTTTGTACTTGGAAACTTTTTTCACTATTTTTAGTGAAATAAAAATATGAAAAAAGGGAAATTAGTAAAAACAAAAATAGCAATGATGCCTGTATCTAAAAATTCCTAGACCACCCCACACCTTTTTTTAGTGCCTTTCTATTTATATTTAAATATTTTTTTCTTAGAGACCGAGTCTTGCTCTGTCACCTAGGTTGGAGCTCAGTAGTGTGATCTCGGCTCACTGCAATCTCCACCTCCTGGGTTCAAGTGATTCTCCTGCCTCAGCCTCCCGAGAAGCTGAAATTACAGGTACAGGCCACCACTCCTGGCTAATTTTTGTATTTTTAGTAGAGATTGGGTGTCGCCATGTTGACTGGTCTTAAACTCCTGGCCTCAATAAACTATCCTCCTCGGCCTCCCAAAGTGGTGGGATTACAGGCATGAGCCACCACACCCTGCCTGCCTTTCTAGTTTTAGGAATCAGCTAATTTGGCTGAGTGTTTGCCTCTGACATAGTAAGAATGTGTCCAGACTTAGACTCAGAGCTTCTCAGGGTCAGATGAAACCGTGGAGACCAAACTCTATTGTGCAGACTGGGAAAATGAGTCCCAGAGAGGCGTAGGGACTTCCCCAGGTTGCACAGCAAATTAGAGGCAGGAGGACTCCTGAAGGCATGGGGGGTGCCTTATGGTTTATCCCATTTCCCTCCTGGCCTCTGGAATTTAAGGCACAGTTCTTCTCTGTCGGGACACTTGCGACCCCGGCCACCCCAGCCCCTGGATGGGTAGCGTGAGGGTTGATGGAGGGTCTGGTGGGTAGGGAGTAGGCACTGTGCCCCGTGGAGCAAGCTGCTACCACTTCCTGCTGATTCAGTCCTTTTGAGAAGCCCTGACTTTTATTGCTAAAACTCCCCATGGTACATTGTACATGGGGCCTGGGGCTCTGGCTTCTGATCCTGGATTGGATTCTGACCAGAGCCTGAGCTCTCTCTCTGGGGCTGCAGAAAGAGGAGACCTGAGCAGATGGCGTCCATGTCTTCCTGCCAGGGTCCCCGCCCACTGGAGCTTGCGGGGCTGTTTCCTGGCATCTGCCATGGGTTGGGTCTGCAGCTCCGTATGTCCGCCTGGTGGTGTGGGTGCGACCACAATCCGAGGGTGTGTGACGGAGGGTGACCGTTTGGCAGTGGCTTGTTAATGAAGTGGGCTCCAGGGTCGTGGCAGAAGATCAGGGAGGAGGGCTCAACGGCCTCACACGCACACTCACTGTGAAGCCGTCTTGATGCACCGAGAGGCCCGACTCCCAGAAGCGCTCAGCCCCCTGGCATCTGCCCACATGCACAGGGGTCAAGCTGTGCCCAAAGGGAGCCAAGTCTCCCCTGTCACTCAGTCTAACAGAAGTCCTTGGCTAGAAGTCCTGGGAGGTGGGGAGCCTGCGGAGAATGGGGCTTGGCCTGATGACCCGCACCCCTGTGGACTGGCCCTCACCCTCTAAAGGCAGGAAACTGAAGCCCAGCAATATTGTCATCACCTTCCTCCTGTAAGACTGCCCCAGGTGGGCCCCCCTTCTTCCCAGAAGCTGGCTCCTCCTTCCTCTGCACGATGAGGTGGGGTCCTCAGACTTGTCTGGTACCCGGGCCTCAGGCATCCCGGGCCTCAGGCATCCCGGGCCTCAGGCATCCCGGGCCTCAGGCATCCCCGGCTCAGTCCTTCCCTCTTCTCTCTTTAAAAATAGCTTCTTTGTTCAGAACACAGCCTCACCTCCACCCCCTGAGAAACCCAGCTCACAACGGAGATGTTTCTGTCCAAAGCAGTAACGTGGGTCGTCTTTAGAGATGGCTCATTCATTCATTCATCCCTTCGTTTGTTAAGCAAGTACTGAGCACGTGGCCTGGGCTGGGCACCCTGAGTACAAAGCGGGTAGAACACAGTCCACGTCGCAGGCCCGGATTCTGCCGGGAAGCATAACTTTCCTCTGCTGGTGGCTGGAAGGGGTTTGGTAAGGGGCTTCCTCCAGGCTGTTGGGGACCTGCCAGATGTTCCTTAAAAAAGCAACGGGATCCCATCTGGTGGCCCTGCCATGGGTATGTCCCTGGAGACCCCCAGGGAAATCCTTGGCTGGAGGCCACCTGCTGGCTCTTGCTTCAGATCCTGCCCACTAAGGAGGGCCAGCTCCATCCCCAGAGGGCCCATTGGCACCTCCCACCCGTGGCCTCCACCTGTGATCACTGGCCCTTGGTCCATGGCAGCGACAGTGTGGCTGAGCCCTTGCTACCGTGAGGGCCACACTGCCTTGTGAGTTAGGTGGCCCCCGCGTCACGCTCACGTTTGCTGAAGAGCCTCTGGTCCTCACCTTGGGTGGGTGTCTCTCCTCCCCCAGAGGCACCACCATCACCAGCTCTGCAGGAAGTGGTTCTTTTCTGCCTGTTTCTCCCCCTCAGTCACACACAGAGGCTGGCTGGAGGTGGCAGGCCCTCAATTTGGAGGCTTAGAGGCTGCCGTCAATGGCAGGTGCTTGGTCTGGCTGGAGAGAGGGCCCTGGTGGGCCTGGAAAGTCTTTGGAGCAGTGAATTTGTTTTCCTAAAATGCATGCACCTTTGCTATTTACTAAAAATACTGATACATGCTAGTCATAAATGATTCATAGAATACAGGAAAGAATGAAGAAGAGAGTGAGCTCCCTCTAGCCTCACTAACAACAGCCACCATTACTGCGTCTGAAATGCTTCTTCTTAGACACTTTTCTTTGCAAACACCTACGTTTTAAACACACACATGCACGAATGGGCCCGTCTAACCCAGGTTTTTATGCTCAATGTCATCGCTGGCTTTCCGAGTTAGGAAACGTGGGTGCACATTCACTGTTTTCAAGGGAGTCATGGTGCATAAGTATCATTCTTCTTTCTGGGGACACTGAGAAGGTTTCCGTCGTCCTCCTCTCACCAGCACTGCTCTGCCAAGCACCCTGTACAGTTAACCAGCGCTCTGTGTGCACGCTTTCCATGATGCCTTTGCAGTAAATCTCTAGGCGTAGGACTCCGGGGTCATGGGGATATGCCTTTAAAGGCTCAGAGTATTGCTTCCTGTGTTTTCAGCAGGATCTGCTTTCGGTTGGGTGAGGGGAACCCAATAGAATCCCCTGCTGTCCTCCCAGGCCCCCTTGAGCCCCCTAATCCCTTCTGTACCCCTTCCCCAGTCCCAGTCTTCTGTGGCTGGCAGACTCCTCCCCTGTTGCAAGATCCTCACTGGTTGTTTCTGTCCTCTGTCCAGCCCTGTTGTTGTCATGATGATGTGCTTGCAGCGCTGGTCTGGAGAAAGCAGGCGGCAGGGAGAGGGTGAGTCTGAGCAACGACCAAGCTTGCTGTCAGGACGGGTGTTCTAAGCTCTGTATCTTTGGGGCTGTTGCCTGGATCTCCTGGCCTGCGCAAGAAGGGTGCTGAAAACTTCCAAGGCTTCGAAGCTCTTTGTAAATTGTAAAAGGCAGGGCAGATGTGAGGGAGGCAATGATCAAGGAGGCAAGGGGCATCTCGAGGCATTGTAACTGATGAATCCCTTGTCCCTACCTCTAAAGGGACACAGGGACCTGCTGGAGACACACTGGGTAGTCTGCAGTCCTGCCCTGAGTGGGGGCACTGAGGGGCCAGAAGAAAGTGGGGGAACTTTGCTGCCAAGCCTGTGGTTCCAGAGGGAGGTCATGATCCTGGATTCACTCATTTATTTAATAACTTACTAGGTGCCTGCTATCCACTAGGGACTGTCCTCTGTGTTGGGAAATATGGCAAGAATAAAACAGATCCCAAATCTCCCTGCCTGCCCTCATGCTCCTTACAGTCTAATCGGGAGGGACTGACAATGAACAAAATAAATAAGTAAAAATATATTGTGTGTCCAATGGCAATATGGAAGGGACTAAAGAGGAGAGGAGAAGGGGGAGGGGAGGGGGCATGGTAACTGAAATAGAGCTGTCAAGGAAGGCCGCACCCAGAGTGAGGAAGGGAGTTGAGGGCTCTCCAGGGGAAGATCCTTCCAGCCCAGGACGAGCAAAGGCCCTGGGGCCGTCCAGTGTGCCCGATGGCCAGTGTGGCTCAAGCCATGTGAGCAGGTAGAGCACGAGGCTGTGAGGTGGGAGATGTAATGGGGGCCTTTCATATGGGATCACTCCGTATCCAGCGGGGAGAACACCCCGAAGGGATTGAGGGCGGGAAGGCCAGTGAGGAGGCAGAGATGACTGATGGCGACAGGGACCAGGGTGATCACAGTGGAGGTGGTGGGACGTGGTGAGAGTCTGGCTGTGTTTCGAAGGCAGAACCCATAGGATTTCTGGATGGATCACAACTGGGATGGGAGGGAAAGTGGAGTCACAGGTGAAACCACAGTTTTTGGACAGAGTACCTGGAAGGATGATCAGGAGTTTGCTTTTGGCCATGTGACACTTGAGATGCTGTCAGGCACCCAAGTGGAGATGCTGAGCAGGCACAGGCGGGCATGAGTCGGGGCCAAGATGGGGGAGAGAGAGACAGTGAGCGACAGAGAAAGAGAGCGAGAGAGAGAGATCCAAGCTGGGAACATACTGGTGTTCTCGGTGGATGGGGAGGGACCGGGGCGGGGCACTGGTGGTCGGTGGATGGGGAAGGACCGGGGCGGGGCACTGGTGGCAGGGCTTGTGGCCTTTCCCAGCCCCTCAGTCATGCCTCAGAGAAGAGAGGCGGACATTTCTGCCCCAGAGCCCACCCACCTTGGCCTGCCAGCCATTCCCCTCCACACCTCCCCTCCTGCTTTCCTTTCTTAGTCACCTGTTGTCTAAGTGTGGCTTGGGGGAGGGCGTTGCTATTTTGGGTTCTCTCTGCCCCCCACTGAACAGAGGAAAGTGCATGGGAGGCCGTCAGCGCCAGCCCCAGCAATTTCAAAAACCAGGTCACGTTGGAGCCTGGGGCCTCCACCCTGGGCTCCAGCCGCATCTGCCTGACCTGAGACTCATGTGTGCCTGCTCCTGGCGGGCACCATCTGTCACCCACAGCTCCTCTGTCTGAGCTCAGGATGCAGAATGGCCGACTCCTTTGCTGGTTCCAAGCACAGGCCGTGGAAAGTAGCCTTATGTTCACTGCATTTTCACAGAGGAACTTGTTCCCCAGGCTGGCTGTCCACTGTGGCCACCCGGAAATTCAGTGGCTTTGCAGGTGCCCCACTCTCCTATTTCAAGCTATCCTCCTGCCTTGGTCTCCCAAAGTGTTGTGATTGTAGGCGTGAGCCACTGTGCCCGGCCATAATCAGTTTCATCCCATCAGATCTGGTATGTGGATTGAAACCTGTGTGTTAATTCCAATCTACACGGAGTCAAGCAGTACAAAAACTTGGAAACTTGGTTGAGTTTGTTATCTTTTATCCAGATTTTATCCAATTTAACCTAGATACTCACCGGGTAGAATGTAAGAGCTCAGGGAAGATTCAGAACCCAAGCAAAAGTGTCTCTGGCTGAAGCTTTCCATCATTTGATCCAGCATATGTAACGTTAGCTCCGAAAACAGAAATGAAAACACTGTTAATGATTTTAACAAATGCAAACCTTTTTTTGATGTATATTGCATGCACACACACACGCCCATGCACCCACACACACATACATTGTGTAACCTCCACCCAGCTCAAGATATAGAACATTTCCATCACCCTCCCACCAAGAGCTAAGTGCCATTCTGCTGTCTCTCACTATGGGTTCGTTCTCTAGCTTTCCAGAAGTAGTGTCTGGAATTGTAGTGTATGGACTCTTCCGTGCCTGGCCTCTTCAGCTCCTCATTATACCCACGAAATTCATCCACGTGTTTGAGTGTAGCAGGAGTTCTGGTTTTTAGTTGCTGTGTTGTGTTTTATGGTATGAACATGGCATTTGTTTAGTGCTAATGATTTTACTTAAGCAACCTGAAGACGTAGATACTGTGTCTTTTTCAGGATTGTAGCCACAGAACCTGGCGTGGACTTTGTCAAATGAATGAATGAATGAATGAATGCATCATTGCTCTTGCCTTCAGTGGGCTTTTGCCAGGGCTGGGTTCTAGCTTCACAGTGTGGCATGGTCATCATATTCATAGACTGCCTCTCAGTCATGCTGGGCTTGTCTATTGAGGGCCTAGTAGTTGCTCATGAAAAATTCTGGGGAGGGCCTGTGGTCCACAGCCCCTGCCCCTCTGCTCTGGCCAGGTGATGTCCTCTCTATTAGTCCCACAGCAGAGCACTACCTTGTTCTAGTCTTGGTTCTGGGGTTGCTTGAGCCCCTGATGTGAGCCCTCTCCCCATCCTGGGCAAAGGGGTGAGGACGTTCCTACATCATGTCACCCGCAGTCCTCAATGCATGCTGCAGGGGGAAACTGCCCAAACCAGAGAGAGGGACTGGACGTAGTGCCCTGCTGTGTGACAGTGGCCATACCACTGCCCTCTCTGGGCCTTGCTTCCCTCATCAGCACAGAGAGCCTGGCTTTGTCTCACTTCGAGTTCTCTCAGGGCTTTGCCTCACCTTTGCCACAGTTGGCTGCGGGAGCCTGCAGGATGGGACAGGTGGGCGGTGTTCCAGAACGTTCCGCCTCTGTTGGCTGTTGGGATGGGCCAAGGGGTCCCAAAGCTGCCGGCCCTGAGTCGCGGCTCCTCGCAGAAACCTGCTGCTCAGCCACGCGTGTTGCCGATTGGGCCACATCCCCCGGCTCTGCCCCGGCCCTTGCCTTTGATGGTGAAATGTGAAATCAGGAAGCGGCGAACTCTTGAGTGAAGTTGTATCGAAATGAATCCATCAAGGCAAATGGGATCTTGATTTTTCTTCTGTTCCGTGGTTGCTGTTTTCTGAGTTGGAAACGTGAAAGGTGACAGGTGCTTTCGGCAGAAAACGGAGTGAGATGGTTGATGGAGCGAGTGTGGAGTGGGCCTGCTAGCACGCGGCCCTCGGTGGGGAATGGGCTCCTCCAACAGGCACTGGACCTTCCAGCTGAGGTTCCAACATGCACTGAGGCTGGTCTACACAGGCCAGACATCTGGGTGGGCCCAAGTGGAGAGAGGCAGAATGTCTAGGTCAACCTTGTCCAACCCACATCCCAGGACGGCTTTGAATGTGGCCCAACACAAATTCGTAAACCTTCTTAAAACATGAGATTTTTTAATGTGATTAAAAAACAATCTTATCAGCTACAGTTAGCGTCAGTGTATTTCTTTCTTTTATTGTTTGTTTGTTTTTCTGGAGACGGAATCTCACTCTTGTCACTAGGCTGGAGTGCAGTGGCACAATCCCAGCTCACTGCAACCTCCGCCTCCCAGGTTCAAGAGATTCTCCTGCCTCAGCCTCCTGAGTGGCTGGGATTACAGGCACCTGCCACTATGCCCAGCTAATTTTTGTATTTTTAGTAGAGATGAAGTTTCACTGTGTTGGCCAGACTGGTCTTGAACTCCTGACCTTGGGTGATCCACCCGCCTCGGCCTCCCAAAATGCTGGGATTACAGGCATGAGTCATTGCGCCTGGCCGTGTCAGTGTATTTCATGTGTGGCCCAAGAGAAGTCTTCCAGTGTGGCCCACGGAAGCCAAGAGATTGGATACCCCAGCCTAGGTGTTTTGTGTATACAGTAACAAATACACAACATGCCTGTGACCACTCCGTGCGATCCTGAGAGCATCTCTCCTCCATTACCGTATTCATGTCTGCTGAGTTCAGATGCAGCTTGGATTGATTCTCTGCATAATCGGTGTTTCTTTCTTTCTTTTCTTCTCTTTCTTTGAGACAAGGTCTCACTCTGTGGCTTGGGCTGGAGTGCGGTGGCACAGTCATGGCTCACTGGAGTCTCAAACTTCCAGGCTCAAGTGATCTTCCCACCTCATCCTCGCAAGTAGTTGGGACCACAGGTACACACCACCATGTCCAGCTAATTATTTTTTTGTAGAGACGGGGTCTCACTGTGTTGCCCAGGTTGGTCTCAGACTCCTGGGCTCAAGCAATTCTGCCTTGGCCTCCCAAAGTACTGGGATTACAGGCATGAGCCACAGTGCTCAGCCATTATCAGTGTTTCAGCCCATCAGACCTGGTATGTGGATTGACCTGTTGTTAATTCCAGTCTACACATAGCCAAACAGTAGGAAAACACTTGGAAACTTGGTTGGCTTTTTTAGCTTTTATCCGGGTATTTGGCTCGATTTAATTTAGATGCTCATGGGGCAGAATCTGAGCACTCAAGACGTGACCACCCAGTGCCCCCTGAAATACCACAGAGTCATTCCTTAGGGTGCCCTTTAAAAGTAGGAAGTAGGGGAATCTTTTTGAATAGCACGTTAGTGTGGATTTTGTAGTCTGAGAAAGGGTCCTGGGACAGCATCAGCGCTGGGGAACTTTGGGAAGAGAGAGAAGGAAAGGTGGAGGGCTTGACCCTCTCTGCAGACTTCCCTCCTGGGGGCCAGCCCTGGATTGAAAAACAGGCAAGCAGCCAGAAGCAGTGGCTCACACCTATAATCCCAGCACTTTGGGAGGCTGAGGCAGGCGGATCACCTAAGGTCAGGAGTTCAAGACCAGCCTGGCCAGCATGGCAAAACCATGTATCTACTAACAATACAAAAATTAGCTGGATGCAGTGGCACGTGCCTGTAGTCCCACCTGCTCAGAAGGCTGAGGCTGGAGAATCGCTTGAACCCAAGAGGAGGAGCTTGCAGTGAGCTGAAATGGCGCCACTGCACTCCAGCCTGGGCAATAGAACGAGACTCTGCCTTAAAAGGAAAAGGAAAACAAGCAAGCAGGCAGGCAGCAATGAAAAGAACACACGGCAACAGGGCCGCTCACATTTACAGGTCACTTTCCAGTGTGCAAATTGCTCTCGTTTTAAAGATAAGAAGACAGACGCAGAGAAGCTCACTGAGGCACCAGTGCCACACAGCAAACAGGCAGCATTGTCAAGTGTGACTCTAACACTTAAGACCTTTCCACGGCTGAGTGAAGTGTTCTCATAGATCTTCCAGTTGTCAAATTCCCTTCCTGCTTTTTTTTTTTTGAGACGGAGTTTCGCTCTTGTCACCCAGGCTGGAGTACAGTGGCATGATCTCGGCTCACTGCAAACTCTGCCTCCCAGATTCAAGCGATTCTCCTGCCTCAGCCTCCCAAGTAGCTGGGATTATAGGCACCTGCCATCATACTGCCTAATTTTTTATTTTTATAGAGATGGGGTTTTACCATGTTGGTCAGGTGGTCTTGAACTCCTGACCTCAGGTGATCCGCCCACCTTGGCCTCCCAAAGTCCTGGGATTACAGGCGTAAGCCACTGTGCCCCACCCTTTTCCTGCTTCTTACCTGACCATGCCATCAGCACGTCTTTCACTGCTGCTCCTCTGCAGTGTCCCAGAACTGAGCATGTGAATGGCACACGTGAAAAGGAAACAGGATGTGTCTTTCTCGATGGTGGTCCCTGGGGCTTGGCCCCATCTCACCAACTGGAGGGAAGCTTCTCATGGGACACGATCTCAGGCTTTCCTCTGTGCTCACCCCCAGCTTCCTAAGACTGCTCCATGGTTCAGTGTGACTTCAAGTTGAAAACATGGCGGCAGGAGAGGCTTGGGGGCTGGGAGTGGAGTGAAGTGGTTGACCTGGCCGCTGTGTTTGAAGCCTCCGCAACTGGTTTGGTTTAACACGGAAGTGGAATCTGCATAGTAAAGGCTGTGATGCCTTAAAATCAACTCCCCCAAGAGTGCCTTCCTTATTTTTCCCTTTGGCTCCATGTAAGGTGCTTTGGCAGGGTCTCTGCGGATCTCAGGCTTCCATACGGAAAAGTACTGCTTGGTAAGTACTGCTTATATCCTGAGCCTCAGGGAGAAAACAGAGAGGAGATTTCCAGTAAAATCCGCCTCCGCAGAAGTTCAGCAGAGGGGCCTCTTCACACCTGCCCGGGTTCTGAATGAACAGCACTTCAGCTTCTCATCCTGTTCCCTGCTGCAGTCTTATGCCCCATGCCATCCCTCTTCCAGGTAGCTGCTGGAGTCACCTCCATTCAGAAGAAATGGTGGCCACATCACCACTGCCCTCCCCTTGATGGAAACGCCTCCATCCAAGACCTGTAGCTCTGTGCCCTCACTCTCCCGTCATACACACACCAGGCTGGTCGTGTTGGTGGATTAATGGGACTGGACGGAGGGGACAGCAGGGAGTGGAGGTGGCTGTAGGGAACCAGGGTGAAGGCTACACCCCATCACAAACCCCACTCTGATTGTTGCCGTGGAAGAATATGACTTCCATGTTCCCAGATCCTGATTGTTCAACATAATTTTGGGAATCTGGGTTTTTATATGAAATAACCTAGTTGTCAAGCGTTCATTTATATACATATTTAAAAAACACCATATGGGGCCACCAACAAAGCGTGTCTGTAGGCTACTAATCCACATGCTGGGACTGCCTTTGCCCTTTGCTGTGTGCCCCCAAGATGTTGGCAGCTCTCCATAAATGTCATGCTCCTTCCTTTCTATGACTTTCTCTGTCCTGGTCCCTACACTGTCTTTGGCAGGTCAACCTATCCTCATGTAGGGCTTGTAACGGCTATGTGACTTTGGGCCCGTTACTCACCATCTTGATGCCTCAGTTCCCTCCTCTATATAATGGGAGTAAGGGTGACTGGGAAGACTAAGTGAGTTACCAAATGCAAAGTGTTAGAAAATGCTTGACATATTGTCCACCAGTGTCATCACTGTCATCATCCTTATTATCGTCCTCCATCTAGTCTTGGCTGTCACCTCTGAGATGCCTGCCTAGACTCCTTGAGAATAGCCTGTCCCCACCCACTCCGATTCTGTAACACCCCATCCCCACAGCCATCTCACTGCATTCGTTTTCTGTTGGCTTCTCAGTACCCCCTGGACTGTGGGCGCCTTGAGAGAAGGATTGTATCTTTCTCTCCACACACAATGTTGAACAAACTTGGTCTGGAAGAGGCCTCCATAGAGGCTTACTGAGTGGATGCACCTTGCATGAATGGCGGCCTGGAAGCCTGATACCACTTAATATTTCCATCTAGATGTTACTGTTACCACCCAGACCAAGGCTGTGCTCCTTCTGGAGGCACAACAAGGTGGGGCTTATCTGGCCTCACCGCAGTGTAACATCTATCCCTTCTCATAGCTCCCTGCTCTCTGATGGAAGCAAGGAAACAGGAAGTGAAATTGACAGGCACTGACCAATCTGGTTTCACATCTGGGGTGAATCAAAAGGATGGAGCCCCCCCCCCACTTCCTGGGGTGGGGTGGGAGGGAGAGAGGGAGGTGGGGGTGGGGATGGGACATGAGTCATGGTGTGTCATCGAGAATTTTTTGGATGCATTGTTCAGTTTCAAAAGCATGAGGTGTTATTACTATGAGTTGAGAACCTGGAGCGCCAAATGACTGTGTCCCAAACAGGATGGCGCTGTCGGTGTCTGGTAAAGTACCTGGGAGTTTTCTTTGTTCCAAGAGGTGTTTGTGGCTGAGCAGAGGGGCCCTTACAGTGATGTTATGGTCCCCGTACAGTAGCGATCCGGAACCTCTGAGCCCTGACTAGTTCTTCTGCCCCTGAGCTGGTGTTTAAAAGAAAAAAAAAAACCCTCTGTGGTCGCAACCAAGATGTAATGATAGACTTTGAGCCCGAGAGTCTCACCCAGCCTACTCCGGCACGTTTTGGGATGCTGTGAAACGGAGCTGAGCTGCCTGTCATCATAAGAGAACTAAACGAGTGGGGGTAAGAACTGAGATCAGCAAGAGTTGTGTTTCTCGCTGGTTGTACAAACAGGCGCTTGCCGGAAGCTGCCTCAGTGGGAACAAGGTGGAGCTTGGTGAGGGCCCCGTTGAGTCTTTGCTGGGAATGATGGAGGTTTTTTCCACTTTCTCATTTTCCATTACTCTAATATGGTTATGACCCGGGACTTTTTGTGTGTGGGGTCCTGGAAGGATGTTTGTGATATTCGGGAGTTCTGGTGGGAGTCTGGTAGGGTGTGGATAGGGTAAACCTGAAACTTGCCCTAAATTTGTGTTCCATTCATCAATACCAGTTCCCCGCAGCATCTTTGAACCTTTATTCAAGAGATGCATATGGTGGCTGGAAAAATATGGGATTTGGAGCCAAGTGTGCCTGATCTTTCCTGGACAAATTCCTCTACCTCTTTGAGCCCTGTTTCCTCATCTTCAATAATACATTTATGGTGTAGAGTTTTGGGGCAATAATTAAGGGGATGATGAGCGGACAGGTCCAGACAGGCTGACCATACGACTGGAGAAGGTCAGTCTGAGGACCCCTCACTTGCACTGCCCTCCCAAGGCTATTTATCTATTTTTATTTTGTTTTTTGTGACAGAGTCTTGCTCTCTTAGCCAGGCTGGAGTGCAGTGGTGCAGTCTCGGCACACCGAAACCTCTGCCACCTGGGATCAAGCGATTCTTGTGCCTTAGTCTCTTGAGTAGCTGGGATTACTGGTGCCCGCCACCATCCGTGGCTTGTTTTTGTATTTTTAATAGAGATGGGGTTTCACCATGTTGTCCAGGCGGGTCTCAAACTCCTGACCTCACGTGATCCACCTGCCCTTGGCCTCCCAAAGTGCTGGGATTACAGGCCACCCTTTATCTGATTTTATTTGTGTAATATAATTTTTTTAAAGAGAGACCCCCAAATTATATAAGTTTCAGGCTCAACAGAACCTGGACCCAGCCCTGATCTTATATCTTGAATAATGAAGAACAGGCTGTAGTGAGTAAGTGCTAGAATCCTGGCTTCCTCTGTCGATAGGGTCCAGCTGCTGGCATGCTGTATTTATCTCATATGCAGCTGCTAAGAAGAGCATTTACTTATTACCCCAAATGAGAATCCCACCCCTAGGACCAGCTATCCTGTGTAGATAGTATCTATGGATAGATGGATAGTCCTTGACAGAAAATAAAAGGTTCAAGGTAATATATATATATATATATATATATAATTTTTAAAAAATTCACTTCAGTAGCAGAAACAGGAGTAGATGTGAAGGACTTGGTCCTAGTTGAGAAGTTTCTCAGCTGATAATGACAGTTGACACATACATCAGCTACAACAGGATCTCACAGGTGGGGTTATCAGTGGATAGGATGAGGATCTGTGAGGTGGGCAGGGCAGGGGTCATCATGATCCCCTTTTAGAAATACACAAACAGACCCAGAAAGGTCAAGGAGGTCATCAGAGGTTGGACTGCCATGAAAGGCACAGCCAGGATTCAAATTCGAGTCATCAAAACTCCAAATGTAGTGCTCCTTTCGTGGATACCACATGGCTTCTTCAAGAAGCTGAGCGCAAGAACGACGGCAGAGTGGCGCTGCTGACAAGTATTTGTTCTTTATGGAGAGCGACCCCATTTTAAGTGTGCCTGCTGTGGCGGATGAGAGCAGAGTGGATGGTAGGGCTCTGTTTACTGAGCATCTGCTACATCTGGGCTCACAAAGCCTTCTCAGGGCAGCCAGGTATACATCAGTCTCTCGGGTTGATGGAGGAGGAACCTGAGGTTCACACAGGCGGTAGAGGGGCTGCTTGCTTCCTCCACTCTCTTTCCTTGGTTGTCAGCGTTCAAGGTTAATCTGATGAGGTTGGCAATGGTTCAACTTGTGGAAAACCAAAACACCCAAGTGAGTGCCCCCACTCCTTTTTTTTTAGAAGAAAGGGCTTCGCTGTGTTGCCCAGGCTGGCCTCAAACTCCTTGGCTCAAGCAATCCTCCTGCCTCAGCCTTCCAAAGTGCTAGGATTGCAAGCCTGAGCCACTGCACCCGGCCATGATGACCCTTTGATTCTGTGACTCTGTTTTTCCTGATTGACTGTTGAAGCCAGGCTTCGGTGTTGCGCAGGGGGAGGTTTTCTTGTGTTTTGATTAATGTTGAATGTTACTCATCTAAGAGGTTAATGGTGAACATTCGTTGCAACTACTGTACCTATACACCTTCAGCTGGGATATCTATCAGTGCTGGGAAGCCTCCTCGGATGTCAGAATGAGAAGGTGCTTTCCAGTGTGTCTATTCCAAGGGTTGCAAACCCGGGAACCTACGGGGATCGGGCAGATTCTATACCCTGTGCTTCAGGCCAGGTACCAGCTGACAGGGTGTGGCAGGGCCGTGCCGTTCACAGTCAAGAACTTCAGCACTCTCTACTGACCAAACAAAACTTGTCTTAGAGGGAGAATGTGGCCCACCTGCTGTCAGTTTACGACTCACAGGTGGGCAGACCCCTTCATTACACCACCAGTTACTTCACCGAGGTCCTGAGCATGAAAGTAACTTGCCCTAGGTCAAGTTCAACCAGTCTTGTTTATTGTTGTAAATTAAAAAATAAAACAGAACACCTACCCTTGGATATAAGGTTTTATAGTTTAGTGTTGTCACACGAATTATCTTCGTCGGTGCTCATGATATCCTCACTTTAAATATAAGATCGAGGTTCAGAGAGTTTGGCTAACTCCAGCCCCGTGTTGGGTGACCCCACATCCTGTTTGCCTGGCACAGTCCTGATCAACACTGGTTGTCCTGTCATCATTATTAATAGTGTCATAGCCTCTTTTCCTCTTCAAAGTGTCCTGCCTTGGGGGATAAACCACAGGCTACACTATGGGCCTCAGCCCAAGCCATAGACTTGGACTCAGCTGTTTTCCTGGCCTCCTGAGGCGACACGTGTAGTGCACGGCTGTGCAGTTCTGACTCCTGATCTGGGACTCTCCTCCTGTGTCTTCCAGTGAGAAGGATGGCAAGGTGGGTGGAGCAGTGTGGCTGTAAGGAGCAGCGTGGACTCCGGTGTCCGTCTGACTTGGGTTCGAATCCTGGCCCTGCCACTTACCCGCCTGAGTTACTTAACCTCTCTGAGCCTCATTCTCCATTTCCATGAGATGGAGGTGCTAACAACAGCTGCTTCCTAGCCTGGGTTTGAGGATTCACTGAGAGAATGCATGGTTCCACTTAGCACTGATGAGTGCTTGGAGCCCCTTGGGGAAATGTCACATTCTGAAACATTTGAGGCAATCTATACCATTACTGATGCCTCCCTGAGGATGAGCGATGGCCTGACCAGCTCCCGGGGCAGGAAGCCAAGCCTCGGCCCACGTGCTTGGGATGCTGGTGCCAGGGGCCGGGCCTGTGGAACTTGGAGGGGTGGGGCTGGGGTGTTTGTGACTCTCTGCTTGTTTCATGGAGGAGGTGGTTTTGGAGTTAAGTTTCTGGAGTGGGAAGGTGGCCGGTGGGCGGAGGCGGCTTCTCAGATCCGGGTCAGACCTGTTTTCCCAGGAACTGCAGGGGCTGGTAAGGTACAGCCAGGGGGCTGGGGGCAAGGAAGGCTGACCTGGTGAGCCTGCCAGGGTGACAGGCTGGGTGTTCTCCAGATAATCCAGGGAGAAGCACCCAGACCCCGGCCAAGCTGCTGCTCCATGGCAGAGGAGCCTGAAATCTAGCCTGGGTACCTCTGGGACTCTTTAGCATCGCGTGGGGGCTTCAAATAAGAAATTCTTTTGTGCAGGCGGCACTCCAGGCTCAGTCAGGATTCTGGGGTAGGCACAGACTTCAGCAGTTTCTGCCACTTCACTGGGGTTGGGCACCAGGGTTCCAGGCAGCACGTCAGAGCTCAGCCCCCATTCTGGGTCCGATCATCATTTGCAGACCCATTTGTTACTGTGACAACCAATTACCATTGTGAGCAAATGGGCAATGCTGGAAAAGCACTTTGTGAGCCATTAGGGGCCACCTGGGCATAAGGCCACTGCCATCAATCCATCTGGCTGGTCATTCGGGGCAGTATCTGCTGACAAATGCGTGTCACTGGGTGGCCCCCAGTTTGGGATTTGCTCTTTGGTCATGGCTAGGTGCAGTGAAGCACTGGCCAGATGAAGAAAGGCACCTCTGGGAGCTTCAGGATGCCGCTGTGAGGTCTGCACTGGCCTGAACCTGCGGCAGTGATGCAGTGACCTTCTTCACGTGGGCGGCTCTGGGCCTTCCCCTCTCCAGGCCTCAGTTTCTTTTGCTGTACGTGGGGACACGGTTGGGGGCCACCGCGTTGCTGTGAGAATTCAGCGTGAGGCTTCTGCTCATCAACACACTTTGAGGTCTCAAAATTAAAAATCCCCATGTGTTCACAATGATAAACGGCAGAAGCCTTAGTGTGGGCTGGAGCCTTCTCATTTTTTGTGATTCTTTGACAAGGCAAACTGATGGTCTCTTCTGATGATTTTCTATTTGTTTGGCTATTTTCCTACATTATTTGGGGACAGTTGTTCTCAAATATCTTTTTTTTTTTTTAAATAGAGATGGAGGTCTCACTGTGTTGGCCAGGGTGGTCTTGAACTCTTGGGCCCAAGCTCTCCACCAGCCTCGGCCTCCCAGAGTGCTGGGATTACAGACATGAGCCACCTCCCCTGGCCTAAAATTGCTTAAGAATTACAGGGGGACACTTTAAAAAATGTAGCGTTCCCGTTTTCATGCCAGAGGTTCTGTTCGGTTGATTTGGAGTGTGGCCCAGGAATCTGCGTTTTCATAAATGCCCTTGGAGGAAGTGTTATTTATGCGTGTGTCGGGGTTGGCGGGGGGAGAGGTGAGCTCAGTGTGTGTGTGTGTGTGTTGGGGGTAGAGCTGAGCCCCCATTCCTTCCCTCCCTCATTTATCTCCAGCCTCCTGTCCCACCTTGACATGTCTCCACTGGGCACCTGCACGTGGCTTTGGCATAAATAGACCAAATAAAGCTGTGCAGCCCCAGTCCAATTTTATAATGTTTCTTTCTTCTTCTTTTTTTTTTTTTTGAGACAGAGTCTGGCTCTATTGCCCAGGCTGGAGTGCAGTGGTGGAATCTCGGCTCACTGCAACCTTGTCTCCTGGGTTCAAGTGATTCTTGTACCTCAGCCTCCCGAGTAGCTGGGATTATAGGTGAGTGCCACCACGCCTGGCTAATTTTTGTGTTTTTAGTAAAGAAAGGGTTTCACCATGTTGGCCGGTCTGGTCTTGAACTCCTGACCTCAGCAGATCAGGTTTGGCTGCTGCTTCTGACCCAGGAGACTGTGTTCTGGATCCCGGAGCCTCGGTTTTCTTGGCTGTAATGTCGGGGACGATATAGGGCTCAATGAGAGTCAGCCAACCTTCTTATGCTGCTTTGTGCCAGGCGGTGGGGCTCTGGGATGCCCTGCCTGTGGCTTCTCCCTGACCTTGGAGCTTGCCCCCTCCTGTCGCCCTGTTTTCGCGTCCCAGGGACCCTACTCTTCCTCACCTGGGCCTTCGGGCTGACCTCACATCGTGGCCAGTGTTTCGGGAACAGGAAGCAGCCCCATGATGGGTGGAGCCCAGCTCTCGGCCTGTGGGGCCATGAGGAGGTTCAGGACAGATGACCACGTCTAATCTGAGCCCAAGGGACTGTGACAAATGGCCTGAACCGCAGAAGGGATGCTGTGATGAGCAGCTCTTGGTCCTGGGGGCCCCCTCTGAGCTGCTGGGATAGGAAGAGTGAGGATGAGGCTGAGAGCAAGAGCTGCGGTTTGAGTGCAGGCCCATGTACGAGGCCGTCCTAAGCGGCTTGCTCACTTAACTCATTTAATCTTGAGTCGGCCCCGTGAGGCTGAAACTGGCCGTCTCCATGGCAGAGATGAAGAGTCAGAGGCCCAGAGTCTCGAGGGAACTCGCCCACGGTCCCAGCTAGTAAGCTCTGGAGTTCCGTGTTGAATCCAGGCCTGGCAGTGCGGTCACAGCCGCTCTCTGCTCTAGTCGTATGAATCATTAAGGTTGGCTTCTCCTAGCACGTGACAATTTTCAAAAACGCTTTCCCATACGGTAACTGAACTGATCCTTATAATACACTATGTGCCAGGTACTTTTTAAAAACAGCTTTGTTGAAGTATTATTTACGTACTGCAAACTTCACTTTTAAAAAGAAACCTGGCCTGCCTCTTGTCCAGGCTGGCCTCGGACTTCTGGTCTCACAGACGTCTGGTGATCGTCTCGCCTTAGCCCCCCAGTAGCTGGGACTATAGGTAACTTCACTCGTTTTAGTTGAAACTAAAAGTTTAATTATGTTTTGTGACCTGATAAAGCTGTGACCACAGTCCAATTTTACAATCTTTCCTTCCCTCTTTCTTTCTCTTTCTTTCTTTCCCTTTCTTTCTTCTTTCTTTCTTTCTTTCCTTCTTTCTTTCTTTCCCTCTTTCTTTCTTTCTTTCTTCTTTCTTTCTTTCCCTCTTTCTTCTTTCTTTCTTTCCTTTCTTTCCCTCTTTCTTTTTCTTTCTTTCTTTCATTCTTTCTTTCCTTCTCCTTCTTTCCTTCCTTCCTTCCTTCTTTCCTTTCTTTCTTTCTTTCCTTCTCCTTCCTTTCTTTCCTTCCTTCCTTCCTTCCTTCCTTCCTTCCTTCCTTCCTTCCTTCCTTCCTTCCTTCCTTCCTTCTTTTTTTCTTTCTTTCTTTCTGACAGAGTCTGTCTCTGTTGACCAGGCTGGAGTGCAGTGTCGTAATCTTGGCTCACTGAAACCTCTGTCTCCTGAGTTCAAATGATTCTCGTGCCTCAGCCTCCCGACTAGCTGAGATTACAGGCATGTACCACCACGCCTGGCTAATTTTTATATTTTTAGTAGAGACGGGGTTTCATCATGTTGGCCAGGCTGGTCTCGAACTCCTGACCTCAGGTGATCCACCCACCTCAGCCTCCCAAAGTGCTAGGATTACAGGTGTGAGCCACCTCACCCGGCCCAATTTTATAATGTTTCTATCACCCTAAAAATGTGCTTGGGACCCATCTGCGGTCACTCTTCATTTCCACCCCAGACTAAGGTGACTGCCAATCTACTCTCTGCCTTTGTAGTGTTGCTGTCAGGTAAATGGAATCATGCAAGAGGTGGTCTTTTCTGCTGGGCTTTTTTCCTTCGCATACCGTCTCTGAGGTCTGTCCACGCGGTGGCAGGTATGCATATGTGCTCTTGTTCACTGTTGGGTGTGATTTCACTGCATGGTTAGGCTGCCTTTGTTTATTCATTCACCAGTTGCTGGACATTCAGGTTGTTTTTAGTTTTGCCACCAGGTTCTCTCCCTGTTATGGTGCCGTTTGCAGCTGGAGAAACTGAGTTCTGAGGATGATTCCTGTCCCCACTCTAAAGCTGAAATTCCTTGCTGATTAACCTGCCACAAAGTTTCAGAGCCAGAGTCAAACCCCGTCAACCCAAACCCATCCCATGGTCCCTGATAACCCTTGGCTTCAGCTACGAGTCTGAGCACCCATTTTTTTCCCATTTGCTTTTTTTTTTTTTTTTGAGAGAAGGTCTTGTTGCTCTGTTGCCTGGGCTGGAGTATAGTGGTGCAATCTTGGCTCACTGCAACCTCGGCCTCCCAGGTTCAAGGGCTCCTCCTACCTCAGCCTCCCATGTAGCTGGGACTACAGGTGTGCACCACCACACCTGGTTAAGTTTTGAATATATATATATATATATTTTTTTTTAGTAGAGATAGGGTTTCACCATGTTGCCCAGGCTAGTCTCGAACTCTTGGGCTCAAACAATCCGACTGCCTTAGCCTCCCAAAGGGCTGGGATTACCGGCATGCGCCACCATACCCTGCCCCATTTGCTTTTGAGAATCCCTATCCTTTTGCTACTCCAGCTTTCCCACAGAGGGGGGGCCACCAGCCACAAAGAACTTCCTAAGGCTGCTGAGGCCAGGAAATCAATTTAAATGGAATAGTGGCTTACTCTCTCTCAAGAGATGGGCTCACTTCCTGCAGTGGGAAGGAGGGCTGTGATGTGTGGTTTGGGCTTGGCCCGATTCCCCAGGTAGGAGAGGGAGGAACACACTGAATGCCGCTCCTTGGTGTTAATTAATCAAAGCTCCCAGGTGCTAAGAGACTAGACCCAGAAACAAGCTGCTCCCGGGCACACAGACTGCATCTTCTGTTCTCCGTTCCCTCTTCCACAGTGTTGGGAAGACAGTGCTGGTCGGACCTCCACCTCCCTATCTGCTGCCCACGCCTCCAGGGTGCAGAGTTCAGGCCATGGTGGGGAGATGGGGGCAAGGCAGGGGCCCCCATCTGCAGGTCCACGCTCACTGTGGTTGCAGAGGGATGGCGAGGACAGAGCTTGCCTTGTGCCCCTGGTTTGGAAGTCCTGCTCCAGAGAGGCAGGGCTGGGTGGGAACTGCAGACAAGGACCTGCCCGGAGCTACCCCAAGACGATGAATGGCCCAGTGTGGGGTTCAGGTTGGCCTGTGCTGGTGTTGGGCTCCCTAGCCTCAGGGCGGGTCCTTGGTCAGGAAGGGAAGTGTGTACTCTTGACTTCCAGCTACTGGCTGGAGTCCTGTACTCTAGACCTCCAGCCATTGTCTGCTCCGAGCTCCTGTCTCAGGAGGATGCTCATCTTTCCTGGGGAGCAGCATGGGTGGGGGAGGGCACTGGACAGGGAGTCAGCCAGACCTGGAGGGATCCTGGCCTTGTCGATGTCCCATGTGACACTGGCCCAGGCTCTCCAGCTTTCTGAACTCGTGTGTCTAAACCTGTGGAATGGGTGAGACACCCACCCTTGTACCTGCTGAGTATGTTTCAAGCATCTGAAGGAGAAGGGAAAGCTCCCTGGGATTCGAGCCCAGGCTCCAAGGACCCAGCGGTTTCAGTGTGACCTGATCAGAGTATTAAAGCCTCTCACTTTTCCGAATTCCTTCCCAGGTCTCAGGAAACGGGAACTGCAGGTGCCTGCAGGGCCTGGGAGAGAATACAACAGTTCTGTCTAAGCACTTGGAGTTGAAACACTCACTGTTTGATCCCTCCGGAGCTGGTTTGTTGGCGTTGCTGGCGATTATACATCAAAGGCCAAGCTCACAGGAAGCCACCTCTACGGAGGCGTTAACGAAGCCAAAGGGAGTGTCAGTTGGAAATGGCTTTTTTGGAACAGGGAATCTCAATTATGATCCTATCCTGGCTGTGCTGTTATGGCACTGAAATTAGCAGTTGGTCCTGTTAAAAATCAAAGACAGTGTGAAATGAGTTCTGGGCAGCATTAAAAACGAGATAGCAGCTTGTAGTGATGGGAAATGCTATTGATAGTGTACAAAGTTCAGCTAGCGAGCTGCTGCTCCCTGTGTAGATTTACAGTGTGATCACTGATACATCGTCTATTTTATAGTTTTCTCCCTTCTTTCTTTCTTTTTCCTTTTTTTTTTGCCCAGGCTGGTCTTAAACTCCTAGCTTCAAGGGAACTCCCACCCCGGCCTATATATTTTAATTTGTAAATTATAACTTTCTATTTTTAATGTATAAAATGTTGAATATGTCATGTTTAAATGTATTATAATTCTATTTTATAAAATATCAGTTGCTGGTGTTTCTGTAGTAGAATGAAAGTTTATATTTAAGTAATCACCACCCAGTGGGCACTGGCTGCATGCCAGGTGTATAAACAGCCCTTGCTGTGTCTTAGAGTCCTCACAACCTTGTGAAGCAGATCCTCATCGTCCCCCCATTTCACAGATGAGGAAACAAGGCTGAGGAAGGTTAAATGATTGCCTAAGGTCGCATGGCTTGGAGGTGAAGCAGTCAGGTTCTTTGCACCTCCAGCCTCCTGCTCTCCATGCTGTTCTGTCGACTCACACTTCCTCTGTGTCTGTGCAGAAGGGGGTGGGAGGCTAGAAGAAAAGGCGCCTCAATGGGAGCTTCATTGTCTCGGGGTAGGTAGGTTATTTATGAGTGATTAAAATTTTTCTTTAGACATTTGTGCATTTTCTAAAATGTCAACATATGACTATGTGGGGAGATAAAACGACAACAACTTTTCCTTTACCCTCTTAGGTTCAGTGACTCGGGCCTAAGAATCAAAGTGATAAAAGACAATTGAACAGGAGAAAATATTTCACATGCAAGTGAGGGTTTCACAGGCAAGATGGGAAAACCCAAAGAAGGGTTATATACCATTTTAACAAAAGGCAGTAAATCTTGAGAGGCAACCAAGGGCAGTCAATTGTCAGAAGGTAAATATGTGCGGGGACTAATGGAAGGTAAGGGTTATTTAGTAATATCTGATGCATCCTTGTGCTGCATAGTAAAAGTGGTCTCCATCACCTGTGATTACGAGTTGTCCTCCTCTTCTTGGTATGAGAAGGAGATACGTTTGCAAATGGAATTTTCCGTTACTTTTACAAAGTCCTCTTGCCTCAAACTCTTGAGTTGCTGGGACCACAAGTGTGCAGCATCAGGCTCGGCTAATTTATTTTAACTTTTTGTATAGATGGGGTCTCCCTGTGTTGCCCAGGCTAGTCTTAAACTAGGCTGAAGTGATCCTTTTGCCTCAGCCTCCCAAAGTGCTGGGATTACAGGCATGAGTCGCTGATCCCTGCTTTCAGAAAGGGGAAGGACAGAGAGCTTACCGATTGCAGCTCACATTAGTCTTTAAGGCAAAGGGGCATATTCGGGGACGGCATACTCCAGTCTCCTTCAATCATATATCACATTTGAACCCGGAAAAATGTGATTACATGTCTTGTTTTAAATGTCCTAGCTTTCAGGACACAGTTTAAAGGGGAAAGAGTTGTGCATTTAAAATATTCACCGTGAACTTAGAAAACCAATGTGCCACTGAAGTCGTAGCTAAAGAAAGGACTGAAAAACCAGTCAGCTTAAATAGCCACTAAAAAATGACAGGCTTCGGGAGCAGGGGTTGATGGAGCAGCCCAGAAAAGACCGGTGAGCTGGCGCGACACACAAGCTGTGAGGCCACAGGGGAAATGGGAAGGGGAAGGAAACGGGAGAGGGGAAATAGAGTCACTTGGCGCCAGACCAGAGGGGACCAGGGCCGGGACCCAGTGGTTTGTGGCAGACAAAGGGTAGCGCTGTAGGGTATGGACTTCCGTGGTGGATGTTGTTTCATTCATGCCATTTTAAAACAAAGGAAGAGCCAAGGGGGAAATAATCAGTCAATTCATTTAATTTAAAAAGGAAAACAGGCCCTGCGCAGTGGCTTACACCTGTAATCTCGGCACTTTGGGAGGCCGAGGCAGGCAGATTGCTTGAGCCCACGAGTTCAAGATCAGCCTGGCAACATGACAAAACCCCATTTCTACAAAAAATACAAAAATTACCCAGGCACGATGGCCCGGGCCTGTAGTTCCAGCTCCACGGGAAGCTGAGGTGGGAGGATCCCCTGAGCCCGGGAGGCAGAGGTTGTTGGGAGTCATGGTCATGCCGCTAGACTCCAGCCTGGGTGACAGGCTGACATCCTGTTTCAACATTAAATTAAATCAAATTTTAAAAAGGAAGACGAAGAAAAGCAAACTAAACTTATGATTTGCCACCCAAATCATGGCTTCATTACAAAATAAAACGAAAGCGTCCTCTTCCCACAGTGGTGAAACTGTGCAGCTGAACGAAGAACACAGAATTCAGCTGACCGTGTGTGAAAAATACATGTAAAGGGCTTTGAAATCTTAGAAGTTGGTCAGAAGTACGCAGCCTCGGCAGCCAGGGTGGATAAAGTGCCGACTGAAGGCCAGGCACTGTGCCAAGATTGTCACAATGATTCGATAATTGTATCACTACTGGTCGCCGGCCTTTGAAGAGTGCTGGCTCCATTCTAAGCACTTTTCATGCCTTAGCTCACGTAGACACAACAACGCAGTGGGATGAGGAAAGTGAAACAGAGCAGGGAAGTAAGAAGCTACTTAGTAGTGTGAGCTGGGCACCTTGACGACCTACCTTCCACCAGATGAGAAATTCGCGGGAGACGAGGTAGCTAACTCAAGGTCACGGGTACAAGCGCAGTAAATATTGATACACATTGTATTGGGTGTTTCTTTCGAACTGTTGTTTTGTGATGCTGGGCTGGGTGTTGGGGTTTATCCTAATCTGAACCATTTACAAGATGCTGTGGCATAAGTAATTTACCATCGCTTCTTGGCTAAGGCCAGGTCTTAATGACTGCTTTGGCCGAACTTCAGTTAAAAAGGAAACGTGGCGTGTAGCCAAGCAGGTAGCTTTCTGTGATCTCATTGGAAACTGGACTGGTGCTTCAAGGACAGGCATCCTCTTGGCTTTAGCTAAGGTAGCAGCCAGGAGGGAGGGGTGGGGGGGACTGGGCAGGATTGGAAGCAGTTACCTGATGAATTGTGCTGACCTAGCAATAGGTAGAAACAGAGGCCTGAATGAATGGGTCAGGGAAGGCTTCCTGGAGGAGGCAGGATTCACAGCTGCACCAGGGTGGATAGATCAGGAGGGAGGGTGGGCCGGGCGACAGGCACCAAAGCTTAATGACCAGAAGGAAGGTGATGCTTGTGCAGTTTGGTGCAGATGTGCACTCGATGCAAACTTCTTGCCTACGCCTTGCAGTGGTATGGGGACTTTAGTGGGTAGAGGGCATTTTGGGTTTTGCTTTTAAATTCAGGCTTTCTCTCAGTCACCTTAGAACCTGGGAGGCCACTCCTTTAGAGTTCTAAATGAGGATCGAAGTCAGGATCCATAGGAGGTGGCCCCTCAAGGGTGATTTTGATTTTACTGACTTTGTCACCTTTACCTGGTGGGCAGGGAAAAGATCAGCTGTTTTGATGGGTAAGAACAAAGTGTGAGGTGCTTGAAGAAGATGTGGGAAGGGCCCATGGTACACTTTGTTCTGAAGTTGCAATGACTGGGGGTGACTTGGATCAGCCCATCAAAGTGACTCCCCCTCCTCAGGCGGCCCAATCATCAAAGCTGGGGAAAGGGCTGGGAGTTAGGGGGCTAGTCTTTTGTCCCGTCTCTGACTTGTAACATCTCTTTACTTCCCTTCCCATTCACCATGGGTATGAGGCAACAGTACACAAAACGGAACAGGATGAAAAATAACCCAGAAAAATCTGGGTGATAGGAAAACATGGGTGAAAAGATGAATTGATGTGAAAGTTATCCATGTGATACATTATATCAAAAGGTGTTTACATATTATAGGTGGCGGGACACTGGTTTGATTCTGAGCTTCCTGGTGGCCAAAGCAAAGAGGCCAACCTAGAAGCTTGAGGGCCCTCTCTACTGTCTCAAAATATATTCTCATCATCTCTTTGAACAACAAACAGCCAGTTTCATTATGTTGTTTCCTGCAAAATCCCTCAATGCCTGAAGGTCTGCCCGAAAGCACAAGTCAGTGAAGGCAGTTCTTGAAGGCCAAAGCAAGCGAGTACTTAGGAAAGATGTAAACGGCTAGGCGTGATTACTGTCACAGTGGGGATTTATATCTGGAGTCAGGGGCACTTTTTAAAGCAGGAATTCTCAACAAGAGTTTTCCCTAACTGCCTTCAGAAATTGGCCAGTTTTCAGAAATGAAGTGATGCACAAAAGTGTGCCTGGCAAGTCATAGGTGCCCAGTTTAGGTTTGTGGTTGCTGTGGTTAAAGCCAGTCTGCCTGGTTGAATCTCACTCTCGTGCTTGCTATACAACATCAAAAGCTCTTTGCTGGGAAGAGGTGCAGTAGGAGCGTTTATCGGGGCTGTGATGCTGATAGCAGGTGGATTATTGAGAGATTGGCTGCAGAGCAAACACGGAACTCAAGGCATCCTAATATGTATATTTGAGGTTTAAGGGAAAATGCAGGTGAAGAAAACGGGCAGAACTCTTAAGAGCAGTGTGTAAAAAAAGAGCACTTGACCACTGGGAGAAAGGCAGATGGCTGCACAGTTATGCTTCTTTCTTCGAATGCTCCTGGCCTGGCTGAAGACAGAGCTGCATTCCGGCATGGTCGTAGCCCAAGTTGGCGTCAGAAGCCATCTTCCAGTCACCCTGCAGATTGGGTGGTAATTTAAAGGCTTCCACAGTATCATTTCAGAGAGGATCACTATTCTTAGCTGTGCAGATTGCTCTCAGTTACACTGAACACTTCATATTCTTCAGAAACCAGCTGCTACGGCAAGAAATGAGAGAATGCTACAGCTGGAGGCATCTCAGGAATCGCCACGTCCTCTTACAAAGGACGAAACTGATGCCCTGACCTGAATAGTGAATTCATAGTAGAATTAACTCTACAGCAGAGGCTGACCCCCAAAGTCCAGATCATTTATTGGTATGTTAATGACTAAGTGAAATGTTGCAAACGACCTCAGGCGCATCAATAGAACATTGGTTAAATAAATAATGGTACATCAGTATGACAAGATGTATGAGTGGAAATATTTTAACATGGACCATTAAAAAAGAAGGAGGTCGATGGTCTTTTATTGCTGTGGAAGGATGTCCATGACATACTGATGAGGAAATGTAATTTACAAAACAACACGTGTGTGTCTCTGTATGTTTGTCTCTATGTAGGCATGTGTATGTACAGAGGTGGTTATCTCCAGGCGGTAGGATTTCGGATTATTTTTACTTTCTTCTTTACAGACTTCATGCAGTGTTTAGCCTTTTTTTTCTTTTTTCCTTTCTATGAGTGTGGATTTGTTATAACAAAAAGTTATATTAATTTTTAAACATGCAAATTGCTCATTTAAAACAGGTTTCAATAAATTATCAAGGAAATACATGTTTATGGCATAAAACTTGGAAAACTATTTTAAAAACTAAAAAGAAAAGAAGAATGTCATCCAAATCTACCATCCAGAATATCGTGGGCAGCCACTAGGTTTGTCTGCTGTACATCTTGCTGGGATTTATAAGAAGAATCACTTCTGAAAGCTGCATGAAATTCTCTTAGATCTATATATGGGAATGTGCCAAATGGGTTTCCCTGATGTTGGACACCTCATTCTAGTTTTTCCTTATATAGTAGAGGATATCTTTGTGTGCATATATGTTTGTTCACACTGTTTTCTTGGCAGTTCCTAAATGTGGGTCTCCTGGTCAAAAGCGCAGGCATTGTTAAAGCCCTCGGTACTCATTTTCCAGTTGCGTTTAAAAGCTGTCTCTCTCACGAGAGATCGAGACCATCCTGGTCAACATGGTCAAACCCCGTCTCTACTAAAAATGCAAAAAATTAGCTGGGCATGGTGGCGCTTGCCTGTAATCCCAGCTACTCAGGAGGCTGAGGCAGGAGAATTGCCTGAACCCAGGAGGCGGAGGTTGTGGTGAGCCGAGATCGCGCCATTGCACTCCAGCCTGGGTAACAAGAGCGAAACTCCGTCTCAAAAAAAAAAAAAAAAAAGCTGTCTCTCAATTTACATTCCAACCTGAAGCACAAGGGAATTTTCCAGTTGTTTTTAAAAGCTGTCTCTCAATTTATATTCCAACCTGAAGTGCAAGACAATGCCCATTTTGACCCCAATCTCATGGACTTGGTGACTGTCTTTTAAAAATACTTAGTAATTAATGAATCATCTTTGAGCACGGCTGGCAGGCTGGAGTCTGGTGCAGAGCTCTGGGTGCTGTGTGTATCGTTTCATATTGACTTTGTGACCTTGGCCTCCCTTCCACCTTACTCCAGCAAAGATCCCAGGGACATGAGGGACAGAGAGACCAACTATCGTCACTTACAGGTTGAAGGCAGTTCTCCCTAAATCCAAATGGTATTTGTATGTGTGTGGTGGGGTGATTTAAGTAATGTTGAAGTTACCTAAAAGATAAGCTGGAGAGAATTACCAAGAACTTTTTGAAAAATAGGTGTGATGAAATAAAGGTTGCCCTTTCAGATATTAAGATTTAAGTATTTTATAAAAATAGAATGAGAAGATAATATAGGCCAAAGTGTATCTTATTTAAGAATGAAGGAAAAATTTACCAGACATAGAATATGAAGGAAGCTACAGAAAATAAATAGAAATAGCTTTTAAAATTCTATTTTAAATTAAAAAAAAAACCATGAGCAAAATTTTAAGCTATTTATTTGCTAACTAAGAACACATATTTGCAATATACAGAAAAAGTGATTACTAGCTCTTGTATATATTCCTTCATTTAACACTTATTAAGTGCTCATAATAGTTGATGCACTGTTATAAATGCCGGAAATTCAAAAATATATTAAATACTTTAATATTTCCATAAGAAAAAGATTGAACCCAATGAAAAAATAGGTTAAAATGTAAGCAATTCACAAAAGGAAAGCAATTTTTAAAAGGCCAATAAGCATATAAAAAGCAACCCGCTAAGCTCCCTCATGATCACCAGCATGTCAACGAGTTCAACAGTGAGGCATAACTTTTCACTCTAAAAGTTAAAACATTTAAAACGGTTAAACCGAATTTTGACCAGTTGAGGGGTAAATTGGTTAAAATGTTTTGAAAACACTTTGATAATCGTTTTTTAAGATTTTTAATATGATGTATAATTTGATCTAGAAATTCCAGCTCTAGGACTTTATCCTAAGCATTGAATTAGAGATGTCGCCAAATATTACTGAGAAAAATGCTTATCACAGCATTGCTACACACACACACACACACAGGCACACACACACAGGCACACACACACACACAGGCACACACACACAGGTACACACACAGGCGCGCACACACACACACAGGCGCACACACAGGCACGCACACACACAGGCACGCACACACACACAGGCACGCACACACACACAGGCACACACACAGGCACACACACACACAGGCACACACACACAGGCACGCACACACACAGGCGCACACACACACACAGGCGCACACACACACAGGCACACACAAATAGACTCAACCAAGAGCTTTAACATTTGAGTAAGAATTTAAATACATTAAGGTGCACTTATACAGTGGAGTATTATGTAGATATTCAAAACTGTTTTCTTGCTTTTTTTTTGAGACGGAGTTTCTCTCTTGTTACCCAGGCTGGAGTGCAATGGCGCAATCTCAGCTCACCGCAACCTCCGCCTCCTGGGTTCAGGCAATTCTCCTGCCTCAGCCTCCTGAGTAGCTGGGATTACAGGCAAGCGCCACCATGCCCAGCTAATTTTTTGTATTTTTTGTAGAGACAGGGTTTCACCATGCTGACCAGGATGGTCTCGATCTCTTGACCTCGTGATCCACCCGCCTCGGCCTCCCAAAGTGCTGGGATTACAGGCTTGAGCCACCGTGCCCGGCCCTAAACTGTTTTCTAAGAATATGTAATGCATATTGCTAGGTAAAAATATGTTACAAAATGATATAAATTAAAAAATATATGGGTTCAAAAACACACAATGTTCATACACGTGTACATATATCAAGGACTGAACGCATGTAAAAAATTGTCTGGAAAGATGAAAAGCAAGTTGTTAACTTCGGGGAGGAGGCTCTTAGTTCAGTTTTTAATTTTAAATCATTAATATTTTGTTTTTAAAATTCTGCTGTGACGGAGTACTGCTTTTGTAAATAAGGAGATATTTTAGGAAGTTAACGTGAGATTAAAATATGCATAATATCAAACACACACACAAGTACCTGGCAAAACACACAGGACAAAATAACATTGATGAGTAGGAACTATATTTTTATTCTTATGTGTATTTTCTAAATTTTCTATAACAAATAAATGTAGCTTTTAAAGCTGGAACGTAAACCATGACTATCATTATAAAAAGTGTGACACATTGAGATGACCCTCCTGTTCATTTTTCCAGGCTTAGGTTGGCCCCAAATTCAGCTAACATAGGATAAACTTGTTTCAAAACATTCTGTTTGTTGGACCCCAAACGCTGTGCTCAGTATGATTTTCTTTAACTGTGAGACCCTTTTTCAGGTGCAGTACCTCTACACTTGAAGCCCTGGGTCCGACTGTTAATCTGAGCAAAGACAATAAATAATCACTCTTTGACCCTTGTTTCCAGAATTGTCGGATACTCTGAACTGTGTTGCACTGGAGGTTGCAGAAAAGCATATTGCACATAGTATTCAAAATGTAATGTGCTGTTTATCTAAACATGGTGCAAACATTTTGGAAAATAGTTTGGCAATTTCTTAGGCAATTAAACACACACCTACCATACAACACAGCAATCCCACTCCTAGGTGTTTGCCCAAGAGAAGCAAAAGCATGTGTCGCTACACAGGGTGTACACAAAAACTCACATCAGCACTGCTCGTTAACAGCCCCAAACTGGAAACTACCCAGACGTCCACTAATGGAGAAAGAGGCGAATGGCGGTATGTGAACATCTACATGTATATCCACATTTCCCTACAGTGCAAAAGGAAGCAAACACTGATCATACCACATGGACTCCCAGAACACGACAGTGGGGGCAGAAGGCAGAAACAAGAGTGCACGGTGTTCAATTTCATTTCTGTCATATTCTGGAAGTGACAACAGTAAGCTGTAGTGACAGTGTCAGTGATGGTGGTTTCGTGGGGTCGGGGCGGGACGCAGGAGGCACTTGCTGGGGCGAGGAGAGGTTCTAGATCTGAATTTAGGTGGTTGCACGGATATTTGTCAAAACTCATCCAGTTGTCCACTTAAAATGGGTGTATTTTATTGTATGTAAATTATCTCTCATCAAATTGATTTTTTTAGGCGAGCTGATTCCATGCAGGGCCAGCTATATAATTACAAATTAAGATGGTGGCAGCGAGTGTTAAACCAAGCTTGGGGCCCTGCACGTGAAGCTGGCCCTGATGCTGTTTACTGAGTTTTCCCATACCAGGGTCTGTGTGTGTGTGGTGTGTGTGTGTGTGTGTGTATGAGAGAGAGAGAGAGAGAGAGAGAGAGAGAACTCTACATAAATGGGATCTTACTATCAGTGCTGTTTGTAAATTTATTTTTTAACTCAATAATAATGTACTGGGGTCACCTCTCCAAGCCAACAAATTGAGCTCTGCTTCATTGTCCGCGGAGCATACCGCTGTGGGTGTGTCTAACCAACCACACCATCTCTGATGGCCTTTGAGGATGTCTTGCCCTTCCCATACTCAGCATCACTCGGCCCCATGCAGTGCAGGGTTCTCTCGCAGACGTTTCTGAGGCCTCTGGGCCCCTCCTCCCCAGGCGCAGTCGGTCTCCCGGTGCTCTGGGGAGGTTGTTTGCCATGAGCATTTCCCTTCCTGCCTTCTCTTTGTCTTGAGCTTTAAATAGAATGGTAAGGGCTCTAGAATGATTGACTTTCTTAGCGCAGAGGCTGCTGCCACCACACCCCCCACAACCCCCCCTCCCCAGGCTCCCGGAGGCCTGAGCCCTGGCACATGAATTATACCTTGTCATTCCAGAGGCCTCGAAGGAGTTGCGTGGGACTCCTTAGGGACCAGGAGTCCATGCCCACAGCATTGTCATCGAACATTCTGTGCATTTTCCCTGCCATACCCTGGGAAGGGCTCTGAGCCTTGGGATTTCCAGAATCCACCACAAGACAGCTTTGTATCTCCATGGGCGAGGGGCACTTCTCAGTTTCAAAAGAGCCTCAACCTGCATTTCCACCATATACAGCTTCACATTGACTTCCCATGCCCAGAACTACCTTTGGGCTGCTGGCTTTTAGGGTCTACCCAGGTGAACTGATCGGTACTGCCAAGGGACTTGGGGTCACCTTCTGCTGGCCATCTGTCAGGCTACGCAGTGTTTATAGCCATCAGGGCTGTTTGAAGTGGGAGAGGACAAGTGGCCTCTGACTGGCTTCAGTGGCCTTGGGGAAGTCTGCTAACCCGGCCCCTCCCACTTTTGCTATGTAATATGATCTACACCTTTGGTGGGCCTTATGGAGAAAACTTAATGGTCCAAAATGTTAAGGTTTTCTTTTTCTTTTAAATTAAATTAAATTTTATTTTATTTTTGAGACAGAGTCTCACTCTGTCGCCCAAGCTGGAGTCCAGTGGCACGATCTTGGCTCACTGCCACCTGTGCCTCCCAGGTTTAAGCGATTCTCCTGCCTCAGCCTCTTGAGTAGCTGGGATTACAGGCGCCCACCACCATGCCGGGCTAATTTTTGTATTTTTTGGTAGAGACGGGGTTTCACCATATTGACCATGCCAAACTTCTGGCCTCGAGTGATCCTCCCGCCTTGGCCTCCTAAAGTGCTGGGATTACAGGCGTGAGCCACTGGGCCCTCCCAAGGTCTGGTTTCTTCTTTTTCCACAACAGAAGGCACTTCCCTCAATTTTGAAGGAATTTAGTCTGTCCTGCCAGGGCACCTGACCTGGTCTCCCCATAGCACCGGGAAATATATCGTCCATGAAGAGTGCACTGAGGAAGGGGAGAGGCTCCCATGGGAAGGGGCTTCCCTGGGAGCAAGGGCAGCTTCTGCTTCATCTTGTCTGAGTGGGTAGCTCTGTGTCCTCGAGGTCTGGTGGCCTCTGTGTTCAGTGAAGCAATGACCGTGAGCACCCTGGAGAAAGGATCCTCCCACCCCATCTGGATCAAGGGTCCCGCTGTAATTGATCATCCATGTGCCAGGGAGAGGGGATATTACCTGGTCAAAGATAAACAAAACTGGCCCTGGTTAAAGGTGGTAAAGACAGATTTTATTCAGTGATAGCTGCGATAGTAGGGAAGAGGTCCTACTGTAAACCGAGCTTAGCATCGATTTGTACAGAGGTAACTGGGCATTTGTTTTTTGAGATAGAGTCTTGCTCTCTTGCCCAGGCTGGAGTGTGGTGGTGCGATCACAGCTCACTGCAGCCTCAACCTCCTAGGGTCAGGAAATCCTCCTGCCTCAGCCTCTCAAATAGCTGGGACCATAGGTGCACACCAGCACACCTCGCTAATTAAAAAAAAAAATGTAGAGACAGAAGTGTCCCGATGTTGCCAGGCTGGTCTCGAACTCCTGAGCTCAAGGGATCCTCCTGCCTTGGCCGAGATTATAGGTGTCTTGGGTGCCCTCTGACTGGGTTCCTTCCATGCCCTCTGTTTTTCAGGAAGAATGAGGGAGTAGGGAGGAGGGAGCCAGGGCTCAAACAGAGTCAGAGAAGTGAAAAACTACGCGTCAGCGTGATGAGGCCAGCTGTGTAGACTAACTGACCTCTGTCAAAGTCAGGTTCCTGCCCTCCCTCCGGGACTGGGACAGGTCCTGTTCTTGCTGATGATGCCATTTTAAAGAAATGGTCTCAAGTCTTGAGAAAGACATGTCTGGGCTGTAGGAGGCATACATATGACTCACAGGGAGAGGGAACGAATTCACAACTGTAAGTTTTTAAAGAAATGTCCATCCTCACATGATGGCTGGAAGAAACAGTTAATTCTTTTGGCATCCCTGAATTTTTCCACACAGGAGTGCAAAGTGGGGCTGGGTTGTCCCAGGCGGGTGGCCTGAGGCTGTGAGAAGCTTTGCTGGAGCTTGGTTGAGTGTCTTAATGTGGGGTTTGGATGGCGTTGTTCTTGCAGAATGCTTTCGCGGTTTTCATCACAGTGTCTGTCTTTCTCCAGCTTTGTTCCAGGCTGGTGATCTTCAGATGGAAAGGGGTGTGGGTAGTCTGGAGGGGAGTGGATTTCCAAGTCAGCTTTCTTCTGGACTTCCTTCCTCCTCGCCAGTGCATCCATCAGCTTGTCTTCCCTGGCTGCCTTTCTTAACTGCTCTTCTACTTCACCAGAAAGATGCAGACCTAACCCATCCTGGATCCTAGCAGTGAAAAAACTTCTGGGGCAATAAAGGGACAGTTTGAGGTGTTGGCATTGGAACTAAGACAGGTAATAAATTATTTTGCAGGTCAGGTGGCTTTTAATATTTAACTTCAACGTCATTTTATTATTTATTTATTTATTTTGAGATAGAGTCTTGGTCTGTTGCTCAGGCTGGAGTGCAGTGACGAAATCTCAGCTCACTACAACCTCCGCCTCCTGGTTTGAAGCAATTCTCCTGCCTCAGCCTCCCAAGTAGCTGGGATTACAGGCGCCCACCACCACAGTCAGCTAATTTTTGTATTTTTGGTAGAGACGGGGTTTCAACATGTTGGCTAGGCTAGTCTTGAACTCCTGGCTTCAGATGATCCACCCACCTCGGTCTCCCAAAGTGCTGGGATTACAGGTGTGAGCCACCTCGCCTGACCTTCAACAACATTTTAAAAAGTAAAAAATAATTTGACTCTAGATTGCATTGTGACATTTTTGGCCTCCAACTTGGTCAGAGTTGGAAAAACTCACTATCACAAACTCTTTCTGGCTCCACGGATTCAGGGGTCACATCTATAAAAACGAAAACAGGATGCTAATTCCTGTCTTATCCTAGCAACAAATAATATCCATCTCTGGGTATGTTAACTAAGCGAGAGGGAAAAACCTAAACACCCCATTCAGATAGCTTTCAGTAACATTTAGCTTTCTGTGGCTAATCACCAATGATGTTGATATAATAAATGGCATCGAAATTTGTAGCAACCATGCTACTTTGCTTTGTGAGAGACTAATAATCGTAATGACAATACAATCTAGAGGAAAAATAATTTCATCAGAGCCTTATGATCACAGGAAATAATAAAGTTTTAGCATTTTAATTTATATACATTTTGTTTCAAAGAATCAAAGGGCTCTGGGCATGGCGGCTCACGCCTGTAATCCCAGCACTTTGGAAGGCCAAAGTGGATGGATCACCTGAGGTCAGGAGTTCGAGACCAGCCTGACCAATATGGTGAAACCCCAACTCTCCTAAAAATACGAAAAAATTAGCTGGGCGTGGTGGTGTGTGCCTGTAATCCCAGCTACTCTGGAGGCTGAGGCAGGAGAATCGCTTGAACCGGGAGGCAGAGGTTGCGGTGAGCCGAGATTGTGCCACTGCACTCCAGCTTGGTCAATGGAGCAAGACTCTCAAAAAAAAAAAAAAAAATCAAAGGATGATTACTGTAGGACTTCAAAGCATGACAACATATTAGGATAAGATGATGTGGAAGGGGTGGAATTAGAGCCCAAGGAGAAAAAAGGAATGGCGTAACGGCACTAGCTGCTCGAGGAAGGCATACTCATATATTTTTAAAATGGATGATGGTGGGTAGCAACGTTGTATTCCACTAGGTTTATTTAAAGGATGACATAAGTTTTAAAATGTCAGTATTGGATATGATATATGAATCACATCCTGCTGCGTCCAAGTTATGGCAAACCATTTTAGAAAATAGCTGTACAGTGTGCGAGGGCCTGCAGTGCAGCTTTCTTGAAACCATTCCGCTAGACCAGAGGGAAGCACACCATGGGCCCATGCCTGGTTTTGTACTGCCCACAAGGCAAGTGTGGCTTTTACATTTTTAAATGGTTGGAAAAAAGGAAAGAGAATAATATTTCGTGACACATACGAATGATATGAAATTCAAATCTTGGCATCCATGGATAGTTTGATGGGAACCCAGCTGCATTCATTTCTTCTTGTGGGGCTGCTTTTAATAGAGTTAAAACAGAGTTAAAAGCAGAGTTGAGCAGTTGCAACAGAGACTGTGTGGCCGGCGAATCCTGACATATTTATTATCTCACCACTTATGGGAAGAGTTTGCCACCCACTGCCCAGACCACAGACTCAGGAAAGCCTCCTTGTGGCTCCTGCTCTGCTCCTTACTGTGGATAAATCAGAGGAAAAAAAAAATGTGCTGTTTGGAGTAAGCGATCTCTGAGTTTTCTAAAAACTTAAGTCTGGGAAAGCAATTCATACTCGGGTATTAATGGCTAATACTTCCCAGGAGTGCCCGCTTTTAAAAATGAGCCCTGAGGAAGCAATCTCTTTAACTCAAAGGGGTGAGGTGCTCACAGCAGGGTTTCCTGCACCTGCATGGGTTGGCAGTGATTTTGAAGGGGCTTTTCCCAGCATCTGTTGATGTCAGTGTTTGTGATGAACAGACAAAGGTTTGTACAGATCCGTCTGTCCATTTACAGATATCGACCAACATCCCCAGAGGCCAATCCTGGCCCATTCCAAGCCCACAAACTTCCCAGACCCCACGGAAGCCCCAGGGAAGGCCAGGCACAGAGGGGCTAGAAGCTCATCCAGCCTCCCCCGGTGCCAGGCTTGGGCAGGATCGGGGAAGTGCATCGGCCTTTCATGCTCTCTGTCCTTGTCTATGAAAAGCTCATCTCTTGTGCAGGCCTTGCAGGATGCCCTGGGAAGTGCCAGGTGAGTTACAGGCCGATCGTGGACAGGCCACACCTGCACACTGTGGTGCTCCAGATGCCTGGGAGGATGCTGTGCAACCCCCCAACCCACTCCAATGGGCTGTGCAGTGTGGTCTTAGCCAGTGGGAAAGCTGGGCATTCAGGGTCTCCCCTAGCATAGTTGGCCAGGATACCAGCCGTGCTCTTCGTCTCCTTGAGCTGGCTTTTGTGGTAGGGAGAGGCCATGAGCAGTGGGACAGGGGTGACAAACCGAGTACCAACAGGATCCCAAACCCACCTGGGAGGGCAGCCTCTACCTGGCTCCAGGCCAGCAGATTATAGCTTACTATGAAGATTTCAGGCCCAGGGTGGCCAGAATTTCCAATTTTTCACAAGAAACCAAGAATCTGGAATTCTATATGAAATCTCCTGATTTTCAAATGTTGACAAGTCATTCCAAAGGAAATTCTAAAACACTGAGCTGGCTTCAAAAAGCACATCCAGGCTGGGCGCGGTGGCTCAAGTCTGTAATCCCAGCACTTTGGGAGGCCTAGGTGGGTGGATCACGAGGTCAAGAGATCGAGACCATCCTGGTCAACATGGTGAAACCCCTGTCTCTACTAAGAATACAAAAAATTAGCTGGGCATGGTGGCGCGTGCCTGTAATCCCAGCTACTCAGGAGGCTGAGGCAGGAGAATTGCCTGAACCCAGGAGGCGGAGGTTGCGGTGAGCCGAGATCGTGCCATTGCACTCCAGCCTGGGTAACAAGAGCTCTGTCTCAAAAAAAAAAAAAAAAAAAAGCACATCCGTAGGTCAAATTTCGTCCCCAGGCTGGTAGTCTGAGGCCTTAACCTTTGAGCTCAAGAGGCAGGACTCATGTCTCAGCTCTGGCACTGGCTGTATGGCTTGTGGGCTTGTGGCTAAAGCCCTCCGTGTGTCAGTTTCCTCCTCTCCAAAGTGGGGGAATGGTCCTGGGCTTTGCAGGCATATGGTGAGACTCGGCTCTGCCTCCAGCAAGAGGATCGTAGGCGGGTGCGTGGAACAGGCCTCATGAATCTTGCTCTTTTCCTGGATTGGAAACTTGGCAGTGATTTCTGGTGACAAGAGAGGTCACGTTATGGCCTGCTACCTGGTGGACTTGAGGCTCTGCCCACCCACGCATATCTCAGTTGCTCTGGAAGGGAGGGCCAGATTACTTGGGTAATGGGCCAACGGGCAACCTCATTTTGCCCTTGTAGACACTGCCAAAGGCCCACTTTCCAGTCCCACCACCCACCCAAGGAAGCCTCTCAGACTGGAGGCGCTCTGTGTCCCGTTGATCAAGACCCTGGGGAGGGGGCGGCTGGTGAGATGGTGCCGATAAACTTATCGTATGACACTCTGCCTTCCGGTTTTCGTGTGGGTGTCTTCCTCTTAGAGAAAAATCGGTTGTCCTTGAATTGAGGTATGGGAGGGTCCATTGTCTCCTCCCTCCTCTAGGGGCCAAGGCCAGTGTGAGAACATCCGCGGAGAAAAGCCTGCTCAGCTTCTGGTGCCCAGCCCAGCCAAGGCCCGGGGGACCACAGTGTGTACTGGCGGAGCCCAGACTTCTGACTCCTCGGATCCGGGTGTGAGCCCTGCTTCTGCTGCTAGCCGTTTGTTGCCTAAGCTACAGGGATAATAACAGTAACGAGCACAGACGGTTGTTAGGATTCAGCACAGCGATGTATGGGAAACGCCTGGCACAAAGCGAGCATGTGGAAGGGGAGGAAGAGGTGCCGTTGGAGTAGGAATGGAATAAATGTTTGCAAATTGAATGAAAACAGGAACGAGAGGAGGAGTAACATTCGTTCTCAGCAGATCATACAGAAATGTTTTTTTTCTGCCTTTGGAATATCGTATTACGACTCCTGCCACCGTGCCCCAAAGGCTTGCTTTCTAATTATGTCTCATCTTTTCATCTTGCTTAATTAAAAAGCGACGTGCTGAGGGAGTTCAGTATTCAGAGCTGTGGCTCACGGCTCAGGCAGGGCTTTACGCAGGAGAGCGGGGTCTCTCGCCTGCACAGGCAGAAGGACAACCCAGGGTTGTGTCTGGGACCTTCGGAAAACCTGGGTTTGATTCAGGGTGTGATGCCTGGGTGAGGTGGGGTAGAAGGAGCTGGTGCTGGGGGCAGGGGGCCTGAGAGCCCCAAAGCCGAGCTCTTTTGGTGTTTCACATTGGGGCAGAAATGAGGGATGACAGTGACATTCACTTATAACTTCGTTGTTGTTGTTATTAAGACAGGGTCTGTCTGAGTCACCCAGGCTGCAGTGATGAAGATGGTTCACTGCATCCTCCACCTCCCAGGCTCAAGTGATCCTCCTGCCTCAGCCTCCCGAGCGCCTGGGATTACAGTCATGTGCCACCATGCAAGGCTAGGTTTTAGAAATTTGTTGTAGAGATGGGGTCTCTTGCTTTGTTGCCCAGGCTGGTCTCAAACTCCTGGGCTCAAGCGATCTTCCTGCCTTAGCCTCCCAAAGTGCTGGGATTACCAGCATGAGCCACCACACCCAGCCCATTTACAACTTTTTAAAAACCTTTTTAGGACACAGATGTGCTGGTTGCAGCATAACCTATTTATGGAAACATCTGTCAAAGGAACAGCAAGCCTACTTTTTTTTTTTTTTTTGAGGTGGAGTTTTGCTTTTGTTGCCCAGGCTGGAGTGCAATGGTGTGATCTTGGCTCACCGCAACCTCCACTTCTGGGTTCAAGTGATTCTCCTGCATCAGCCTCCCAAGTAGCTGGGATTATAGGCATGCACCACCACATCCTGCTAATTTATTTATTTCTTTTGAGACGGAGTCTTGCTCTGTTGCCAGGCTGGAGTGCAGTGGTGCAATCTTGGCTCACTGCAACCTCCACCTCCTGGGTTCAAGCGATTCTTCCTCCTCAGCCTCCTGAGTAGCTGGGACCACAGGCATGTGCCACCACACCTGGCTAATTTTTGTATTTTTAGTAGAGACAGGGTTTCACCATGTTGGCCAATATGGACTTGATCTCTTGACCTTGTGATCCGCCCACCTCTGCCTCCCAAAGTGCTGGGATTACAGGTGTGAGCCACGACGCCCGGGTGTTAATTTTGTATTTTTAGTAAAGATGGGGTTTCTCCATGTTGGTCAGGCTGGTCTTGAACTCTGGACCTCGGGTGATCTGCCCGCCTCAGCCTCCCAAAGTGCTGGGATTATAGGTGTAAGCCAAGTGCCCAGCTGCCTACTTCTTAAACAGAGACAATTAACTGAAGAGCCTCCTATACTTCATAAAAGCAGTGGAATCAATTTCTCGTAGGGTCCCTATGCCTGGTGAACCTGAGATGAAGCCAATCAGGGCCTCTTCATGTCATTCTTCCCTGCAACAGGGAAGAATCATGCTACAGGGTGGCAAGGCAGTTTCCCAAGAGTTTCCCAGAGCAGTGGACCAGATGTTTCTACCGTGCCCTAACAGTATTAGATTAGTGAGGTCTAATCTCTTACTAGAATTGGCCCTTTATGTTTCCATGTTCTATTCACCTTTGCAGAGTAATACTTTACCAGGTGTCAAAATACTGCACAAGCAAAGGCGTCTAGGAGGGTGGGTGCAGGCAGTGGTGGCCCCAGCGTTCATTCACCTACCGATGTGAGTGGTTCAGATTCCGCATAGAAGGGGACATTTAGGGGAGTTTACATCTGGGGAACGTAAGTGCAAGGAGTCTGAAAGTCACTCATGCAAAAATGGAGAGCTGCCCTCACCTTCCTCAAACATTTATTAAGCACATATTATGTGCCAGACCCTATTCTGGGTGCTGGGGTTACAGCAGTGACCACAGGCAGCACAAATCCCTGCCTGCACAGAGCTGGCGTTCCAGTCGGCCTCTCCTTCCTGTTGTTCTCTGTGGGGGATGGGCATGACTTGTCATTCCACTGCATTTAGTGCTCAACAAATATTTGTTGGTACCGGGATCCACCAGACAGCCAGCGCCATGTCTTACCCGTCTTTGCACCCCCAGAGATGAGCAGAGCATCTACCCAGGTAGACACTCATAAAGTATTAGGTCCACTGTTTTAAAGACATTCTGCTGGGTGTTGGGTTGGAGGAGAGGGGGCAGAAAGAACAAAACCAAGCCCAGGCCTTGCCTTTGAGGAACTTAAAATCTTGGGGAGTAAGTAGGAAACGTATAAGATAGAAACATGGTATATGGAATCAAACAATTAAGGAAATAGTTGGCAGGTGGTGGGAACCAGTTTTTCACTGTTGGAGTGGGAGGTTATGGATCAACAAGAAAAACCTAGAATAATCCATGTGTAATGGTTTAGATTTGGTGGCATTAGTGTGAGCTCATGTTTACCTTTTCTTTTCCTTTTTTTTTTCCGAGACAGGATCTTGCTCTGTTGCACAGGCTAGAGTGCGGTAGTGTGATCATAGCTCACTGCAGCCTCAAACTCCTGGACTCCAGTGATCCTCCCACTTGGCTCCCAAGTGCCTAAAACTACAGGTGTGCGCCACCATGCTCAGTGAATACATTTATTATTCTGTAGAGATGGGGATCTTGCTATGTGGCCCGCACTGGTCTCAAACTCCCAGGCTCAGGTGATTCTCCTGTCTTGGCCTACCAAAGTTCTGGGGTTACAGGTATGAGCCACCATGCCTGGCCCATCATAATCATTTTTTTTTTCTTTGAGACAGAGTCTCACTCTGTCACCCAGGCGCTGGAGTGCAGTGGCACGATCTCAGCTCACTGCAACCTCCGCTTCCTGGGTTCAAGCAATTCTCCTGCCTCAGCTTCCCGAGTAGCTGGGGTTACAGGTGTGCGCCACCACTCCCAGATAATTTTTGTATTTTTGGTAGAGACAGGATTTCAACCATGTTGGTTAGGGTGCTCTCGAACTCCTGACCTCAAGTGATCCGCTCGCCTCGGCCTCCCAAAGTGCTGAGATTACAGGCATGAGCCACCGAGCGCAGCCCATCATAACCATTTTGAAGTGTGCTATTCAATGGTATTAAACACATGCATAATGTGCAGTCATCACCACCCTCAGTCTCCAGAACTCTTTGCGTCTGGCGAAACTGAAACTGTGTATTCATTAAACACGAATACCCCAAGCCTCGCTCTCGAGCCCCGGCAACCACCATTCTACTTTCTGTCTCTATGATTTTAATTATTATAAATACCTTCTGTAAGTAAAGTCATATAGTATTTGTCTTTATTTCACCTCGGACGATGTCTTCAAGGTTCATCCACATTGTAGCATGTGTCAGAAATTCCTTCCATTTAAAAGCTGGGAGCATCTTGTAAGTGCCAGAAAATCAACACAATCGACAGAACCCACAACCCTGGGGGTCTGTGAAACTGTCCCAGGAGCCCGTGGAACGAGTTCCCAGTGGTCAAACCTGGAATAGCTTGAGTCACAACGTGGTACTGGACTCTAATCCAAGTTAATATCCGTGAACGCATACTGATATAAATAGAAGACAGAATAAGTAAGGGAAAGTACGCCAGGTGCAATGGCTCACGCCTGTAACCCCAGCACTGTGGGAGGCCGAGGTAGGTGGATCACTTGAGGTCAGAAGTTCGAGACCAGCCTGGCCATCATGGCGAAACCCTGTCCATACTAAAAATACAAAAATTAGCCGGGCATGGTGATGTGGGCCTGTAGTCCCAGCTACTAGGGAGGCTGAGGCAGGAGAATCGCTTGAACTCAGGAGGTGGAGGCTGCAGTGAGCTGAGATGGCGCCACTGCACTCCAGCCTGGGTGACAGAGTAAGACTCCATATCAAAATAAATAAATAAATGAAAGTAGACAAATATCCCATGAAGAAAACTTGTAAATAATTTATGTAGCTGCTCTGCCCTGAAAGATGTTGGACATAATTCCTTCCTTCCTTCTTTTTTTTCTTTTTTGCCTTCTCCCTCCTCCTAACCCCATTGCTTAAGTGTTAGCTGTGCATAGTGACCTCCTTGTAGAGGGGACAGTGTGGAAGAGTAGCTGCACAGCGGAGAAAGCTGCCCAATGTAGCCTCAGCCCGGCCATCAGGCCAATGTCCACAGTGACAAGTCATGTTGATGGCAGGGACCCTTGAAACAACGCAATGAGAACAGCACTTGACCCCTGCAGCCTTTCTCCCCCAAACATACAACCCAAACCTAAGCATGAGAAAAACATCAGACAAATCGCAGTTGGGGATCATTTTACAAAACACCTGAGCAGACACTTCTCAAAACTGTCGCTGTTATGAAAAACAGAGTCTGAGAAACTGTCACGGCCAAGGGGGGCTTAAGGCGACAGGATGATTCAGTGGGATCTGGTATCTTGGGTGGGAACCTGGAATTAAAGCGATATTAGATAAAAGTGAAAGCAATCTGGGTGGGCACAGTGGCTCATGCCTGTAATGCCAACGTTTTGGGAGGCTGAGGTGAGAGGATTGCTTGAACCCAGGAGTTCAAGACCACCCTGGGCAGCATAGAAAGACCCCATCTCTGCAAAACATAAGAAATGAGCCAGGTGTCGTGGTGCATGCCTGTATTCCCACTGCCTGGAAGGAGGTGGGAGGATCTCTTGAACCTGGGAAGTCGGGGCTGCAGCGAGCTATGATTGTGCCACTGTACCCCAGCCTGGGGATCAGAGCGAGACTCTGTCTCTGAAACAAAACAAAACAAAACAAAAAACAACCAACAAACAAAGAAACAAAGCGGAAAACCTGGAGGCAATCTGCAATCCAAAGAACACGTGGACTTCAGTGAATCATCGTGAATGAATATGGGTTCATTAGTTGTGATAAATGCACCTTGCTAATGTAAGATGTCAGTATGAAAACTGAGTACAGGGTGTAGGAAATTACTAGGCAATTTTTCTGTAAGTCTTAAACGGTTCTAAAATAAAACGTTAATTAAAAAAATGAAATACACCCTGAAAAAAGGCAGGAAAGCTCATTGGCGTTGGAAGGAAGCAGAAGGGGAAGTGGGTAGCAGGAGGAAACAGCAAACACTTAATAGACAAGGGCATCTGGCTGCCCAGGGAAAGGCTGTGGGCCGGGTCCTGCCACCCCACTTCTCACACACTGATGTTCTTTCATCTTCTCCAGCTCCAAGCCTCAAATGTCGTGTGTCTGCTCCTGGGGTACCTGCTGGCCCTGAATCAAGCCTCTGCATCCCTGGGACTCCAGGAACTTTGGGATCCAGAGAAGCAAGCTCTTTTATCCCAGGACCCATGACTGCCCAAGCTGTGAGCTTCCTGAGGGCAGGGACCCTGTTCTCTCTCCCAGAGCCAGGGCTCCATGTTGGAACTGGCCCTGACAGCGTCTGTTAAACCTCCACGAAACGACGTTCCTGAACTTGAAGCCATAGGACAGGACTCTGAAGATCACCAAATCACATCGTGAGAAAACAAAGCCCTTTTCAGCTCTGCACCGGTCCTTCTCGTGACAGCAAGGAGAACGTGTCGGGCTGGCTGGAGGATGTCTTTAACACTCACCCCTCTCACCCTCGCCCACCTCCACATAGAACCAAGAACACGCAGGTCCTAGACTCAGACTCTGGTGGATGAATGTGTGTAGCAAAAGTGACCGCATTGCTTTATTTTAGAATTATCTCCAATTTATACCAGGTGATACTGGTTTTCCACTTGTAATAGCAATGTTATTTTTCTGAAGTTTGTTTTTAATTTTAATTCACTTTCAGACATACAGTAAAATTGCAAGCATAATAGAGTTCCTGTACCTTTCACCCAGGTTCACTTAGTGTTAATATCCTTCCCTCTCTCTCTGCCTCTTCCCCTACCTTCCCCACCAAACTACCTACCTACCTACACACACACACACACACACGCACACGCATGCACGCATGCACAATTTTTTTCTGAACTATTTAAAAGTATGCTGTTCTTTCGCCTCTTTTTTGCAATGGAGTTTCATTCTTGTCACCCAGGCGTGCAATGGTATGGTCTTGGCTCATTGCAACCTCCGCCTCCCAGGTTCAAGCTATTCTCTTACCTCAGTCTCCCAAAGTGCTGGGATTACAGACACCTGCCACCATGCCTGGCTAATTTTTGTATTTTTTGTAGAGACGGGGTTTCACCATGTTGGCCAGGCTGGTCTTGAACTCCTGACCTCAGGTGATCCACCCTCCTTGGCTTTTTAAAGTGCTGGGATTACAGGCCTGAGCCACCGCGCCTGGCCTCCTTTACCTCTAAATGTGTCAGTACTCCACTGTATACTTCCTAAAGGCGAGACTATTTTGTTACAGAAGCATAATACCCTTTTCGGAATCAGGGAACTAACCCTGATGTCTCGCTGTAATTGCTGGGTCTCCTTCCTGTTTCACTGCCTGTCCCGGTAATGTCCTTTACGGCAAAAACAAAAACAAAAAACCAAAAAACACCCCAGCCCATGTCTTGCATGTGGTCGGGATGTCGCTTTGACACTTTTCGTCTGAAACAGTTCTTGAGTCTTGTATCGTGTGACATTGGCATTTTTGAAAAGTAGCTGCCAGGTACTAAAGATTTGTAAGATGTCTAAAGATTCCTTTTTAAATAAATTTAAGTTTTAAAGAGGTGAGTCCGCTTAAAGAAAAACTACCAAGTGACCCAAAGAACAAATGGTCTGCAGATAAAGCAAACACTGAAGATGTACGGGGATGACAGTTTCAGAAATGCTGCCTTAAATCACTTCATTCTGTCCCCGGGACTTCATCCCACTGGGATGCTCAGGTCTTGGGTCACTAGGTCAAGAACAGTCAGTAAAGTGGTGACACAAGGCTGTCCCAGACTGTGTGCAGGGAGCTCGCTCTCGGAGGCAGAGGCAGGGTTCTGGGCTCTCTACCAGACACTAGTGAGGGGCTGGGAGGAAGGCATGCTTTTGGGTGGGTGCAAGGTGCAGGCAACTCCCAAATGTGGCTCAGTGAGAGAACAGGCAGGCCACGCGTGGTGGCTCACACCTGTAATCTCAGCACTATGGGAGGCTGAGGTAGGAGGATCACTTGTGCCCAGGAGTTTGAGACTAGCCTGGACAACATGGTGAGGCCCCATGTCAAAAGAAAGAAAGAGAGAGAAAGCAAGAGGGAGAGGAAAGAAGGAAGGAAGGAAGGAAGGGAGGGAGGGAGGGAGGGAGGGAGGAAGGAAGGGAGGGAGGGAGGGAATGAGGGAGGGAGGGAGGGAGGGAGGGAGGAAAGAGAAGGAAAGAGAGAAAGAGAAAGAAAAAAGAAAGAAAGAAAATAAAAGAAAGAAAGAATTGGCCAGGAGTGGTGGTGTAGTCCCAGCTACTTGGGAGGTTGGGGTAGGAGGACTGATTGAACTTGGGAGGTCAAGTCTATAGTGAGCTATGATCGTATCACTGCACTCCATCCTGGGCAACAGAGCAAGACCCTGTCTCTAAAAAACAAATAAGAAAGAAAGAACAAGCCATAAATTTAGGAGTGGGGAAGAAAGCTTGATAAAGCAGTAGGAAGACTGAGTCTGGGCAGAAGAGGAGGACAGAAGAGTCTGGAACAGGAAGGGAGGGAGGGGATCTTGGGGTTTTTCCCAGGCACAGCTCCAGGGTTAATGCTACTGCCATCACCCCCATACTTCAGATGGGTCCCCACAGCCAGAGGGGCTTTGACATTAGCAGGAGAACTTGGCTACTTCCAGCCCTGCACTATCCCCAGGGCAGGTGGCCTGGGGACAGAAGGCCACAGAAGGGCTCTCTTACAGGTGGGTTGTTCTTGCCAGAGGGTGAGCATGGCACGAGCTGAGGGGGTCCTGCAGGGACAGGCGTGTGTCTGGGGCTGCTGTGCATCCCTAGCATGTGCCCATCTTTCCTGCTGCACGCAGGATGTACCCACCTACTCTTCAGGGTGCCTAGAAAGTGGGAGGGTGCAGGTGAGGGCACAAATGCAGAGCGGACTGTGTGAAGTCAGGGCACCGGCCACAGAAGGGGGAAAAGAGGGTGACTCTCAGAGCATGCGGTAAAGGGTACTGCTGTGTCCTGGCTATGCAGAAAAGCTGGGGCACTACTGACCCCAGATATTTCAGCATCTCATCCTCAGAGAAGAACAGCCTTCACCTGCCTTGAAACCAGGGCAGAGAGGGAGGTCTGGAGGGAGGGATGGTAACCCCAGAGGGGAGGCCATGGGAGGGAAGCAGAGCCCCGTGGGCCCAATGCTGGCATTTCTGGGGAGAGCTGTGTGTGTGACCTGGAGGCCCGAGGAGGGGAACGTGCTTGTGAGTGTCTGGACCAGGATCATTTTCTCTCCCTGCCATGTGGAACCACAGAGGGGAGGCAGTGAGTGTAAGCCTGGCCAGGCTCAGCCAGGGGAGGGAGGAAGGCAGGAGACCCTGTAGACTGAGGGGCTGTTTGTGAGGAGGGGTCTTGAAGGAAAATGAATCTCAGGCAGAGCCCACGGCCCTGGGAACCACTCCCTCCCCTCCCCCTCCTCCCTCACTTGGTGGGTGGCTGGGCAGGTGGGAGGGGCTAGGGGAAGGGAGCCAGGGAGGGGGCAACTGCCTCGGCCTGCCTGGATAGGGCTGGCTGGGGTCCTCTGCAGAAGGGGTGGGGATCCTTCCTCAGGAAAGAATGTGTCATAATCTCCCGCCCCCATCCCCACTCTCTCCCCCCACCCCCAACCTATCACCTTTCTATCTTCTCTCCTCTCCTCCCTCCTGCTCGCCCTGTGGTAGCTGCACTGGCTGGCTGGGAATCTGGCTCCCCTGGTCCCAGCTGGGTGACCTTGAACTAGTTCCTCCTGCTGGCCCTGTGGTAGCTGCACTGGCTGGCTGGGAATCTGGCTCCCCTGGTCCCAGCTGGGTGACCTTGAACTAGTTCCAAGACGTCTCTGGGCTTCACTTTCCTCACAGGGAAGGCAACAGACATTAGGAGAGCTTCAGGCTCTGGGAGGTTTTGAGAATTAACTGAGGTCATAACGTAAGGTGCGGCAGTGCGGGTTCACGGCCAGGTAAGACGGAGGCTTTGTCTGGCTGTGCCTGCTTTCCACTGTCTGCTCAGACAAGCCGCTCCTCCCTCTGTCTTCCTCTTTTTCTCTCCATCTCACGACTCTCTCCCCTTTCCGCCCCCACCCCCACCCTGCTCCTTTGTCTTCCTTTGTTGCTATTTTGGTCCTTCCTCGATGATGCTGGTGAGAGGTGAGCCTCTTTTCAAGTCAGGATGCCCGAACTCCGTCAAACTGGTAAACAGCTGAAGGATGTGGTGGGAGATGAACTTTCCATTGAGGCTTCTTTCAACCCAGCTCTTCCCTGGGGCTCCCCTCCTCCTCCTGCTCCAGAGACTCCATCCCATCCTCATGAAGTGAGGACAGGGGCCTGGGGCGGCGGCCAAGAGAGGTCCATGTCAGGCGGCCATGTGGGCTCCAGCCACTCTGTCCATTCACCAGCACGTCCAGAGGGTCTTTGAGAGGGGCGGAAGTGGAAACCGCAGATGGGGCGATAGGGAGGGGTGGGGGCGGACAGGTGCACCTCAGAGGTGAGGCTTCCAGGAGAGAAGGTTAGGGGCCAGCAGGCGATGCTCTGCGGAGGAAGGAAAGCCTGCACCTGTGCTCGCTGGGAGCAGCCTTGGAGCCTCCAAGCCATGTCCATGCAGGCCCTGGTGGGATAATCCTGCCAGAGCCTGCTCCTGGCCTGGTCCCCTTGGCCCCTCTCAGATGTCTGGAGGATGCCAATTAATTGTGGGGCCTGAAGAACTGTCTGTTGCTCCATCGGGGCATTGGGAGGCACAGAAGTGCACCTTTGGCATGGATTATACGTTCACGTGGAAAGGAGGAGGTTGTGTGCAGGGGCAGCAGGGGCCAGCCACACTGTGAGCGGCTGACAGCCCTGGGAAAAACTCTGAACCTTCTCAGGCCCCAGTTTCCTCAGCCATAAGATGGGGATGATGCTGGTTCCTCATGGCGCTGTTGAGAGCATAAATGAGTCAGTACCTGTAGTATGCTCAGAACAGTGCCCGTCGTACAGGCTCTGAGTGTGCCCTCAGGAGGTGACGCTCTCATTAATGTCACTGTCATATTGTCGTCATGGCTGGAGGCCGCTGTGTTGGAAAATCATCTCCCAGCTCTGTGATCACTCTCCAAGTCCTGAATCCTTCTCCAGCTTGTTCCCTCTTCTCCACCTCCTGGTGCTGGCCATCTCCCCACTGGCCTCCCTCCCTCCAGGCCCCAGCCCCATCAAACCTCCCTCCACTTCATAGTGGTTACCTTTCCAGAGCATCCATCTCATCGGATCACTTCCCTGCCTTAGAAACTGCTCCCAACTCCCAGCACTGCTAAGACAATTACCAAACCCCCGGGGCCAAGTTACACAAGACCCTTGGAGACACTCCCCAGGTCTTTCCCACCGGTGCACCCTTTCCCCCAGGCTTCAGGCAGCATGCACCATATTTGCACATGTTGCTACTGAGAACATCCTTCACTCTTCCATCCAGTAAACTCCTACACATCCTTCAACAGCTGGCTTCTTTGCTGCCTCTTTTGTCATGCTTTTCCCAATAAACCCTGGCAGAGTTGGTGGCTTCTTCCTCTCTGTCCACATCGCCGTATGAGGCAGAGGTTATCTGCTCGCACAGCTTATGGGAGAAAACTCAAATACAGGTAACATCACTCTTCCCTTAGGAAAGTTCTCTGGGATACTGGAGAAGTAAAAAGAAAGCAAGGAACCCAAGAGGGTGCCTGGACGTCTTTTCTGTATAAGAAAGGGTAGGACACCAAGGGGGGTTCACATCTGCTTGTTTCTACATCAGAGAAACTATTGTGTTTACCTGGGGTGGGCTGAGTGGGGAGGAAGGAGCAGGTGGATGGGGGACAAGATTTGAATGGTAGGAATTCATGTCGCTGGAGTTTTAATGATGTTAAGGTACTTCCCATTTAAAAAAAGAAAGGGCCCGGCAGGGTGGCTCATGCCTGTAATCTCAACACATTGGGAGGCCGAGGCAGGTGGATCACTTAAGGTCAGGAGTTCAAGACCAGCCTGGCCAACATGATGAAACCCTATTTCCACTAACAATACAAAAATTAGTTGGGGATGGTGACATGTGCCTGTAATCCCAGCTACTTGGGAGGCTGAGGCAGGAGAATTGCTTGAATCTGGGAGGTGGAGGTTGCAGTGAGACGAGATCGTACCATTGCACTCCAGGCTGGGTGGCAGAGCAAGACTCCATCTCAAAAAGAAAAAAAAAGAAAGAAAAGAGAGAGAAAAGGAAGGAAGAGAGAGAGGAAGGAGGGAGGAAGGAATGAAGGGAGGGAGGGGGGAGGGAAGAAGGGAAGAAAAGAGGGAGGGAAGGAGGAAGGGAGGGAGGGAGGGGGAAAGAGGAAGAAAGGGAAGGACGGAAGGAGGGGGGAAGGAAGGAGGGAAGGAAGGAAGGAGGGAAGGAAGGAAGGGAGGGAGGAAGAAAGGGAGGGGGGAATGTGGTGGGGGGAGGGAAGGGGAGAGGAGGGAGGGAGGAAAAGGCAGACAAGGAGAGAGGGACTGCAGGAAGGGAAAGAACAGTCCTTGGGAAGATACCTGTATGTCAGTCTGCTCTGCTCTGGCCCCAACCCCGATGTTTCCCCCACAGCATCAGGGCAGCCTGTTGAAGTGGGCCTGAAACAAAGCCCACCATGTATGAAAAATGAATCCGCAAGAGCTAAAATGTAATCCAGTGTGGCAAGGTCAAGGTACCCACAGGATGAATGGTTTTTGGGATCTGAGGGAACGGAGGGTCCCCGGCTCCTGTCTGTCTCTTCTGGGCGTTTGTTCACCACGGGAAGTAGTGGCTGGGTTGCCTCTTGCCTTTCTCTTTGCTTCTGAGCCTACACGTGAGTTCATGTGGGTTAAACATGCTCATGATGAGCCCTCACAGCCTGGTGTTTCCACACGGGGGCTTTGGGGTTTAGGTGGAAAAGTTGTGCTACCTGCCAAGCTGCGTGGCTTCTGGCTAGTCGCCTAATCTCTCTGGGCTTCAGTTGTCCTGTTTACAAATAAGAGAGAATACTACCTTCTTGAACTGCCCTTAGGAGGATTGTAAGGAGGGACACATGGCTGGCACATAGTAAATGCTACCCACCCTCATCATCACCATGGTGATGGAAGGAAGTTATTGCTCCCTGACTGCCCCAGATACTGTAAACTCCCCAAGGGCAAGGGCCAAGCTTCATTCCTTCCTGTGCCTACCAGAGCTCAGCACAGAGCTAGCTCTATAACGGTGCCCCGGTAGTGATGATTTTTCATTCCCGCACCCAGTATCCTGGGATGCGGCTGGTTCCTGTGGTGTTGGTGGGCAGACAGGCTGGTGTCTCCAGATGCTAGGCTGGGGCTCTGGTAATACCCAGCTGAGTGGCTGTGGTGGCACTGGGACATGGAAGAGCCATGGTTAACACTCAGACTCTGAAGCGAGGCTGTATTTAAGTCCCAGCCCTGTCACTGTTTAGCTGTGTGACCATGGCATTTTACTTAACCTCTCTGGGCCTCGATTTTCACACCCATGAATGAAATGGGGTTGGTGTGAGACTTGACTGTCCCCAGCTTCATCTCTTCTCAAGCTGGAGCCCCCTTGACCTCACAAGCTGTACAGCTGCATGCTCTGTCTTCACATGTCATTCCCTCGGCCTGGAATGCCCTTTCTTCTCCATGTCCATGGCTCACTCTGTTCATCCTCTACAACCCAGATCAGGCATCAGCTTCCCAGGTATTCCCTGTGCATCACTCTCTCCCTGTGCTTGCAGAACTGTCAGTCAAATTTGGGCGGTGCTTCCATTCCGGGACACAGCTCCGCCCCCCACCCCCCACCCCCCGCACCAATGTTTCTGGAACCGTTGGGTTCCGCTGCCAAGTCCATCCAGCCTCTTTGTGTTTCCTCTCCTAGATCCTTGAGGGGTATTATAACCTGAGGTCTCCCAGGAGTGGAGGGGAAGCCACGTGCTTATGTTTGTGACTTCCCTGCCAGGCTGGCGCTCCTTCAGGTCAGAGCCTGGCTGTCATTCATCTCTGCTTTCCCAGTCCCAGCACAGGCCTGGCTCATGTCGGCTCAATAAGGAGCCGCTCCCAGGTCCGCGTACCCGGGAGGCCTAGAGATGGAGGCCATCTGGGATCAGCCCTCCTGCTGTGTGTGACTGTGTCTCCAGGCTGCCCAGGGCTAGGGCAGACCTTCCCAATTTCTCGGAGACTGTGGGGGGCCCTGGGTGGGAGTGCTGGGGTGAGAGAGAGACAGCTCCGGGGAGGTTGGAGAAATAGGGGGGACTCAGAAGGCATCGCCATCTCCCTGCCTGAGCTGGGGTGGGCCTGGGGTGGGGAAGGATTGAATTGTGTTACTACTAACTCTCAGTGACCTTAGGTCCTTTCCGCCACCCCTCCACGTCTCAGTGTCCTCACCTGTGAAATGAGAGTGGGATGAGACATTCGCCACGTTCCCCCCAACTCTTGCCCCGCCCCACCCCCAGCACCGACGCACTGAAGACCCAGGAACTGCTGAATGTCTCCGCGTCCCCCCAACCCCTTTCTCCTTTTAAGGAGCGCTCTCACCTGCAGGGATTAATCTACCAATGACAGGGAGGATTTGTTGCCTAGCCTCTAACCCTCACCACCACCTGAGAGTTACCCACTTCTGCCCATACCTATTACGGACCAACGACCAACGTGCAGCAAACAAAGGTTCAGAGATGTTAAGTGGTTTGCCTGAGGCGACACAGCCAGGAGGGGTGGAGTGGGGAGTTGAACCCAGGCTTTCACAGGGCCCCTGCCTCTGAGTCTGCCCCACCCACCCCAGCAGGGACTCCGCCCGTAGGAATCCCCCGCCACCCTGGGGAGGGTTCAGAGGGCCAGAGGAGGGGGCCCATCACTGCCAACCACATCCTGTGACGGTTGCCCTGGGGAGCGCAGCTTTCTCTCCACCTCTGGGACAGGTGAATGGAAAGCAGGCCCCGCCCAGCCCCACAGCCCCGCCCCCTTCATCACCCGCCCCTCGGGGAGGGCTGGTTGAAAACCTGAGCCCAAACCCTCACCCCGCAGGCAGAGCTGGGCACTGACCATGGCAGCAGGGTTAGAGTAACAGCCTAGAGTGGGCAGAGGACTGGGGGAAAAGCCGATTCCTCTGGGCGGGTCCGCTCCAGTCTCCTCCAGCTCCAACAGCCTCATCCCCGGCGCCTTCTGGGGTGGTGCAACCCTTTGCCAGGCAACTCTAAGCATAAAACTCCCTGGAATTACCCTACCTTTGAAGCTTTCAGGATCTCAGGTGGGAATTCATTCAGCGCCGTAACCCCTGCCGCTGAGCCCAGGGCTGGTGCGGAGCAGACCAGTTGTTAAAAAAAATACTATCCCTAGTATTAAAAAAATGTTTTCGAGATAGAGTCTCACTCTGTCACCCGGGCTGGAATGCGGTGATGTGATCATGGCTCTCTGCAGCCTCAGATTCCTGGGCTCAAACCACCTCCCTGCTTCAGCCTCCCAAGTAACTGGGACTACAGGTGTTCCCCACCATACCTGGATGAATTTTAACTTTTTCTTTCTTTTTTTTTTTGGTAGAGACAGGGTCTCACTATGTTGCCCAGGCTGGGCTTGAACTCCTGAGCTAAAGTGATCCTCCTGCCTTGGCCTCCCAAAGTGCTGGAATTACAGGCGTGAGCCTCCTTAGAGTTTTTCACAGTGCTGAGCCACAGGGGGTTTTCCAGTTCCCCCCGGCATTTCCACCTAAACAGATAGAGTTGCCCCCACCATTGCCCCAACCTGGCCTCCCACACACATGCACACACACACACACACACACTCTGCACATGGAGCAGTTGCTGTTGCTGCTCCTCCTGCACCATTCCTATGGAAGATGGCTCCTCATAGCATGTGCCTCTGACCCTCTGCCTGTGGCTTTCTCTGGACACAGGAGTATGCTCAGCTCACTCATAGACGGCTCGGTAGTGCTGGGGCTGCGGGTTAATGCTCCTCAACTAGTGACAGGCAGGGATGGTGGGTCAATGTCCCAGCTCCCTGTCCCCTTGGTGGGACAGTTCTGAGGTGCAACTCTCAGAGGTCCCCAGCTCCACTGAGCCCTGGCTGCCTACAACAGCAACCTGTTCATGAACATTGTCTTCCTTTCTTCCTCCTTTCTCATTTTCTTACTGCTGCTCCCTGGGATCACTTCTCAAATAAAGGATTTGAGCTCAACTCTGTCTCATTTGTATACAACATATGCCCCCCCACGCACACATGCATGCACGTGCCACACACATGCACACATGCATGCACATGCCACACATGTACGTATATACCACACACGCACACACACACATGTACTCACATGCCACACACATTTACACACACCACACACACAGATGTATGCACATGCCCCACACAGATATATATGTGCATATGCCACACATATGCACACACATGCACACATGTATGCACATGCCACACACATACACACATGCCACACGCACACACACATGCCACCCATGCACAGACATACGCACAGGGCACACACACGCCATATACACATGCACACACACGCAGCCTGGGTTCTATGAGGTTTAAGAAATTGTCATTCCATGCCCTGGGTTCGTTCAGCAATTCAGTTTAATCTTAGGATACTCAGAATAGTACACCCGAGCCTGGCCTGAGTCCGTGGGCCTTTCTCTGGGGGCTGCATGGAGACGTTTGCAGCTCTGGGCACAACACTGAATATTCACGTGTTCATCCCGGGAGCATCCTCATCACTTCAAGGAGATACATGGGGACTCAGGGCTTAGTGCAGCTTCTGAGCCCCTTCCTGGAAGACATCTCTATGCTCCTGCCCTCATGGGGACTGGGCCCCTATCGCTGGGCTCAGTGGTGGGACTGGGCTGTGACCTTCTTTGTAAACCACAGGAAGCTCAGAATATGACTGTCCAGGGAAGGTCACTGCAGAACTTTCTGTGCCCCTGGTGGATGTGGAGTGTCTCTGGGGCAGGACTGGCCTTGGGCCCCAGCTCTTTGGTTGGGGGTACACAGTCAACCTGTCATTGTCAGCTCATTGTGCCCAGGAAGGCTATATTCCCTGCCCAGGTGCAGTTACCACCCCGAGCAGAGCCTGGGACACCTGGTGTGCTGCCCCATCCCCCCAGCAGCCACTTATCAGTGACAACAGCCCAGCAGCCCCTAGCACATGGGCCCTCCTGCAGCAGTGCTGGCATGGGGGCCCAGTTCTGGCCCTGAAGTGTCAGAGACGCAGGGAATCAAAGCGCCCGACACCTGAGGGTTAGAACAGGCCTCCAGAGTCAGCCAGTCCAGCTCCCCAACCCTCCCACCAGCTGCCAAGACGGAGTCCGGACTCTGCTTGTTCATCCCCAAGACAGAGGGCTCACACCTCTTGGAGGCAGCATCCTCCTGAGGCTGCTGTTTGGGGCGCTGTCTGGGGCCAGGGGAGACCTTTGCCAGCAGGTTTGACTTGATGGATGGAGACTGAGGGGTACAAGGTGTAACGTTTCCTTCCGTCTCTCCAGGGGAGGCCTCTCAGCTCCATGGGGAGGTGATCTGGGAGGGTGGCGGAGGGGAAAGGGAGTAGGTAGAGCAGGAGGCCAGAGGGTTGGAGCCGCCCCAGGAGCCTTAGCCGGGCCCGGTCTAGGCTGCGCCAGTGTCATCATAGTCATCATCGGTGGAGTCAGGCTGAGGGCCAGGGAACCCTGTGGGCAGAGAGGCCCACGTTAGTGGGAGACTCAGTTCCTGCCCATGCTGCTCCACGTCACTCTCCCCACGTGATGCGGCATGAGGCCCTCTTGTCCTCTTGCTTCTGGCCACGTCCCTGGCTAGAGCATCAGCACTGAGGGCAGAGCCTCATCTGCCTGGTTCAGGGCTGTGGTCTCCACGACGGCATGCATTGCACGATGTGGTGGGTGACTGAATGCCGGAGCCCCTCTGCTACTGCAGTCTTCCCCAAGGAAGGGGCCAACCAGCTGCTTCTGCTTGAACGCCTCCACTAACAGGGAGCTCACTTCTTATCAAAGCAGCCTGTTTGAATATTTCTCCACCCCATCCACATCTGTTTCCCCACCTCTTCATATTCTTATTGTGCTTGTTTTTGTTTTCCTATAGAGGGAGGGTCTCGCTCTGACCCTGCAGTAGCACGACCCACAGTGACACCACCATAGCTCACTGCAGCCGGGATCTCCTGCACTCACATTATCCTCCCAACCCAGCCTCCTGAGAAGCTGGGACTATAGGCACGTGTTACTACGCTCGGCTACGTTTTAGTTTTGTAGAGACTGGGTCTCGCTGTGTTGCCCGGGCTAGTCTTAAACTCCTGGCCTCAAGCAATCCTCCTGCCTTGTGCTGGGATTACAGGCGTGAGCTACCAAGCCTCCCTTGCTTTGCTTTTTAAAAAGTTACTTTTCCAGCTGGGCATGGTGTCGCACGCCTGTAGTCCCAGCTACTTGGGAGACCCAGACAAGAGAATTGCTTGAACCCGGGAGTCGGAGGTTGCAGTGAGTCGAGATGGCGCCACTGCACTCCAGCCTCAAAACAGAGCAAGACTCCATCTCAAAAAAAACGTTACTCTTCTTCTCTTCTCCCCATCCTTTCTCCTTTTCCCCTGGAGTAATGCATCCAACAGTTCCCCACTCATCCACTCCCCAGTCCCTCTCTGTCCCACTCCCAAATCCCTTCCCCAGATTTTGATACCTGGACAGCCAAACTGCTCCTCCGAAGCGGGCTGGGGTGGCGGCTGGAAGTTCTGGTACCACTCCCCGGACGAGGTGCTGGAGCTGTCATCAGCGGAGGGCCCTGCTGGAAATCCCCAGGGTCGGTCACCCTCTGCCAGCACACAGTCACTTCGCAAGTGCCAGAGCTGGGGGGGGGCCATGCCACTCACGAGAGCCAAGTCCCCAGCTTGACAAATGACAAAGTGAAGGCCCAGAGATGGGAGGAGATTGTTCAAGGGCACACAGCGAGTGGCTGCGGAACTGGGGAGAGTCCTGACCTCAGCCTGGTTCAGGGCTCCCAGCTTTATGCCCCCTCCAGCCAGGCTGGCTATGGGATGGGGGATGGAGGAGGCGCAGCTTACCTGAAAAGGCTGGCTGGGTGCCAGCCAGCTCCAAGTTTGGGGGCTGCTCCGGGAAGGAACTCCTCTCTGGAGAAAATGCCTGGGGGTTCCATGGGGGTGGTTTGCTTGTGGGACTATTGCAGTAATCCTCCCCAGAAGAGGTGCTCGACTCGCTGTTGCCCCTCGGGCGATGCTGAGGGCCCAGGGATGGCGGGTGTGTAATGCTATGTCCCGGGTTGGCATCTGGGATGTGAGAGGCATGCAACTCTTCAAGTCCTAAGCCAGGAAAGGGAGAATGGTGACACAAGAAGCAATGCAGCACGAGGGCTTTAAGTCAGACTTCAGGAAGCACTTACTGCCTATAGGATTTGATAGGAAAGACTCATCATGGGAGGTTCCTGCTGGAAGGTCTCAAGGCGAGCTGAGCTACTCTCTGGAGGCAGGGCTGCCATTCACACCCCTCCACAGCCTGACTCACCTTCCTCCAGGGGTGGCATCTGGAACCTGCTCTGCCAGACCTCCTCATCTGTCACCCGATGTCGCTGGGAATCTGCAAGCAGAGGTGGCAGTGGGGAGGAGTGAAGGCTCAACCTCATCACTTTAGGAGCCTGGAGAAGGGGCTGGATTTCCTTGGGGCTGGGGAGGCTGAACAGGGTGGGAGGAAAACTCCAGAGGCAGAGAGGGCTTAGTGTTTCCCTTCAGATTCCAGGCTCATGTCCTCATCCAGCAGACCCTGCGTCTCAATCGAGGGCCAACGTGTTTAACCAGCCTGGGGCCAGAAGCTCTAGTTAGTGCCCTGACCCCCCAGCCCCTAGCCCAGCTGTCCCTCCTGCTACTTAGAGGGATATCAAGGGTCTGGGTCTGTCCTTGTGACCTGGGCCGGAGAAAGACATGTATTTGTCCCTTCAAGAAGCCGCCCCAGAGTGAAACCTAGATGGTCTGGACTCACTGCATCACGGGCTCTGTGGCACCTTCCAGTTTCAGAATCAGATAGAGATTTACAGGGTCTTGAGACCAGGAGTGTCTGGGATCTGGGAGTCAGCTCTTTTGAACCTGGTACGACTGACTTTTAGTCTCTATGTTACAGTACTCTGGACTCTCAGTCTTGCATCTTACATGCCTGGACTCAGAATCTCAGGTTTGACAGATACTTCATCCCTGTGGCTCCCAAACACTGGTCCATGGGCCAGGAGAAGTGAAATCATCCGTGTCCCACCCCCAGAAGCCCTGGGTTAGCAGGCGGGGCAGGGACTCCAGTATCCATTCAGGCTTTTACCGGGACACAGCTGCCCAGTAGAGAGGCTTCGTTTCCCTGCCTCTCTTGCAGCTAGGGGGTTTCCGTTCTGGGTGCTGGGTGGTGGGTGGGAATGCTGCGGCCATCTCCAGCATCCCGTCTTTCCCTTACCCTTGCCTGGAATGTGGACATGGAGGTGAGCCATTCTGGACCATGTAAATGAGGGCGACACCTTAGGGACTGCACAGCAGCAGCAAGAAAGAAGGGGCCTGGGCCCTTGACAGTTTCTTAGGACACTGTCATTTGGAGCCTTCTGTCCCACACAGCAGAGCTCTCATCCTGACTGATACATTAGGTTTGGGGCGGGGCTCAGGAATTTTTGACAAGCTCCCAAATGATTCCACAACAGGGTGTGGGACGCTGTGGTCTATTCCAACCTCCCAGCATTCCCTGGGCCCTGCCTTTCCCGTTATCTTTCCTCTTCCTATCCCCAGAAGGCAGAGACAAGAGCTGGGCCAGCTGGCTATGAGGCACAAGCTGGTGTGACAGTGGAGGTGTGGAATGGGTGGGGCTGATGGGGTCAGACAGGGCAGGATGGAGCACGGAGGGGTACGGGAGTGTAAGAACCCCTGCCCACTGAGGTTCTCGTCTGCACTCCCCTGTCTCTCACACAGAGAACCACCTTTAGGTGTAGGTCAAAGGCCTGGTCTTAAGACCCTACACGGCCAGAGACAAACATGGGAGAGACAGAGGTCAGGGTAGAAATCACCTGAGACATCGAGTGACTCCAAGGTCACAGAGTACTTTGAAAATGTCAATGTAGGACCATTTACAGTCAGTCCAGTGGGTCACCGGGGGATTCTGCCCACGTCATACAGGGGTTATAAGGCAGGACTACTGATGGGGGCCTGGCCAGCTGGGTCCCCTCCCTGATTCAGGCAGGTGGGCCCTTGGGAGCCCAGCCAGTCACTCACTGTAGAAGGTGGTCAGGGCCACAGGAGGCTGGGCGCTGAAGTCATAGTGCTCATAGTCTGAGTCTGAGCCGGAGTCTGAGTCCTCAGGGCGCGGGGCCTGGACCTGGATGGGCAGCATGGAAACTGGGGAGAGAACAGAGTCGGGGGCATGGCAGGTGGGAAGATGTAGGGAGAGATGGTAGAGAGTATGTCTCATGTCAGAGATGAGAGGCAGAGTGGCAGGGGAGCACCAAGTAGCCCTTTTTTTTTGGTGGGGAGGCAGGATCTTACCCCATTGTCCAGGCTGGAGTGCAGTGGTGCCATCACAGCTCACTGCAGCCTTGACCTCCTGGGCTCAGATCATCCTCCCACCTCAGCCTCCCGAGTAGCTGGGACCACAGGCGTGCACCACCAACCCAGGTAATTTTTGAAGTTTTTTGCAGAGACAGGTTTTCACCCCGTTGCCCAGGCTGGTCTCAAACTCCTGGGCTCAAGTGATCCATCTGCCCTGGCCTCCCAAAGTGTGGGGACTACAGGCGTGCACCACCGTGCCTGGCCTGGGTACCCCATCTTGTACAAACCACCCAGTCTGGATTTTCAAGGCTCCCTTCATCCACTTCCAATATGGAGAACTAAACATTTATTTAGCAAACACTTAACACAGTACTTACTATATGCGAAGCACTATTCTAACATTTACAAATATTATCTCATTTAACCCTTAGGAGAACTCTGTGACGTAGGTACACCGTTATCCCCATTTTACCTTGGAGGGACCTGAGGCACAGACAGGTTCTTACCTTGCCCAGAGCTGGCTCTAGACTGTACTATTCAGTGAGCGCCTGCTCTGTGCTAAGCCTTGTGCTAGATGCTGTATTCACAGTCTCTTCTCAAATATATGGACACTCTGTACAAAGGATATTTATAACATTTGGCTGAGTTTGGTATTGGTTTTTATGTCATTGAACTCCTTCCGATAAAGGTGCTTGAATATATTCATAATGCAAGGTGATTCAACTCAAATTCCTCTGAAGGACTTTCAAGAGGTATAAATCCATGTATCATAAAGGATGAGTGACCGACCCAATTTTTTTTTTTTTTTTTTTTTGAGAAAGAGACTCGCTCTGTCACCCAGGCTGGAGTGCAGTGGCATGATCTTGGCTCACTGCAACCTCTGCCTCCCAGGTTCAAGTGATTCTCCCACCTCAGCCTCCTGAGTAGCTGGGATTATAGGTGTGCGCCGCCACACTCGGCTAATTTTTGCATTTTTGGTAGAGACAGGGTTTTGCCATGTTGGCCAGGCTGGTCTCGAACTCCTGACCTCAAGTGATCTGCCTGCCTCAGACTCCCAAAGTATTGGGACTACAGGCGTGAGCCACTGCCACTGGCCCCAATTTATTTTTTTTTTGCTCAGAAAATATGAAATAAAACCACATCCTAGAAGAATCTTGATGAGGCTTCACAAGGCTGATTGGGCAGGACGCTGAAAGGGATGATGATATCACAAGCCTACCAGCCAACTAGCAGAACAAAGCAGAGCAGAGCTTTCCTCTGAGAACCAAGGTCTAAAATGTCCTTAGTCTGTATTTGTCCAGAACTGAACACTCTAGAGTTCTAGCGTGACTGAACTGGAAGGTCATTTCCCATCCACATCCAGGAGCGACTTGAGCCTGCTCAAGGTTGCAGGGCCATGAGTGGGCTGGCCCCGATCTCATCTCTAGCTGTGTACTGCTTTGACCTAAGCAGTGCTGACCTTCCAGAAAGTACACCCTTCCTGTCCTCCCCAGCCCTCCCGCACCCAGGATGGCGGACATCCTACCTTCTTCTTTGGGGATGGTGATGGGGACCGCTTGATAGCTATTGCTCCCTGCTGGGATGGTGGTGGGTAGGTGCTGGTGGTTCACCATTACGGGGAGGGCTGAGGGAAGGGGAGGCAGAAATTCTACAAGTCATTTTTTTGCCCTCTCCCAGTCTACCTGGTTTTGTTCTGTTCTCATCAAGACACCACCCTCCTCATTCCCCAACACTGTCAGGAGTGTGCATGCATGCGCACGCGCGCACACACACACACACCCCAAGATGGTGGTTCCATGTCTGCTGGGCATGCTGGGAAAATCCTTTCCATGATGGGGAACTCCCCAGGGCTAGGGATGGGTGGCCATTGCTGGACCACACCACTGCTGCTGGGGTTCTGTCAAGGCTCACATCCCCCTGGGATGGCTGTGGCACCCAGAACCTTGCACTTACCATATTTTCCTTTAATTCTCAAGAGGATGAAGGCTATGGCGATGAGAGAGCCAAGGAGGAGAATTCCCAGAACAACGCAAGGGATGAGGAGCATTAGCTCCCGAGAGTCTGTGTTCTTTATTTTCACTGTCACAGAAGATTCTGGAAACAAGAATTCCAATTCAGGAAGAAAGAGGAATGGGCACTCACCCTTCTTGCCTTTTCATTCCCTGACAGCTGATCTGCTTCCCTTTTCATCCTATCTTCCTCCTCGCTTCCTTTCCCAATTTTTCCCATATGCTTTTAAGTGTGTGGTATATAATAGGCGCTCAATAAATGCATATTGAATGCATGAGTAATTGATTAAATGAATTATTGTCTGAAAAACAACCCTGGCCACCAGGCTGCAAGGATCTATCTGTCTGCTAGCTCTTCAGTATTTAGTCTTTGTTCAATAGACAATTATTGAGTACCACTGTGCGCCTGGCACTCGGCCCTGGGGCTACACATATGACAACAGTATCACCGGCCTTGAGGGCCTCTGTCTAGTGGAGAGGTCAATAAGTAACCCAATCCAATATGGTGAGGCACCTGCTGTGATGGAGGTTTGAGCATTGGCAGTAGGGGTTTGAGGCCCTACAAAAGGCATCTCATTCTCTGCTGGGAAGACCAAGGCTGACTTCCCCGAGACTGTGACTCTGAGCCACCTCTGGCAGTGAACAGACCATCAGCTGTGCCTGGGACCCCTCTTCTTCCCACTAGATATCCCCTCCATGAGGACTGGAGTGAGGTCTGGGATTCAGGGTCTCCCACCTCTGCAGCCCCACCCTGGGGTGACTTCTTGCCTTCTCCCTGCCTTAGCCTCCCCTCTGCTTAAAAGAATGCAAAGCAGAAAGATGGGTACAGGGGGCAGTGAGGAGGGTGCCCGGAGTGAGCAGACCACAAGGCTAGATGGCAAGTGGTGACGGCAATGGGGAGGGGGATGAGATCATCCAGACTCCCTTGCCGGGGGCGGTGTCTGCTTCCCCTGGGAGAGAACCCTCTCCTTGCCTTCATTTTCTCCTCTCTCCCCTTTCTGTCTGCAAATGGGGAAGTTAAGGCCCTGATGGGAGCTGGATCTAGCAGCAGGAAGCAGATGTGGGAGTGAGGCTGGGTGCTGCGGCCATGTGAAGCCCGTGAACCTGGGTCCTGAGGGCTGTGGCTGCTGCTGGGCCCCAGGCCGGGGCGTGGTCCCGGATCTTTCTTTGGCTTCACTCTTTGCCCTTCGGGGGCTGGGGTGGATCCCCACCCTGACTCAGTTAGAGAGAGCGTGTGCAGGTTGCCTGCGGGTCTGGCAGGAGCTCGCCAGCTGTGTGTACAGTTGGAGCATTTCATTTCCTCTCTGTGCAGTCCTCTATTGCTAGGGCCTCTGTGCTCTCTCCCCGAGCCCCCGTTCACTGCCTCTGGGGTGTCTGAGAGAAGATGACACAGCCAGGAAGCAGAGCAAGGGAGTCTGGGCCGGCCCTGTGGGTATCCCAGGACTGCAAAGGGCTCTAGGCCCGAACTAAATACTCACAACAGCAGATCTTCGGACAGTTCTTACTGTCTTCGAGGCTCTGTTCTAAGCATTTTACAAAAATTAATTCACTGGATCCTCACAGCAATGCTAGGAGGAAGGTACTGTAGGCTAGCCACCCCCATTTTATAATTGAGGAGTCTGAGGTTCAGGGAGGTTCAGAGTTTCCCAACAGGACACAGCTAGCAAAAGGCACGGCTGGGACTGTAATCCTGGGAGCCTGCCCTGATGCCGGCCAAGCTACACAGGGCTGGGGAGCGGAGCAAGAACGGATCTGAAATTCAGAGCCTTGGTTGTCAATTCTGGCCATCAGTCACCAGCTGTGACTTCAGCCTCGGAGCCGCAGCTCCTTACTTGATGTAAGGATTATAATGAGACCTCTCCCATTTGGCTGCAGAGAGATTAAAGGGTTGGGGAATATTGGTTATAAGGCACTAGGCCCCGTGTCTGGCCCATTATAAACACAGGGCTATGTGCCAGCATTCCCGATACCAAGCTGGGCCAAGTTCACCCTCCCCTCTGGCCACCCCCTGACCCCCAACCCCCGCTCGAGGTGGTATCAACTTTCTTCAGTTCTTTCCTTCTGCCCTCCAGGAGCTCACAGGAAAGTGGGGGAATGGCCTTCTGTCCAGTAAGTATCAGGACTCAGTGAGCTATGGGCTGACTTGGCAAAGAGGGGGTGTAGAAGGAGCAGAAAGTGCCCAGAGAGACCCGGGAGGCAAGTCCATTGGCTGGAGGTGGGGGAGGGGGACCAAACCATCCCTCACCCCAGCACAGATGTGCACAGGGACACACACACACACACACACGCACGCACGCTCAAGCTTCTGGGGAACCTCATAGTACCCAGCAAGACTTACCTATAGTGACTGGCTGAACACCTGCAGGGACTTCGGGAATGGACAGATTGTGCAAACGCCGGGAGGCTGTGAGAAAGCACCACCCAGTCACTCAGTGCATGCTACTGAGCACCTACTGTGTGCCAGGCCTTGGGTTAGAAACTGAACGGGACAGACAAATGACTCAGAACTAGGCTTGTGCTCCCATCAGGGGCATGTGGCTAAGGAAGCTTACCTCCCTCCCTCCCTCCTCGGACAGTAAGGAGGAACTCAGGGATTAAACGCTGGGAAGGCTCTTTGCTTAGAATAAAGGGCTAATAGAATTATCCCTTCTTTCTGTGTAAGCTACTGCAGACCACAAATCCCCTTTCCATTCAGCTTCAGTTTGTTCCTAAGCGGCCTAGGAAGATAAAGAGCTGACATTATCTTCATTATCGTAATCGGCATTCCCGTTGGGTAGGTAGGCTCACAAAGAAAGGAGCTTAAAAGTCCCTCAGCAGATAGAATTGGGTTTCCCAGCTGTCTCAGCATCCACACATGGAGGTTAAGGGACTTCTGGGTCTACGGCCAAACCACCCTGAACGTGCCTGATCTCTTCTGATATAGAAGCTAAGCAGGATCGGGCCTGGTTAGTACTTGGATGGGAGGGACTGTTGGAAGCCTCCTTGCTTGTGAATGGCTGAGTTAGAATTTGTAACAAGTGTCTGAACGCCGTAAGAATGCAAATATCATACTTCTTCAGGTCAAACACTCAATTTTTCCAACTTTAACACGTCTGAAATTAGGATCGTGGCCTTGATCATTATGTTGGGTGGTTTATTTTGGCAGTGTTTGTTCTTTATGGTACATAACATAATGGTGCGACTTATTAACAACGCCATCTTAGATTTGGTGAAATATGGTGAACCCAGCTCAGAGTGGGTATGAGGCTTAGCTGAAATAAGAGCTACTGAGTGCTCAACAATGCCTAGCACGTGATCAGGGTTCCAGAAGCTGTCACCAATATTATTAGCAGGGCCCGCTAATATTATTTTTACTGTGATCACCAGGCCTGGGATGGCAAATTGGTTTCAACTCTTGAGTCAATCCCAGTCCATAGGAACCATTGCTTAGCACCTAACATCTTCATATGTGATTCATCATTCTGGGTCTGAGTGGAGCATCTGAAAATGCCTTGATTGATTAGCACTGTCCGCCTGGGCACAGTAAGGACAATGGTCCTTCTTACGCCCTATGTGCTGTTGCTGATCTGGTGCGTATTGTGGTCCTTGGACTGTAAGTTTTTAGGACATGGATTCAGGTAGAATTCTGGCTCAGATCTGGGGAGTGAAGTAGGATGAATTACCTGAGCAGAGGACCCTGGCTGCCAGCGACTGGCTGCAGAGGTTGGAGTTGTTGAACCGCCAGGAGCAGTTGGAGAGAGTGGGCTCCTCCCCGTTACATGAGTAGTACATCCGGCCGGCCAAGGAGTGGGGCAGCCCCTTGGGTCTCTCCACCACAGTGCCACAGCCCAGGGTCTGGCAGAGCACCTTGGCCTCCGACGTGTACCACTCACTGTCACACACCGTGTTCCAGACCCCTCGGAAGTGGACCTCCACCTGCCCCTCGCAGGCGTCAGCACCCCCAGTCAGGCGCCAGGACTGGTGCTCTGGAAGGAAGGGGCAGGAGGCAGAGTCAGGTCAGGATCCTTTGGGCTGAAATTCCTGCCAGCCCAGACCCAGCAGTGTAGGCACCAGTGCAGCCATTTGGTCTTCAGATCTTGTGTCTTCTCCCTCCTGTGTCTGTGTCCCCCGAACCTGCCCCATCTGCTCTAGCCAGCCCTGCTGGGATCTCTAGACCCTTGCTACCCTAAGTGTGGTCAGTGCAGCAGCAGCAGCATTGCATTGCCTGGGATCTCCTTAGAAATGCAGACTCTCCAGCCCTGGGCCAGACCTACTAAATCAGAACTACCCCATCTCCTCCATATCAAATAGAGGCACTGGCTGGTCCAGAGCCTTCTGGCCTCTCCTGAACAGACCAACAGCCTCCTTAAAGGCCTCCCTGCCTCGTCTCCCCTTGCTGATTGAATGCAGGAGTCCAACTCCCACTTGGTAAGAGTCCCACTTTCTTTTTCTCGCTCTGTCGCCCAGGCTGGAGTGCAGTGGTGTGATCTCAGCTCACTGCAGCCTCCACCTCCCAGGTTCAAGTGATTCTCCTGCCTCAGCCTCCCAAGTAGCTGGGACTACAGGCGCGTGACACCACGCCCAGCTAATTTTTTGTAGTTTTTTTTTTAGTAGAGACAGGGTTTCCCTGTGTTAGCCGGGATGATCTTGATCTCCTGACCTTATGATACACCCACCTCGGCCTCCCAAAGTGAGTCCCACTTTTAATGTCACCTCTTCCAGGAGGTGGCCTGCCTTAGCTTCCAGCTCGGCATCGCCTGCTGCCTCTAAACTCCACCTGACTGCCTTTCTTGGGGGCATTTACCACTTTCTCGCCTGAGTTATGTTTGTCTCAGTCTCATCTCCCTTCCTGAACTCCAGATCAACGGCAGGTAACATCTCTGCCGCACTAACTCCAGGCTTGGCGCCGGTAGGCCTATGGTGAGTGTCAGTGGTGACCATGGTTCAACGACTCCGCCCACTGACCTGAGCACACCACGCCCGCGTCCTCTTTATGGCCGCAGTAGCGCTGTCCCGGTAGCCCCGGGCAGTCCCACAGGTAGACTTCGGTCCCGGAGCAGTTCACCTGGTCCCGGTGGATGGGCCCGCGGCCGGGCGTGAAGTGCAAGCCGGGCAGGGCCTGGATCGCCCAGCCGCAGCCCAGTTGCCTGCACACCACGTGTGCGTCCTCCAGGTCCCAAGTGTCATCGCACACCGATCCCCACTCGCCACGCTCCAGCATCTCCACACGGCCGGCGCAGGGGCTGCCACCGTCCACCAAGCGCAGCGCGCGGTTCTCTAGGGGTGGGAGGGAGTGGTGGACCGTGGGGCACTCGGCGAGGAATGGAGGGTTGGGGTGATGGTTGGACTGGCAGGAGAGTTTTGAGCGGGTTGTGGACCCAGTGAGAGGGCTGTTGCCTGGTGGGCGAGACTGGGAATCCCCCTAGGGCTGCAGATAGGAAACGTAGAGATGCAGGCTGGTGGGAGGGACCAGAGACCTGGTGGGTTGGGCCTGGAGGTCAGGTTTGGGGACCTGGGAGTCACTAAGGGACCTGTGAACCTGGCAAGTTTATGTATGGGGTAAAGGGGTGGAGATAGAGGCCCGGAACGGGAGTGGGGAGGGAAGCAGCGGGCCCAGTAAGTGGGTTAGAGACCGGGTTGGCATTGGGAACCTAGGGGTGGGGCTGGGGACCAAGTGTAGGGGTGGAGTCTGGAGGCCAGACCCGAGGAAACGCTCAGGTCTGGAAATGGCTGGAGGCCGTCGTCGGATGTGGGAACCCGGTGCGTTTGCGCTGGTAGGCGGTGGGGTGGAGGTCAGGAGGGCGAGGCTCGGGTCCAGGGGCTGAAGCCAGGGGCAGGGGCTGAAGGCCTGGGCAGTGGGGCAGGTGGGGGCCAGGGTAGGGGGTGCTCGTACCTTCACAGGTGACCCGGGCCGGCCTCCCGTCGCTGCGGCACGCGTGCTCCACCACCTCGCAGAGCTGCCACTCGGTGCCGCTGCACAGGAGGGCGGGCGCCCCGGCCAGAGTGGCGTTCGCGTCGTCGGCGCTGGTGTTCCCGGCTGCGGGCGGGGGCGGCGGCTCGGGGGTCGGCGGGGCGAGCTGGGAGGCGGCCTCCGCCCCGCCGCAGCCCAGCGCGCGGCACACGGCCTCGGCGGCGCGGCCGTCCCACAGCGCCCCGCACGCGGGCTCCCAGGACGCCTCGAGCCGGACCTCCACCGTCCCGCTGCAGCCGCTGCTCCCGTTCGTCAGACGGACCCGGAGCCGCTCCCCTGGAAGTGTTAACCGGAGAACTGAGAGCGGTGGGGCCCGGGCGCGCGGTCGCCCAGGCTCTGGCACTGACTGCGCGGACCGTTGACAACGCCCTGCCTGGCTCTGGGTCTCAGCTTTCCAATCTGCAAAATGGAGCTGGACTGGCTCGTCCTGAGCCCGCCTTGATCTGGATCTGGCCTCTAGACTCCACCCCTACACTTGGTCGCTAGCCCCATCCCTGGGCCCGACCCTGTGGTTCTCCTTAGAGTCAGGAGCAGGTGGGGCTCAGGAGTTAAGGGCTAGAGGTTAAGATGGGGGACAGACAATCAGGGGTCCAGTTTGCACCAATCCTCCTCACTTGCTCCTGTCTCTAGAGGCACCTTTCTGTGAAAGAAAGGGAGAGTTCTGGGTTCAGGGGCCCTGGTTCTGTGGGTGCATGCTTCCCCCTCCCCCTCCCCCCTCCTCTGAGGGTACTGTCCTCGCAGCTGTCACATGACCACAGAACCCTGGAGGATGGGCAAGGGGCTGGCTGTGGGGTTCAAGATGGGTGGCTTCAGCTGATGGTGGTTCTCACTTCCCAAGACCCCCTTCTTTGGGAAGCACTGCCCCTTTTGGCCCAGGATTGCACCCCCAGTGCTAGCATACAGCTTTGCACAGAGTAGGTCCTTAATAAACGTCTGTTGAGTAAATCAAGGACCCGTCTGGTGGAACCCTGCCACCCCCACCAAGAGCTCTTTAGCTTGTTCTCAACAAATCCCCTTAAAATGCTCCAGCCAAGCTTTGCGCAGTGGCAGTATCATAGCCAATGAGGCCTACCTGAGGCACTATTATTGCTAATTGAACACTTTTCCCAATACCCTGCCATGACGACTTGAAATATAGTCAGCATTGGCAATTTTTGGCAGTCTCTACGGGGGCTGAATTAAAAAAAAAAAATACTCCAGCCATACCTGACCATCTGTATGTGACTTATCAGTAGGCTCTCAAAAATGGTAGTTTTAAGATCTCAAAGTGAATTAATAGTGGAACCTCAGGTGATAAGTCAGGAAGAAGTGTTGTCTGGAGTCAGGGAGCCCCCCTGGTATCCTAAATGTGTATTGCCCTTCTTTATTACCCTGGGCGACCACCTGCAGAAAGCTGACCATGGACCCCAGAGAGAATGTTTGCTTACCTGGCTCCCATAGCTCACTGTCTGCACTGCTGGTGTTGAGCCGGTCAGATGGAGCTGGAGACGGATGACCTGAAATTAACCAGCAGCAGCACAGTGGGTGAGTGAGTTCAGGTGTGGAGGCCACAGAGGCACCCTGATGAGTAGGGGGCACTTCCTGGAGCCTGTGGTGGCTATATGAGGCCTTTGGAAAGACATGGTCCTCAGCTTTGGGTGCATTTGCATTTGCCTCCCTTCCCGGTAGGGAAAGTTCTCAAACACTGGCGTTTCAGGATCCTCTGCTTTATCTATTCATTGCACACACATCTTCAGAAATCGGAGTAGAACAGGTAGGACTAGCAGTGGGCATTGGGGCCAGACCTACAAACTCACTTTGTGACCATGAATGGGTGACTTAATCTTTCTGTGCCAGTTCCAATTTGTTAGCCATGACACAGGAAAATATTGTAAGGCTGAAATGAGACAAACTATGAAATATTTGACATACAGAAGAAGCTCAAAAGTGGGAGTGTTTTAGAAAAAAATAATTTGTTTGTAGAATATGTTGAGAATTTCATACCAGACTTTAGAATAGTTGGTACATCCTGGGCTGGGAACCACTGGACTGCAAAGTGCTTTCAGACACTGAGAAACTAGCATTCACTAACGGCTATTCTATGCCAGGTATTTGCATATATTATTCTGTTTACTTTCAACAATGCCATGAGGCAGGTATTAAGCATTCTTATTTTACAGATTAGGAAAAGGAGGCTCCTGTAACAAAAATCAGTCGTCCCTGCCAAATAGTGTCCATTTGTTCCACAGGGGCTACTATCCATTCTGCCCTGGGAGGCTTACCTTTTTGGATTAACCAGTGTCTTCCTGGGTCTTATGGTTTCTGTCTGATTTAGCCAAGGAGCCCTAACAGAGATAGGAAGCTGCAAGCGAAGATGTGATGCTTATTCCTCTGGCCCCTCCCTGTGAGGTCCCTCAGGCAGGCTATGTCTCTCCTGTGAAGGACATTGTTTATTCAAGGTGACCTCTCACTGACTGTCTCCTACTGGGACCCACGGATCACTCCCTAGTTGTGTCTCCTTTGGCCAGAAGATGCTCCTAGATTTGGCCGGGCGCGGTGGCTCAAGCCTGTAATCCCAGTACTTTGGGAGGCCGAGGCGGGTGGATCTTGAGGTCAAGAGATCGAGACCATCCTGGTCAACATGGTGAAACCCCGTCTCTACTAAAAAATACAAATAATTAGCTGGGCATAGTGGTGTGTGCCTGCAATCCCCAGCTACTCAGGAGGCTGAGGCAGGAGAATTGCCTCAACTCAGGAGGTGGAGGTTGCGGTGAGCCGAGATCGTGCCATTGCACTCCAGCCTGGGTAACAAGAGCGAAACTCTGTCTCAAAAAAAAAAAAGATGCTCCTAGATTCTACTTATTGCATTGGCTTTTGTGAATAGTTCTTCTGTAAATGCATCCCCTTGAAATTCGTATTCTAGGTGTGCCATCTGTTTCCTGGTGGGACCCTGACTGATGCGTGGACTGAGGCCACCCAGTGTGCAAGCTGCTGAGCCAGGATTTAAACTGTCTCCAAGGACTTGGCTCCCCTCTGGGCTGGGATGCTGGGCTTGCAAAGCACAGAGGGAGGCTTGGGGGCAGGGTCTGCTGCGCTTACGAACTCCTCTGCATTTCCTGGTTTCTCTTGCACTGAGGTTGGACTGGTTGAAGTCTGGGCAGAAGACATGTGCTCATTTTTTTTTTTTTTTTTTTTTTGAGACAGAGTCTTGCTCTGTTGCCAGGCTGGAGTGCAGTGATCTTGGCTTGTGGCAATCTCTGCCTCCTGTGTTCAAGCAATTCTCCTGACTCAGCCTCCCAAGTAGCTGGCACTACAGGTGCCCACCACCATGCCCAGTCAATTTTTTTGTATTTTAGTAGAGGTGGGGATTCACCATGTTGGTCAGGATGGTCTCAATCTCCTGACTCCATGATCTGCCTGCCTCGGCCTCCCAAAGTGCTGGGATTACAGGCATGAGCAACCGCGCCAGGCCTGTGCTCACTTTTGAGACAAGGCAGGTAAGAGGCAGTAAGCCTTTTCCATTTACGTCTTCCCTGTTGAAGGATATTAGAGGCTCTGGGTTTCGGAGGAACTGCAAGAGGTAAGGGGCTGTTGACCCAGCTAGGATTTTTGTGTGAGTAAGAAGTAAGCCTTTATCATGTTAAATCATGAAGATTTTGGGGTGTCCTTGTTGCTACAGCCTTGCCTAGCCTGGCCTGATCGATGCAGAGGCTGAAGACTCGGACATGACCGTTACACATTCCTGGAGCTTCACCAGAGCAGATTCCATGGACTCACCTCCTGCGCCTGAGCATGTGCGTGTATTCGTGCACAACCTGGCAGACACAGCCCTCTCCAGGAAACCGTGTGAGTCTCTCCACCATCAGGCAGAAAGTCATCAGCCTCGCTAACTCCCTGGCTGTCTGCCCAGCCTGACCCACTGAAGGGGAAATGACTCCAGATTCAGAGCACAGACTCTGCGGCTTCAGTTGCCCACAGGTTAGGATTTCAGAATCCCGGTTCCCACAGCAACGGTCCCAGTGCTCCAGCGTAGTTTTCGATGTCACTACATGGGGTGGGGGAGGGGGGATTGAAGGATGGCTGCAGTGTGTATAATTGTGAGGTGGGACTGTCTGCATATGTGATTATGACCGTGTGTGTGTGTGTGTGTGTGTGTGTGTGTGTGTGTTGAAGGGGGGCTTTAGCTCAGTTCTGTATCATCTCTCTCTCTGGGACTGGAAAATCACTTTCTCATGCATAAAGACACAAATGTATTCTCCTAGATCAGAAAACCCTAGAAGGCAGGGTCCAAGGCTGGGTCAGCCCTGTGTCCCCCACGGTGTCCAAGGGAGTGTTTGCTGATTGACTGAATGAAAGAGTGAGCAGCAGCTGCCAGCTCCAATGCAGTTTGTCAAAAGCAGATATGCTCGAGGGCTTTATTTTTGTGTCAAGCATTCACCCATCCCCTATACCCAGAAAGGAACCTGGCTTCTGTGTTCTCTGACTTTTGTGCTGCAGGAGCAAATGCAGAAATCACCTCGATTTGTCTTTCCATCCAGGCCTCGTTTCACAAAGGGCCGAATGCATGATCAGTGTTTCTCACACATCATAATCACTTTTTTTTTTTGAGACAGTCTCGCTCTGTCGCCCAGGCTGGAGAGCAGTGACGTGATCTCAGCTCACTGCAACCTCCACCTCCTGGGTTCAAGCGATTCTTACACCTCCGTCTCCCAAGAAGCTAAGACTATAGGCGCTTGCCACAATGCCAGCTAATTTTTGTATATTTTTTGTAAAGACGGGGTTTTACCATGTTGCCCAGGCTGGTCTCGAATTCCTGTGTTCAAGCAATCTGCCCACCTCAGCCTCCCAAAGTGCTGGGATTACAGGCGTGAGCCACCGCGCCTGGCTGATTACAGATTTTTGAATGGCAAAAACTCAGAAACAGAGTGACTGCCCATTCACGGGGGAAACTGCTGAATGAATTCTGGTCCACTTACAGCGTGGCATGTTATGCAGCCTTCATAAAGAATGAAATAGACCCAGATGGGTTGGCAGGATTTCCAAGCTGTGTTGAGTAGGAAAAGCAAGATGCAGAGAAGAAAATGTAATATGATACAATTTTTGCAACGCAAAGCCAAAAGACCCCCTCTGTGAACTGGTGTGATTACAGGAATGTGAAGACAAGTGTGGATGAGCAGACAGCAGATGACCAAAATGGAGAAATTAAAAGGGTGGGCTTCAGGGAAGGGGTCGAGCAGGGCCAGCTCCACGGGTGGTGGACTGTGTACAGGGCCCTATGCTTAGAAGGACTCGCCCTTGCTCGAATGCTCTGCTGTTGCCGTCTTGAAATTCCTCATAATTTGTCGAACCAAAGACCCTGTATCTTCATTTTGCACTGGTCCCTGAAAATTATGCAGCTGGTCATGGGACACAGTCACAGCCATGGAAGATGTGGGGGAGGAAAAGCAAGCAAAGAAGGTTAAAGGCTGTGCTTTAAAAATCACGTGGCTAAGCACAGTGGCTCACATCTGTAATCCCAGCACTTTGGGAGGCCGAGGAGGGCGGATCACCTGAGGTCAGGAGTTCAAGACCAGCCTGACTAACATGGTGAAACCCCATCTTTACTAAAAATACAAAAAAATTAGCCGGGCATGGTGGGGCATGCCTGTAATTCCAGCTATTCAGGAGGCTGAGGCAGGAGAGTTGCTTGAACCCGGGAGGCAGAGGTTGCAGTGAGCCGAGATCGCACCACTGCACTCCACTCTGGGCGACACAGTAAGACTCTGTCTCAAAACAAAAAACATGTATGATATGATTCTACATATGTAAAATTAGGTGTGTATGTTGATATGAAAAAAATTAGAAGATATTAAAACCTAAACGGACAATTTCTATGCCTTGCCTAAAATAGAAGGTAATTGTAAAAATAAGCATACTAAAAATAAAGCCACATCAGAGATGCTAAAAGACACATCATCATGAGACTATCTGAGAGAATCAGAGGGAATGACAGAACATTGAAAAATAATAGTTAGTTAAACTTGTTTTGCCATGCGATTCGGTGTGATTTAATGCTAAGTTCTTTCAGCACCTGAAGTTATACTGTGTGTCCCTGAAAATCATCTCTAGTTGTGCCCCAAATTCTGGAAAGTGATGGAACAAGACCAGGAGTGGTTGGTTTCAGAACAGGAGAAGGCAGAGGTTGGGAGTGCAGACCCCAGCCCAGGAAGGAGGCAGCTTTTTCAGGCCAGTCCCAAGCAGAAGCCCCTGGGTGGGACAGGGCCTCGGCGGGGTAATCCGAACAAGACTCCAGTGGGACGGGCTGCGAAGGACACTGTAAGCACGGGAAGAATGAAGGCACCAAAGAGCCTCCTTGCCTGGAATCTGAGAAAATGGGACAGTGATACTGATACTCCTTTGTGTCACCCAGGCCCTTGGGATGTCCCACGGGCATCTGAGAGGTGAGGGACTTGAGGAGAAAGGAGGCATTGACATCGAAGGAGAGCTGAGCCTCCCACTGGCTGGCCCAGTGTCAGAGCAAGCCTGATGGGGAAACTTCCCAAATACTGCCCTGGCCATGCCCAATGACCAGTGTCAGGGAAACGCCAATGACAGCCGAGGGTTCTCTCTGTCCTCCAGCTCTGTCAGATGTGCTGAGGAAAACCTGGTTGCATCCTGAACACTAGTTGAGTGGATGATGGATGAAGACATGCTGTACAGAGCCGGAGGCAGGGTGGAAAGGGACGATGGAAACATGGAGGCGGAATCTACAAACAGTGCTGCTTGGCGCCTGTGTCACCTGCTAGAAGTACAGTTTAAAAAAACAGCAAAAAGTGTCTGCAAACACAGATGTCAACAGCCTTAACAACAACAGCAAACTGAGCCCTTTCAATCCAGTAATTCCATATCTGGGAAGCTATCCTAAAGAAAACTATCTCAAGTACCAGACTCCATGGAGATTAAAGTCATGCTTCGGAGCCAGATGGTTCTAGATTCCTTTTTCCACCCATTTGAGCCCCAGAATGCTGTGATGTGCTGTTTCTTTTTCTTTCTTTCTTTTTTTTTTTTTTGAGATAGAGTCTCACTCTCGCTCTTTTGTCCGAGCTGGAATGCAGTGGTGCAATCTCCGCTCACTTCTGGGTTCAGGTGATTCTCATGCCTCAGCTCCCAAGTAGCTGGGGCTACAGGCATCCACCACCACGCCTGGCTAATTTTTTCTTTGTATTTTTAGTAGAGATGGGGTTTCACCACATTGGCCAGGCTGATCTCAAAGTCCTGGCTTCAGGGGATCTGCCTACCACAGCCTCCCAAAGTGCTGGGATTACAAGTGTGAGCCACTGCACCCAACCCTGTGCCATTTCTGATAGAACAATAAAAACAAACAAATAACCCCCCCACACACACACAAAATTCAAACTGGAGACAACTGAGTTGTCTATAGGTGATTGGAGGGTTGGTTAGAAAAATGTAGCACATTAGAAATATTTGCCAAAAGAAATTTATAGGGAGTATTTAATGATATGGGGGTAAGTTTATGCCACAATGTTAAGTGGCAGAAGCAGAATACCGACTTATACTAGAAAAATGGTTGTACTCTCCCCTCCAGCCCCCATCCTCACCCCCAGCCAGGTTTTAAACTTCTGGAGGTCTTCCAAGACCCAGAGGGAGCCCAAGTTCAATGCCCCATTCTGTCCTCTCACTGCATCCTGAGATTTATTTTCTTGTGGGCCCAGCCACATTTAATTACATAGCAGTTCTGGTCATGAACTGTTTGAAGATCATTGGCCCACTAGATCCTAAGCATCACATGGGCAGGAACTGAATCTATTTTCACCTCCATATATCTGGTATCTTGCACAGTACTTTGCCCAGAGAGATGCTAAAAAAAAAAATCAATAAATAAAATTTAACCTCTACTACAGAAAAAAGATCATAGGAAAAAAATATACATGCCCACATGGCATTAATAGGTTTTTATCTCTCCCTCCGTCCCTCCCTTTCTTTCTTTCCTTTCTTTCTTTTTTCTCTCTCTGTCTTTCTTTCTTTCTGTCTCGCTCTGTCTCCCAGCCTGGAGTGCAGTGGCACCGTCTTGCCTCACTGCAACCTCTGCCTCGCAGTTTCAAGCAATTCGCCTGCCTCAGCCTCCCGAGTAGCTGGGACTGTAGGCATACACCAACATGCCTGCCTAATTTATATATATAATATAAATTTATTATATATATATTTAATAGAGATGGGGTTTCACCATGTTGGCTAGGCTGCTCTTAAACTCCTGACCTCAAGTGATCTACCCGCCTAGGCCTCCCAAAGAGCTGGGATTATAGGCGTGAGCCACCACGCCCAGCCTATTTTCCTGTTTTCTTCTGCTTTGTGTTGTTCTAATTTTTTCAAATGCTCTATATCAAACAAAAAGTAAAGGCCCCCAAATGAATACACACCGTTTTTTTCCCTGGGGGAACATGTGGGCTAGCTTGAAGTACTAACACAGTGAGCTTTCCTACTGATTACCCATCCCCCTGCTCCACGGAGCCTGCAGAGAACCCCTGGGCAGACAGCGTGGCCATGTCAGCTAAAGCCATACTGTGTCTGGCAGGTCAGGGTGTTTCTTCTGGAAAAATGTCAGCATTGTTGGGGGCACAGTGGAGGGGTAGGGGTCACTGGGCTGGGCATCAGGAAATGAGGGTTGATTTCTGTCATTAACTTGCTACATGACCTTGGAGAGTTCTTTCCTTTTCTGGCCCTGTTTTCTCACTTGGATAACGACAGACTGATGAGATTTTGCTCTCGGCCAGTCCTTACGTTCTTTGATTATAATTAGATAAAATGTGTAATGAAAGACAACATCTATTGAGCACATTCTGTATGCCCCATAGATGACAGCTATTATACAGGTAGTATCAAATCCTTACAACGACCCATGAGGTACAGATTATTAATATTGTCCTCCCAGTGTCCTCACTGAGAAAGCGGGGACACAGAGAGCTTACGTGAATCACCCAAGGTCACCCAGCTTGTCAGTAATCAAAGCAAGATTTGAACCTGGACAGTCTGGCTCTAGACATCACCCTTTTAAGTACCACCGTGCACTGTTTTTATGCTGTCAATATAGACTGGAAATCTGTCCTACCTACTCCATTTATCATCACAGAAGTGGGTCCACGGCACACAAAGCACTCACGTATAAATGCAGGGGAGGAGCGTACATTTGAAGGGCTTAGAGATCACTCAGTGCAACTCAGAGAGAGAATCATATGCTGCTGTGCCGTCCAGTGCAATAGCCACCAGCCACGTGTAGCTGCCGAGCACTTGAAATAGGGTTTGTGCCAGTGAGGAACTCAAATTTTCATTTCATTTAATTCAATTCATTTCTATTTGATTTACAAAATGTTTTCCATTTAATTTTAAAGGCACACTTAATTCAGGCATTGGAAAACCTTTTTAGATGGTCGGAGCAAGTCAGAGTCTCCTTTTTCAATTGTAACTAGTATAAAATCTAAATATAGATTGAATATTTCTGATGGAACTTGAGTGTTCACACTGAGACGTGCTTTAAGTGTGGATCACAAGTTGTGTTTCGACGACGTAGGAAGAAGAAAGAATGTAAAGCATCTCGTTAATTTTTTTTTGAGACGGACTCTTGCTCTGTTGCCCAGGCTGCAGCACAGTGGCCCGACCTTGGCTCACCGGATCCTCCGCCGCCCGGGTTCAAGCGATTCCCCTGCCTCAGCCTCCCGAGTAGCTGGGACTATAGGCGCATGCCACCACGCCCTGAATGTTTTTGTATTTCAGTAGAGACGGAGTTTCACCATGTTGGCCAGATTGTCTCAGTCTCCTGACCTCATGATCCACCTGCCTCGGCCTCCCAAAGTGCTGGGATTACAGGGGTGAGCCACCTTGCCTGGTAATATATATTTTTTAATTTGCGTCATGTAGAAATGATATTTTGGATATATTCAGTTAAATACATATATTATTAAAATAAATCCATCTGTTTCTCTTTACTTTTTTGAAAAAATGCAGCTGCTAAAAAATTTATTTATCTTTTATTTTATTTATTTATTTTTAGACATAGTCTCACTCTACTGCCCAGGCTGGAGAGCAGTGGTGCCATCTTGGGCTCACTGCAACCTCTGCCTCTTGGGTTCAAGTGATTCTCCTGACTCAGCCCCCTGAGCAGCTGGGATTACAAGCATGCATCGCCATGCCTGGTTAGTTTTTAAAGTATTTTTAGTAGAGATGGGGTTTCACCATGTTGGCCAGGGTAGTCTTGAACTCCTGACCTCAGGTTATCCACCCGCCTTGGCCTCAAGAAGTGCCGGGATTACAGGCATGAGCCACCTCACCCAGCCAAAAATTTGATATGATAAATGTGGCTTACATATTGACATCAGACCGTGCTGTATGGGGGAAAGTACATGGACCTTGCATCCAAAGGCTTGGGCTGGAGTCCAGCTCTGTTCCTTATTAGCGAAGTGACCTTGGGCCGGTCACTTTGCCAGTCTGAGCCTTAGACTCTCACCATAAACTTGAATTAAAAATGCTTCTCTCAGAAGGCTTTTTGCCTGCAAGTATTTTGTCAGCTGTTGGGGTTATGCATATGTGGTTATTACCACTTCCCAGGCCAAAGACTTGGCTGAATGATTGCAAAATCTGAGGCCCAAGGGAAGTGTATCACCAAGGCCCATGGGTGGGGAGTTCAGACTCCCAGTGCAGTGCAGTGATCTCCCGGTTAGCCCCGCTACTGCTCTGGAGCATGCCAGGACAGGGCAGGGAGTGCCCCCCTGCAGGACTGGCACCATGCCCCTGTGACTAGTGACCCCGAACCTTGGGAGAGGCACGTGTCCTACTGACCTGCAGACCACCATGCATCTTGTGTGTGAAGACTGGCCTTCTGTGTCCTGAGCAGTGACGGCAAATGCTACGTGAATCCAAATGCTGGATTATTTTACACATACACGTATCTCCCGAGGCCCTGGCTCAGGCTCCAGGTATTCAAGTGGAGCAGGACCGGTTCAGAGAGCTATCCAGAAACACTCACCTGCCTCTGGCCCAGCGGCCGGGCAGCTGGACTGGTGTTCCTGGTTTGCAGGGGGACATGTGAGAAGCAGCCAGATGGACTCCTAGTTTTCTACTCCCAACTCACACTGACGGGAGCAGATACCCATCTCAGGCAACTGGGGTACAGTGTGCAGGGAGAGAAGGGAAGAATGTTGTGATGCTTTCCACTGCTCTGATAGGGAAAGGGGAGGCCCCAAGGCATGGCGAGCACCCATCACAAATCTGGCACAGCTCAGCAATAATGGCTGACATTTATTCAGTATGATTTCATTCTCACAGCAAGATCACGAGATGGGGAAACAGAGGCACTAAGAGGTTTAGTAATTTGCCTAAGATTACACAGCTAGCAAATGGCCAAGTTGGGATTTGAACCCAGGCTGTCTGCTTGCAGAGACCACATTCTTAACCACGCCACTGCCCAGGGTTGGAATCTAACATCCTGATTTCTGCTTTGGTGATCATGCCAAGGGCAAGAGGCAGGAAGTTTTGACAACCCCAGAGGCTTTCCAAACTCCTTTCTCCTCTGCAAATGTCAAGCAGCCTTGTGTTTAGAAATGATAACCCACCATTCCCCTGTAACGGTGACCCAACGCAGAATGCAAGACCCATGGACAAATTTCCCCAAAGACCCCAGACTCCAAAGATAAGCGGCAATGAGGAGACCTTACTTCTCCAGGGCATGGGGTCCTTGTGGCATCTGTCATCCCACAGCCCTCACAGCAGGGACAAGATGAGACTTGGTAGTCTCGCCTCACACTGTCCCCACCCATTCCTCACTTGCTCTTGAGTATGGGGCTGGCTCCAGCACTGTCCAGGGCCTGAGGACACACCGGCCAATTGGAAGAGGAGGGTTGATGGATTCAGGGGAGGAAGCCCTGAGGGGGAGGGTGCCCGAACTGTCGGACTATTTTCTTTTCCGAAATGCCCTTGATATTGTTAATGATGAGGAATCAATAAAACAACTAGAAAGGAGGATGCCTGTAATTCCATTAAAATTAGAAAGAGGCCGGCCAGGCAGAGGGGCTCACACTTGTAATCCCAGCACTTTGGGAGGCTGAGGTGGGTGGACTACCTGAGGTCAGGAGTTCAAGACCAGCCTGGCCAACATGGTGAAATCAAGCCTCCACTAAAAATATAAAACTTAGCCAAGCATGATGGCCTGTAATCCCAGCCACTGGGAAGGCTGAGACAGGAGGATTGCTTGAAACTAGGAGGCGGAGGTTGCAGCGAGCTGAGATTGCACCACTGCCACTCCAGACTCCAGCCTGGGTGACAGAGCAAGACTCCATCACAAAAGAAAAAAAAAGGTGCTTGCGCTGGCAGTTGGGAGGGCATAATTGTATTTGACCTTCGAGAAGACTTGGAGAGGCTGTGACACCCAGTTGGGCTGAGTTTCCTTTGTCAAGACACTGAAGCTATCGTGGGCTCAGTCACATAGTTCTGTCCTAGCCTGCTCAGGTGACTGACTGCAGTGACTTGACCAGCTTATATCCACTTGGCTCTCCAAGGCCAGGAAGGCTAGGGTGACTTCTCTCCCCCGGTCCCCAAAGGAAAGTCAGCAGTTTGGTGCTTTACTTTTATTTTACACGTACACTTAGCTCCCGAATACCTGTCCCAGTTCCTAGCACGTGGAACAAGTTCAGCAAATGTTAATGAAACGGAACGGAGACCGGTAATAAATTCATTTCTCAGCTTTCAGGAGAACGTGGCTCATGCCTCTCACTTCCTTGGGAGAGAGAGAAAGAGGGTATTATTTGTATTATGTTACAGGATTTTGGTTTGTTTTCACACTCCCTGGTTATACCTAAGCAGGTCTTGGGGACACAAAGAAAACAATTTGCCCAATTGACAGAGAGAGGTGGCAGTAAAGGCACAGAGAGTCCCAGCCCCAGAGGACTGCAGTCACTCAGGTCAAAGAAATTCAGCCTTTTTACCTTTCTTTTGTCCCCTCCATGTCACAACACAGAGGATGTTCACCTGCCTGGGTCCTTCCACACATGCCCAGATATCATCTCCCCTCCTCTCTGTCACAAAATCCAAGGGGAAGTAAAAGACAACATTTCATACTCTCCTCTGTAAGGAAGCTTAAAGATAAGATCAGCACAACTTAATAGGCTTTGAGATGTGCTCAGTTGCTGGGACTCCCCCTCTTTCCTCTCCCAAGAAAGCGAGAGCGTGTGAACCACGTTCTCCTGAAAGCTGAGAAATGAGTCTCTTGCCGGCCTGAGTTCAATTCCATTAACATTTGCTGAACTGGCTGCGCAATCTGGGAGCTGCAGCAGGTGTGATTTGAGGGCGGTGAGTGTGAGCGGGATGATGGAGGGAGCAGGCGATCCCAGGCACCAATTCATCCATGTAACAGCCTCCATTCTCGGGAAAGTCATCCTTCACGATTTAGACAGGGACTCTGGGGACAGATAGAACAGTGATCTAAACCCATTTCTGTGGATCACTGGCTGTGTGACCAAGGGAAAGTCACTGAGCCCAGCTAGGTTTCGTCTTTAACCCTGCACTGGGCATGATAAATGAGCCAGACCCCAAGAGTGCACGGATGGGTGAGCTACGTATAATGCCCGGGACGAGGTCTACGGCAGCTGCTGTTAGTATCCCCCAGCCTGAGGCCTTCTCTTGTTTAGTCCTTGGTGGCTCTGGGGTGGCAGCTAGCTATTGATTCTGCGTTGCATCCCAGGCTGAACGGTGCCTCTGACAGCCCCTTAGCCTTCTTTTCTGCAAGGGGGTGATTCTGGTTCTTTGAAGGCGGCACTCTCTCCTCACTCCTTGCCTTTCTTGGGAACCTTATCAGAGCCGCTGCAGACTCAAAACTTGGCTGCCTCCTTCCCTGGCTCTGCAAACATCCAGTGTTTCTAGAGAGGAGATGTGGGCTGCGGTTGCTGTGGTAACAGGAGTTCCTCTAACAGAAAAGGCTCCTGGGGTCCCGGCTCTAAGGCTTGCTCAGGCTCCCGTGCCAGACAGTGCCTTCTTTCCAGCTATCAGATGGTAAGACGAGAAGGTCTCATGGAGGGTTGCGAGCAGCTCAGTGAAATCCCACAGGATAAGAATAGGGATTTGAGTCCAAGAGAGCACAGCAGGCCAGAAACATTGTCATTTCACCAGCCCCATCTTCTTGCTCCCCCACCAGACTGTAGACCACTGAGAGGAGGAATGTTCCTGCCCTCTTTTATTTATTTATTAATTTTAATTTTATTTATTTGTTTTTGAGATGGAGTCTTGCTCTGTCGTCCAGGCTGGAGTGCAGTGGCACAATTTCGGCTCACTGCAACCTCTGCCTCCCAGATTAAAGTTATTCTCCTGCTTCAGACTCCCCAGTAGCTGGGATTACAGGCGCCCATGCCACCATGCCCAGTTAAATTTTTGTATTTTTAGTGGACACGGGATTTCGCCATGTCTGCCAGGCTGGTCTTGAACTCCTGACCTCAGGTGATCTGCTACCTTGGACTCCCAAAGTGCTGGGATTACAGGTGTGAGCCACGTTGCCCCACCCTCTGGTCCCTCTTTTAGAATTCCTGTTCAGTAGGTCTTGGTTGGGAAAAAAACATCTACCACATCATAGGCATCAGAAAGAGCACTGGATTGAAATTAAACATGCCTGTGTTAGAAACCCGGCTTCCTCCTTACTATGGTGTGACCTTGATGAATCTCTTCATATGCCCAATTTGCCTCCCTTGCCTCAGTTATCAAAAAAAGCCTCACAAGCTGGGCACAGTGGTTCACGCCTGTCATCCCAGCACTTTCAATGGCTGAGACATGAGGATCGCTTGAGCCCAGGAGTTTGAGACCAGCCTTGGCAACATAGTGAGACCCTGTCTCTACAAAATAAATTTAAAAATTAAAAAATGAGGCTGGGTGCAGTGGCTCATACCTGTAATCTCAGCACTTTGGGAGGCCAACATGGGTGGATTGCTTGAGCACAGGAGTTTGAGACCAGCTTGGGCAACATGGCAAAATCCCGTCTCTACCAAAACTGCAAAAAATTAGCTGGGCATGGTGGTGTACACCTGTGGTCCCAGCTACTTGAGAGGCTGAGGTTGGAGGATCACTTGGGCTGAGGAGGTTGAGGCTGCCGTGTGCCAAGATCATGCCACTGCACTCCAGCCTGGGCAACAGAGTGAGACTCTCTCTCTCTCTCCATATGTGTGTGTGTGTGTGTGTGTGTGTGTGTGTATGTGTGAACAAATAAATAGCAATAAATAAATAAATTAGCCAGGCATGGTGGTACATGCTTATAGTCCTAGCTACTGGGGAGGCCGAGCCAAGAGGATCACTTGAGCCCAGGCGTTTGAGGTTGCAGTGAGCTATGATCGTCACTCTGCTCCAGTCTGGGCAGCAGAGTGAGATTCTAGCTCTAAAACCAAAACAAAATGAAACAAAAACCTCACAGGGCTAAGGTAAGATCACAGACACAAAAAACTCCAGTACCTGACCCGTGGCAAATACCAAAGACCTTGTGGAATCAGTGACTTCACAGGCAAATGTGTGAAAGATGAATATGTGTGCATATATGTATCACAGATGGAAAAAACGGATTACAAACAACACTTTCAGGATAATCAGAGCCTCATAAATACAGTGCATAGAAAAATGGCCGGTGATACCGCATGGATTTCAGGAGGCTCACACCTTGATCTGAAAGCTATATCCTTATGTGCAAATTATAGAAAAAAAATGTTCACATGCAGACATGTGCAGGGATATTGACTGCAGAACTGTTTGTAACAGAAGAAAATTAGAAGCAATCTAACAGTTCATCATCTGGAAATAAACAGATGGTATTGTCTCATCGACTGGATCAGTCAGTTGAAGGAATGAACTAGATGCCTATCTATCCACTGGTTAGACTTTGAAAACAATGAGAAAAGCATAATAAGTTGTAGAACAATATGTCCAGTAGGGTACAATTCATATAAAGTATAGTACGTGTCTCCACACCATCCATTGTGTATGGCGACATTTTTTGTGTAATAAAAGCATAAAAACGTGGAAGAAAAGGGAAAAGGGTGCACACACCACACTTGGGAATGCGTGTTCTTTCTTTCGGCCAGTTTTCTTTCTTATTAATATAGATCTCAGCAATTATGGCAAAAGTATAAACATTTTCTAAGTCTGAGTGGTGAGGATGCATTGGGTTCATTAAAACATTCTCAGGCCAGGAGCAGTGGCTCATGCCTGCAATCTCAACATTTTGGGAGGTCGAGGCGGGCTGATGACTTGAGGTCAGGAGTTCAAGACCAGCCTGGCCAACATGGTGAAATCCCATCTCTACTGAAAATACAAGAATTAGCCGGGTGTAGTGGTGGGCACCTGTAATCCCAGCTACTCAGGAGGCTGAGGATACTTGACAGGAGATGGAGGTTGCAGTGAGCCGAGATCGCACCACTGGCTGGGCACGGTGGCCCATGTCTGTCATCCCAGCACTTTGGGAGGCTGAGGCAGGAGAATCACTTGAATCTGGGAGGCGGAGGTTACCGTGAGCTGACATCATGCCATTGCACTCCAGCCTGGACAAAAACAGTGAAACTCTGCTAAAAAAAAAAAAAAAAAAAAAAAAAAAAGATCGCACCACTATATTCCAGCCTGGATGACAGAACAAGACTCCATCTCAAAAACAAACAAACAAACAAACAAACAAACAAACAAATCCCATTCTCAGTGCATTTCTGTGTGTTTGCAATAGTTCTCTCTAATAAAATGTCTGGAAGATTCTATAAGAGGCTAGAAACAACAGTTACTTTTGAAGTAATTTACTATGGGTAAATTTAAAAATTTTTCTTCTTTTTGTATTTTCTAAATTCTGTGCTATTTTTACTAAATACAATTTTAGTAAAATAAAATAAAAACAAAAAAAAATTTTTTTTTAAGTATATATGAAAAACCTCTGTAAATTGTCCGAGTCAGATCAATGCACCCCGCCAATGATTCTTGTGCTCTTCTCTGGGTGAGAAAGCCATGGGTTTTTATAGTTTTAAATCCTTGAATCTCCTTAACAATGCTCAGAAGTAGGCGCTGTTATCCTCACCACTGTGCAGGTGGGGGAACGTAGGATTCAAGAAACAAGGAACTTTCTGGGACTGTAGCGCCCCTAAGAAACACAGCAGGGATCTGAACCCAGAAAGAGGGTCTCCTGGGCTCTGATAAACTTCCGAGGGTGTGCAGCAAATGCTCAACAAATTCTAGGTACTCTTATTATCCATGGAAGTCCCTATAGCTCACTGTACCATGTCCAGGGCCAGGCCCACACTGGACTCTGCCTGGAAAATAAAGGTAGTAGAGTCCATGGCCCAGCCTGGAGGCCCGGTGTTAAGAGCTGGCTCGACGCTGGGTGCCGTGGCTCACACCTGTAATCCCAGCCCTTAGGGAGATCGAGGCAGGTGAATCACGAGGTCAGGCGTTCGAGACCATCCTGGCCAACGTGGTGAAACCCCGTCTCTACTAAAAATACAAAAGTTAGCTGGGCATGGTGGCGAGTGCCTGTAATTCCAGCTACTCTGGAGGCTGAAGCAGGAGAATCTCTTGAACCCGGAGGCGGAGGTTGTGGTGAGCTGAGATCGCGCCACTGCACTCCAGCCTGGGCAACAAGAGCAAAAAGCTCCATTCCAAAAAAAAAGAAAGAGCTGACTCTAATCTTGTCTCTCTGAGGTAGGTGCAGAGGCGTGAAACTTGCTTGAGGAACCTGGAGGAGGGAGGGGGCTGCTCTGTAAGTGGGGCGGGGGCTGGCGAGTGCATCCTGGAAGGTATATTGCAGGAGAGGCGCCCTTTGGGCCAGGACTCGAAGGTCAAGGAGCATTTAGCTGGGGCAAGGGGGGCAGATCCACATTCCTGAGGACTTTCCCTGTGCCAGGTGCTTTGCAGACATTGCCTCATGACTGCCCTGTGAGGAGCTGCCATTACGAAACTCACTTTACAGACAAAGAGGCTCAGAGAAATTAAGTTCCCAGCCCAGGGCCACAGAGCCTGGCATTGACAGAGCCAGAATTCAAATCCAGATTTGAATTTGTTCCCCAGATTCACTCTTTCTACTCTTCAGGCACCCTCAACAAGTGGAAAGAGGTAAGAAGGCAATCCAGGGGAGGGCGCAGCTCCAGCGGATGCCTGGAGGTGGGCCAGAAGCTGGTGGGCCAGGCTAGACATTCAAGAATAGAATCCCCCAGAGCATGGCCCTCTGTGCAAAAGCAGGGCTAGGTTTCTGCAGGCTGGGAGGAGGAGGAGTGAAGGCTGAAACTGCTGAGCTGTGAGTGATTTTCCAGGGGGCCTGTCCCCACCCACTGGCTCTCAGGAGGGGCCCTAGTTCTAGGTCTCCAGACCTGCAGCAGCACCAGTTTTAGGGTGAATAAAGCTTGTGTGTGGGCAAGGGGTGAAAATCCTCCCCGCTCTAGGGGCTGAGGCTGAGATCTTTCCAGGGTGGCCTAAAGCCCCCTAAGATAAGGACCCCTCGAGATCAGACATCCAGAAGCCATCAGATACCATCAATATCCATCCTTGGAAGGAAACACACCCTCTTCAGAGCAGGTGGGAGTGTAGGCCGGGCTGGGACCGGAAAGTCTCCTTGGGGCATCAGGGACCGGCCCTGGCAGCCAGGCTCACCAGACACATGTCCTGTGCCCATCCTAACAATGGCCCCTCCTCATCTACCCCTCATCTCCTCTCGTTAAATAAATCCAGGTTGAAAGAGAAGCTGAGGGAGCCACTGGGGATGTTCAGACTGATGCTTCGTGGCTACCTTGTATCCTTAATGGCTTGGGGCTGGCAGTGGCCAATGGCCACACGGACCCATGTGGCTCAGAGTCCCACTGAATTCAGGAAATAAACGTGGGTTCCCTGAAGGGAGGTAACATCCGAATGCCCACTGCATTTGCCAGCTTTCTCTCTCTTCATCTCCGCGAGGAGCCTGTGAAAGCTCAGTTTTCCAGATGAGAAAAACGGAGGCTCCACAGCATGAAATGACTTGCCCACAGACTTGCCCATGACTTGTCCACTAAGAGGTGGAACCAGGCTTCCACATCTGACCTATGGGTCTCCACATCTGACCTATACGCTCAGCTATCAGCCCATACGACTGTCCTCTACTCCTCTCCACAAGTCACACATATGATGCTTCTGAGGTGGCTTAAAGTCCTTTTGAATTCCCATCTAGCTTAACCCTTAGTCAGGGAGATGCCACTCTTTCATTCCATTCTCTCAGCTAAGCTCTGGGCCAGGCCCCATTCCCTGGTGGAGGATAAAGAGGCCTGAGCCACTGAGTTTGTGGCAACAATTCGTAGTTTATTACACTCAGATGTCAGTGCTGTCCTCAGGCTTGGAACAAAGTACTCTGGAAAAAGCAGAGTTAGTAGGGAATAACTAACTCCAAAGAACAGGGGACAATTGGGAAGGGTTTTAGAGGATGAGTAGGAGTTCTCAGGAGTAAGAAATTGATGGAAAGATACCTCTTTCCAGGTCTTTGCCAAACGACGTGAGAGATTGAACTGGCACCTCCCCAGAGGATGAGTGGGCTGGAGGAAGAGGTTAAGTAAGGCAGTGACCCACCTCTTTCTCCATCCCTCCCCACCATTCAACCCCACCATACACACATCACACACGCATGCATACAGGTACACATACATACTGTACACACACACACACCATACACACACCACACACATGCATACAGGTACACACATACACACTGTACACACACCACACACACATGCATACGGGTACACACATACATACCTGTACACACCCACACACCATACACACACCACACACACATGCATACAGGTACACACATACATACTGTACACACACACACCATGCACACACCACACACACATGCATACGGGTACACACATACATACCTGTACACACACACACACACACACACACTGTACACACACCACACACACATGCATACAGGTACACACATACATACTGTACACACACACACACCATACACACACCACACACACATGCATACAGGTACACACATACATACTGTACACACACATACATACTGTACACACACCGTACACACACCACACACACATGCATACAGGTACACACATACATACTGTACACACACACACACCATACACACACCACACACACATGCATACGGGTACACACATACATACCTGTACACACACACACACCATACACACACCACACACACATGCATACAGGTACACACATACATACTGTACACACACACACACCATACACACACCACACACACATGCATACGGGTACACACATACATACCTGTACACACACACACACACACACACACCGTACACACACTACACACACTGCTATGAGTTGTTGAATTGTTCCCCTCCTCTTAAAACAGTCCTCATTTCCCGTACCTCAGAATGTGACCTTATTTGGAAAAAGGGTCTTTCTCAAGGCAATCAAGTTAACATGAGGTCATTAGGGCAGGCCCCAATTCAATATGACTACTGTCTTCACAGAAGGGGGAAATTTGAACACAGGCACATCCGCAGAAAGAGAACACCATTTTAAGATAAGGCGGAGACTGGGACTATGTTTCTACAAGTCAAGAAACGCCCAAGATTGCCACCAGAAGCTCAGGAGAGAGCACCTCCCCTCCCAGCCCTCAGAAGGAGCCACTCACTCCTGGATCTTGGACTTTGAGCCTCCAGAACTTTGAGACAATACATTTCTTTTTTGTTTTTGAGATGGCGTCTTGCTCTGTCGAGAAGGTTGGTGTGCAGAGGCTTCATCTCGGCTCACTGCAACCTCCTCTGCCCGGGTTCAAGCGTTTCTCTTGCCTCACCCTCCCACGTAGCTGAGATTTCAGGCACCCACCACCACCCCTGGCTAATTTTTGTATTTTTAGTAGAGACGGGACTTCACCATGTTGGCCAGGCTGGTCTCAAACTCTTGACCTCAGGTGATCCACCCACCTCGGCCTCCCAAAGTGCTGGGATTACAGGCGTGAGCCACTGCGCCTGGTGGAGGCTATACTTTAATGTGCCCATGCCACTGAGTGTGTTGCAGCAATTCTAGTAAACTCAACCACAGGTGCGGGAATTGAGAAGAGCTGCTGCAGTATTCCGGATTAGGGGGTAAGGAGCCCACGAGAGGCAGAGATGGGTTCCTCTTTCACTTCGAGATGCCACGGGGTCTAGAGTGCTTCTCGGAACTGAATTTCAAGGTTGTGTTGACATGGCTAAGGCTGAGGCAGCCCCCCCCCCCCCCACAGATGCAAGTGACTAAAAGTTCCACAGAGATCTTCAGGGAAGGCTTTAGCATCTACCTAGAGAGCAAAAGCTGAAGAGTGACATATGGCCGCACCCATTTTACCTCAGAGAGGTTTGGGAACCTGCCCAAGGTCACGGTGGGCGTGGCGGAGCCTGGAGTCAAGGCTGGTCTCAGAGTCACCTGACAAGCGTGGATCAACGCCAGCCCGGCGCCCATCAGCACACCCACCTTCCTGCGGGTGAGACCGAAGGCCCATGATGTGCCGCAGACTCAAAAACTTCCTCCTTCAAGAACCAACAGCCGTGTCGTGTGAAGGTGCGGGCTGAGACTTCTTTTCTCTCTTTGCATTCCTTCTAATGTGGTTGTTAGAACGTTTTTTACAATAAGGATGACTAATGTTTACATCACATCTGAATTTTCAGCTAGCATTGGGTGGGAGGGACACAGAGTGAGTAGAATGGAGATCAATTACAAAGGAAGAAATTGTCATGACCTTGGGTAAGTCCTTACCCTGTTCCAAGGCCTCAGTTTCTCCATGGTTAAATGGGTGGGCTGGGCCCATCAAATCTTTCCACCAGTTAGCAAAATGCTTCTCAAATCAGGTCTGAGACCGAAAGACAATTTAAGATATGAGACGAAATGGAATTGAATACCGCAGTAAACGAATCATTCCTTTTCCAATGTTTCGCTCCTGATTGCATTAAGGAGAAAGTCTCATTGCGGTGCCACTCAGTCTTTAACACCTAACTCTTTATAAAACATTTTATTTTTGCAGAGATGGAGACTTGCAATGTTGCCCAGGCTGCTCTTGAACTCTTGGATTCAAGCAACGTGCCTGCCCTGGCCTCCCAAAGTGCCAGCACGACAGGCATCAGCCACCGTGCCTGGTCACCTAATGCTTTTTAATGAAGAGAGAGCCAGTTCAGGCTTGGACAGCAGGCTATTTAATGACATTTTTGTTTTTGCCGTTTTATTTGTTTATATAGATATATTCTATTTACTAAAGCAGTATTGGTTTGAGATACGTGGTAGTGATAGAAGATTTCTAAGTTCAAATAAACTTAGGTTTAAAAAAGGAGTGGGTGGCTGGGTGCAGTGGTTCATGCCTGTAATCCCAGCACTTTGGGAGGCTGAAGGGGTGTGGATCACCTGAGGTCAGGAGTTTGAGACCAGCCTGACTAACATGGCGAAACCCTGTCTCTACTAAAAATACAAAAATTAGCTGGGCATGGAGGTACATGCATATAATCCCAACTACTCTGGAGGCTGAGGCAGGAGAATCACTTGAACCTGGGTGGCTGAGGTTGCAGTGAGCCAAGATGATGCCATTGCACTCCAGCCTGGGCGACAAGAGTGAAACTCAGTCTCAAAAAAAAAAAAAGGACTGGATGCAAGCTTCAGCAGCACATGTACTAAAACTGGAATGATTCCGAGAAGATTAGCACGAGCTCTGTGCAAGTATGACGCATGAATTCATGAAGCGTTCCATTATTTCTGTTTCAAAAAAGAATTAAAACAGGAGTTGATGTAAAAAATTGTTAAGTAATTGTATATGCATAAGGGGCAAATAAAATCACATCCTTCTATACCTAAAACTCTTTGATGAGCTCCCATTGTCCTTGGATTAATTCCAAAACCTATCATCTATGTCCTCAAGCCGGGCCACCCTCTCCAACTCCATCTCCTTCATCTGAAATCCATCTCCCAACTGTCTGAAATCAATCTGATTCCTGCCTCAGGGACTCGGCCCTTGCTCCTCCCTCTGCCTGGAATGTCCTCTCCCTGATCTCAGCACTCCCAGCTCATCTCATCAAATCCCCTGGCCTCTGCTCAAATCCCCTTGGAGGCTCTGCCTCATTCTTCATTGCAACTGCCATCAGTCCCCTTACTTTGCCTGATTTTCCTTGGTGCACATATCCCTCTCTGAAATGATACTATACGTATATATTTTTTTGAGATGGAGTCACGCTCTGCTGCCCAGGGTGGAGTGCAGTGGTGAGATCTCCACTCACTGCAACATCTGCCTCTCGGGTTGAAGCGATTCTCCTGCCTCTGCCTCCCGAGTAGCTGGGATTACAGGCATAAACCACCACGCCTGGCTATTTTTTGTGCTTTTAGTAGAGAGGAGGGTTTCACCATGTTGGCCAGACTGGTCTCGATCTCCTGACCTCGTGATCCACCAGCCTCGGCTCCCCAGCGTTCTGGGATTACAGGCGTGAGCCACTGCGCCCAGCCCTGAAATACTATTTTAAAAATGGGTTTACTTTTTTGGTCTATTTTCCTCATTACAATAGAAGCTCCCTGAAGACTGGGACTTTGTTCCATATCCTCAGCGGCTGAAAAAAGTGCCCAACACCTAATAGTAGCTCAACAAATGAATGGCAAAATTGTAAAGATGGAGAACTGGCCCTGGTGTGGAGAGCTGCTGGCCCCCAGTATCTGAGTCAGGGTGAATGAAAGACAGCAGCCACCAGGGCTCAATGGAAGGTGAGCTCAGTCCTTGGCCTCGTTAGTACCAGCCTGCCAAGTATCGAGCCACCTGCCTCCCTCTCCTTGAGGCAGCAAAGAGAGCCGAGTCAGCAGCTTTAAATGCAGAAGGAAGGACGGAATTATAACATCACCCCAGGCAATCATCCTTTTAATAACTGGTTCCGGTGAGAATCAACAATAATGTTACAACTAGTGGGCAAAGGTTTGAGGAAGAGCAAGATATTTACATATTCTCAAAGAATCTTCCCACAAGGTACATGTTAATTACAAAGGAGGAAATTATCTTCAGAGCGGAGAAATCTAGCAGACAACACCTTGGCCAAGCGAGTTAGGCTGCCGGAGAGGGGCAGGCTGAGCCCACACGCCTCCTGAGGTGGTTCACTGCGAAGGCCAAAAGTTGTTTCTGTAATATTCCTGCCAAAGAGGCGTGACTTAATCGAATCACGAAGAACCATCAGACGACCCAGATGAGGGACGTTTTATAGCATAACTGCTTCTATGCTTCAAAAAGGTCAGTGTCAGGAAGGAGAAAGAAATCTGAGAAATCATTCCAGATTCAAGGAGAATAAAGAGATGAGAATTAAACGCAGCCTATTGAACAAATTGTCTTTTGCCTTAGAAGGTATTATTGGAACCATTTGCAAAATCTGAATAAATTCTGTTGATTATCCAGTAGAATTGTATCAATATCAATTGATACAATTAATAATAAGTGTACCGCGGTTATGTAAGAAAATGTCTTTATTACATACAAGGAGGAGCTGGTACCATTCCTTCTGAAATGATTCCAAACAATCCAAAAAGAGGGAATCCTCCCCAAATCATTTTATGAAACCAACATCATACTGATACCAAAACTCGGCAGAGACTCAACAAGAAAAGAAAACTTCAGGCCAATATCCATGATGAACATAGTCGCAAAAATCTGCAATAAAATACTGGCAAACCGATGGCAACAACACATCAAAAAGCTTATCTATTACAATCAAGTAGGCTTCATCCCAGGGACGCAAGGCTGGTTCAACATATGCAAGTCTATAAATGTAATTCACCACACAGACAGAACCAAAGACAAAAACCACATGATTATCTCAATAGATGCAGAGAAGGCCTTCGACAAAATTCAACAGCGCTTTACGCTAAAAACTCTCAATAAACTAGGTATCGATGGAACGTATCTCAAAATAATAAAAGCTATTTATAACAAACCCACAGCCAATATCATACTGAATGAGGAAAAACTGGGAGCACTCCCTTTGAAATCTGGCACTAGACAAGGATACCCTCTCTCCATTCTTATTCAATATAGTATTGGAAGTTCTGGACAGGGCAATCAGGTAAGAAAAAGAAATAAAGGGTATTCAATTAGGAAAGGAGGAAGTCAAATTGTCTCTATTTGCAGACCACATGATTGTATATTTAGAAGACCCTATTGCCTCAGCCCAAAATCTCCTTAAACTGATAAGCAACTTCAGCAAAGTCTCAGGATACAAAATCAGTGTGCAAAAATCACACGCATTTCTATATACCAATAACAGACTTAAAGAGAGCCAAATCAGGAAGGAACTGCCATTCACAATTGCTTCAAAGAGAATAAAATACCTAGGAATACAACTAACAAAGGATCTAAAGGACCTCTTCAAGGAGAACTACAAACCACTGCTCAACAAAATAAGAGGACACAAACAGATGTAGAAACATTCCATGCTCATGGTTAGGATGAATCAATATCATAAAAATGGCCCTACTGCCCAAAGTAATTTATAGATTCAATGCTATCCCCATCAAGCTACCAATGACCTTCACAGAACTGGAAAAAACAACCTGAAACTTCATATGGAACCAAAAGAGAGCCCACATAGCCAAGTCAATTCTAACCAAAAAGAACAAAGCTGGAGGCATCACGCTACCTGACTTCAAACTATACTACAAGGCTACAGTAATCAAACCAGCATGGTACTGGTACCAAAACAGAGATCTAGACCAATGGAACAGAACAGAGGCCTCGGAGGCAACGCCACACATCTACAACCATCTGATCTTTTACATACCTGACAAAACAAGCAATTGGGAAAGGATTCCCTGTTTAATAAATGGTGTTGGGAAAACTGGCTAGCCATGTGCAGAAAGCAGAAACTGGACCCGTTCCTGACACCTTACACTAAAATTAACTCCAGATGGATTAAAGACTTAAACATAAGACCTAACACCATAAAAACCTTAGAAGAAAACCTAGGCAAAACCATTCAGGACATAGGCATAGGCAAGGACTTCATGACTAAAACACCAAAAGCATTGGCAACAAAAGTCAAAATAGACAAATGGGACCTAATTAAACTCCAGAGCTTCTGCACAGCAAAAGAAACAATCATTAGAGTGAATCAGCAACCAACAGAATGGGAAAAAAATTTTGGATTCTACCCATCTGACTTATATCCAAAATCTACAAAGAACTAAAACAGATTTACAAGAAAAAAAACATACAAACCCATTCAAAAGTGGGCAAAGGACATGAAAAGATACTTTTCAAAAGAAGAGGAATATGAGGCCAACAAACATATGAAAAAATGCTCATCATCACTGGTCATTAGAGACATGCAAATCAAAACCACATTGAGATACCATCTTGTGCCAGTTAGAATGGCGATCATTAAAAAATCTGGAGACAACAGATGCTGGAGAGGATGTGAAGAAATAGGAACACTTTTACACTGTTGGTGGGAGTGTAAACTAGTTTAACCATTGTGGAAGACAGTGTGGCGATTCCTTAAGGACCTAGAAATAGAAATTCCATTTGACCCAGCAATCCCATTACTGGGTATATATCCAAAGGACTATAAATCATTGTATTATAAGGACACATGCACACATATGTCATTGCAGCACTGTTTACAATAGCAAAGACTTGGACCAACCCAAGTGCCCATTGATGATAGATGGACAGGGAAAATGTGGCACATATACACCACGGAATACTATGCAGTCATAAAAAACTATGAGTTGCTGTCCTTTGTAGGGACATGGATGAACCTGGAAACCATCATTCTCAGCAAACTGACACAGGACAGAAAATCAAACACCGCATGTTCTCACTCATAGGTGGGGGTTGAGTAATGAGAACACATGGACACAGGGAGGGGAGCATCACACACTGGCATCTGTGGGGGGAACTAGGGGAGGGACAGTGGGGGGTGGTGAGTTGGGGAGGGATAACATGGGGAGAAATGCCAGATATAAGTGATGGGGAGGAAGGCAGCAAACCACATTGCCATGTATGTACCTATGCAACAGTCCTGCATGTTCTTTACATGTACCCCAGAACCTAAAATGCAATAAAATATATATATTTTAAAAAAAGAAAATGTCTATTAAAACACACACACACTGGAGTATTTAGGAGGAAGGGACATTGCAACCTACTCTCACGATTCCGGGGCAAAGTAATAGAAAAATAGACACATTGAGAGAAAATAATAAAGCAAATATGGAAAATTCTGAACATCTGGAGAGTCTGGGGAAAGAGCATGTGGAGATTCTTTGTATTATTCTTGCAATTTCTTGATAAGTCTGAAATTAGGCTGAAATTAAAAGTTAAGTGAAAAACCAGGCCGGGCTCGGTGGCTCACGTCTGAATCCCAGCACTTTGTGAGGTTGAGGTGGGAGGATCACTTGAGGTCAGGAGTTGAAGACCAGCCTGACCAACATGATGAAACCCCGTTTCTATCAAAAAATACAAAAACTCACCAGGGGTGGTGGCACCGGCCTGTAGTCCCAGCTACTCAGGAAACTGAGGCATGAGAATCACTTGAACCCGGGATGCAGAGGTTGCAGTGAGCTGAGATCACGCCACTGCACTCCATCCTGGGCAACAAGAATGGGACTCTGTTTAAAAAAAAAAAAAAAGTGTAAAAACAAAGAGGAGGCAGAGCCTGAGGTCTGGAGGAGCCGTCAGAGGGGCTGGGCAGAGCAGCTGCATGAAGCCAGCACGTCACTGCCCAGGGTCGCCTGCGTTCATGTCAGACCACGTCAGGCCACACTGGGCCACAGCCGTCCCCTGCAATCTCTCCCCGGGCCGGGGGAAGCCTGTGCCTGGTTCCCACAGGCCCGGTTGTGCCCTGCTAGGAAGAGGGCCTGCAGACCGGGCCCCTCAGGCCAGCTCCAACACCCTGTGCATGGCGTCCCCATTTTACACCTCACTTCCCTCCTCTGACAAATAGGAAGAGAAGGCTGGCAGCTCGCTGGGGTTTCTTCCAGCTCAGACACTGTTGTGATATTTCTAGAATCCCTTCCCGGCAAAGCAACACATTTCTCCAAGGAGCGGAATCCATTTGACGACTGTACATCCTTTAGTTTGGCTGAAGGAGGGAGGGAGGGAAAATCAGAGCACACCAAGCTGCATGGGGGATGGGCCTCCTCCAGGCCTGGGGGGCTTCCTCAGCCCTGTCCCTGCCCCCACTGCTCCCAGGCACCCCTCCTGAAAGAGGTGAACACCCGAGCAAAAGGGGTTCTGAAGTGCAGATCAAAATCCTCCCTCCAAACCCCAGGACCAGAAGTGCCTGTGCTCCCAGCCCTGCCAGTGACTCGCGGCATTACTTAGGCCCCCTGGGCAGCAGTCTGTCCTTCTGTAAGATGAACAGAGCCAGGCTTGGCTTTGCATCTGGCTCTGAGGACATAGTGTCCTCATCCCTGCATCCCCTCATCTCTGCATCCTCGCTGCCACAGGGCTCAGCAGATGACTCCAAATCAGAAGTGGGGTACTCAGATGGGACCCCCAAGATACCCCGAGAAGTCCCTAACCCTGAAGCCCCTCCTCACTCTTACAGCCTGTGTCCCCACTTGACTCTGGTCCCCAGCCCCATGCACACACCCCTCCCCCTGATATCTGCTGGCACCTCCTATAGACCCCAGCCCAGCTCAGGGTCCTGATGGAGATTGGGGGTGGACTGGACACTGATTGGCTGGACCTTTGTATGTGCCCCTGCCCCTAACACGTGGTGGAGACGCAGGGGCACCCACCCTCCCATACAAGGGAAAACAGGGGACCACATTCCTATGATGGGGCCATCTCCCGATCTCCCAGGGACCAGAGCCCCAGCCCCGAAGCTTCCTCCTCAGCCCGTCAGCCCTGCCTCCTGCCTCTTGGCCTCTCTCAGCTGCCATTTTCAGGCAGAAGGCGGTTGGGCTGCAGGAGCCTACAAAATGGAGGGTGGAAACCTCTGTCTCCCTGTGTTGTCCCCGGGAGCACCTGCCCGGCCCCAGTCCAAGCAGCAGCTGTGGCCACTGGTCTCTCCCAATACCCGAAGGAGCCTGGCCTTTCCCCAAGCATGCCACAGCCAACATCTAGGGAGCCCCACGCAGCCCTGAGCTCTCATGGGCCCTGCTTTACAGCTGGGGAAATGAAGGCTGGGTAAGGCTGCTCAGCCCGATGTGGGAGAACTCAGGCTCCACATCGTTCCCTGACAGCCCAGCTGAGGCGACCCAGGAAAGGGCGGACCTTTCCTGTAGGAGTCTTGAGGTAGGGAGGGGTCCCCTGCCAAACCCTACGCAATTCCTGGGCTGGGAAAAAGCATCGCGTTTGGAGTCATGAGGTCAAACCAAATATCTGTCATCTATTACTGGTGTGACCTAGGAAAAGTCACTTTATCTCTCGGAGCCTGTCACTTACTCAGTGAAATGAAGGTATCAGCAGTAGCGCATGCGTCCGAGGGCTGAGGAGGAGAAGGCAGGTTCATGTGTTTGCAGAGCGCTGCACCGGAGGACGTGATATTGAAACTACCTGCCTAACATCTGTAAATGTACGTTCTGTGGCGCACCTTCCCCGGGCCACTCTCTGTGCTTGGCATTTATCGATCCTCATGGCACACCAGTCTGGGTCAGGAGGCAGAAAAGAGCCTGGACCTCAGCTCCTGTGGGAATTTCAGTCTTCCCCCCCAGCATGACCAATGGGAGCAGCAGGACTGGCTGGTCAGCACCTCCCCTTTGCCGGCTCCTCGTGGGCTGTCCCACCTCCAGGTTTCTGCTCAAATGGGTCCTTCTTTCTTTTGATTTAATTAATTACTTACTTAATTTGAAACAGAGCCTCACTCTGTTGCCCAGGCTGAAGTGCAGTGGTGCGATCTCAGCTCACTGCAATGGGGTTCAAATGATTCTCTTGCCTCAGCTTCTGGGAGTAGCTGGGGTTACAGGTGAACCCCCACCCCCCACACACAGACACCAGGCTAATTTTTGTATTTCTTTACACTACAAGTGAGGTCAGTGTTGACCAGGCTGGTCTCAGACTCCTGACCTCAAGTCATCCGCCTGCCTTAACCTCACAAGGTGTCGGGATTATAGGTATAAGCCACTGCAACCAGCATTGGAATGGGTCCTTCTTTCTGAAATACTTTTTTTTTTTTTTTTTTGAGACGAGGTCTTGCTCTATTCAGGCTGGGGTGCAGTGGTGAGATCATGGCTCACTGCAGCCTCAGCCTCCTGGGTTCAAGTGATTCTCTGCTTCAGCCTCCTGAGTAGCTAGGACTAGAGGCATGCACCTCATATCTGGCTAACTTTTTAGTTTTTTGTAAAGATGGGGTCTCACTGTGTTGCCTAGGCTGGTCTGGAACTCTTGGACTCAAGCGATCCTCCCACACTGGACTCCCAACGTGCTGAGATTACAGGCATGTGCCACCAGAACGGGCTGAAATCCGTTTTCTCCCCTTAACTTCTTATTTTCAAATTATAGACTCACAAGAAGTTGCCAAAGTAGCGCAGAGAAATCCTGTGTCCCCATCAGCCAGCTTCCCCCGGTGGTGATATATCATGACATGGATTTAAATTTGGCAATAGCTGCCAGCCTGGGACAAAGTACATAACTTTCTGAGCCTCAGTTTCCCCACCCATAAAAAAGGGGTGATTGTCCCCACGTTGTCAGGGTGAAACAGCATAGGCATAGCTGGTGCTCAGAGAATATTAAGCCCCCAGCAGTGGGTGGTGGTTGCAGTTGTCACTGGATTGCACCTGCTGCCACACCTATCCCGGTGCTGGTGTGTCTTACCATGACACTTTATAAAGTGTTCAAGGGAACCTTCATGCCCCATGGCAGTGCCAGCACAGGGCCTGGCACACAGCAGGCACTGAATGAATATGAAAATATGGAGCCTAGGCCTGGCGCCATGGCTCATGCCTGTAATCCCACAACTTTGGGAGACTGTGGTGGGCAGGCGGATCACCTGAGGTCAGGAGTTCGAGACCAAATTGGCCCACATGGTGAAACCGCATCTCTACTAAAAATTAAAAAAGTTAGCTGGGCATGGTGGTGTGCACCTGTGGTTTCAGCTACTTAGGAGCCTGAGGAGGAGAATCACTTGAACCTGGGAGGTAGAGGTTGCAGTGAGCCCAGATAGTGCCACTGCACTAAAGTCTGGGCAACAGAGCGAGATTCCATCTAAAAATATAGAGAGAGAGAGAGCCTCCTGCCCAGCAAGCTCTCCCCAGCTCATGGTACCTCTTTAATTTTGCCTTCCTTCCTGGCTCCAAGGTGCATGGCAGCCCCCAGGCAAACACCATGAGAGCGTGCCATGATGAGGGAGGCAGCCACACTTGATCCCATCTGTTGCTAAGACTTCTGGGGGCCCAGGACCTCAGAGGCCCCTCAGGGCTGTCCCTGGACTCAGTGGTAAGGCTGCAAGGCTAGGGGATGGCGTCTGGGGAGAAACCCTGTACCAGGATACAGCCTATAGGGCGGCCAGCTAGAAACAGGCCAGGCAACTCCTACTCAACGGAAAAAGCACCAGCCTGCTGGCTGGGAGACCCAAGCTCAAGTCCTGACACTTACTAGCTACAAGCCTCTTGGCCTTGCTAAACCTCCGTTTCCTCATCTATAAAATGAGGTTGCTATGTGGGTAACGGAGCTCACTGTGCAAACAGCGCTACGTTAACCACCACATAAGCAAGGGGATTATCGTTGGTCTTGCTGTATAGCATTTATAAGCTAACAGCTTTGAGCACTGCATTTTGTTCGGCTGTTTTCAGATACATCACCTAAATTAACTTGCATATTTTGGTGAGCTGATTTATCTCTAGCATCAGGCAGAGAAACAACCCTGGGGCCATGCAGAGATGGAAGTCAGAACCCACTCTGCCTGACGCCAGGGTCCATGATTCTCTACGGCAGGATGGCGGCTGGGGTTATGATACTAAATGTCTGGTGGCTGGATCTCTGCTCTATACAGCCAGAAGCGCTGCTCCATGACCTGTAAAACCTCAAGGAACATACACAAAGTACAAGCATGTTTGGGCTGGGTCCTCAGCGTTCAATTTACCCATTTTTTTCCAGGAAAGAAAGAAACTAGGGCCAGAGAAAGGAAGCAACTTGCCCAAGAACCCCCAGCAAGTTAGGACCAGAGCTAGTTGTAAAAGTCCCCACCCACCTCGCCCCTCCTCAGGGTTCCTTCTCCTCCCCAGACTGCAGGGGCCGTTTCCGAGAGCTGAATCAGGGTATGTGAGCTTGGGTGCCCCCCAACCTCAAGCCTCACTGGAAAAATTCAGGGACTTCCCAGGGTGCTTGGGAGCACCTGAAATGGGGGTCTCATGTCCAGGACATCACCCCAGGCAGCTGAGCAGTGTCCCCAGGCTCCGTGTTGTCGGGGGACACAGTGCCCACCCCCTTTGTCCTTCCTCTGGATCAGTATTTCCAAAGGACACATACCCAAAACTATGCATAATGATTTAAGTGGTCATTGACTTGGCATTATATACCACTGTATTACATAGTGAGGAAGTTACACTCGCCCTTTATTTCCCTTTCAGCCTTTCTGATTACAGGTTTGGAGGAGAAGCCCTCCCATGGGGTTACCTTTAACATCTGCAACCCTCCCTTTTGAGGAAAGGGAAAGCAGCAAATGCATCCGGCTAGAATGTAATGACATTGCTTTATTTCCACTGTGCTTATTTTCACCATCATAATCATGACGGTGATTTATAATGGCTTTCCCTTTAAGGGAGTGATGTAAAGTTTCTTCTCAAAAGAAATGTATTTACATTTTAAAACATCAATTAAGAAAGAGTAGCCAGGCATGGTGTAAGGTGCCTGTAATCCCAGCTATTTGGGAGGCTGAGGCGGAGCGGGGGGTATCTGGAGCCAAAGAGTTTGAGGCTGCAGTGAGCTATGGACGTGCCACACTGTGTTCCACCCTCGGCAACAGACAGACTGTTGAAAAGAAAGAAAGAGACAAGACAAGACAAGACAGGAAAGGAAAAGAAAAGAAAAGAAAACAACAGCTGGGCGCGGTGGCTCACGCCTGTAATCCCAGCACTTTGGGAGGCCAAGGCGGTCAGATCACCTGAGGTCAGGAGTTCGAGACCAGCCTGGCCAACATGGAGAAACCCCAACTCTATTAAAAATACAAAATTAGCCAGGCATGGTGGTACATGCCTGTAATCCCAGTTACTTGGGAGGCTGAGGCAGGAGAATAGCTTGAACCTGGGAGGCAGAGGTTGCAGCGAGCCGAGATCGTGCCACTGCACTCCAGCCTGGGCGACAAGAGTGAAACCGGGTTTCAAAAAAAGAAAAGGAAAAAAAAATAGAAAAGAAGGAAGAAAGGGAGGGAAATTACATTAAGTACATTGCCAGGTGGATGACACTTTGGTCAACACCGGGAAGGTGGACTGGAATAGAATTTCCCTGGGAAGATCTACTCTGGAAAACTTACCATGCCCTGAGTCTGAAGAGGGGCCAGTGCTGAGCAGAGAATGGAGGGCCTGGAGGCCACAGCGGCTGAGGAAGTAGCTGTGACCTGGGGATCCCAGCCTCACCAGGGTCTGCTCAGGGCAGGCCTGAGCACATGGCATGGATGTTAACGTTTGCGGTGTCCCATCTGTGGTCCAGGCAGGGAGAAGGTGGCCTTGCACCTGGGAAGTCTACCCTCCAAGCTCTGGTTCCAAAGGACAATTGGGGCCACCTATTTATTCGTCCTTGCCCCAGGGAGAAGGCTGATTCCTTAGCTCAGAATCTAACAGCTGGGGCTGAATTTAATTCTCGAGTGTTCCATACATATAATAAATAAGGCCTTAATAAATGTGGTCTGGGCCAGACACGGTGGCTCACACCTATAATCCCAGCACTTTGGGAGGCCGAGGTGGCGCCGGTCACCTGAGATCGGGAGTTCAAGACCAGCCTGACCAACACAGAGAAACCCCATCTCTATTAAAAACACAAAAAATTTAGCTGGTGTGGTGGTGCATGCCTGTAATCCCAGCTAACTCCAGAGGCTGAAGAATCGCTTGAACCTGGGAGGCAGAGATTGTGGTGAGCTGCACCACTGCACTCCAGCCTGGGCAACAAAATCAAAACTCCATCTCAAAAATAAATAAAATAAATAAATAAATAAGGTCTGAATGAGGAGGGCCGTGGGCAGTGTTTCTCACTCCTTCTAGATCCCTCTGTAAAGTTCGAGCTCCAACGCCCTAGGAGCTACTCCTTTCCATGGCCCCGGTACAGTGAAGGCGGCGCTAACTGTCCTCGTCAGTCATTGACCTGTGGCCAGAGAGCCGAGCTAAGCCAGAAGAAGGATGCAGAGGCCTGTCATACATGATTTATGCATCTATGAGATGAAGTCTTGCCAGGCAGGAAGAATGTGAAAAGGGGTCAGAATAGAAAAGCCAACACGTGTGTTTAATTCAGTCTAATCAAGCAGTAAGGCCAGAATAAGGGCAGATGTAGGGGATTAGGTTCGTATAACTTGGATTCAGAGGTCGTGGGTAAAGGAGCCATCCCAACTGGAGGGCATGGACTATCAAAAAGGGCACACGTGCATCCATCAGCAGCACAGGGGATGGATCAAGTTCTGTGGGTTGGTGTATAAAGTCCTATATTTGTGATATTTAAAAACATTTGGCCACTGAGTTCCTCATGAATATGAGCAGGTAATTGACTTCAGTTCGATTTTGAAGTAGAAAATGTAAGAGAATTTGACAATATTTAAGAGAATGTAATAGTCACTCTAATAACTCAGAAACAGAAAGTTAAACACCACGTTCTCACTTAGGGGCCAAACAACATGTCCGCACGGACCTACAGAATGGAGCAGTAGACATCGGAGACTCCAAAAGGTGGGAAGACAGGAGGGGAGTGAGGAATGAAAATTACTTCTTGGGTACAAGGTACAATATTTCAGTGCTGGGCACGCTACAAGCCAGACCTCACCACTGCGTAATATATCCACCTAAGAAAACTCCTCTTCTACCCCCTGTATCTGTAAACAATTGATAAAATAACTGAATACTCACCTTGCTTATGCCAGTTTTTTAGTTCTGAAAGCATGTTTTGAAATTCTTGGGAACATGTTGTTTCCTACTCTATAAAATGTGGAATTCATTATATTTGTAAATGTGGTTTAGAGTGTCAAAGGCAGTGCTATCCAATATAAATATAATGCAAGTTACGTATGTAATTTTAAATATTCCAGGCCCCCCCCACTTTTTACTGGGACAGGGTCTCCTCTATCACCAGACTGGAGTGCAGTGGCACAGTAACGGCTCATTGCAGCCTCAGACTCTTGGGCTGAAGCCAACCTCCCACCTCAGCCTCCCGCGCAGCTGGGACTACAGGCTCACACCACCACTCCAGGCTAGTTCTTGAATTTTTTTTGGCTGGATGGGGTTTCGCCATGTTGTCCAGGTTGGTCTTGAACTCCTGGGTTCAAGTGATTCTCCTGCCTTGAGCTCCCAAAGTGCTGGGGTTACAGACGTAAATGACCACACCAGACCAAGAACCTCATTTTTAAAAAGTAAAAAGGAATGTATGAACTTAATTGTGATAATAAAATTCATTGAGCCCATCATATCAAAATTATCATTTCGACATAAAGCACGTAAAATTTATTGAGATATTTTACATTCTTTCTTTAAACTCATTTTCAAAATCTGTTGTGTATTTTACACTTTACATATTTCAATTCAGACTATCACATTTTAAATGCGTGATTGTAGTGACTACCTACTGAACAGCACAGGACCGAAAGAGTCTGATTAGCTACATTTGTGAGAGCGTTTATTATTTAAGGAAGCTCCCTCTGTTCAACTTCATTTGCTCAAATATTAATCAAAGCCCCTTCAAAAATCATTGATCAAAATTACAGGACTTATAAATAAAATATGATTAATATGTTGAACTCACAAATCAAGGAAAAGACGAATTGAAAATTGTTACTTAAAGAATTACTATGTTTTTTAAAGTAACCACAAACAGCCCTCTCATACACAAAAGCAGCCGGGTTGGAATTAGAGCCACGGAGCTCAGTACTGCCCTGGCGGGAAAGGCCTGTTACAGCCATGGGGCTCAGCACTGCCCTGGCGGGAAAGGCCTGTTACAGCCACGGGGCTCAGCACTGCCCTGGCGGGAAAGGCCTGTTACAGCCACGGGGCCCAGCACTGCCCTGGCGGGAGAGGCCTGTTACAGCCACGGGGCCCAGCACTGCCCTGGCGGGAGAGGCCTGTTACAGCCACGGGGCTCAGCACTGCCCTGGCGGGAAAGGCCTGGGTCTTTGTTACTGCATCATAGTGTCAGACCTGGACAAAATCTTTCTTTTCAGTTTTTTTTTTTTTTTTTTTTTTGAGATGGAGTCTCACTCTGTCATCCAGGCTGGAGTGCAGTGGCACGGTCTTGGCTCACTGCAACCTCTGCCTCCTGGGTTCAACCGATTCTGCCACCTCAGCCTCCTGAGTAGTCGGGACTACAGGGGTGTACCACCACACCCGGCTAATTTTTGTTTTTTGTTTGTTTGTTTAGTAGAGACGGGGTTTCATTATGTTGGCCAGGCTGATCTGGAACTACTGACCTCATGATCCACCAGCCTCGGCCTCCCAAAGTGCTGGGATTACAGGCGTGAGCCACTGCGCCCAGCCTGGACAAAACCTTTCTTATAGATTGTCTGAACAAAGCACCCGCATTCCACTGACGAGAAAACAGGACTAGAGAAGAAAAGAAGCACAGCCACACGATGAATGGAGGCAGGACCAGGGCAGAACCTGGGGTCTCATGATGCCATCCCACCCTCCCCGTCAAGGGCTTTCAACCCATTCTCTCTGTTCATTTATCCTCAGTTGGCCGATTAGGAAATTGAGGCAGAGAACTGGAGGCTTGAATCTCTAAGCAACAGAAACCAACAACACAAACCAAGTCCAGGCCCAGAACCCAGGCTGTCCAGGCAGAGGAGACAGACCACGTGCTGGGGTTAGAAAGGAAAGGAGAGGGGAGGTTTGTCCAAGCACCTCGAGGCTTCGGCCAGGTCTGCCAGGGCAGAGGAGGGCAGGATTCCACCTGCCTGTGGTCCCAGGGCAGAGCCAGGCAGCCTCACCCCAGCATAGTTCTTGGGGTGAAGGCCTGGAACTTCCACACGCACTTCAGTCTCCCGGTTCCCTTTCCTCCCTCTTTGCTGTCATTTTTCTTTCCCCTTCCTTTTCTCCTTGGAGGCCCTAGTCTCTTTTCCCCAGTATGGTTGGCCCAACACAAACTCCCCGCAAGTAGATGTGGGTCAACCTTGCCCTCCGAGGGTCAGGTTCTGTAGCGTTTGGGCCTGCTGAGCCGGACACAGAGGGAGAAAAGCTCAGCCAGACCAGGGGTGTAGCAGTTCTGTGTTCCTTGCATCAGCCCTGGAGAGGGGCAGGGGGCGGCTTGAAGGTGCAGTCTTCCTTTTGCCTGGAGAGGCCATATTTTTCATAGGACACACACCCCTGGCAACCCTCGGGAGAGTTTAAGGAAGCTGGGTTTAATGCTCTGAGATGGCAGAGTGAGAAAATTATTCCCTGCCCACGGCGTGTTCAGTCCTTCTGCAAAGTCAAGAAGAAAATGGCTACTGGAGCCAGAGGTCATCTCCTCTACCCTCCCTCATCTCCCCTTTCACAGGATGAGCTCTGGGTCTTCACCATCTTTTCACTTTTTGCTAAAGCATAATACAAACTGGGGTTCGCCACCATTTACTTCTATGCTTCCCTTTATCTTTTACTTATGGCAAATGACACTGATTTTCCACTTACAAAAATGATGTCAAGTTTCCTTTCAAAACGGAGCTTGCATTGATAACAAGTGAGTCACGTAAATATCAACACAGTTTCAAAAACATAAAGTGGAAGACAGTACTGAGAAGGAGCAGGTCCGGCAGGAGCTGCCAGGGTGGGGCAGACTGAAGGGAGGGAGCTTGGAGGCTCCAGGGCTACTTTTTTCAACCTCCCTGAGCTCTGCCCAGGCCCCTGGGTTCCCGCCTTTCCTGTGGGCATCATGCAAAGCCAGTTCTCCCAGTTGGCTGCTGGGCCAGCTGCCATGACTTGGACGCCGAGGGCACCCGGTGCCTAGCTCAGCCCCTGGCCCTCATTCCCGCTGGGAAGCTGAGAAGGAGCTGGTCTGAAGATCTTTTGGATCTCACTTGCTCCTGAGCCTGTGGCTGGGCTTTCTGGGGAGGAGGAAAGGGGGCCGCTCTTGGACAGTCCAGCTCAGGGGCAAAAGGCAGCCGAACTCCCAGAGCAGCTGCTCTGGAAACTCCTGGTAGAGTTAGTGGGGCAAAGCTACATGCACAGGGCTGAAGGCACACAAACGCCTGCTCCCAGAGCCGAATGGCTTTCCCCGAAGCAGTATGAGGCCACGGGCTCGAAACACACACCTGTGGATCAAGGCAGAGAGGAGAGCACCCCCTGCCCAGAGTCTCCCGACATGTACCCATCCTCCAAGCCAGCTTGACGGCCCCTCCCAACTGGGTCTTCCTGGGTCTCCCCCACCACAAAATGAAAGCACTTGGCTCCCCGACTGCAGAGTGGGCCCAGACGCCCCTGGCCCAGAATTCTGTTTCCATACCAGTCTCCCCAACCCCCCAAATGTGAGAGCTCAATGGGGTCAGGCTCTCTTGCATCTCCAGATCCCTGCCCAGGTCCTGCCAGCTTGGACTTGCACTCAACCGGGGCCAGCAAGTGTCTGGGGAGCACAGCCCAATGCCCCAAACCTTCTGGCCATCTAATTCCCTGGCCCAGGTGGCCAGGGTGCCTTGTCATTTGTGGGGACAGCTCGAGACGTGGGGGTGGCCTTCCTGCTCGCCTATGCCCTAGACTACCCTATCTGGTTGTGCCGAAGCCATTAGTGCCTGGCTGTCCACAACTCCCCTTGGCTTCCCTGAGTCCTGTTTCGGGCAGTGCTCTCCTGTGATTGGCAAAAGCCTGCTGAACCCAAAGCCTCAGCTTTGGCATTGAAAGTACCACCATCGATGGTCCTGCCTCTCTGGAAGGTGAAGGGTTCCTTCCTAAGAGTTGGCAAGAAATAGGACATGGGGGAGTTCCTGAGCTTAAGGGTGGGAGGGGCACGTCCCTCCTCACACCCTGGGGACCCGCTGGTAAGGCACAAAGCTTGCTTCCCGCATTCTCATTCCAGGAGGCTCCTCAGGAAGGGAGGCTTGTCCAGGCACAGCCCTGGGCCCTCGTGGGCTCCTGTGTCTTCTCCAAGCCCCAGAAACTGGAGCTCCCTGGTACCTGAGTATAGTCTTGGCTAAAAGATCCCAGAAAGGTGACCACAAGGAAACATCCAGAAACGGGACTGAGAGGGCCCAGCTCCTCCAGCATGAGTGGCAGGAGACGAGGGAAGGGGGACTACCTGAGAGGGCGGCCATCAGCAATCCACCGATCCCGATGAAGAACCACATGTCTGGAGCTGTCTCTGGTGGCTACTCGTGGCTGCCCGTGGGAAGCACCATCATGGGCCCGGGAGGCGGACACGGTCTCTGTGCGCCCCTGGCATGGGTCTACTCTGCCCGTTGCTGTTCCTGTTCCTGTGTCTCTCTCCTCTCTCCTCTCCGACACGCATGCGACCAAACCCAGCCTGTGAGTGTCTCTCACGCCTCCCTGTTCTGCTTGTGGTTTTGGTCTGCAGGAAGCTGGGCTGCTGTTACAGGGGCTGGTGGGGAGAGCCCCAGCTGCCTGTGCTGGGAGCCCACCCATCCAGGCTGCACCCCGAGAGTCACAGAGCCAGACACACACAGGCACATGCCTCCACGCAAACACACTTCCCTGAGGGTCTTCTAAGAAGGGAAGGGGACGGGCCATGCCTCATTTCTGGTGGCCCAAAAGGAAGAATTGATAACGTACTAGCTGATCAATCAATACATATTGGAAGAGGGAGTGAATGACCCCTGGCCTGTCCCAGTCCAAGGAATTTGGCTCTCATGGCTGAAATCCTGAGTTTTACCTTAACCTTAGGCACAGTGGTGGCGGGGAAGGAGGGTGTAGTTCTGATGCCCTTAGTCTCTCCTCTGAGAAACATAATTGGGAAGGGCCTGAGAGATGACCATCCCACAAGTCCTTCTACAGAGAAGGGAGCCAAGGCCCTGTGGGAGCCGCCCCTGAGATGACACAGTGGGGCCAGCGATCCCATCTCCAGGTACCAGACTGGGCATACCTCTGCGGGAGTCAGGCGCGGGAGCTGGGCCTACAAGGCTGAGCAGGATTTTGATAAGCAGCAGTGATGGGAGGCCTCTGGGCCAGGAGGAACAGCAGGAGGGAAGGGCTGAAGGAAGCCCAGGGCTGCCTGAGAAACCCCAAGTTGTCCCATTGCACTGCAGCAGACTGATGTGATGGGAAGAAGGCAGGGACCAAGTACGCTTAATTCACCACGGTACTCCCTGTGGAGCATATGGTAGATGCTGAATAATGTTCGTGAATGAACATAGGAATAGATAATTTGGTTGTCCAAGCAGGACTCTGGGAAGCGGTCAAGTCCAGAAGGGGTTTGGTTCCAAATCCTGGTCCTGCCCCAGTTGGCCCCATAGCAGGTCCAGCTCCCCTGGCCTTCCACTTCCTGCATCCTTGCTTGTCTTCATTTCCCCCACATGTGGAATAGGGAGGAGTCTTCCTCCATTGGGCTTGGTCTTAAAGGTGGGTGTAGGCATTTGATTCGGCAGGTATTGGAGCCACAGGGAGCCAGCCAACCCCCCCCCACCCCCCGCCCATCAGATTGAGACCCCGCCCAGTCCTGCCCCAGCGCTGGCATCTGCTGCCGCTGCCCTCTGGTGGAAGTCGCTGGCAGCACAGGTTTGCATGGGTGCCTCAAGCTCCCATATGCAATTTCATTCATTTACAGAGACTTGGTGTGTGGAACTCTGGACTGGACTCTGTGGAAGGGAAAAAGAGGAAACCATATTCCTGCCCTCAAGGAGCATGGATTTCACATACACAAGTGACTAAGCCACAGGCCAGGGTAGGACACACATCATGTGAAGTCTCCTGGTCCTAAGAGAAACCCGTTTGAAATGGGCCAGGAAGGATGGCTAGACTACATTTCTGACAATATGGAAGACAGCATATGATGAAAAACTCTCCTAATACAAAACACCAACAAAATATTGTAAACTGTCTTTTTAAATGTGTACCTGAGGTGGCAAGAAATGAAGAAAATTATCCGAGGTCAAAAATGACAAACCTGGGCAACATGGTGAAACCCTATCTCTACAAAAGGTGCAAAAATTAGCCAGGCGTGGTGGTGCACACCTGTGGTCTCAGCTGCTTGGGAGGCTGAGGTGGGAGGATCGCTTGAACCCAGGAGGTCGAGGCTGCAGTGAGTCAAGATTGTGCAGCCTGAGTGACAGAGTGAGACCCTGTATATATTAATATATAAAGATAACACAACAAAAATCCAAAGAGATCACAGCCAGCGGAGAATTATCTGTTGATCCAGTTGACCAAGAACTTCAGTCTTACGAAGATGGACAAAAGTTAAAGCTGAAAAACAAAAGCAAATGAAAAACAAAATCTGAAATCTCTACCTTAAACAAGGAGCACTGAAATATAACAGGCACTGTGGAGAACTTGGAGAGAAAAATTCCTTAAAGGGAGCTGACACGAGCTTGCCCAAATCAGCCTGGACTCTGAGTGGGAGGAAAATAACTGTCAACTCTGAACGCCCCTCGCCACACGTCTACTCACTAACAGCCCTGGAGGTGGAACTCATGGTACCTGTGTGGCAAAAACAACCACACAAAAAACAAACAAACAGACAAAACGTAATATAAGAATTTAAAGGAAGGTAAACAATAGCTCCCTAAGCACGTGGCAGAAAATCCTCTCTGGAGGAGCTCGCCCTACCTTCATGACTCAGAGAAATCCCCCAGAAAAAGTTCCACAGAACATGAGTTCACAGGGCTGTAAGACAGAAAAAAAATCTTAAAACACGGGACACGAGGTGCTTTAGGTGAGAGTGGCACAGCAATAAACGAAAAATGCAGAGCTTCGAACACAGCTTAGATGCCGGATTATGGGATACAGAATGTAAAATCAGGATGTTTCATATGCTTAAAGAATTAGAAGCTGTTAACTGAAAATATTGATAAGGAACAAGAGACTATTACAAGTGACCAGGAAGATTTAGGAAAAAGAAGCAAGCAATTACGTAAAAATGTAATTTTTGAAAATAGAAACCCAATGTACAGATTAAACAGTAGATTAAGGTCCAGCACTTTGGGAGGCAGAGGCGGGCTGATGGCTTGAGGCTAGGAGTTCAAGACCAACCTGGCCAACGCAGTGAAACGCCATCTCTACTAAAAATACAAAACGTAGCCAGCCATGGTGGCGCATGCCTGTAATCTCAGCTACTTGGGAGGCTGAGGCATGAGAATTGCTTGAATCCAGGAGATGGAGGTCACAGTGAGCTGAGATTGCACCACTGCGCTCCAGTCTGGCTGAGAGTGAGAATCCGTCTCAAAAAATAAATAAATACATAAAAATAAACAGCAGATTAATATGGCTGAAGAGACAGCTAGTAAGCTGAACAATAGATCTGAAGAATTTACCCAGAATGGAGCACAGGAGGACAAAGTGATGGAAAATCTGAACGAGGTTAAGAGACATAGACAAGGAACAAGGATTTAAATATGTCTAATAAGAGTTCTAGAAGGAAATGAAAACTTTGTAGAATTGATGAAAGACACAATCCTCAGATTCTGGAAGCTTCCCCAACCCAAGCATGATAAATAAAAACGAATCTACGTCATACAGTCCGGTAGCAAAACTGCTGATCACTAGACATAAGATGGAGTGATGAAGTAAATGACCAGCTAATGTCTCGATCGATACCAACTATTAGAGCCAGAGGACAAGGAGCAACATTTCGAAGCACTGATAAAAAACAGCTGTCAATCTTGACTATCTTTCAAGTATAAGGTTTAAAAGACACGTTTTCAGATGAAAATTGAGAGCATTTATAACTAATAGACTGTCACCTAAGGGAATTCTAAAGGATGTTCTTCGGCTGGGCGCGGTGGCTGAAGCCTGTAATCCCAGCACTTTGGGAGGCCGAGGCGGGTGGATCACGAGGTCAAGAGATCAAGACCATCCTGGTCAACATGGTGAAACCCCATCTCTACTAAAAATACAAAAAATTAGCTGGGCGTGGTGGCACGTGCCTGTAATCCCAGCTACTCAGGAGGCTGAGGCAGGAGAATTGCCTGAACCCAGGAGGCGGAGGTTGCGGTGAGCCGAGATGGCGCCATTGCACTCCAGCCTGGGTAACAAGAGCGAAACTCCGTTTTTTGTTTTTTGTTTTTTTAAAAAGGATGTTCTTCAAGAGCAAAAAAAGTAATCTCAGAAAAAAGGCTAAGATTCAAGAATGGTGAGCAAAGAAATATGTCAACACAGAAGTGGATTGAATAAGCATTGACAGCATAAAACAATGACAAGGAGACCGATCCAAGATGGCCGATCACTAACAGCTCGGGATTGTAGCTCCCAGTGAAAGCTCAGAGAACGAGACGACGCCACACTTTTAGATGAATTTCCGTCACTCACGGATCAGCTGATTCCCAGTGGAGGAGCCCCACGGGTCGCCAGCGCGACTCCGCCTCAGCGGTTTTGCCGGCGCCTTGGTGCAGCAGCTCTTCATGCAGAGCAAACGGGACCGCTTCCCCTTCTGACCGGAGTTTGGAGCTCAGGGAAGTCAGAGCCGCTTGTTGCGGACTCAAGAGGGAAGCCAGACCAGAGATTCCCGGGCACAAGAGCACCATCAGTCTTATCGCTGCTATTTAGGCTGCCACAGTGGGTTGCTCGGATCCCAGCACTGGGAATCAATAAACCGGACGTCGACTCAGAAACCTAATCAGAAAGGTGGTTCATCTACAATGAAGGGAAAAAAACAGCCTAAGAAGACCAAGTATACTCAAAATCAGAACCCATCAGCAATGGAACAAGCCCTGATGGAAAAGGACTCATCAGCAGCAGATCAAGTCCTGATGGAAAAAGACTGTGTTCCACTATCTGAAGTAGGCTTTAAAAGGTGGATGATGAGAAACTTCTGGGAGTTAAAGGAACTCGTTCTAACCCAATGTAAAGAAACTAAGAACTTTGAAAAAAGGTTCAATGAAATGATGAAAAGAATAGACAATATAGAGAGGAATACAAATGAACTTATGGAGTTGAAAAATACAACACGAGAACTTAGTGAAATATGTACAAGCTTAAACAGCCGAATGGATCAAGCAGAAGAAAGGATATCAGAGGTCGAAGACCAACTTAATGAAATAAAACAAGACAAGAATAGAGAAAAAAAGGATAAAAAGGAATGAGCAAAGTCTCCAAGAAATATGGGACTATGTGAAAAGACCTAATATACGTTTGATCGGTGTACCTGAATGTGACGGAGAGAATGAATTCAAGCTGGAAAATACTTTTCAGGACATTATCCAGGAAAATTTTCCCAACTTAGCAAAACAGGACACTATTCAACCCCAGGCAATACAGAGAACACCACAAAGATATTCCTCAAGAAGACCAACCCTAAGGCACATAATCGTTAGATTCACCAGGATCGAAAGGAAGGAGAAAATATTAAGCGCAGCCAGAGAGAAAGATCAAGTTACCCATAAAGGTAAGCCTATTAGGCTTACAGCAGATCTCTCAGCGGAAACCCTACCAGCTAGAAGAGAGTGGGGGCCAATATTCAATATACTTAAAGAACAGAACTTTCAGCCCAGAATTTCATATCCTGCCAATTTAAGCTTTACAATTGAAAGAAAAATAAAATCTTTCAGGAACAAGCAAATACTTAGAGATTTTACTACCACCAGGCCTGCTTTACAAGAACTTCTAAAAGAAGTATTATACATAGAAAGGAACAACCAGTATGAGCCTTTCTAAAAATATACCAAAAAGTAAGGAGCATCAACATAAAGAAGAATTTACATCAACGAAAGGATAAAATAGCCAGTTAATATCAAATGGCAGTAACCCTAAATTTAAATCGACTAAATCCCCCAATCAAAAGATACAGACAAAATCTAACGGTATATCTAAAGATATACAAAGACTCAAAATAAAGGGTTGGAAAAAAATTTACCAACCAAATGGAGAGCAAAAACAAATAAATAAAAAGCAGGAGTTGCAATTCTCACAATTAATAAAATAGATTTCAAAGCTACAAGGAAACAAGGGTAAAAGGATTAATGTAATAATAAGAGATCTTAACACCCAGATACATAAGACCCATAATGAGATTTAGATTCAACGAGACAGAAAATTGATAACAATATCCAGGACTTGAACTCAGAACCAGAACAAATAAACTCAATAGAGCTCTCCATTTTAAACACACAAAATATACATTATCCACTTTAAACACACAAAATATTGATCGGCCATTATTGATACCCATTTTAGGAATGAAGTAATATTTCTTTTTCCCTCTTTTTTCTCTTTTTCCCTCTTTTTCTTTCTCTTTCTCCCTTAAATAAAAGAAAAAAAATTTAAACGCTCTCTATGCCAATTAAAAAAAAAAAAAAGATCTTGATGCCAACAAAGAGAGCTGTGCAGATTTCCTGAACTAAGCCAAAGGGACCTCCTTTGTGGAGATGGACACCCTCATGTCCATCACTGAGAAAAAAATATTTCAAACAGGTTAGGGTTTTTTGTTAGCTATAACTAGACTGCTGTTCCTCTTTAGCTTAAACTGTACAGATGATGTACAAAAAACTTCATCTTTTGCCTTTTTTTTTTTTTTTTTTTGAGATGGAGTTTCACTCTTGCTACCCAGGCTGGGGTGCAATGGTGCGATCTCAGCTCACTGCTCACTGCAACCTCCGCCTCCTGGGTTCAGGCAATTCTCCTGCCTCAGCCTCCTGAGTAGCTGGGATTACCATGCCCAGCTAATTTTTTAATATTTTTTAGTAGAGACGGGGTTTCCCCATGTTGACCAGGATGGTCTCAATCTCTTGACCTCGTGATCCACCCGCCTCGGCCTCCCAAAGTGCTGGGATTATAGGTGTGAGCCACTGCGCCCGGCCCTATCTTTTGCCTAATGAATCACCCTCTCCTTGACGCAACTAAAAACTTGGAGGAAGCTCCTCCAAGAAGATTGAGAACCCCGTGTAGAATTCTCTTGTGAAAATCCTCTGTTATGTTTCTTCCTTTACATTAGTTCCTATCTCTTCCTCAGCTGAGAAAACATTCCTCCAGCTTTCAAAGACTGGCGCCTTCAGCTCTACCTTGATGCCCATCCTTTTCAACTTATCAAAACACTACTCCCACAGTTATCTCTTCCTTCACTGGAATCTGCAGCCTGGAATCCTTCAGCTGTCTCCACAGGCTCACATTCCCACTATGTTCTTAACTATAGTTTTCAACTCCCTGTAATTCTCAGTAATTAGAAAGGTTTTTTACTATCCTTAGATAAATCTCTTGGTAGTTTCCCCCCTTAGTGGTTCTGTTTTTTCTCTCTGGATCAACACATCATAACCACATGTCCCTACTACATATTTTCATACAAGTCAATAGTAGTACCAGTTTAGAGTAGATATATTATCTTTCTTGATCTGCATACTCTATTAAGGCTGCTTGCCCTAGTCCATGTTCCTTCCCAACTCTGCCAGATTAATCTTTTCAAACGAGATATTCCCTTAAGGAAGTCTGTATCTTGTTAGCACTAACCCCTTGTCACAAGTATCGTCTTGACTCTTCCAGGGCCACTCGGATCCCTGTGTCCCGACCAGGGCTTTACTCTTCTACTTTACCCTGCAGGGACTTGCTGACTTGATGACCTGCTCTACGTCTTGGTTTCCTATTAACTCTAAGCTGCCCCAGTTACTCATTTTCATCCAGGCTTTCTACTATTGGCTCCTCCTAATTTCAGTTCAGCTTCGAACCTAGCTCTAAGTCCTTAACTAGAATTCTAGCATCTCTGGCAAAAAAAAAAAAAAAAAAAAAAAAAAAACAATGACAAAAATGACCAATTTGTGGGGTTAGGAAAAAATGAGATAGGCTGGGCACGGTGTCTCATGCCTGTAATCGTAACATTTTGGGAGGTTGAGGTGGGTGGATCACTTGAGGTCAGGAGTTTGAGACCAGCCTGGCCAACAGGGCTAAACCACCTCTCTACTAAAAATACAAAAATCAGCCAGGCGTGGTAGCTCGTGCCTGTAATTCCATCTACTCAGGAAGCTGAGGCAGGAGAATCGCTTGAATCTGAGAGGCAGAGGTTGTAGTGAGCCAAGACTGCACGAGTGCACTCCAGCCTGGGCAACAAAGCCAGACTCAGTCTCAAAAGAAAAAAAAAAAAAAAAAAAAGAAAAAGAAAAAAATGAGATAAAGGAGTGACAGAGTGGGAAAGGTCTATTATTTGGTGGGAGGGCAAAATATTGACTAGCGTTTGACCTTGTTCAGTTAATCATGCATGTTAAACTAGTTGAACAATAAAATGGAAGCTGCTGGGGAGAGAAGCCTGCCGTGAAGCCAAAGAAGGCAGGAAAGGAAAAGGAAGAAATGAAATAGGGAGGAGCAGGCAAACTGAAGGATTGGTAGGTTTCAGCAGGTAGCTCCGGTGTTGGGTGGCGGGAGGGAAAGACACAGGATAAGTAGAGGCAAGACAGCACTATGTGAGTCTTGTTCCGGCTAGATTGACATGATACAACCCAAGCAGCCCATGTTTCACAGACATGAAGCTTCAAAACTGAAGCTGAAAGGTGTACCCAGCTGGGTGTCCAAATCAGCGAGCTCATTTTTATTTAGAGCTCTTGGAGCAGGACCTTCTGAACTCGGTTTGCAAGGGGCACCCAGTGGCTCTGCATCCTGTAGAGAGCTCAGGAGTTTTTCCTCCAGACTGTATCTCCCTCCTGACCTTGACCCAGCAAAATGGAATAAACATTATTGAGGGAAGCCTGACTCTCCCACCAGAAGGAAGGAGGACCTAGAAACGAAAGGCCGCCGCCCCCACCATGTGGCGCAGGGGAGTTTAATGCTGGCAGGTACTTAGTGAGCACTTCCTGTTGTGCCAAATACTTTACATGGAATCTTAACCCTCAATTCTAACTGCAACTCAACCAAATAGATTGTGTCCTTAGCACAGCCTTGCAGATAAGGACACTGAAGTTAGAGAGGTAGTTTGCTCAAGATCCCACAACTGGCCAGGTGTGGTGGCTCATGCCTGTAATCCCAGCACTTCGGGAGGCCAAGGGGCAGATCATGAGGTCAGGAGTTCGAGACCAGCCTGGCCAACATAGTGAAACCCTGTCTCTACTAAAAAATACAAAAGAATTAGGCAAGCATGGTGGTGGGCAAATGTAATTTCAGCTACTTGGGAGGCTGAAGCAGGAGAATTGCTTGAAACTGGGAGGCAGAGGTTGCAGTGAGCTGAGACTGCACCATGGCACTCCAGCCTGGGCAACAAGAGTGAAATTCCGTCTCAAAAGAAAAGATCCCACAACTAAGAACTAGTAGGGCTAGGCTTTGAACTCAGGTCTGTTTGGATGAAGACCCTGGGCTTTTAACCACAGGGAATTCAGCCTTTATGGGGATGGCTGGGGGGATTGTGGTACAAGCATAAGGGTTTTGGCTGAAACATGACACCATGGGTAGGAAAAGGTTTGGTTCTATCAGACTCTAAATGTTGGACCAGCCCTGCTCCTGGGCCAAGCCCCGCCCACTCCTTAGTCTCTTGAATCCTGAAATTCCTCTATCCTGACCACAGTCCCCAAATCAGCCACAGCCAAACCTTGTCTTTCCCGAGGCCCAGAATTTTCTACCATGTTCTAAATATTTAACATCTAATTGTACACATATTAGCTTTAATCACATAGTCATTCATTCAACACAACTTTATCACGTGTTCTAGGTGCTGGGGACACTACACGGGCCAAAACAGAGAAATACCCCTGTTTTTACAGAGCTTACATTTTAGAGGGAGAGAAACATATAAATAATAGACATAATAAATAGATTATATGAAAAAAAAAAGAGGCAGAGCCCTGTAAGAGAGGCTGGGAGTGCCGAACAGGGGTTACGATTGTACATACATGGTGTCTTAGCTTAGCCTCTTTCCCCCAAACAGAGCCTGGAACAAGGAAGGGCTTGTTTGCGACAGGTGATTTGGGAATGTGATCCAAGGGAATGGGTTGAGGAACAAAGAGAAGGGAAATAGGAAAAGGAGGAAAGTCAATAAAAGGATGCATGGTTGAGTTGGCCACACTACGGACAACTGTACTCAATCTCAGACTTCCGAAATGGTTCTCACGACTGTCTGCCTTGTGTGTGGTCTCCCTTCCTACCACCCATTGCACCAGCACTGATGTGGCCATGGAGAAAAGCTGCCTAATGTCCTTTTTTTTTGAGCCCAGGCTGGAGTGCAGCAACACGATCTCGGCTCATCGCAACCTCCGTCTCCTGGGTTCAAGGAATTCTCCTGCCTCAGCCTCCCAAGTAGCTGGGACTATAGGTGCGTGCCACCACACCTGGCTAATTTTTTTTTGCATTTTTAGTAGAGACAGGGTTTCAACCTGTTAGCCAGGATGGTCTTGATCTCCTGACTTCATGATCCGCCCACCTCAGCCTCCCAAAGTGCTGGGATTACACAAGCCCAGCCTAATGTCCTCTTGATAGCTGTAGGCCTCCCTGTGGTAGAGCTTCTCTGCTGGGCATTAACACACATCGTAGGGCCGGGGGCGGTGGCTCAGACCTATAATCCCAGCACTTTGGGAGACCGAAGCGAGTGGATCACGAGGTCAAGAGATCGAGACCATCCTGGTCAACATGGTGAAACCTTGTCTCTACTGAAAATACAAAAAAAAATTAGCTGGGCATGGTGGCGCATGCCTGTAGTCCCAGCTACTTGGGAGGCCGAGGCAGGAGAACTCCTTGAACCCAGGAGACGAAGGTTGCGGTGAGCTGAGATCACGCCATTGCGCTCCAGCCTGGGTAACAACATTGAAACTCTGTGTCAAAAAAAAAAAAAAAAAAAAGACACACACATTGTATCCATCCACATGTCCCCAGATATCCTTGTCTCTGGTTTTCCAGTCTTCTTCCTTCCAGTCCCCTGCCCAGGAGCCCATGTATACCCATACATCAACCCGCTTGTCCTTCCATATACAGTGTATGGCCAAAGGTACTACCCCATCTCTGCCCACTGCCAGTATTTCCCTTTACCATTGTCCTTCAGACCCACCTCTGAGTGAGGCCATAGTGCAGCTTCTGTCCATTTCTGGTTAGTAACAGCCTCTTGTGCTGCCGCATTTGTGAACCAGGTGTGAAGTTTCCCTCTTCTAGCCAAAGGAGCTCTCTCAAGGCCATATATGTGGGTCAAAAGAGAAATATGGATGCAAAGAGGCAGGTGCCATCTGTCCATGTAACTTGCCTATGCCTTCTGGTTCTGTTTGTGTTTGAAGTAATTGGACAGCTGCTGCCCTTCTCCTCAGCTCTTATAACCTGTTGCGTATGGCAATACCCAGCTTGTGATGGGGTCTTGTGGTCCCCTCGTTGTTGGTGACCCATCATCAGGCACAAGTCTCAGGGCCCAGCAGCACCCCAGGATGTGGCTTTAAAATGACAAACATTTCTCTGCTGCAGGAGCCATGGCTTTGGTTTGGCACCCTAGAGGTTTGTGCTGCAAAATCCTCTTTTTTGAAGCCTTCCAGAGACTCCATATGGCACCCTTATCCATGTGGGTATCTCAGATATGACCAGACACGATTGTACTAGGGTGGCACAACAGCTTGCACCACTGCCTGGACTGGCCACGGAGCTTTCTCTTGTGCTGGGTCCTACTCACTGGCAGCCCCCCAAGTCACATGATAAATGGTCCGACAGAATTCCCCAGGACACTTTAAAACCTAGAAGGACCTACCCTGTGCTGTGCCTTGTTCTTCATGGTACAAAAGCTTGTTTTTACCCTACAGATAATGTCTCAACATGCCCCAGACCTTGGGACGCTTCAAATCTTTCCCAATATGGCAGCCACCAAGATCCTATGGACCTTATTTCTCACCTTTTAGCATACAGAGGACAACAGTTCTCACTTTTTTTTTTTTTTATCAGAAGACCCCTTTATAGTCTTAAAAGTTATAGAGGACCCCAAAGAACTTTTGTTCATGTGGGTCTTATGTACTGATATTTATCCTATTAAAAATTAAAACTGGCTAGGCGAGGTGGCTTACACCTGTAATCCCAGCACTTTGGGAGGCCAAGGTGAGCAGATCACAAGGTCAGGAGATCGAGACCACTCTGGCTAACATGATAAAACCCCGTCTCTACTAAGAATACAAAAAAAAATATTAGCCAGGCATGGTGGCACTCACCTGTAGTCCCAGCTATTTGGGAGGTTGAGGCAGGAGAATCCCTTGAACCCGGGAGGTGGAGGTTGCAGTGAGCCGAGATTGTGCCACTGCACTGGGCAACAGAATAAGACTCTGTCTCAAAAAAAAAAAAAATTAAAACTGAGAACCCCAGAAGATGGAGAGTACAACGATGGGTACCAGAAGTTGGGAAGAGTAGTGGGGGCGGGGGAGTGGGGATGGTTAATGGGTACAAAAATAGAATGACTAAGAATATTATTCATTATATTATGAATAATAGAATGAATAAGAATATTATTCATTTATTCATTAATATTCATCTTAATAATATTCATGGCCGGGCGCAGTGGCTCACGCCTATAATCCCAGCACTTTGGGAGGCCGAGGCGGGTGGATCACGAGGTCGAGATTGAGACCATCCTGGTCAACAAGGTGAAACCCCGTCTCTACTAAAAATACAAAAATTAGCTGGGCACGGTGGTGTGTGCCTGTAGTCCCAGCTACTCGGGAGGCTGAGGCAGGAGAATTGCCTGAACCCAGGAGGTGGAGGTTGCGGTGAGCTGAGATTGCGCCATTGCACTCCAGCCTCGGTAACAAGAGTGAAACTCCATCTCAAATAAATAAATAAATAATAACAATAATATTCATTAAGAATATTATTCATTCTATTCATTCAAATAGAATGAATAAGAATATTATTATATATAGAATAAATAAGAACTAATATTTGATAGCACAACACTGTAACTACAGTCTACAATAATTTATTGTACATTTAAAAATAACTAAAAGCATGTAATTGAATTGTCTGTAACCCAAAGAAAAGATACATGCTTGAGGTGATGGACACCCCATTTACCCCCATGTGATTATTACACATTGTATACCTGTATCAAAATATCTCAGGTAAGCCAGGCGCGGTGGCTCACGTCTGTAATCCCAGCACTTTGGGAGGCCGAGACAGGTGGATTGCCTGAGCTCAGGGATTTGAGACAAGCCTGACCAACATGGCGAAACCCTACCTCTACTAAAAATACAAAAAAATTACCCAGGCGTGGTGGTGTGCTCCTGTAATTCCAGCTACTTAAGAAGCTGACGCAGAAGAATCACTTGAACCTAGGAGGAGGAGGTTGCAGTGAGCCGAGATAGTACCACTGTACTCCAGCCTGGGTGACAGTGAGACTGTCTCAAAAAAAAAAAAAAAAGTACTCCAGAAATATATATACATATATATATATATATATATACCTACTACGTACCCACAAAAATTAAAAATAAGAGTTTAAATAAAAAACTGAGATGTTTTAAATATTTACTTAATAAATTTTAAAATACCAACCACAAACTCATTACATGTCAATATAAATAACATTTTCTGTGAAAAATTACTATATATCCCAAACCCCACAAAATTATCAGGGGCCGGGCATAGTGGCTCACACCTGTATTCCCAGCAGGTTGGGAGATCAAGGTGAGCCTATCGTCTGAGGTCACGAGTTCAAGACCAGCCTGGCTAACACAGTGAAACCCTGTCTCTACTAAAAATACAAAAACTAGCCAGGTGTGGTGGCAGGCGCTTGTAATCCCAGCTACTCAGGAAGCTGAGGCAGGAGAACTGCTTGAACCCAGGCGGCAGAGGGTGCAGTGAGCCGAGATGGCACCAGGGCACTCCAGCCTGGGTGACAGAGTGATACTCCATCTCAAAAAAAAAAAAGATTATTTCGATATTATTTTATACTTTTGAAAATGTCTTGAACATCCAGCTTTGTAGAAGCCACGTGGATTCTCATATCTGCTTCATTTAAGTTGTGGAGATATGTTTTTTGGTTGAAGCATAGGGGAAAAAATCTGGCATCACAATACGGAGTAGATAAAAGGAGGAGTATTTTAACAGGCTTTTAAAAGTAATTGCAGCTATTCTTCTCTAATACCGTGACAAAAGTTGGCAAGTGATAGTTTCTAAAGGTTAGTTCCGATATGAAATGTGAAATCATATCAATGACCCTTTATATATTTTTAAAGTCCATTGTTCTAGCTTGCACTTTGAATGGATCTCGTCTCCAGGCATGATTTTGTGAACACACGGCTCTGTCACTGTTGAACATACTGGTTCACAGATGCGGAAGCTACTCGGATCTTCAAATGCTGACATATTTCGTTACACAACATCCAAAAATCACATTCGTTGATATCATCTCTGATCCCATCAGAAAACCTTAAGTATCAGGAAGATGTCAAGATCATGACACGGGTTTTCTAACATTTGAATTTTTACTTAGCTCTAATTTCCTCATTGGCAACAAACACTGTCGTATTCTTTCAAGTGACAGGCTCGTTTTGTTCATTTTCAAAGAACTGTCTGCCAAATTTTGAAGTCTGCATAACCATAGCTTCAAGTAAAAATGGTGTTCCATGGGGGAAAAATCTAGTTCAGCTGGCAAATCCAAAAATAGCACAAGTGTTTTTCCCAGAGCGACCTCCATACCGCAGTATTCGGCAGGAGTGCTCCGTGCTTACTTTTCATTTGTCACATAGAATAAAGATTGTGCTTTAAGAATATTAATAATTTGGCCGGGCGCGGTGGCTCACGCTTGTAATCCAAGCACATTCGGAGGCCAAGGCAGGCAGATCACTTGAGGCCCGGAGTCCGAGACCAGCCTGGTCAACATGGTGAAACCCTGTCTCTACTAAACAAACAAACAAAATTAGCTGGGCGTGGTGGGGAGCGTTTGTAATCTCAATTACCCAGGAGGATGAGGCAGGAGAATCACTTGAACCCAGAAGGCGGTGGTTGCAGTAAGTGGAGCTGGCGCCATCGCACTCCAGCCTGGGTGACAAGAGCAACACTCCGTCTCAAAAAAAAAGAGTATTAATAATTTAACTGCTTCAGTTAGGACATTCTTAAGTAAAAGAATGTATCTTCTGAATGCATGAGGGTGAAAAATCCAACAGCTACTACTGCAGCTTGATGCCACTGCTTTTTTTTTTTTTTTTTTTTTGAGGCTAGGTCTCACTCCGTAGCCCAGTCTGGAGTGCAGTGGCATGATCTTGGCTCACTGAAACTTCCCCCTCCCAGGTTTAAATGATTATCCTGCCTCAGCCTCCCTAGAAGCTGGGACTACAGGCATGTGCCACCATGCCTGGATAATTTTTGTATTTGTAGTAGAGACAGGGTTTAGCGATGTTGGCCAGACTGATCTTGAACTTCTGGCTTCAAGTGATTTGCCTGTCACAGCTTCCCACACTGCTGGAATTACAGGCGTGAGCCACCGCGCCTGGCCTGGTGCCACAGCTTTGATTCATGTGAAGGCACAAGCAGTTTTACTCAACATTGCTTTTGCTCCAGGCAAATTATGTCAGTGAAAAAGGCAAATTGTATCTTTACGTTGATATGCAAATAATTTTGACCTTGTGGACCATTGAAAGGGTCTCAGGGATCCTTAGGGGGCCATGAACCTCCCTTTAAGAAGGGAGAGAAGAAACATGGTGCTCAGAGCTGAAACCTAGCATCTTGAATATCTGAGCTAGTTCTTCTCCTAAGCATTGCCTGAGACATGTAAGCCATCTTCAAGGGGCAAGCCCAGCTGTCCATTCTCCCTTATAGGATTCTAAGGTGCCTGATCAGTTTCCACTGAAGTGTGGTGTTCACTGATCTGAACACTGCATGAAGGAACTAATCAGCCTGGGGTCTAGCAGAGTGATGTCGCCTGATCCCAAATTTAACCTTTATACAAAAATCAAAGTCTCAGAACCACATTAGAAGAGCTCTGGAAAATAAGAAAAAGGAAAAAGTCACCTGTCGTCACATCACCTTGACAACCACTGCCATGCTGTAGCCTAGGGTGGCCCAAACGTCAACTCATCCTGAAGTTACTGTTGTTGAAAAAATTCCCAAGGCTATTTTTTTTTTTTTTTTTGGTCTTGATGCTGCTAAGTCACATCATTCTGGCCTTTTCCAGTTAGGTCTCAGGTTCCCAAGAGGGGGACCTGATATTCATATCTGTTCACTCCATTCATACAGAGCTGCCCTGTCAGTGGTCCAGAATCCATTGGCCAAATGGTCTAACCCTTCCAGCTTCGTGTGATCTGCTCACAGAAGGCAACCATGTCAATGGCTCTTTCCTAAATTCCAATACCCCAAATAAAGTCCTCCATAGTAGCTTCAGAAGCAAACGTTTTTCTTTTTCTCTTTTTTCTTTTCTTCCTTTCTTTTTTTTGTTTGAGATGGAATTTCTCTCTTGTTGCCCAGGTCGGAGTGCAGTGGCACGATCTTGGCACACTATAACCTCCGCCTCCTGTGTTCAAGCAATTCTCCTGCCCCTGCCTCCTGAGTAGCTGGGATAACAGGCGTCTGCCCCCAAGCCCAGGTAATTTTTGTGTGTGTATTTTTAGTAGAGACGGGGCTGGACAGGCTGGTCTCGAACTCCTGACCTCAGGTGATCTGCCTGCCTAGGCCTCCCAAAGTGCTTGGATTACAGGCATGATACACTGCACCCGTCCTCAAATGTTATTCTCCTATCTCTCAGTACCATTTTCCTCCAAGATTATCCATAGAAACTGGAATCCTTCCTCCCTAAGGCAGGCCGTAGAAACCTAATTATATTTCTCTACTCTAAGTTTCCCTCCACCTTTCTGTATAAAAACTGGCCGTAAAGAAATTATCTTTGTTTGGCTTTGACTGTATATAGGTTGTAAGACTCCCATTCCAAAGAGAGCCCCATCCTGTACCCAGAAGGAAGGAATGCAGCAGAGAGAGGCCAAGAAGAATCTAGACAGATAGGCCTTGCTGGATTTCTCACTCAGTCTGTTAGCATTAGACCATATCCTTTTTGTTCAATTCTTTTTTTTTTTTTTTGAGACAGAGTCCTCCTCTTGTCACCCAGGCAGGTGCAATGGCTTGATCTCGGCTCACTGCAACCTCCACCTCCCGGGCTTAAGCAATTCTCATGCCTCAACCTCCTGAGTAGCTGGAACTACAGGTGCATACCACCACATCTCGATAATTTTAGAAAATATTTTTAGTAGAAACAGGGTTTCGCCATGTTGGCCAGGCTGGTCTCCCAACTCTTGACCTCAGGTGATTCACCCGCCTTGGCCTCCCAAAGTGCTGGGATTACAGGCGTGAGATACTGAGCTCAGCCTGCTCAAATCTGTATCTACATGGCTCTCCATACTTTGTTGAACCTAAGCATAAAAGTGGACAAGTTTCCTCATATCTTTGGGTCTTCACTCTGAAGACACCCGTGTATACACGTTAAATATATCTGTATGCCTTTTCTCCTATTTATCTGCCTCTTGCCCGTGATTTTTCAGTGAACCTTCAAAGGGCAAAAGGGAAGTTTCCCCTTGGTGCCCTCCTACACCCCATGGGAATCTGAATCTTGTATTACAACTTTTGATGGTGAAACCACCGGTACTGATGGTGTATTCCTTCTGTATTTGCTTTCTAGGCTGCTGTAACAAATTTCTACAAACTCAGTGGTTTAAAACATCAGAAATGTATTCTCTAACAGTTCTGGAGGCTGGAAGTCTGAAATGAAGGTGCTGGCAGGGCTGCCTTCCTCAAGAGTTGCTAGGGGAGAATCTGTTCCTGGCCTCTTCTACCTCCTGGTGGCAGCGGGCGTTCCTTGCCATCCCTTGGCTTGTGGCCTCTCTTCTGTGAGGGTCTATCCAATCTGCCTCTGCCTTTTTCTTGTTTGGGCACTTGTTATTTTAATTTTTTCCCAAAGCTGTTGTGTCACTTCATAGGGTACTTCTGGAGGCTGTTAGGGCCCATCCAATAATTGAGAATAAGCTCCCCTCTTCAAGATCTTTAGTTTCAGCAAATATTTCACCCTACAAAGTAATATTCACAGGTTCCAGGGAGTAGGATGTGGACATACACTTTTGTGGGGGAGGCACCATTCAGCAGACATTGATTCACAGCAGCAGTTTTCAGCCAGGAATAATTTTGCCCCCAGGGGACATTTGGTAATGGGTAAGACATTTTTCATTGTCACAACTGTGGGGGATGGCGTGCAGTGAGCATCCTGTGAATAGAGGCACTGGTAAACACCCTACAGCGCACAGGACAGCTCCCCATGGCAAAGAAGTGTCTACTCCAAAATGTCAATGGTGCCAATTGCTCTGTTGGCCAGGCTATAGTTCAGTGGCACAACCTCAGCTCACTGCAACATCCACCAGCGGGTTCAAGCAGTTCTCCTTCCTTGGCCTCCTGAGTAGCTAGGATTACAGGTGCCCGCGACCACACCCAGCTAGTTTTTGTAATTTTAGTAGAGATGGGGTTTTACCATCTTGGTCAAGCTGGTCTTGAACTTCTGACCTCGTGATCTACCTGCCTCCGCCTCCCAAAGTGTTGAGATCACAAGCATGAGACATGGCACCTGGTACCTCTTTTCTACCTCAGGTACTTCTTGATGGCCATGGAAGAACAGATTAACACAGGAACCCGGCCTTGAGAAATCAGGGGAGACCACTCAGAAGAGGTGACATCTGAGTCAAGTCCCGAGAGATCAATTCATGGAGAGTTCTGGGCTGGAGGAGCAGCATGTGCCAAGTTCCAGATGAGAAAGAGCTGGAAGTGGACTTTGGCTGGGGGCAGGGTGGGAGCAGGAGACGTGGAGAGAAAGAGGTAAGAGATGAGCTTGGGAGTTGGTGGGGGTTAATCCTGGAGGACCTGTAAAGTGGAACAGAGAAGCTGGGAGTCTGTTCTGGATGATCCAGAACCAGGACGGGGTCCTTGTAGAGTTTCAAGGCTGCAGCGCTGAACGTGAACCAAAAGGCGCTACTACAGTGGCAGGTAGGGAATGCTGGCTGCCCAAACAGGGGCCGCGTTAGGAGGTGAGAGAGAGATGGGTGGACACAAAAGACAGTTGCCAGGCAACATCAGTGGAACGTAGGGGCAGGACCTTTGGGGATATCTGCAACAGCAGGCAGGCGTGACAGCAATTCGTTTTCTAAAAGGTTGGTGAGAATGAACACGTAATAAAATGATATAATAAGAAAAAACTATCTTTGGTAAAATGTTGCCTCCCATTCCAGATCCCAGTCTGTGGTTGGCCTCACTCCTCCTGGGTGCGAGGGGACAGGGAAGACAATATGAGGATGCATCCTCTACTGTCATCCTCCCCGCTGGGGGCCGTGGCCCTCCACAGGCCAGCCCACAGTCTGTGCCTCATCCTCAGCTGTGGCCCTGGGAATGTCCTGCTGATTCATTCTGGTCCCATAGGCTTGGAAAGGTGTCTGCTCTGTCCTACTCCTTTAAAGTCACCTGGCTGTCCTGGTAGTCATGGGGATGGAGTCAAACAGCAGTTCTCAACCTTGTCCTGCCACACCACAAGTAAATGACATTCCACGGGCAGCCACCTGCATCCAGCAGGAATGAGAATGCTGTGTGGACAATTCAGCGGCAGGTTACCTGCAATTCCTGGTACACCTGCTACACACCAAGGCATGCTGGGACGGACCACCCTGGCGTGAGCAGGATGATGGGATTGGCCACTCCAGCATGAGAAGCTGTGTAGATGAATGCCTGCACAGAGGTCCAAAAATTCCCCGAGACAGTCACTGTCCTTCCCTCTGCTTTGCCTCTCTTCATTCTCATTCTGTGGCTATTACGCTTTCATCAAGGTGGCTCAATTTTTTTATTTCCACCTATTGTCAGGCCCAGGATTACCATATAGGGGTAGAGAGTAGGTTGGCCAGGTGCAAGAGAAATCCAAATTGTTCTGCATGTGTGAGGCTGACCTTGGCTGGATCTGGGAGATAACCTTGCCCCAGCTGCAGGGACCACCTCCCAGTCTTCCTTGCGGAGTCATGATGAGGCTGCGTGTATTCGATGCTCACCTGTGACTATAAAACCTGTGGGCAATGTAGCAGGATGGTGCCAGGGTGTTACTATGAAACTGTATCTGTAAACTGAAAGTTAGACCAAGGTTTCATTGCTTCACTTTTTTCAACCACATAAAGTAATTGTGCTGGGTTTTAGAAGGTGGAGCTGGGGACCTAACAGGTTAATCAAGTCGTACATCTGAACTTCCTAAAACCTGACATCTCTCGCCCTACCCTGGCAGAGCGCCATCAGGAGAAACTAGGAGACTCGAGAAGCCACTTCACTAACATCCTCATCGTGATCTCTCTAAGAACGCCTGCTGATGATGCAGCCTCTGTGCTTCCCACACTCAACAGTAGCTGTGTTAGAGGCACAGGTAAAAAGGCCCGTTTTCACCAGCCTCCAACCAAGGCATCTGCAGGGACACTTTAGCATGCCACCACACCAGACGGTGCTGCTGCCCCTTGGCTCTCTGTGGGCATGCAGCCCCGGAGATGCAAGACCCTCTGCAATTTCAGGAGTAGACAAAAGTCCGGATCTTCATGCCAATACTTCTGATTTTTTTTTTTTTTTTTTTGAGACGGAGTTTTGCTCTTGTTGTCCAGGCTGGAGTACAATGGCATGATCTTGGCTCATCACAAGCTCCGCCTTCTAGGTTCAAGCAATTCTCCTGCCTCAGCTTCCTAAGTAGCTGGGATTACGGGCATGTGCCACCATGCCCGCCTAATTTTGTGTTTTTAGTAGAGAGGGGGTTTCTCCGTGTTGGTCAGGTTGGTCTTGAACTCCCCACCTCAGGTGATCTGCCCGCCTCGGCCTCCCAAAGTGCTGGGATTACAGGCATGAGCCACTGCACCCGGCCAATATTTCTGATATTTTAAGGAGATAATGAAAACTTCAAAAATGTTATTAAATGAAAAAACAATATGGCTAATTCCTGCAATCCCAGCACTCTGGGAGGCCGAGGTAGGTGGATCACCTGAGGTCGGGAGTTTGAGACCAGCCTGGCCACCGTGGCGAAACTTGTTTCTTCTAAAAATACAACAATTAGCTCGGCATGGTGGCAGGCACCTGTAGTCCCAGCTACTCAAGAGGCTGAGGCATGATAATTGCTTGGACCCCAGATGCGGAGGTTACAGTGAGCCCAGGTGATGCCACTACACTCCAGCCTCCAGCCTGGGTGACAGAGTGAGACTCCAACTCAAAAAAAGAAAAGAGAAAAGAGAAACAATAACAAAGGCTACAACAAAAACTCAACACCATGTGATTAAACTCCATCAGAGCCAAACCACATAGTCTGCAGGTCATGGCCATGGCTCACCAGCTCTGGGCTCCTCAGTTCTAAGATTCTGCTCTCCAGCTCCCTCCCACTGGTCATCAGTGTTGTGACTTGTGCCCTGAGTGACAGTCACATCTACTTTTGGAACATTACTTCCCCTATCTGCAAAAGGCAAGTCACCCCTACCTTCTCCCCAGATAAACATATCCTTGGGACTTTCCCCAGTGAACCAGCCCAGGCCCTGCCCCCTATACCTTGGAGATGGAGGCTGGGAGGTAAGAAAGACGCTGCACGCCTCTTTGCTTTGCTGCTTTCCTCTCCGGGGCTTTTCTCTGGAGGCCACACTGCTTTTAGAAGTCTATCCCTTCATCTACCACCCCTCGAACATCACTGACAGCAGGCCAGCACTCTCTCAGCTCTCTGGGATGGCATTTGTCTCATCTGCCAGCCTAGTGATCTGGCCAAGAGAGGAAGGAACTGGGTCTGTTGTGACCTGAACTTCGTCACCCATACCGTCACAGCTGGTGACCTAAGTTTCCTCCAACTCAAGGGGTGGTGCAGCTCCATTGAAGCCTCCTCTTCTCTCCTCCAGGCTCTGCCTGCCTCACGGAGAGCACATGGCCCTGACTACAGTGACGGAAAGAAGACCTGGGGTGGAGAGCTCCGCTTTCTCACCATCCTCTCTGCCTGGCTTCTCTAACATGTTAAAAACTCACGGTGGCTCCCATCTGTAATTTCAGCACTTTGGGAGGCCAAGGCAGGAGGATCATGAGGTCAGGAGTTCGAGACCAGCCTGAACAACATGGTGAAACTGTCTCTACTAAAAATACAAAAATTAGCCAGGTATAATGGCAGGTGCCTGTAATTCCAGCTACTCAGGAGGCTGAGGCAGGAGAATCACTTGAGCTGGTGAGGCAGAGGTTGCAGTGAGCTGAGATTGCGCCACTGCACTCAAGCCTGGGTGACAAAACTCACTTTTTTGCTGATATCTATGGCGCTTTTTTTTTTTTTTTTTTTTTTTTTTGCTGGAATCTATAGCTTTTGCTAGATAGACTTCGTTTATTTTAGCTTTTAGCCTTCCTGATATCATTCTTACAAATGTTGCCTGGGGACACTCTGTCCATTCATTTATTCAGCCAATACTTACTGAGCACCTATTTGGCAAGTACTGGGCAGCAATTGAGGATAAAACAGTGAAAAGTTAGGAAAGGCCTCTGATCTAACGGAGGGCCTGTTCTGCTGAAGACAGTAAAGCAAGACAATGTGACAGAGGATGCTGAGAATCCAGCAGGCAACTACTTACATGGGAAAATCAGGGAAGGTCCCTACAAAGGAGACATATCTACTGAAACCTCCATAAAGAGAAGCAGCCAACCATGCAAGGATTTAGAGGGAGAGCAGTTCTGGCAGAGGGGTCAGCAAAGAGAAAGGCTCTGAGGCAGAACGGAGCTTAGCATGGGAGGGGAACCTGGAAGGTCGGCTGGCTGGACTCCAGTGAAGTGGGGCTGAGATGAGGTCAGAGGAGGGCAGAGGCCAGATCCCCCTGGCCTTCTAGGTCAGGGTGAGGCTGGCTTGTACGAGTGCTAAGGCTGACTCTGATTTAGCCTGAGGTCGGTGTCCCTCTCAATCCCGACTCATTTGTGGTCCTCTATATAGCCCGCAGGCTTGCTGAAAGTGCCCCACTTCCTTCCTCACAGCAGCCTCTGCGCAATCCGAATTGCATAGTGAATTTCCCTGTCACTCAGGAGCCTGGGCAGGGCTTGACCCCTAATTCGGTTACCAGGAACCAATCTTCCCCCACCTTCCTGCCCTCACCCGCACTGGGTCTCCGTCTCTGCATCTGTGAAGTGGCTGAGCGCGTCCAAATGATGCAGGCAGCCTTTCCACTTCTTTTTACCCATGGCGCCTTGGAGTTTGATTGATAGAGGATGAAGGGACAGCGGGATCCTGGCGAGAAGTGAAACTGAAAGAAAAAATTCCTCCTGGCTCTAGGGAGGCCGGCAGAGGGGGTTTGGAGTAACAGGCAGAGGTAGAGGAGGAGGGAGGTTTTTAGAAAGCTGACCGGGCAGGAGCTCTGTGACCCAGGCTTTCACTTCTCCTAAACACCCAACTGCGCCATGTGATGCAGGCCGGCGACTGCAGATAGGGCCAGTGAAAGGGGAAGCCGGGGGAGCCCAGAGTTTCTCAAGAAGCAGAGAGAGGGACAGAGGCTGAACCTGGAGGGAGCGCTGGAGGGGCCTGGGAGGGGAGTGGAGGCAGTGGGGGTGAGGGGGACAGGGAGAGGTCGAGAAGACGGCAGGGGCAGCAGGGTCGCTGGGGTAGAGGGAGCCCCCACCCCACCCCAGGGCAGGCCAGGTGTCATAAGGAGAGGGGACAACAGGAAGGGGCAACAGACGGGGAGGCCAAGGGGAAAGAGGAGGCGGAGGGGCTTCGAGGTGGAGCAGTCAGGGTGGCAGTGTGAAGCAGAGGGGGAGCACGGAGAGGAAGGGTTAGGGGTGGGGGAAGGGGAGGGGGTTGAGGATTAGGGAGGAAGTGGTAGAGCCCGGGTAGTGAGCAGAGAAGGACTAGAAGGGTAGGGCAAAAAAGGGAGAGGGGACAGGAGAGGAGGGTGGGCCAAAGCGGTGGGAGAGGAGAGCCGGCCAAAGCGGTGGGAGAGGAGGGCCAGCCTGTTGGGTGGGGGAGAGGAGAGGAGAGCCACGGGGGGCCCAGCACGGAGCCAGGATGCCCGCGCCGCGCGCCCTGGGGGAGCAGCCCCGCGTGCCCCGGGAGCGTCGGCCGCTGCTGCCTCGCGGCAGGCGGGGCCCTCGACGGTGGCGGCGGGCGGCGGGAGCCGCGGTGCTGCTGGTGGAGATGCTGGAGCGCGCCGCCTTCTTCGGCGTCGCCGCCAACCTCGTGCTCTACCTCAATAGCACCAACTTCAACTGGACCGGCGAGCAGGCGTCGCGCGCCGCGCTGGTCTTCCTGGGCGCCTCCTACCTGCTGGCGCCCGTGGGCGGCTGGCTGGCCGACGTGTACCTGGGCCGCTACCGCGCGGTGGCGCTCAGCCTGCTGCTCTACCTGGCCGCCTCGGGCCTGCTGCCCGCCACCGCCTTCCCCGACGGCCGCAGCTCCTTCTGCGGAGAGATGCCCGCGTCGCCGCTGGGGCCCGCCTGCCCCTCGCCCGGCTGCCCGCGCGCCTCACCCAGCCTCTACTGCGCGCCGGTCCTCTACGCGGGGCTGCTGCTCCTCGGCCTGGCCGCCAGCTCCGTCCGGAGCAACCTCACCTCCTTCGGGGCCGACCAGGTGAGTGGGTGGCGGGAGGCCTGCCCCGGCCGACTCCCGCGGGTGTGGAGGGAAGGAGGGCTGGCCCCCAGCGTGACCCGGCACACACCACTTCCCCTGCCTGCGCCTGGTTTCCTGAAGAAAGAGGGGTGCTAGCCCTTGCAGAACATGGCAACCGCAGTGGGAACAACCATGGCCGGTTTTTTTTTTTTTTGAGACGGAGTTTCCCTCTGTCGCCCAGGCGGCAGTGAATGGTGCCATCTCAGCTCACTGCAGCATCCGCCTCCCTGGGTTCAAGCGATTCTCCCGCCTCTGCCTCCTGAGTAGCTACCACTACAGGTGCCCGCCACCACGCTTGGCTAATTTTTGTATTTTTTTTTTTTAAGATGGGTGTCACCATGTTGGTCTTGAACTCCTGACCTCAGGCGATCCGCCCGCCTCCACCTCCCAAAGCGCTGGGATTACAGGGGTGAGCCACTGTGCCAGGCTGGTTGGTCTTCTTTGAGCTGCTTGTAGTCCCTATGCTAAGCACTTTCACTGCTTAACTCATTCAATCCTCTTCACTACCCAGGAGGTAGGAATTATTATGCCCGTTTTACAGAGAAAGACGCTGAGGGGTTTCATGGCATTAATCAACTTGTCCAAGGTAACCTGGAGAGCAGGTGGAGGAGCCGAGTCAGGGCAGCTGGACTCCGGGTCCCACCATGAGCCCCGTCTCGGTGTGTTATGGGGATGTGAGTGCAGGGCAGCAGCCAGCCAGCCTCTTCCCACTAGCAGAGCTGGAGGTTGTCAGGCCAACTTGCTCAGATGCCAGCTCTGCCCTTCACTAGCTGGAGGCACATGGGCAAATAGCTCAACTTCTGAGCCTCCCTCTGTTCCGCCTTGGACAGAGCATGGTATATAGAAGAAATTTAATACATATCTGCTCAGTAAATGAGTAAATGCCAACAACACGGCTCTATTTTGATAGCTGTGCCCAGTGGGATACTAGGCAATCATTTCGACTAAAGTGTAATAGTATCAAAATGACCACATATGGTGTGAATGAGCAAAAGCAGGATACAGGTCCTCGTACAGATAGGAGCACAGCCGCGTGGAAAGACGAGGTGTCCACGAAAGGAAACGAGAAAGACCGTCACAGTAGTACGGTCAGGACACTGGACACATTGCACTTTTCTCTTAATTGTCTCAGTTTTTTAAATGTTCTTTGATTGCATATGTTATACTCATAAAAGGGACATTTTTCAAGAGGATCATTTCATCCCATTGGAACCCACAATTCAGCACCCAGCAGTTTTCAGTGTCCTTGACAAGGAGTCACTTGTCCAGCTTGTTTAGGATCCTTTGATGATGATGACTTTGTGCCCCGGAACAGCCCTGGTCTTTTTCTTCTTCTTTTTTTTTTGAGATGGAGTCTTGCTCTGTTGCCCTGGCTGGAGTGCAGTGGTGCCATCTCAGCTCACTGCAAACTCCACCTCCCAAGTTCAAGCAATTCTCCCTACCTCAGCCTCCCAAGCATTTGGGATTACAAGCACCTGCCACCACACCTGGCTAATTTTTGTATTTTTTTTAGTAGAGACGGGGCTTCACTGCTTGGCCAGGCTGGTCTTGAACTTCTGGCCTCAGATGATCCACCTGTCTCAGCCTCCCAAAATGCTGGGATTACAAGCATGAGCCACTGCACCCGGCCAACCCTGGCCATTTCTTACTTGTTGACGTTTCTTCAGACCTAGAGACCCCCAATATTTGTCAATGGGAATCTCTTCCCTTAATCCTATTCTTTCATTGATATGCCACTAACACCCCCAATCCAGTACCCTTAACCTGTCCTTGACCCTACTGACCTCCAGAGAGCCTCACCCATCCAGTGCCCCCTGTGGCAAAACTGGTCTTCTGGAGGCCAGGCCACTGAGCAGAGCCTCTCATGGCACCAACAGTGGCAGCAGTACATTCTCCCTTTGGCTGGGCAGGAGCTTTGGGTGGAGCAGGGGCAGGCTGCAAGGCTGCCTGGTGAAGTCAGGACCTGACCCCAGGACAGTGCGGAAGCACCGAAATGGTATGAGGCAGGAATGGACATCACTGGATGTGAGTTCTTCAAAAATGGCTCTGGCTGCAGTGTAGACAGCGTATGGGTTAACAAGAGTGGATGTTTCACAACAGGGAGGAAGCTGCTGCAGGATTCAGGGGGGCAGTCAGATGGGGGATGTGGGGGCGGGTGGGACTGGTACCATCTGGCAACAGCTATACTCCAGGAGCTGCATGTTTCACACACTTGCTGGTTTCAGAAAGACCATCATCCATCACTCTCCACAAAGTGTCTGCTCGTTCCTAAAAGAGCTCATTTATATCCTGAATGGGCTGCCTGGTCTTCCCCCTTAGTTACAATAGTCATATTCATTTACTTCCAATTAATAAATTCAAGTGGCTGCTTCTAATGGGACCTATTTAGTTTTTCTGCTTGAAAGTCTACAGCAAGAATTATCAGCGAGCTGGCATGCCCTTCCCGCCCCATTGCCAGAAGGACCCTTCAGAATCTCCAATGGAATGCAGTTTTAAGTGCGTCTGTGTAGACTATGATTTTACATTTGAAAAGGGAAGAAAAAAACTTATCTTTTCCCCAATGCAACTACAGAAAGTAAAGTATGACAAAATCTCCTTAGCTAGTGGAGCTAAAAATCTCTAGGTGGAAGGCAGTAATGAATCCTGAGATTTGCAGGGGTATCGAAAGGGTGGCTGGTTTAGCAATGTAGAGAAGCATTTATTCTCTCCATTAAAACGGCCCCCAGTCCTCACTGCTTTTGTAAATGCAGATGCCCAGGTCCTGCCCCAGACCTGCTGAGTCAGGATCTGACACCTGGGTCTGCGAGATTTGGGGGCAGCCAGTGCAGCTGACCGGAGCTAACGGACCAGAAGGGGCCTGGGGCCTGGCTGTTGCTGATTGATCCAAATCCTGGGTAAAGATTTTCAGCCCATCTGCCCTTGCTGGGAGGCCTGAAAAAAATGTTTTTTTTCATCAGCCCGGAACTCGCTCTTGGGGCTGTGCCTTGGACCATCTCTGCCTTATATCAGAGGGACAAAAGTTGGATGAAAGGATGGGTCACAGTAGGCTTCTCTGCTTGCCTCTCCGAACTGCAGGAAATCCTCACTCACAGTCCTGTTCTTTCAGTAATGTGTGTACATCATTTTTAATAATGTGCAACAAAACAGAGATCTTTACTGGCTCTTTCTTCTGATGATAAAAGTAATGAGTAGTGTAGGTTGCTCAGTCAAAGACAAAGGGATAAATCAACCAGAAATGAACAAGTGGCACCCGAGACATCTGTTATATGGGCTTCTCTGTGACAATAAAAAAGCGATGTGTGTCATGGGTATGCAAAAGCAGCTATGCCAAATGTCCTGATCTTTAGCAAGTGACTCTCAAGAGAAGGATTCATTCATTCATTCATTCAGCAAATATTTATCCAGCATCTATTTACTGATCAGAGACTAGGAAAGTGTCAGAACACCCACCACTCACTGACCCAAGAATTGTCTCTGTAGGAGGGAGGGGTACGGGTACGGAGAGTGTCCCGGACCCCTTGGGCCCTCACAGTCGTCCCTTCCTGACTGGCAGGTGATGGATCTCGGCCGCGACGCCACCCGCCGCTTCTTCAACTGGTTTTACTGGAGCATCAACCTGGGTGCTGTGCTGTCGCTGCTGGTGGTGGCTTTTATTCAGCAGAACATCAGTTTCCTGCTGGGCTACAGCATCCCCGTGGGCTGTGTGGGCCTGGCATTTTTCATCTTCCTCTTTGCCACCCCCATCTTCATCACCAAGCCCCCCATGGGCAGCCAAGTGTCCTCCATGCTTAAGCTCGCTCTCCAAAACTGCTGTCCCTGGCTGTGGCAACGACATTTGGCCAGGTAAGGAGGGGCTCTGGGTGCAGCGAGCCTCCAAGCCTGGAGAAGTGCTGGACTGCTCCTGGGGAGGCCTGGCCCAGGTGCCAGACGTTCTGTTTCAGCTGCAGTGATAGGTTTATATGATGATCTGCTCCCCAGTGGGCTAGAGCTGCCCTCTGTGACTGAGAATGAAGGTCAAGGTTGTGGTGGCGGTGGTGGTATTATTGGAGGCCATCCACATATAGAATGTATGTAGATGGGGCTGGGCGCAGCGGCTATGCCTCTAATTCCAGCATTTTGGAAAGCCAAGGCTGGTGGCTGCCTTGATTCCAGGAGTTTGAGACCAGCCTGGGCAACATAGCGAAACCCCGTTTCTACAACAACAAAAAAAAATACAAAAATTAGTTGGACGCAGTGGCTCACACCTGTAATCCCAGCACTTTGGGAGGCTGGGGCAGGAGGATCTGAAGTCAGGAGTTCAACCAGCCTGACCAACATGGAGAAACTACATCTCTACTAAAAATACAAAATTAGTCGGACATGGTGGCACATGCCTATAAACCCAGCTATTCAGGAAGCTGAGTCAGGAGAATCACTTGAACCTAGGAGGCAGAGGTTGTGGTGATCTGAGATCATGCCATCGCACTTCAGCCTGGGCAATAAGAGCAAAACACCATCTCAAAAAACAAAAATTAATGGGGTGTGGTGGCATGTGCCTGTGGTCCCAGCTACTCGGGAGGCTGACATAGAAGGATCAATCGAGTCCAGGAGGTTGAGGCTGGAGTGAGCTATGATGGTGTCACTACACTCCAGCCTGGGTGACAGAGCAGAAATAAAAGAAAAACTGTGAGGCTGATCATCGTCTCAACAGTGCTGATGGTAATAAGGATGAGGATGATGGCATTAGTGTCTACATTAAAGGCACAGACATTGGCAATGGGGAGGACAGTGACATTAAAGGAGGGGATGATGGGGATGATGGTTCTGGTGAAGGTCGTTGGGATGCAATATGAATAATTGCACATTACCCTGTTACTACCTATCACAGAGTCTTAGGAACTCGGCCAGACTTGCTCCCGCATTGGCTGATATCCAAGGGAGGAAAGATCTGAATGACTTCCTTTTGCCCCTCACCTTCCTAAATTAAGTGTCTGTTTATGGGAAGCAAATCTGCCTCCAGACCTTGCAGCTAGTTACGGCTCCTGTCAACAGGATCTAGATGAAAAAGGTGAAGAAATTGCTTTCCTACAGGCTGGGCGTGGTGGGCTCATGCCTGTAATCCAGGCATTTTGGAGGCCAAGGCGGGTGGATCACCTGAGGTTGGGAGTTCAAGAAAATGCTTTCCCCAATCTGGCGTATTATTGCTTGAGGTTTGTAAGTATAGTTGTCGGGAGCAAAGAAGTGTGGTGGTTTTAATGATCTATCACTGCCTAACAATCCACACCAGAGTGCAGTGACTTAAATGACCTTTTTATCTCCTCTCCCAGTTCTGTGAGTGACCGGGCTCAGTCGGGCAGTTCTGGTCTTCGTGATGGCACTGGGGATGCAGTCGTCCGGGACCTGGAAAGGGCTGGAACATCTGAGTCTGCTCACTTACATGGCTGCCAGTGAATGTGGGCCGTTGGCCAGAGCACCTTGGTTCCCCTTCATGTGGTCTTACCATGTGGCTTGAGCTTCTCACATCACCTTGTGAGGGCTGCAAGAGGAGGGAGCATTCCAAGAATGAATGTTCGGTGGGGGAAGAAAGCAGAAGTTATGGGTCTTCTTAAGGCGCTTAAGAGGCGCTGAAGTCCCAGACCACCACTTCTGCTTCTTTCTAAGAGGTCAAAGCTGCCGCAAGGCCAGCAGGGAAACAACGGCTGGGAAAATAGACTCCACCTGTTGGTGGCAGAACGGCAGCACGCGCTGAGAAGGGTGGAGTTGATGGTGGCTGTCTTTAGAGATGACCACACTAGTATTATCCCTTTTGGAGTCTCAAAGGACGATGCAAGGGTCTCGGACAAAAGGAGGTCGGAAAGCTCCCAGGAAAAAAGGGCAAAGGGTAGAGGTTGCAGCAGTGACCGATCAATCCTGTCACCTACCTTGTCATAGCGGCAGAAGGTTGTCACGTGGACTGTTGAGGAGGATGGTCTCGGGACAGCAAGTGGGGGAGATTTTGGTGTATCCAGTCTGTGACACCGTCTCTCTCTGAGTCAGGCTTGGACTGGGACTCCCCTGGTTCCCATAGCGAATTGATGTTATGAGCCAAAAAAATCCCTTCTGACTCCTTTTGCCACAGTCTCTGGTCTTACTTCCCTCAGGACCCAGAGGGGCCACAGCTCTAGAGTGGAATGAGTCTTAGCTAGGCACCTTTGCAACAAAAGAGAGGATAGGATAATATTGGCAGTGGCAGTGCCAGCACTGAAAAAGAGTGATGGTGATGGGATTGGAGGCTCCGTGGAGAGGATGGCTTTGCTGACAGCAGTCACCTTACTAAAGGTGATGACAGTAAGGATGCTGGCTTTGGCAATGGTGGTGATGATGGTGGAGGTGATGCTAACAGCAGGGCAGAGGGGAGGAGGGCGCTGATTTCAGAGACGTCCCAATACTGGGAGGAGGATTCAATTAGGGGATGATGATGGAAGTGAAGACGGTGGCTGAGGCGGTGGGGAGGATTACGGCTGCTGTTTCTGTTTGTTTGTTTGTTTTTTGAGATGGAGTCTCGCTCTGTTGCCCAGGCTGGAGTGTAGGGGTGTGATCTCGGCTCACTGCAACCTCCACCTCCCGGGTTTGAGCAATTCTCCTGTCTCAGCCTCTTGAGTAGCTGGGATTACAGTCGCATGCCACCATGCCCGGCTAATTTTTGTATTTTTAGTAGAGACAGGGCTTCACCATGTTGGCCAGGCTGGTCCCGAATTCCTGACCTCAGGTGATCCACCCACCTCAGCCTCCCAAAAGTGCTAGGATTACAGGCATGAGCCACTGCACCCAGCCTTGGCCGCTGTTTTATCTGCTATCCCTGGGGTCCCACAGAGACCCTCAAGGTGCCCGCCTGCTGCCTGACCAGAGGTCTCCCCAGCCTGGGCCTTCCCCGCAAGATGACATCGCCAACTTCCAGGTCCTGGTGAAGATCTTGCCCGTCATGGTGACCTTGGTGCCTTACTGGATGGTTTACTTCCAGGTGAGCAGCCCTGCCCTTTTTCTCTGGGGGCCTGGCTCCCCAGTCGCCACCTGAATGGCCTCACACACAGAGGCCCAGGGCATGTGGAAAGGGGGAAAGCCGGGGAATAAAGCAAGTTGCTCCCCTGTACCAGCTAGCATTAGGCCTGGCACAAAGCCATCTCAGCAATCCAACTCCCTTGGGTGGCACAGTAAGAGGAACCCTGGAAGCGGCTTCCTCCTCTATACCACCTGGGGGAGTTGAATTACTGGGGTGGCTTTGTGCCAGGCTAGGTCCTTGAATAACTTACCCCATCTCTCTGGGCCTGTTTCCTCATGTGTGCAACAGGTGGCTTAAACGAGAGGCTTTTCCAGCTCTGCCGCATTCAGATTGTCTGACTTGGTACCGGAGGCCCAGAGAGGGTGTGTTGGTTGCCCGAGGCCCCACGGCAGGCAGGTCAGGGCAAGCTCTGTGTGTGGAGTACTTTCCAGCAGTGGTTCCCCAACCTGGCTGTGCTTCAGAATCACCTGCAGAGCTTTTAAAAACATGCTTTCTGTTTTAAAAACAGATTCCAAGTCCAACCTCAGGCTACTGAATCAGAATTGCTGGGGAAGTCTCTAGTTTAAGAAGACTAGACACTGTGTCAGGCTGGGTGCAGTGTCTCATGCCTGTAATCCCAGCATTTTGGGAGGCCGAGGCCAGTGGATCACCTGAGGTCGGGAGTTCAAGACCAGCCTGACCAATATGGAGAAACCCCATCTCTACTAAAAATACAAAAAATTAGCTGGGCATGGTGGTGCATGCCTGTAATCCAAGCTACTCGGGAGGCTGAGGCAGGAGAATCACTTGAACCTGGGAGGCAGTTTGTAGTGAGCCGAGATTGTGCCATTGCACTCCAGCCTGGGCAACAAGAGTGAAACTCTGTCTCAAAAAAGAAAAACAAAGAAAAAGAAAAACAAAGAAACTTTTCAAATGATACTGATACTCAGGGTTGAGAACTATTGCCTCCCACTCATCATATTACTCCCCAGTGGGGAGGTGTGTGTGTGTGTGTGTGTGAGATTGGTAGGAGAGTGGGCAGCAGCTTAATGTTAGCCCCCAGGTCATAAGGTCATTGCCGTCCATACCGCCTTCATAGGAACATTTGTTGGCACTCCCAGCCTGCTACTTAGAGGTGCACAGAGTATGTTTATGATGAGTCAGGGACGTGTGGTGGGGGGAGGGTATCCATGGCTGATGCTCGGTCATACCAGTCAGATACTGACCTCCTTCCATACCAGTTGGCAAACGGCTGCTACACAGAGCAGCCCACATGCCCTCCCCCGCCCCCGCCCTTCTTGTGGAGTCTCCTGGATCCCACTCCATTTATATAGCAACTAAACAGGCAATGCCTGGTACAGGAGGTGGCCCCTGGGCCCTGCTCCTGCAGCTGTGTCCGGAGCCACTCTGGCAAGTCCGTGTCTATGCAGTTCTTGTGTCAACCTGTGGGACTCAGCTTGGCTCCAGTGTCAGATGAGAACTCCCTGTGCGGGCAGCCATTATCTTTCCCATTGCCACAAACATTTATCCATGCTTGCTCTCTGCTGGGCCCTGGGGACACAAATATGAATCAGACCAGCTGTGCCTGAGCTCTGGGATAAGGCTGCACACTGCTCACAGGCCTGAGAGCAGAGCACAGGATGCTCCCTGTCCAGCCCGGCTACCTCGGAGAAAGGACGGTGGAAAGGTGACTTTTTCCCTGAGACTGGGAGAGGGGACAGCTGCCCAGCTGCCCTGTGCTACTGCTGAGGAATGCCACCCGGGAGCTGGGAGGGGCACGATTCTGTTCCAGCCTCACCCCTATCTCTTTTGGCAGATGCAGTCCACCTACGTCCTGCAGGGTCTTCACCTCCACATCCCAAACATTTTCCCAGCCAACCCAGCCAACATCTCCACGGCCCTGAGAGCCCAGGGCAGCAACTACACGGTGAGAGATAAAGCATGTGTTCAGCACCCAGTTCAGCCCAGGTAGTGGCTTCCTCTGAGAAGAGGAGGATGAAACTGCCATCACACTCTTCTTTCCTGGCTGCAAGGCAACCTCAGTATACAGGAAAAGCACCTGGAGGAGGGTGGACTTGTGCCACGGCACAGGCATCCTGCCAAGATGCTCATTGCTCAGAAGAATTCAGGCCAGCTGCTCGCCCCCATGCTGCTGCTCTGAAGCAGGCCTCACTGCCTAATTTGCACCCTAAGATCAAGCACACTCAGGCCCCTTTTCAGCTCTTCCTTGTCCCCTCTTTCCCTGGGACTCTTAGATACCTAGATCTCTGCCTTTCCCAGAACTTTCTAAACCAGTTCCTTGGCATGTCAGAGACTCATGAAGTGAATGATCTGCAGAGCTGGCAGATAAATGAGAAATTTGCAGTTGTACTCCATTTCCTTGCCCATGGCAGACATCACTAGTCCATCATGACTTTTTTTTTTTTATGCTGAACCCATGAATGTTCCACAATCAGCCACTACCAATTGATAAAAGTTAGAATACAAGAGGAACCTATTTGCCATCTCTATATAATCCCACTCCCTGGTTACATAGCTGAGGAGCCTGAGTTCCAGAGACAGGAAAGAGCTGAACCCCTGGGTCACCCGGGCCAGTCTAGAGTCCAGATCTCCTGACTGCAGTGGGCTCCTTCCACTCTGCTAGCCTGACTCTCATGACTTCCTCCTGCCCAGATCCCGGAAGCCTGGCTCCTCCTGGCCAACGTCGTGGTGGTGCTGATTCTGGTCCCCCTGAAGGACCACTTGATCGACCCTTTACTGCTGCGGTGCAAGCTGCTGCCCTCTGCTCTGCAGAAGATGGCACTGGGGATGTTCTTTGGTTTCACCTCCGTCATTGTGGCAGGTGTGTAGAGGGGTGTGGGGCAGGGGCCCGGACCTGGTCTGGGCTTGGGGGGGCTGGCTCCACCGCTGGCTGGTGCTGAAGTGGTAGCCAGTGGGCATCTTCCCAGAACTGCAGGCTGAAAGAGACCCTCCTAACTAATCCAGCCTCCCCTCATTCTGGCAGAAGAGGAAACTCAGGCCAAGAGAGGAACAGATATTTTCCCCAGTGAATTATACGCTCCTTGAAGGCAGAGATTTTTTTTCTTTTTTATTCACTCCTGTGAATCATGCACGAGAGCCCGCAATAAAAGTGTTGAAAGAATTTTGCACTTAGTGGCAAATGAAGACTTAAAAAAAATCCTCTTCCTTCCTCCATTTCAAAAGGATCTGAAGCTGTTGGCTGCAAAGTGGGGGGTGAGTGGGGGGTGTTCAGCTAAAGAAGTCTTTCACCTTTTGCACAAACCTGAACCCTTTTTACTTCATAACTTTATGACCCCGAAGTTACTCAGTCTCTGAGCTGCATCTTTAAAATGGGGATAGGTCTTTGGGAGGCTGAGGCGGGCAGATAGCTTGAGGTCAGTTCAAGACCAGCCTAGCCAACATAGTGAAACCCCGCCTCTATTAAAAATACAAAAATTAGCTGGGTGCAGTGGCATGCGCCCGTCATCCCAGGCTACTCGGGAGGCTGAGGCAGGAGAATCACTTGAACCCGGGAGGCAGAGGTTGCAGTGAGCCGAGGATTGTGCCGCTGCACTCCAGCCTGGGAGACAGAGTGAGACTCCATCTCAAAAAAAAAAAAAAAAAAAAAATGGGGACAGGTGTCATTCAGATCCTGAGCAGGGCTCTGCTCCCATGGAGCTCAGCCTGATGGGGGTGTTGGGAGGATTAAAAGAGATGAAGTTTGCAAAGCACTCAGCCGTGTGCCTGGATCACGAGTATGAGCTGGAGCAATGAAACCTCCATAAACGACATTGTATCGAAGGTGTGAAAACCAAACTAGATTTTTTTCCCAGCTATATCCTTACAGCACTCTGTCCTATTTTATCCTCACAATAATTCTGGGAATGGCATTCCTGCTTTTTGCATAAGGGAACTGAGTTCAGAGAGGTTAAGTGATTTGCCCAAGGTCACACAGCTAGCCGGGCTAGGAACCCTAGGCCTCTAACTCCGTGTTTATTGTTCATTCCATTAGAGCACAGCTATCTCCCAAGCAATGCAGGAGAAGGAGATAACATAGTTAAACTTGAAAACCAGGTTAGAAATGCTACGGAAATGCTTGACGTTGCAGTAGGGAAGTCGTGTGATGTGACGGAAAGTAGGTCAGCTTTAAACCAGACATACCAGGGCTCAAATCCAGACCTGACTACTGAACGGCTGTGCGACCGTGGGCTCGTTTCTTAACCTGTTTCACTTTCTTTACCAGGAGGGATGCATACCAAATGCCTAGCTCATAATGGGTTCTCCCTTAATGAGAGCTGTTACTCTTAGCTCTGAGCTTCCTAGCAGCCAAGACAAAAAGGGCGGAGTTGGTCAAATCTTGGCCTCCCCTCCACCCACTCCCCCGTCCCAGTCCAGTATTCTTTACCTTACCTGCTGCTGCTCTGTCAATCTTTGGCTACTTAATGAGTACCTCCCCAAGCCTATGTACAAGCTCTGCTGTGGGCTAAGCTGCCTGGGGTGGGCCTGACTGTAATTCCCCTCTGCTCCTGCACCAGGAGTCCTGGAGATGGAACGCTTACACTACATCCACCGCAACGAGACGGTGTCCCAGCAGATTGGGGAGGTCCTGTACAACGCGGCACCACTGTCCATCTGGTGGCAGATCCCTCAGTACCTGCTCATTGGGGTCAGCGAGATTTTTGCCAGCATCCCAGGTACCTCGGATACCCTCCCCTGCTCCTGCACCAGTGAGGGCTCTGCCTGGTGGCGCCTCCAAGTCTTGGGCTGCAGGGGTGCGGCCTCCATGGAGGAAGCATGGGGGAAGGCAGTGTTTTCCAACCAGGACGGCATTCACCCAGCGGGGATCTGTTGTTGTTAGCACCTGGTTCAAGTCAGCCAGTATGACAGACACTGGGACTGGGAGGTGAGCAAGGCACTTCCCACACCAGCTTTCCACGTGTTCCCCGAGGGTCAGGCTTTCCACACTCTGTGTCTTTGAAGTTGCTGTCGCCTCTACCTTAGACCGAAGGTGAACTCGTATTTCCCCTTCAATCCTGAGCCTAAATACCAAGGTCCTTGGGCAGAAAGGGTCCTCCCTCCCCACCCCGCGTTCATCTCTATTGTAGCACCTAGTACTCTGTGTCACAATAAGGCATTTCTTTTTTTTTCTTTTTAGATGGAGTCTTGCTCTGTCACCACGCTGGAATGCAATGATGTGATCTCAGCTCGCTGCAATCTCCACCTCCCGGGTTCAAGTGATTCCCCTTCCTCAGCCTTCCGAGTAGTTGGGACTACAGGCTCATGCCACAATGCCCAGCTGTTTTTTTTTTTTGTATTTTAGTAAAGATGGGGTTTCAATATGTTGGTCAGGATGGTCTCGATCTCCTGACCTCATGATCCGCCCGCCTTAGCCTCCTAAAGTGCTGGGATTAAAGGCGTGAGCCATCCTGCCTGGCCTTAATAATGCATTTCTATGTCCTACCCGCCCCACCCTCCCAACTCCCTTCCCCAGGCTGGGAGCTAGAGCTGCAAGGCTGGGCAGACCCTTCAGTCAGCAAAGGAGCAAGGGCTTCCTCATCTGCAGGCCCAGGGCTAGGCTGGGTCAGACATAAAGAGAAAACTGACCCTGGGTGCTCACTCAGATGGTGGGGAGAGAGTCATGCAAATAGTGAACCAGTGGAGTGCTGAGAAGTCAGGGCAGAGTGCCGTGAGAGCGCTGAAGCATGGAGGGAGGCGGGGAGGCGAGCAGGTAGGAGGAGGGGTCTTACAGGCAGAGGGAACAGCATAAGCAAAGATCCAAACCCTCGGGAAGCAGGAAGTGTGGGGGATAGGGCTGGAGAGACCTGGGAGGTGTAGGGAATGGAGGTCTCCAAGAGCTTTGTGGGCTGAGCCCCGCACTTTGGAATTTCTCCTGAAGGCGACAGCGCCCCTCCCTTCCACGGGGTTTTGGCCCCGAAAGGACTCCATCATAGATGCTTTAGACAGATCCTGGCTGTGTGAGGAGGTGAGGAGTCAGGGGAGTTTAAAAAGCATTTGCAGGGCCAGGCGTGGTGGCTCACGCCTGTAATCCCAGCACTTTGGGAGGCCGAGGCAGGAGAATCACAAGGTCAGGAGTTCAAGACCATCCTGGCCAACATGGCGAAACCCCAACAAAAAAAATATCCGGGCATGGTGGCACCTGCATGTAATCCCAGCTACTTGGGAGGCTGAGGCAAGGGAATCACTTGAACCGTGGAGGTGGAGGTTGCAATGAACCGAGATTGCACCATTGTACTCCAGGCTGGTAACAGAGCAAGACTCCATCTCAAAAAAAAAAAAAAAAAAAAATTTGTGGGAAATGACCAGGGCTGGGGGGGTTGGACCTCCAGGGCAGAGGGAACAAAGAGAAGGACATACATTTAGAATCGATTTAGAATAGATTTTAGAGGTTGTATCAAAATGATTTGATGATGTTGAAGGTGGGCAGAGAGGGAGGGGAGAGAGAGGAGGTAAAGATGGTGTTGTCACTGGAAAGAGACCCAGCGGGAAGGGGAGGAGGGGAGACAGAGCTAGTGGAGCACCCAGGTACAGGGGTCAGCCAGGAGCCAGGTGAGCAGGGCAGAGGGGAAAGCAACATTGACCCTTAGGAGCTGTCCTTGCCACCGAGTGGACAGGCATCCAGGGGAAGCCTTGAGGGCGATTTGGTGGGGAGAGAGTTGGGGGCAGCAGGTAGGGCCCGGGCCTGTTCTCTGCGCCTGCACCGGCCCCTGAGATCTCTGCTCCCTCTCTGCAGGCCTGGAGTTTGCCTACTCAGAGGCCCCACGCTCCATGCAGGGTGCCATCATGGGCATCTTCTTCTGCCTGTCGGGAGTGGGTTCACTGTTGGGCTCCAGCCTAGTGGCACTGCTGTCCTTGCCCAGGGGTTGGCTGCACTGCCCTGAGGACTTTGGTGAGTAGGGGAGCCTCCCTAGGAATGGGACATGGGTGGAGGGAGCTGTGTAGAGAAGGTGGCAACTGCTAAGTGTTTTGACTCTGGGCAGAATCAAGCAGAGGGCTAGCCTTGGGAGAATGGGGTTCTACACCCGGCTTGGCCAGTCACCCACAGCACAGCCTCCCTCCTTGGGCCTTTGTTTCCCCAACTTTTGAACTGAGTGGACCTCCAAGGCTCCTTCTGGCTTCTGGAACTCTGCCATTTCTGGCTGGAGGGTCACCTTTCTCACGGTATTTGTATTTCACACCCTCCTCTGAATAGCTGAAGAGGAATTGCAGGCACCCCTGGAGACCTTCAGGAAGCCAGGGATTAGCGGTTTTCTGTCCAGTGTCACAGCTCCTGCTGCACTGCCCAGGGACACTGGCAGGGACCATGCAGGACAGAGGATCCCTGTCCTGACTCAAATCCAACTCCTCCTTCCCCCAGGGAATATCAACAATTGCCGGATGGACCTCTACTTTTTCCTGCTGGCTGGCATTCAGGCCGTCACGGCCCTCCTATTTATCTGGATCGCTGGAAGCTACGAGAGGGCAACCCAGGGCCCAGCCTCCCACAGCGGTTTCAGCCGGGACAGGGGCTGAACACACCCCACTCCAGCCCCCTCCCTTCACTCCGCCAGACAGACAGAAGCAGTCCCAGCAGTGGCTTCCTTCTCGGTTTATTCTGTACCCAACATTGGAATGAAATGATTCCCATAAATAAGGGGCACGAGCCCTTCCTCACGACCATGGTCCATGACAAGGGGCAGGGTAGAGGAGGCCTGGGTGGGAGTCCTTTCGGGGCACCAGGCAGGGGACTTGGATTAAGCGCCAGAGGATGAGCAGGGGGCCAGGTGAGAGGCTCGGTGGGACCTCCACCCTCGCTGCCCCAGCTGATGGCTGCAGAGGGTCAGGAGCTGCCCCGGATCCTCTCCATGTAGTTGCGAAGCTCCTCTGGGTCCTTCAGCCCCATATCCTCACACACCCAGCGGATGTCCTCCTCACCCGCCACCAGGATGGACTGCACAGCAGGGGCCCCTGTGGGCTCCTCAGGTGGCTGGGCTGGAGGGACAGGCGCGAACGTCACGAACTCTACCCGCTTCCGCCGTCCCCCAGCCTCCTTTCGGGCCAGGGTGCTCGAGGAGCCAGTGGTGCCTCCAGGAGGGCCAGGGGCCAGGGTCGGGGCCTCCCCTCCTCCCCCACTCTCACAGGGGCAGCCTCCCTCCACCTTGGGTGGGCCAGAGGACTGCCTGTCCAGCTGGCGGCTCAGTTCCTCCTGGTCAGTGCCCAGCCAGACCCAGTTGTGGGGCTGGGGGGAGGTGGGGCCAGTGGTGCTGTCAGGAGGCTCTTTGCGCTGATAGCGCAGGACGAAGACCACACCATTGACCAAGAAGATGAAGATGGCCACACAGAAGATTCCCAGCAGGGCATACATGCCCAGCTCTAGGTCGGTGACACGCTGAGGGGCGGGGACCATCTCCTCCTCTTCTTCCTCCTCCTCCTCCTCCCTGGCTTCAGTCTCCTCCTTCCTGGCCTCCTCCTCTGCCCGCTCAAACTTGCCCCTCACGCCCATGCTGCCCCCGACATTGCCTGCTACCTGCCGTTCACCACCCATGGTGGCTTCTGTGGCTGGTGGGCTCCAAGCAGAGCTGGATGGGAGGGCAGGGGCCGGTGTGGAGGCAGGGGGCAGCCCCAGCCAGGCGGTGCCAGAGACCAGAGGCACACGGTGGCGGCCCCGGCGGCAGGACTCTGGCGGGTGCAGAGCCACATGCAGCGGCAGCCCCTCAGCGCCTGCCCCACTCACCACCACCCCAAGCTGAGCACCCTGCTCCTCAGCTGGAAGGACGGCAGCTGGCTCCTCGGCTGAGACGGACAGTCCCAGGTCACGGCGGTCGTACAGCTCAGCTGGGGCCAGAGTGTGATCAGAGAAGGACAGCCACAGGGAGAGGGCCACCTCCTGTGGAGCACACAGACACAGGCAGAGACAAGCGAGGGCACGCACGCATGCACAGAGAAACCACTCCCACAGAGACAGGCCACACGGAGGAGAGACCAGAGAGAAAACAGACACAGGCAGATGGACAAAACACAGGGAGAGAGGGGACGCGTGTCAATCACCTGTCTGCCACTCAGCCCCTGGGTCTGAGTTACTGGGAGGGTCCTCAGAGCCATCTAACCAACCTCCCACTGCCACACTCCAGCCTCTGCTTGATCACCTCCAGCCGCAGAGAGCTCACTACCTCACAGGGAAGTCAGTCCTCACTCTGAAAACCCTAAGGTAAGGGGTTGAGGTGCCAGGGTCCCCTTCCTCCCATCCCCATCTACCATGAGCCCCCATCTGGAGATGCTGACCTCATCCCCCCGACCCCCCAGCTGTCACCTGCTTTGGGGCGGGATGGGCTGACTGCGCCCAGCACGTGGCTGTAACCTCCCCGGGGTGGGTCTTGCCCCGGCTCAAGGTCAGCGAGATGCCCATCACTGGCTGCACCCGCAGCTCCAGCACCGAGACCTTGTCGTCTGTCACGGCCAGCGCCTGCTCCCCCAGGATGGAGTCAGACAGCGGGGAACGGACCTGAGGGTGGGAAGGGGCCAGAAGTGGGGGGCCTTCCACACAGATAGCCCCCATCCAGAGGGAACCAGTGCTCCCAATACCCTCATAGGCTGCTCTCTCAAGGTAGGGGGACCTTCTGCACAGGCAGCCCCCACCCATAGGGAACTGGGTGCTCCCAGCACCCCACAGACTGCTCTTCCTCCACTCTTTGCACCCTAGTGCATACCTGGACCCCAATCGCACACCTAGGGGACAGTTCCCTTTTCCCTTAAGACCTGGTCCCCACATTACCCACACCTTAGGCCTTCATAGCTAGAGGGCTCCCCTCTTATGTGGCCACCCCATTCGGAGCTCATCCCCAATCCCACTGCACTCAGCCTAGACCACACACCCCCACACATGCCCTGAGCTCTCCGCACTCTTCTCTCCTGCCCGTGAACATTCTGGGGGCCCCTACACCCTTCTCAGGGGGTCTGCTCTTCTGGTGGCTGGCTACTTACCTCAATGGAGGTGACCCCAGGCTCCCTGCCTACAAGGACGCGGCCGTCCTCCAGCAAGGCTACACGCGGGTCGAGCACGTGGGCATGCGGCGCCACAAGGTGGGACACGTCCAGCAGCCAGTCTGAGCCAAGCAGGTGTGTGAGGCGGCGGCCACCATCCAGCGGGTGGGCTGCAAAGGGGGCGAGGAAGCGCACGCCGGCGCGCTGGTACTGCAAGTGGCAGCCTCGGGCGCGCCGCTCGGCCTCATCTGCCGCCTCTGAAGCAGGTTCCACAGGCCTGCAGGGTGGAGGAGGCGGGGGGGCGGGGACAGGGACTGGCCATCAGCGCTGTGCAGCTCCAGCCTGCCCTGGGCCCAGCTGCTGGAGACCTCCAGCTCCTCCTCGGAGGCTCCTAATCACCAGTGGCTTCTGTTTTTCAAACGTAGACATCTGCCCCTCTTGGCGTCAGGCCCTTCCACATGCAGGCGAGCCGCCCCAGCCCACTCCTGACTGGCACTGTTCCTCAATCCAGACCACACCACTCTTGCTCCCAAAGTATCTCCTAGGGGAGATACTCTCTTATGGGGACCCTGGGCACGCTCACTGTCTGGAGGGCCTGGAAGCTAGATTCCAGAGGCCTGGGCTGCCTTGCCTGGGTTCTGGGGAGCCCTTTCCAAGGGTGTTCACTTCCTGAGCTCTGTGCCATCTTAGGCTCTGAGAGTATACCAGTGACTGGCATAGACGGACCCTGCTTTCAAGGGGCTTACATTCTCAGGGGAGGAGTGTGGAAAGGATGGAGATTAGGAAGTGGAGGGTGCTGGGGAGAAGTGAGGCAGGGAAGGAAGAGAGGGACACAGAGGTCAGCAATTTCACAGTAAGCAGTCACTGGTTGGGTGGTCCAGGGTGGAGGCGGGCAGAAGGAACTGCAAGCAACAGGGCAGTTTTCAGACCCCAGCTTGGGCCCATGGCTGTGTCCCTTGCGCCCTCTCCGTCCCAGTGTGACTCGCTAAGGCCTGCCAGCTTCCTCAGGCCTCCACTCACCCTTCGGCAGGGCCAGGTACCCTCCAGCCGCGGACCTGCTCAAGGGTGGTGTCCGTGAGCTCGATGCGCAGCGGTAGCAGTGGGGCCCACACGGTCAGCCGCAGTGAGGCCCGGAGCCGGCGCCACCAGAAGTCCACCCGCACCCCCCGGGCACCCCGGCTCTCCTTGCCAGCCACGAACACAGCATCACAGGCCTCAGACACCTGTGGGGGAGCAGAAGGCAGGCAGGCGGGCTAAGCCACTAAAGACAGGTGTGAGGCTGGGCCTGTGGGTGGCTCACGCCTATAGCCCCCTCCCTCTGAGAGGCCGAGGTGGATGGATCCCTTGAGTCCAGGAGTTTGAGACTAGCCTGGGCAACATGGCCAAAACCCCTTTCTACAAAATATACAGTGAATCAGCCACATGCGGTGGCTCATGCCTATAATCCCAGCACTTTGGCAGGCCTAGGTGGGCGGATCACCTGAGGTCAGAAGTTCAAGATCAGCCTGACCAACATGGTGAAACCCCATCTCTACTAAAAATACAAAATTAGCCGGATGAGGTGGCACATGCCTGTAATCCCAGCTACTCGGGAGGCTGAGGCAGGAGAATCACTTGAACCCAGGTGGCGGAGGTTGCAGTGAGCTGAGATCATGCCATTGCACTTCAGCCTGGGCAACAGAATGAGACCCCATGTCGAAAAGGAAAAAAAAGTTACAATAAATCAGCCAGCTGTGGTGGCACATGCCTGTAGTCCTAGCTACTGGGGAGGCTGAGGTGAGAGGATCGCTTGAGCCTGGGAAGCTGTGACTGCAGTAAGCTGGACTGCACCATTGCACTCCAGAGTAAGACTGTCTCAAAGTAAATAAATAGATTTTAAAAAGGAAAGAAAAGAAAGAGAGAGAGAAAGAAAGGAAAGAAGGAAAGAAAGGAAGACAAGCTTGGGCCAGAAGAGAGCAGCCCTGACCTCAGGCCATAGGCCGGGCTCCCACTGCGTTCAGCTCTGTGTTTCACTGGAATGCATGTTGCAGCAGGACGGCTGGTGAAGCTGCTGTTCTTTATTTAAGAAGATTTTACGGTAGGGGCCAATCTTTGAGTTCCCCTGGGGCTCAGTCGGGGAAACTGGTCATTGCATACCTGTCTTCCCCCTGGCAGAGCAGGGGTGTGAAGCCATAACTCTGGCTCCTTATTCGTGCTGGCCTTTGACACTGCTCCTGGAGCCACCTGGCAACCAGCTACAGCTAAGGAGGCAGAGGTAGGGCAAGGCTGAGCTCCCCACCGAGAGCCCTCCAGCGGGAACCACACTCATTTGAGCAAAGGGTGCCATGAGTGGGGAAAGGCACTTCCTCCATTCAGGTGGCTGGGATTTGCAAACACGCGGGTTCCATGCTTCCCCTCCTAGAACTTCAAGAGAAAATTGCCCTACTCCATTTTTTTTTGGCTTCACAATCTCAACTAATAATAATAAATTTTACCATTATATAATTATTACATCATATGACAGCAGTAGCTGATGTTGTTTCAGCTCCTGCTATCTGCCAAATACTGTCTTAAAGTGCTTTTAATTCTTTTTTTGTTGTTTTGTTTTGATATGGAGGTTCACTCTTGTTGCCCAGGCTGGAGTGCAATGGTGAGATCTTGACTCACTGCAACCTCCGCCTCCCAGGTTCAAGCAATTCTCCTGCCTCAGCCTCCCCAGTAGCTGGGATTACAGGCATGTATCACCATGCCTGGCTAATTTTGCATTTTCAGTAGAGATGGGGTTTCTCCATATTGGTCAGGCTGGTCTTGAACTTCCAACCTCAAGTGAACAGCCCACCTCGGCCTCCCAAAGTGCTGGGATTACAGGCGTGAGCCACCGAACCTGTCCTGCTTTTAATTCTTACAACAACCCAAAGATATGTTCCCATTTTAAAGTTTAGGTACAAGGCTCAGAGAGGTTAAGAGACCAGTCCATGATCACCCAGCTGGTTGACAACAAAGATGTGTTTCAAACTCAAACCTTCTGCTCCCAAAGTACATGCTCTCAACTGTATCAGGCCAGCTCGTTTGCCAGTGCAATAATGAGCGTGAAAGTGTCTAAGGTTGGGGGGGGGGGGCTGTTAGGGTTACGTAGCTCCCACTTGACTCAGGAGAGAGGTAGCTGGAACAGCAGAAGTTGAAGCTCTGGTTCCTCCCATGAGGTTTCTGGTCTCAAGAAGAAGCTGTTCTCTTGGGGACACACATGAGGAAGGAGGAAAGGTGTGCGTGTGTTAACTGTGCCCACACAAATGCAGAGTCACGTGAGCTGGGGACCTGCCACTCACCTGCAGGACCTGTGTGTTGGCCGACTCACAGCCGACGTGCTCTGTCACCTCCACCAGGGCCCCCCCGCTGTCCACGGTAACAAGGCGCACGGGGACATGCTGGGGTACTCCAGTCAGTGGGGCTGTATTCACCAGCTCCTCAGCCTGGGGGGTGGAGGAGGGGCTCAGCCCCAGGCCCCTCAGCTTATGGGGCTCCTGGGACTTGGCCTCCAGCCTTCCCGGGCAGAGAGGGAGGTCTCCTTACCTTGGCCAGTGGGATAAGAGCTCTGATATCCCGCTCCGACACCAGGATTTCCCACACCATTTTGTCCTTCTCTGCTTCAGGGGCCTGGCCTGGGTACTCCAGCTGCCATGTGACAGGGCGAGTGACCGCTATGCCCCCGCCAGTGCTATTCTCCACCACGAAGTCCACCCATAGGAATTCAGACTGTTCACGGGGGGTGCTGGCCAGAAGAGAGAGAAGCCAAGTGCTTGCTAGCTGCCAGGCATGGCCTCAGCACTTCCTGCATTCGCGATTATCCTCGTTTTACACAGGAGGAAACTGAGGCACAGACATTATGTAGCTCACTTAAGAACATGCAATAAAACGTAGCGGGGCTTGGATCTAAACCCAAGCATCCTCGCTCCAGACCCCAAGCTCTGACCCGTTCTTGGCCTCTCTAAGATCCTTGCAGCCACTCACCACCTCCCACCCAGCAAGCTGGTTGGCTTCCCTGCCTGCCTGGACCCTCTTCACCCAGACTTCCACTTTCCACAGCCATTGAGGTGGCATGAGGACGATTCACTTCCAGGTCCCAGAACCAGTCACTTGACCCTCTAAATGATAAGCTTCCTTTGGTCAAACAAAAAACTATGTGCCGGGAACTGTCCTGCGTGCTTGATATGCGGTACCTTATTTCATTTTCGAAAGCACTAAAGGGATGCATTATGATTCCTGTTTCACAAGTGAAGAGACTGAGGCTCGGGTCGGGGAATGTTAACTGGCTTGCCCAAGGTTTTGCCCATTCCAAGAGCATCAGAACCAGAATTCAAATGGGCTACCAAGTCTGGGCATGAATAAGAAGAGTTCGCAAATATTGAGAACTGCAGCTGGGCTTTTTGGGGAATGTGAATGTCCCAGAGAAAGGATCATTTGGTGGAAGCCGGTGCGGGGGGTAGTGGCTATGAGGGCTATACCTGGGGGACAGGATTGGTTATATCACTTAGAATAAGAATCACAGACACTTGCTATGCCTGGCACATGGCTGGGCTGGGAAAATAGTAGCTGGATGGATGAATGAATGCGTGGATCATGCCTGCTCTGCGCTGCTTTCTTGAAAAGGTCTGTCCTTGGGTCTGCTCACCTGGGGATCTAGAGGCAGCACGGCAGTCACCAAATCTGCCCACCTCCACTCTATAACCAGCCCTCCCTCCCTTGCCCCCTGGATGGAGGGAAACTACCCACCTGGAATCTGGCTCTGTGGGCCCAGCACGATGGCAGGTGATGAGGGTGGTATGGTGCTTGGAGCCCTTGAAGCGGTCGAGCTTGGCGGTCCAGAGCGTGGGCTGGGCTGGGCGGGCGGCTGTCACATGCAACCCCTTCTTCACCTTGATTCTGAGGAATAAGAGGGTATAGGCTCTGGCAAGGTGGATGCTGAACTGTAGGCTGGACTGAAGGGGGAAGACAGGGGGCCAAAGCCGCCTGAACTCCCAGGCTCCAGTCTGAATCTCCTCTTCACCATCCTCCAACCCAGAAGGACCTCACCTCAGTACAGCTCACACCTTACAGCTCTCCCCCACCCAGAAACCACTTACGCCTCCCCTCTGCCCATAAGGTCAAACCTTAGCCTGGCATTCGGGGGCCCTCCAGGGTCTGGTCCAGCCTTACCTTCGGCTGTAACATCTCTCCACGCAATCTCTGCTTCAGCTACACACAAGTTCCTCCCCACATACACAGCACCCATTCCTGGCTCCAAGCCTCTGCCCAGGCTGTGACCATCAGTCTGCTCTGCCCTTTACCTTCCTTTACCTGCTGATGCTTTAAGCCTCCAACAACTCACAGACTATTTCCTTTGGAAAGCTGGGAAGAATTTCCCCCTTACGGCACCCACTGACCCAAGCCTCTGCGGCATTTTGGACCTCCCTCAGCGCATACACACCCACATGCCTTCTAATCCAATTGATGCCTACCCAGCTCCCTTCCCTACCACTGTGGGCCACTTTCTGCCAGATGGGGACTGGGCCTTGCTCATGTTTGGATCTGCAGAGTGGAGACACAGGGCTTGGCAGGCTGTAAGTGTCTAGGAAAGATCTGTTTAATAAGAGTGTGCACAGGAGGGCGTGGGAGATGGGGAGACACAGAGACGGGACACACACAAACCCACGCCAGGGGCTTGAAACCAGGTGTAGGTTTCAGAGCCTGTCCGCAGACCACTCTGCAGCCCCCGGGAAAGGTCTCATTATAAAGTGAGCCAGTCCCAGTCCCTCACCCTGACCAAGCCCAGGACTAGCCTGCCTAGAACTCAGGCTTCTTCTCAGAATCCTAAAGCCTGAGAGAGGCCTCTCCCACGGACTCCTGTGCTAGACTCCAAAAGCAAGTCACACTCTGCAAGTCCTTGCTGGGTGAACTGGGTAGGTAGGTGGGGGCTGCTTTAGGGGAACTTATTACAGAAAATGACACAAAGAATGAGGGCCTTCCTGTGGGGAAGAGCAGCCTCTGTCCCAAGGCTAGGGACCTGCTAGGGTGGCTAGGAGGGAGAGAATGCAGGTGAACGTGATTGGGGCAAATATCCCTCTCTGGAGCACTGGACTAAGAGCCCACGCCTAGTTACCGCATTTTCTGGTTTCTAAGCCCTATGCGGGTTCCCCTCCCTGGAGCCTTGCAGTTGCCCTGAAAGTGGACCATGTTAGCCCCACTGGACAAAGGAATCTCAGGGAGGTGCCAGGAAGAGGGGCAGCTTCCTACTTCTGATTCTAATTCTAGGGCTGTGCCCATCATGGGATCCCACCATGCACAATCACAGCTCTTTACCTGGAAGGAATCTGGTGGACACATGTTTTGCAGAGGTCAAGGATTCCAGCAGACTGTGAGAGGAGCAGGAGCCATCCCTAGTTTTCCTGCAGAGGTTCCTACCCTCACCCATCCCCATGGCCCAGTGCTCACCGCAGGGTCAGAAGGCTGGCTGTGAAGTTGTGCCGAAGCAGGAGGGTGGCACTAAAGAGTTGGCCGGGCCGCACTGGCACGTCGGGCACCCGCAGAGTCACAGCCTCGTCCAGAGGTACCTCCCGGTACTGTGGGGGATCTGCCGAGCGCAGCTCCACACCCCCCACTGGGAGGGCCTGCTCCCCAGGGTCGTTCTCCCCACCGGGGCCACAGCTCCCCGGGCCCTCAGCTGCAGGCTCAAGCGTATAGGCCAGCTCGGCCCTTGTGGTGGAGCCTTGGGAGAACCAGTGCGAGGGAAGCTCCAGCTCCACCACGCAGGCACCCAGGGATGGCTGTGAAGACATGACAGCAGTAATTGACATGCGGGTGGGGGCCGGAGAGGAACAGGATTCCCAGCACCCATGGCAGAAAACCCAGAGCTGGAGGGGCTCGTGAAAGGGAGGGCCAGCTTGGTGACACAGCAAACTGGCGACATGGCCGGGGCTTGAACCAGGTCTAAGTTTTAAGAGCACATCCGCAGATCACTCTTCGGCCCTTGGGAAAGGTCTTACTACAAAGTAAAACTAAGCCAACCCCAGTGCCTCACCCTCACCAAGCCCAGCACTAGCCTGCCTAGAATCCAGTCTTCTCAGAATCCTAATGCCCAAGAGACGCCTCTCCCATGGATTCTTGTGCTAGACTCCAGAATAGTGGAAATAGCAATTGTAAAAGTAATACTAATAATTATGCAAACATACTGGCTGAGTGATTACTCTGCCATAAGCTTTCTGATATTCATCCCATTTATTTCCTACTCCAATTTCAGATGAGGTAGGAATTATTACCCCATTCTTCAGATGAGGAAACTGAATCTCAGAGAGATTAAGTTACTTGCTCAAAGTCACACACCAAGGAGTGAACTCCCCTTCGGACCCTAAATAACCTTTTCACAGCACTGAAAGTTAGTGAGGCAGAAGGGGAGTTGGGTGGTCCACAACCCCCACCCATCCCAGGAGTGGGGCTTCCTCTCTGCCACGAGACCACCACCTGGCTGACGCAGCAGCAGGACCAGCCAAGGTGGGGCCTGTCCACTAACCTGGAAGCGGCAGGCTCGGTGAGCAGTGCCAGCAGGGTGTGTGGCATGGAGCCGGGCACAGGGCAGGCTGCCAGACCCTGGTGGCCAATCCTGTCCTTTGAGGTGGAAGAGAACCCGGGCGTGGGGCTCTGCTGGTGTCACAGTTGCTTCCACTGAAACAGCCCGCACATCCCATGGGACTGGCCGTTGGTGGGGCTCAGTGACACGAGGGGGGACCACCTAGAGGGAGAATGATAGGGCTTAACAAAAGAGGTTTCAGGGGAAGATCTAGGAAGATGGGATCCCAGCTTGGCAGAAGAGAACCTTCATGGGGACTCAGTGTCTCCCTCTGGAATATGAGGATCACTGCAGGGGCTGGGGAAGACTCCCAAGCCATACCCAGCAGACCTCAGGTCCTGAGTCCCGTTAGCCTGAGAGTCCCTGGTGCCCCCTCCTTACCTGCTGAGTGGCAAAAGGTGGGTAGGAGGCCCGGAGAAGTGGCTGGGCCCTGGGCCAGGGCTGCAGGAGCAGAAAGGTCTCAGATCGGGAGCTCAGAGAGGAGTTGGCAGGTGGGTAGTGGTCCACCTGCTGTACACGGAAGTGCTCAGGGGCGTCTAGGAGCTCCAGGGCTGCCGGCAGGTAGACAGGGTCCAGGGGAGCCTGGCCACCGTCCACTGAGGAGGGATAAGAGGGAGAGATGATGATGGCTCCAGAGCTGGCAGGGGCTGACCTAAGTGCCATGCTGGGGAACAGTGGTTGTGGGCAGGGGAGGGAGAAAAAGGCTGTAATGTCCCTTTTCCTCTCACCACCATTTCACAGATGAGGTCACTGAGGCCTAAAGAACCTCACACAGGTAGTATGTAGCAAAGCCAGGATTTGAATCTGAGTCCAGGACTGGATGCTTCCCAGCCATTCCTTTTCCTTCCCACAGACCTTGGCCTTCTCTCCAATGCAGCCTTCTCCATGCCTCCTTTTCCCCACTCCTCCCCTCTCTCTACTCGCCTCTGATACCAAGGCATTTCTGGGGGACAGCTCTCCCCAGACTGGACTAATGTGGTAAAAGATGGCAAAGAAGTGAGCTTTCTCTGCCCTGAATCCTTGGCCAGGCTTGTGGGCCATCCACCCCTCCTCCCCCATCGTTGCTATGGCAACCTGCACCACCTTTCCAAGCTTGCTCCCTTCGTCCCCGTACTGACTGGTATCGAATGCAAGTGTGGGATGGGTGCGTGCAGAAGGAGGTGGGGAAGAGGTCTGCGAAGCCACTTGCTTGCCCTGGGGGTGGGGTGGGGACCATGAGCCTGGGGAGACGACCAGAAGGACAAAGGACCACTAAGGCCATATTGGTTTGCACTATGAACTCTAACAATAGTCAGCATTTTTTGAATGCTATCTGCAGGGGTGAGGATTTAAATATTATATGTGTATTAACTCTTTGAGTCTTTGTAATAATTCTGTGAACCAGGTTCTATTATGATGAATCCCATTTTTTGGACATAGAAAATTAGGTGGAGAGGTTAAGGTGCTTGCCTGTGGTTCCACAGCTGGAGGGTAGAGGAGCTGGAAGTCCATTCCAGGCATTAGCCACTAGACCACCCCTTGTCTCCACCTGCCACCTCTCTCCCCACTCTCCACTTCAAAGGTGCACCCTGCAGCCTTCACTGCCTGGACTGCCTCTCCTTTCCTCCCCTCTGCAGGTGGCTCCTCCCTCCTCATTCAGGGCCAGGAGCGAATACTGCCTCCTGAAGGAAGCCCTCCTTGGTGCTTTCCCACTAGTCTCCTGTCTTTTGCAACCCTGGGTGCCTCCTCTGGAATTAGTCATCTTCCTATCAACCAGGGACCTTGTCTTGCTCATCCTGGAATTCCTCCAAACTGGGAAGCTCTCCCTAGAGAGGACTTCCTGGGAGCCTGGAGACCTGAATTTAAAAGGATGAAACTTGGGTCAGTCATTGACATATTGACATTTGGTTTCTCATCTGTAAAAGGGGCAGGAGCATTAGGTGACACTGGACAGGGGAGGGCTGTGTCACTATGGAGCGCTGTCTGGAGGGAGGAGGCATTATTCCTGCTGTGTAATGGATTTGACAAGGTTTTCCTTCTCTCTGTTAGGAATCCCACAGGGTCCCTCGGGGTGGGGAGCAGGTGGCTGAAAGCAACCCCACAGCTAGCTCCCTCTCAGCACCACAGCTGGACTGTGGGTCAGGGGTGGGGGAATTGGTTTCAACCTCCTTCCTGGCCCTCCCCACCAAGGAGCATATGCCTGAGAGCTCTCCCTGCCCCCTGCCCGAAGCATAACAGGTGACTACTGCTCCCTGGGGGCAGCCACTGGCTTCAGGTTCGCCTCCCACTCCATTGCCTCCATAATTATAAGATGCTCTTAGCCCGACTCCCACGGACTCCCATCACCCAGCGCTGGGCTCTGTCGGTGGGGAGGAGGGCAGAGAATGTTTCACTGTCCGTTTTCTGTGGCATCCTTTGCCTTGCAGCCACAGCCGGCTCCCAAGCCCAGGCCAAGGGAGTCTGACCCCCACCCCGATGCACAGGAAGTTGCTGCCCTTTCTTCAGTGACAGAAATCTTCCCAAGGGCTCTGGAAGGCAAGGATGAGGCATCCCTGGAGGCGCCAAGGTCAGGGAGCCCCTGGGGGAGGGGTAGGAGGGGCTTGCATATCTCGCAGGTCCCAGGCAAAGGGACTGCTTTCCACTCCCGAGGTGGGGTGGGTTGGTGGTAGGGCAAGGCGGCTAGGAGGGTGCACCGCTGCAGACCACAGATGAAGGAGTGGGGGTGACGCTGGGGCGCCCGGGACCCAGGCCGCCAAGTTGGATGGCCGGGCTGAGGGACCCCTCAGAGACAGTGTGGAACCGGGAAGCCCCTGCGCCAGGCTGCCCGGGGTCAAAAGGAGTTGCCGAGTCGTGCCAGGAAGGAAGCCTTAGAGGCGAGCAGCTGGGACAGGTTCCCGAGGTCAAGACCTCTCCGACCCTCAGGGCGCTGCGGGGAGACCCGGCTCAGGGTTCACTCCGAGAATCCGAAGGTTCGTGGCTCCCGGGCATCACTTGCGCCCTCTCGGCCCAGCCAGGCCAGGCCGCCCCCCGCCCTACGTCCCCCGCCCGGCCCTCCCCTATCACTGACCTCTTACGACTTCCAGGGCGAGGGCCACAAGGAGGCAGAGCCAGGGGCCGTAGGGCCCCCCAGGGGCCGCTGCCGCGCGCCCGGCCATCCAGGCGCACATCCTTCCCACGGAAGGCGGGCGGCTCAGGTGGGCCCGGTCCCGCCCGGCATCTCCCGCGCCCGCTCCGCGCCGGCCCCACCTGGCTCGCTGTGTCCCCGCCGCCGCCGCCGCCACCCGCCCCGCGGCTGCAGTTCCCAGACAATGGAGCGGGAGCAGTGGGGTGGGAGGGAGCGAATCGCAGCACATGGGCTGCCCCCTCCGCCCCACCGGGTCCTAGTGCCCTACGGATCCCCAACCCCAGCGCGCTCCGGCGACCCAGGTCGGGAAGAGGGCCACGTGCCTGGAGGCAACAGAGGGGACTGCCTTTGCCAGGAGGGACTCGGTGAGTTCTGTGGCTCCCTCTCAGAAGCTCCTGACCAGGGAAGAAAAAGCCACTTCCTCTGCCTCACCCCCACAAGCAGCTCACCTGTGAAGGCATCTGACACCTGAATCAGAACCAGAATTCAGGGGCATATGGGATGGGAGCTGCAGGGACAGGAGAGAAGGGAGGGGGCCAAACGGGCAGGCGCCAACCACCTGAGCCTGCCCTGACAGAGCCCTGGGCCACCGCCATGGAGGAAGGGCTCTAGGTGTGGGCAGCTCTAGTCTCCTGCCCAGCCCCACCTGGGGAGCGGACTTCGGAGGTTGCTCAACACTCAGGAGGGAAGGCCGGCCTCAGGGGTCCTGGCAGGCAGTTTGGGGAGAGGCCCAGAGCAGGGGCCCCAGCTGCACACTCTCATGGCCTGGGCAGCTTACAAAGAAAAACCTTTTGCCCTCTGCAAAACTGATCCAGCCTGTGGGCCAACTAGGAACCTTGGTGCAGGAAAGTCCTCAGCTGGGTGGTGAAGGGGAGCCCCGTCTCCCCAGCAAGCACACACATTTCCAGCAGTGCTTGCCCTTCCTATGTTTTGAAATGGATGCATGCCTTCCTCATTCCTCCTGCTGCTGGAGGGAAGGGTACCTGGTACCAGCCTGCCTTTTCAGCTTTCCCCTTTGCCAGCTTCACACTGCCCCCACAAGGAGAAGTCGGGAGGCGGAGCTGAACTACAGAAATGGGTCTAGCAGTAGAGGAGACACTGAAGCAATCCAGACTTGGAGTAAATACATTTTATTCAGAACAAGATAATAAAATAGCGTGCACTTTATTTAAAACCAACCAAGCGCTGATAAAAATATATATCACTGCAGCTGTGATTCCACATCAAACCTGAACAGTAAGAATTGGGCATTTACTCTTCACATCATGTGACAGGCCTGGCAGAGGAGGACACCCACCTCCACCAGAGCCTCAAAGGAAGAAGTGGCTCCTGACCACCAAGATGGGGCACCATGGTGGAAAGGGGCAGCTGGCAGCTCACCCTGCTCTCCGCAGACCACTCGAAGGAAGAGGAGCTGCCTGCGTTCCTCCTGGGCTGTTGGGGCGAGCACTGGTCAGCAGCCCCTTGTCGGTTGCAGGGAGTGGAGCGACGGGAGAGAATTACATGCAGTTGTGCAGACAAGAAGGTGGGTGGGTCCTCCTTCCTCCTTCAGGGTCTCTGAAACCCCCACAGGGCATATGATGCCCGGCAAGGTCCCACTTGCAGGCACATGCCTGCAAAGCAGCAGCCACCTTTGGCTTTGGCTGACGGGGAATCAAGATTCTGAGAGTGACTGCTCTTTTCTTGACACACAGCAGCCACAGAGCACTTTCCTACAGACGGTATGGCAGCGGGCAAGCAGAGGGCCCTGCTGGCTCGGATTAAGGCACTTATAACAGACACAAGGTACATCCTCCTCTCCCCCCGCAGCCCCCGCAGGCTTCAGGGGACCCTGTTTCTCTCCCCCCACTTTATCCTCAGGTCCCATCACCCCTGCCCCTTCCCACTGCTGGGCCATGAAGAGGACAGGAGCATGCCTTAAAGGACTGTGGTTTGGTGGGAGTACAGTAGGAGGAAGAGGAAAACAAGAAGGGAGCTGGAGACTGGGCCAGGGAGCAACTTCAGAAGGACAGGAGAGCAAGAGCCAAGGCAGCAGCAGAGGGAAGCCAGTTCAGTCACAAGAGACCAATGGCAGTGATGTTTGCTGGCGCAGATGCAGAAGCCAGAAGGGAGGCCCCTCCAACCTTCCCTGGCGAGGCAGGCTGGAAGCAGAGAGTGGGTAAGAGAGCCAAACCCAGACAGAGAACCTCAGAAGACAGGGCTGAAAAAGGACTGGTGAGGGGAATGGCCTTTCTCTTTTTCTCTTGGCTAGGCGGGCTGGGGCAGGGATCAAGGTTCCGAAGGTTCGGAGACAGGGCAAGAAAAGGGCAGGGGGCTGGCAGGAGGGCTGTGTGGCCCTGAAGCAGCTCAGCTCTTTGGTATGACACAGGGAGTGCGTGGGGCATCCTGCTCACTCCTCCTCCACGCTGCGGGCCCCCTTGGCTGCTCGCCTCTGGCGCCAGCGCAGCTCCTCCACCTGACGTTCCAACCCTCGCACCTTGGCCTCAAGTTGGGCCCCAGAGGCCCGAGAGCCAGTGAGCCGGCTCAGCAGGGCGTAGAGGATCAGCAAGGCCAGGAGTAGCACGGCCCGGGTGGAAGGGTCAGGCACCGACCTCACCAGGGCCACAAAGCCGGCCAGGAAGATGACAAGCTTCAGGCCCCATAGGATCCGCCCCAGCAAAGCCAAGACCAAGCCGAGGAGCAGGGACACCAGCCAGTAGATGACCAGGGCCCCTGCGCCCCACAGCAGGAAGGTCTGGACCTGGTCAGGGCTGAGCTTCAGGCCCTGGGTGAGGTAATCACCTGGAAGCCAAGAGAATCACAGAGTCAGCCAACCTGGAGGAGTGGTGAGGGGAGAGTGGGGCCAGAGCTAAAAGGCTGGGAGGTACTAGCCACACTGCAAAGGAACAGGCTGTCCCTGCGGACTTAGAGTAATAGGGGTTGGACTCCGCTCTGATTCTTGCTGGCGGAGACCTTGAATAGATGACTAGCTTTTGTTGAGCTGCAGTTTCATTTACTAAACGGGAACAGTTCTACTGCCTCCCTGGGCTGTGGCCGGCAGTTTAATGAGAGACTACAGCTCAGCATGATGCCTGGTAGGAAGCGAGCAACGGGCACATGGTGGTGGTGGCGGTAGTTCTTTTTTGGGGGGGGTCTGGGTGGGACAGGGTCTTGCTTTGTCACCCAGGCTGGAGCATAGTGGTGTGATCTGGGCTCACTGCAATGCCTACTGGGTTCAAGCGATCCTCCCACCTCAGGTCCCAAGTAGCCGGGACCACAGACACCGCTACCATGCTTGGCTAATTTTTTTTTATAGAGACAAAGCCTCACTATACTGCCCAGGCTGGTCTCGAACTTCTGGCCTCAAGTGACCCTCCTGCTTTGGCCTTCCAAAGTGCAAGGATAACAGGTGTGAGCCACCACACCTGGCCATGGTAGTTCTCGGCTTGCTATTAGGCCATGTCTGTGGAAACCTGGGAAGGGTAAAGCAGCTTGGGGAAAAGGCTAGACCCCGACAAAGATGAGCTCCCACAAGTAGCAAAGTACAGGCAAAGCTCTGGCTGACTACCCAGTGCTCCAACACTTACCGGCTAGCCCCAAGGCATTCAGCAGCTGTGCCGCGATCCCAGACAGAGCAAAGAAGGCCACAGAAATGGCTGATGACATGGCCCACATGACTTGGGACGATGACTGTGGAAACAGCGTGGAGTGAGACCGTAATTAACAACACTCCTTGCCTTCAGGCCTGATCACTGTTGTCCGGGCAAGGACTGCGGGAATGTCTCAGACCTGTTTCTCACCCAGTGGTGACGGGCCTTGGGCCTGGCTGAGGGGTCCCTTCCACATCCACCTTCTAGTGGTGGCCAACAGGCCATCTCTCCTTCCTGAATGGGAAACCGGGGCATCTGGGACTTAGTTTAACTGCTTTGCTGGGATACTCTGGAGGGAGTAGTATGTGTACTTGTGTGTGAATGACAGAGACAATCAAATACTTTCAGTAGTCACCCTATAAAACTGGAGCCCTGTTAGCTGTCCAGGGAGTCATGAAGGTGCGTGGAGAACATCTGTAAAGGGACAGGATGTTTCAGTGAAAAAAGAGCCTATCAGCTAGACTAGATTACAGATTTAATAAATGACTGCCTCAGCCCTTCGGTCCAGCCTTTCAAAAGTATGTGAAACCATGCTTGGGAGGCCGCTAGGTAAAAAACATAACCCTGCCTTAGGCTCCCAATAAGCCCACCCCACTTCTACAGGTAAAGGAATGGATTGAGGACTTGGTATTTTGCCATTTCAAGATTCGAGGTCAGATTTAGACCAAAGTGAGCCTCTACAGTCACCCAGTAACATGGTTTATAAAGATGGCTCATTTCCCAGCCTTTCTGGCAAAGAAAGGGCAGGAGTCAGGAAAAGATAGGGATGGAGCTAAAAGGCCCTAGGACGGAAATAAAATAATGAGGAATTCAAAGACAAAGGCTGTGTGGCTACTTTTTGTGGAATTTGGGACTCTCTGGACCAGAGAAGATGTGGAAGCAAGATAAGGCGGCCGACACCAGCCTCTCTTTGATTTTCCCTCAATGTGTGCAGTCACCCAGGGACTACCTTCCTTACCTCTGCTACTACGTGCATGGTCTCCGGCCCAATCCAGGCATCCGCTGTCCCCCGCACAGACCGACCTATCTGGGTTAAGAAATCAACTGGAGCCTCTCTCTTCTTCTTCTGCTGGCCTGGTGGTGCAAAGTCTCGGTGGGACTGGGCCAATGCTGAGTGGAGGAGGATGAGGGCCACGAGGACCATCAGGATGGCTTTGAACAGATGCTTTCCCCATGGTGAACGGATGCCGGAAGCTGCCATGACTGGGTCTGCCAGAAGAGGAGCACATGGTGAGCTGAGTGCCATGGTACACACTCTCACCCTCCCAGCTCTGATGATCCCAACAGCCTTCTCCACACCTGCCCCCAGCAAGCACCAAGCTAGCGCTGGAAAGAAAGCGCTGTTAGCTGGGAGAGGAAGGGCTGGGCCTTCCCATTTAAGCCGGGCACAACCACCTGACTCACAGGTTCCTCTTTCACATTCTTTACCACTTGCATGTTAATTAACTAGCAAGTATTATTCAACACTTTAGAGTGGGTGAGAAGATCTAAGGTTTGTGCCAGTTCTAAAAATCTGAGGGCCTGTCCCTGTATCTTAGGTGCTATGGGCATAAAAGAATTACAAGACTCGATAAAGGTTCTGTCCCTAGGAGCTTATGATCTACTTAAGATAAAGCTGATACAAAAAACAACTTAAAAATAGCACACAAGTAGGATTACTGCCATGTAATGGTATAAAGCAAAGTGCTCAGTTACGTGCTCCACCAAGAACAACTGCACATACGCCATCTTCTCTGCAGGGCCTTCAGGTGAGGCGGCTTTCATCCTCCTCGCCCCTACTGGTACAGGTGAGAAGAAACTGAGACTCAGAAGTTCAGCATTTTCCCAGGGTCACTGGGCTACACAGGAAGGTCAGGATCTCAACCCAAGCATCCGCTTCCAAATCCCATCTTCATTAGGAGTCAAGCTATATCACAGGTCTCAACAGTGGCTGCTCACTGGAATCACCTGGAAGCTTCACAAGTACTGATGTCTGTGTCCAAGCCCGGAGCTTCTGATGTCATTGTCTGGGTGTGGCCTAGCCTTACACTTGCAGAAACTCCCTAGGTGGTTCCACGTGCAAAGTTGAGAACCACTGATACAGAGTGACCTCACCCCCCAACCCCCAATGTAGGTGCTACGGTTTGAAGAACAAAACTCATGTTCAAGTTTAACTGTCCTTGGACTGCCTGCAGAGCCTGGGAGCTCCCAGCCCAGCCAAGGATGCTGGATCTCATGGTCCTCAGCACTTCTTTGCCACCCCATCCCCCTCAGTAAAATAGTTTGACCCCTTCCCCACCAAAAAAAAGAAAAGAAAGAAATTTAATTGCCACAACGATGGTATTAAAAGCTGGGACCTTCAATAGGTGATTAGGTCACGAGGGCTCAGCCCTCATGAATGGATTAATGCCATTATCTTTGGAGTGGCTTAGTTATTACAGGAGTGGAGCTCCTGAGGAAAAGGATGACTGTGGCCTGATTTCCTCTCTCTGTCTCAAGTGCTGGGTTCTGCCTTCTGCCTTGTGCCTTCTGCCTTATGGTGACCTTTGCCAGAAGCCAGCACCATGCCTTTAGACTCCTCAGCCTCTGGAACTGTGACCCTAATGACTTTCTGTTCATTATAAACTACCCAGTCAGTGGTATTCTGTTATAGCAAGCAGAAAATGGACTAGGACAGTAGGCAAAGGTATAATGAACAACCTTTAAAGAAAGATATTATTAATAAAAAGCTAACATTCAGCCAGGTCCTGCCATACACCACCTAGCTCATTTAATGGCCACAACAGGCCATCAGGTAGGTGTTGCTATTATCCCCCATTTTATGGATGAAGTAACTGAGGCAGGTTAAGTAATGAGTGGGGGAACCAGCATTTGAATCCAGGTACATCTGACATTGGACCCCTCACATATAGCAACTCTACTGTATTGTCTCCAACTAAGTCTCAGAAGTGATTTAGCAAGTCATACAGATGGTGGCTCACTCCTGTAATCCCAACACTTTGGGAGGCTGAGGTGGGAGGACTGCTTGAGCCCAGGAGTTTGAGAGCAGCCTGGGCAATCTAGAGAGATCCTGTCTCTACCAAAAAAAAAAAAAAAAAAGAATTAATAAATTAGCCAGGGAGATGATCCAAGATGGCCTGATAGGAACAGCTCTGGAGTGCAGTTCCCAGCAAAGCAATGCAGAGGATGAGTGCCCACCGCATTTCCAAACAAATTTTCACTGCCCACAGACCAACATATTCCCAGGCCGAAAAGCACCACAAGGTTTCAGCACAGCGGTTTCAGCCGGTGCTGGATTGGGGCACAGAAACTCACACAAATCTGGGTGGCTGTTTCAACTGGTGCCTGGAACACCTGGGAGACAGAGCCACCCATTCAACTGAAAGGGAGGGGGCAGAGACAGGGAGCCAGGCGATCTGGCTCGGCGGCTACCACCCCCACAAAACAAGCAATCTGAAAGGCTCTGAATTGAGAGTTTCGCAGCAAGGGCAGCTGGACCCAGGACGGTTCTGCTCAGTGCGGGGAAGGGTGACCACCACTACCGAGGCAGATCACACGGCAGGTGGGAAGAAGCCTGCGGCAGCTCGGCAACACCTCTGCTGGCAGACTGTGACTAGACTACTCCGTGTGGGGCAGGGCATCTGAGAAAAAAGGCAGCAGCATGACAGGAACTTATAAATAAGGCCGACCTTCCTAGGACAGAGTACGTGGGAAAAGAGGTGGTTATGAGTTCCACCGCAGCAGACTTAAAAGTACCTGCTCAGCAGCTCTGCATGGAATAACGGAGCTCCCAGCACAGCACTTGAGCTCCTATAAGGGACAGACTGTCTCCTAAAGCAGCTCTCTGACTCCCATATATCCAAAGAGACACCTCATAAAGGAGAGCTCAGGCCGACATCTGGCAGGTACCCTTCTGGGTATAACAGAAGACAAACTGGCAGCAACCCTTACTGTTCTGCAGCCCCCATGGGTGATTCTCCAGGCAAGTAGGGTTTGGAGTGGACCTCCAGCAGTCCTGCAGCAGAGGGGCCTGACTGTTAGAAGGAAAACTAAGAAGCAGAAAGAAATAACTTCATCAGCAACAAAAAGGACATCCACTCAGAGACCCCATCCGAAAGTCACCAACTACAAAGACCACAGGTAGATAAAGCCACTAAGATGGGAAGAAACCAGCACAAAAAGGATGAAAACACCAAAAACCAGAATGCCTCTCCTCTTCCAAAGGATTACAACTCCTCACCAGCTAGGGGTCAAAGATGGATGGAGAAGGAATCTGATGAATTGACAGAAACAGGCTTCAGAAGGTGGGTAATAACAAACTTCTCAGAGCTAAAAGAACATGTGCTAACCCAATGCAAAGAAACTAAGAACCTAGAAAAAAGGTTAGATGAGATGCTAACTAGAATAAACAGCTTAGAGAAGAATATAAACGACTTGATGGAGCTGAAAAACACAGCATGAGAACTTCGTAAAGCATACACAAGTTTCAATAGCTGAATCGACCAAGCAGAAGAAAGGATATCAGAGATTGAAGATCAACTCAATGAAATAAAATGAGAAGGCAAGGATAGAGAAAAAAGAGTGAAAAGAAATGAATAAAGCCTCCAAGAAATATGGGATTATGTGAAAAGACCTAATCTACATTTGATAGGTGTACCTGAATGTGATGGAGAGAATGAATCCAAGCTGAAAATACTCTTCAGGATATTATCCAGGAATATTTCCCCAACCTAGCAAGCCAGGACACCATTCAAGTCCAGGAAATACAGAGAACACCACAAAGATATTCCTCAAGAAGAACAACCCCAAGGCACAAAATCGTCAGATTCACCAGGGTTGAAATGAAGGAAAAAATGCTAAGGGCAGAAAGAGAGAAAGGTTGGGTTACCCACAAAGGGAAGCCCATCAGACTCACAGCAGATCTCTCCGCAGAAACCCTACAAGCCAGAAGAGAGTGGGGGCCAATATTCAACATCCTTAAAGAAAAGAACTTTCAACCCAGAATTTCATATCCAGCCAAACTAAGCTTCGTAAGTGAAGGAGAAAGAAAATCCTTTACAGACAAGCAAGGCCTGCCTTACAAGAGCTCCTGAAAGCACTAAACATAGAAAGGAACAACCAGTACCAGCTACTCCAAAAACATACCAAATGGTAAAGACCATCAACACAATGAAAAAAATGTGTCAACTAACAGGCAAAACATCCAGCTAGCATCAAAATGGCAGGATCAAATTCACACATAACAATATTAACCTTAAATGTAAATGGGCTAAATGCCCCAATCAAAAGACAAAGACTGGCAAATTGGATAAAAAGTCAAGACCCATCAGTGTGCTGTATTCAGGAAACACATCTCACATGCAAGGACACACATAGGCTCAAAATAAAGACATAGAGGAAGATTTATCAAGCAAATGGAGAGCGGAAAAAAAGCAGGATTTGCAATCCTAGTCTCTGATAAAATGGACTTTAAACCAACGAAGATCAAAAGAGACGGGCATTATATAATGGCAAAAGGATCGATGCATCAAGAAGAGCTAACGATCCTAAATATATACACACTCAATACAGGAGCACCCAGATACATAAAGCAAGTTCTTAACGACCTACAAAGAGACTTAGACTCCCACACAATAATAGTGGGAGACTTTAACACTCCACTGTCAATATTAGACAGATCAACAAGAGAGAAAAGTAACAAGGATATCCAGGACTTGAAATCAGATCTGGACCAAGCGGACCTAATAGACATCTACAGAAACCTCCACCCCAAATCCACAGAATATATATATTATTCTGAGCACCACATTGCACCTACTCTAAAATTGACCACATAATTGGAAGTAAATCACTCCTCAGCAAATGCAAAAGAAGGGAAATCATGACAGTCTCTTAGACCACAGCACAATCAAATCAGGACTCAGAATTAAGAAACTAACTCAGAACAACACAGCTTCATGGAAACTGAACAACTGGCTTCTGAATGTCGACTGGATAAACAATAAAATGAAGGCAGAATAAAGATGTCCTTTGAAACCAACGAGAATGAAGACACAACATACCAAACATACCAGAATTTCTGGGATACATTTAAAACAGTGTCTAGAGGGAAATTTATAGCAATAAATGCCCACATGAGAAGCAAGGAAAGATCTAAAATCAACACCCTATCGTCAAAACTGAAAGAGCTAGAAGAGCAAGAGCAAAAAACCTCAAAAGCTAGCAGAAGACAAGAAATAACTAAGACCAGAGCAGAACTAAAGGAGATAGACACACAAAAAACCCTTCAAAGAATCAATAAATCCAGGAACTGTTTTTTTTTTAAAAGATCAACAAAATAGACCGTTAGCCAGATTAATAAAAAAGAAAAGGGAGAAGAATCAAATAGAAGCAATATAAAAGGATAAAGGGGATATCACCACTGATTCCACAGAAATACAATCAGAGGTTACCACAAACAACTCTATGCATATAAACCAGTAAACCTGGAAGAAATGGATAAATTCCTGGACACTTGCACCCTCCCAAGCCTAAACCAGGAAGAAGTTGAAACCCTGAATAGACCAATGACAAGAGCTGAAGTTGAGGCAGCAATTAATAATAGCCTACCACCCAAAAAAAGTCCCGGTCCAGATGGCTTCACAGCTGAATTCTACCAGACGTACAAAGAGGAGCTGGTACCATTCCTTCTGAAACTATTGCAAACAATACAAAAAGAGGGAATCCCTTCCAAATCATTTTATGAGACCAACATCATCCTGATACCAAAACCTGGCAGAGATTCAACAAAGAAAGAAACTTCAGGCCAATATCCATGATGAACATAGATGCAAAAATCTTCAACAGAATACTGGCATACCGATTGCAACAGCACATCAAAAACCTTATCCATCACAACCAAGATTAATAAAAAAAGAAAAGGGAAGCAAGCTTCATTCCAGGAATGCAAGGCTGGTTCAACATATGCAAGTCTGTAAACATAATTCACCACATAAACAGAACCAAAGACAAAAACCACATGATTAGCTCAATAGATGCAGAGAAGGCCTTCGACAAAATTCAACAGCCCTGTATGCTAAAAACTCTCAATAAACTAGGTATTGAAGGAAAATATCTCAAAACAATAAAATCTATTTATGACAAACCTACAGCCAATATCATACTGAATGGGCAAAAACTGCAAGCATTCCCTTTGAAATCTGGCTCTAGACAAGGATGCCCTCTCTCACCACTCCTATTCAATATAGTATTGGAAGTTCTAGCCAGAACAATCAGGCAAGAAAAAGAAATAAAGAGTATTCAATTAGGAAAAGAGGCAGTCAAATTGTCTCTATTTGCAGATGACATGATTGTATATTTAGAAGACCCTATCATCTCAGCACAAAATGTCCTTAAACTGATAAGCAACTTCAGCAAAGTGTCAGGATACAAAATCAATGTGCAGAAATCACAGGCATTTCTGTACGCCAATAACAGACTAACAGAGAGCCAAATCATGAGCAAACTCCCAGTCACAATTGCTACAAAGAGAATAAAATACCTAGGAATACAACTAACAAATGATGTAAAGGACCTCTTCAAGGAGAACTACAAACCACTGCTCAATGAAATGAGAAAGGACACAAACAGATGGAGAAACATTCCATGCTCATGGTTAGGAAAAATCAATATCATGAAAATGGCCCTACTGCCCAAAGTAATTTATAGATTCAATGCTATCCCCATCAAGCTACCAATGACCTTCTTCACAGAACTGGAAAAAACCACCTGAAACTTCATATGGAACGAAAAGAGAGCCAGCATAGCCAAGACAATCCTAAGCAAAAAGAACAAAGCTGGAAGCATCACGCTACCTGATTTCAAACTATACTACAAGGCTACAGTAATCAAACCAGCATGGTACTGGTACCAAAACAGAGATACAGACTAATGGAACAGAACAGCGGCCTCGGAGGCAATACAACATAGCTATAACCATCTGATCTTTGGCAAACCTGACAAAAACAAGCAACGGGGAAAGGATTTCCTGTTTAATAAATGGTGTTGGGAAAAATGGCTAGCCATGTGCAGAAAACAGAAACTGGACCCCTTCCTGACACCTTACACTAAAATTAACTCCAGATGGATTAAAGGCTTAAACATAAGATCTAACATCATAAAAACCCTAGAAGAAAACCTAGGAAAAACCATTCAGGACATAAGCATAGGCAAGGACTTCATGACTAAAACACCAAAAGCATTGGCAACAAAAGTCAAAATAGACAAATGGGATCTAATTAAACTCCAGAGCTTTTGTACAGCAAAAGAAACAATCATCAGAGTGAACCGGCAACCAACAGAATGGGAAAAAATGTTTGCAATCCACCCATCTGACAAAGGGTTAATATTCAGAATCTACAAAGTACTAAAACAGATTTATAAGAAACAAACAAACAAACCCATCCAAAAGTGGGAGAAGGATATGAACAGACACTTTTCAAAAGAAGATGTATATGAGGCCAATAAACATATGAAAAAATGCTCATCATCACTGGTCGTTAGAGAAATGCAAATCAAAACCACACTGAGATACCATCTCACACCAATTGGAATGGCAATCATTAAAAAATCTGGAGACAGATGCTGGAAAGGATGTGGAGAACTAGGAACACTTTTACACTGCTGGTGGAAGTGTAAACTAGTTCAACCATTGTGGAAGACAGTCTGGCAATTCTTCAAGGACCTCGAAATAGAATTTCCATTTGACCCAGCAATCCCATTACTGGGTATATACCCAAAGGATTATAAATCATTCTATTATAAAGACACATGCACATGTATGTTCATAGTGGCACTGTTTACAATAGCAAAGACCTGGCACCAACCCAAATGCCCATCAATGATAGACTGGACAAGGAAAATGTGCCACATATACATCATGGAATACTACGCAGCTATAAAAAATGATGAGTTTGTGTCCTTTGTAGGGACATGAATGAATCTGGAAACCATAATTCTCAGCAAACTGACACAAGAACAGAAAATCAAACACTGCATGTTCTCACTCATAGGCGGGTGTTGAACAATGAGAACACATGGAAGGGGAGCATCACACACTGGGGTCTGTTGCGGGGGGCCAAGGGACAGACAGTGGGGGGGTATGTTGGGGAGGGATAACATGGGGCAAAATGCCAGATGTAGGTGACAGGGGGATGGAGGCAGCAAACCACATTGTCCTGTGCGTACCTATGCAACAATCCTGCATGATTTGCACATGTACCCCAGAACCTAAAGTACAATAAAAAATTAAAATAATTAAAAAAATAAAATAAAATTTTGTTTAAAAAAGATAAATAAATTAGCCAGGTATGGTGGTGTGTGCCTGTACTCCCAGCTACTTGGGAGTCTAAGGCAGAAGGGTCACTTGAGCCCAGGAGGTCACAGCTGCAGTGAGCTGTGATCATGCCACTGTACCCTATCCTGGGCGACAGAGCAAGACTCTTAAAAAAAAAATCACTCAACAGATTATTCATGAGTTAAAATAAACTTGGCATCTACCAAGCATCTCGGTGAATTACTGGTGAAAACTACCTAAAAACTTTGTGCTCTGCTCTGGTCTCGACTGTAACACAGTGCCACAGACAAGTTAAGACGCCACAGGTACCAACTCATCGAAGCTGGTAAGGATCAGCCAAGAAAAAAGTACGCAGGTTCACCTTCTATTTGCCACTGTGCTTGAGAAACGTCAGCCCCAGCAAATTCCCTGTTCTCCTCCAGGCTCAGAAAGGAACCTGGAGCTCCAGGAGTTTTCATGATTCAGACCTGATGATCAGAGGCTAAGCCATGCCCTGGAGGTAGGAGCAGTCAGGTTTTGGAAGTTTTTGCAATTACCCAGGCACTCAGGGAGTTGACCATAAATCCAGAGCCATGAGGATGGAAGACAGGGAGAAGAAGGCTGTCCCCATTCTTGCTTAGTGGGAAGGAGGAGTCTAGGAAAGGGTTCTAAAAATACTACATTTAGGGTACTTTCTGGCCCAGAAACAGCAGCTCGAAGCCCCTCCTGAGGCCTGGAGGGTCAAGCAAGGCTGAAACACATGGAATTCATGAGAAGGCCCTCAGGCTGGGAAAAGCTTCTACTCTCTTTGGCACAAATCAAGAACCAGATGGTTCCTGCCTGCCCGTGGTCAGAGACGAGGAAAGCACTGGTCATTCCTGAGCTATCTGGGTCATGACCATGCTGGAGACTTAAAGAGCAGGGTTGCTATCTTGGGTTGGATCCTTTATCCAAGGACCTCCACCAAGAGGGATCACATGTCCTCTCCTCTGCCCCAGGAGGTTAGGGTGCCATGAGCTGTTCCTCCCACAGCAGCCTGCCTTGTTCTGTGCCAGCCTCAACCTTCCAGTGGCCACCTGCCCCAGTTAAGGGAGCTAGGAGACCTTGAAATAAGCCCCCTACCAGTGAGGGTGGCATTGTCATGCCAGCTGATGTTCTGAAGTGCACCAGAAACCAAATCAAACAGGATTGTGTGGTGTACCCTGTGGAGATAATGAGTGTGGAGAGCGGCTGGCTGGTCTGCTTCTTCAAATTCTTTTCTTTTTTTTTTTTTTGAGATGGAGTCTTGCTCTGTTGTCCAGGCTAGAGTGCAATGGCATGATCCCGGCTCACTGCAACCTCTGCCTCCTCGGTTCAAGCAATTCTGCTGCCTCAGCCTCCAGAGTAGCTGGGATTACAGGTGCCTGCCACTATGCCAGGCTAACTTTTGTATTAGTAGTGACAGGGTGTCACCATATTGTACAGGCTGGTCTCAAACTCCTGATCTCGTGATCCGCCCGCCTCGGCCTCCCAAAGTGCTGGGATTAGAGGCGTGAGCCATCGCGCCCGGCCTCAAATTGTTTTAACAGGTTTCCTTCTCATTTTTTTCCAGGTGAATCTCAGGCAGTATAGACACACCGCTATTATGCCTCCTCATTTTGGCCTAATCAAATACTTTGACTAAAGTCGCAGAAACAGTCTCAGCCTCTCAGAGGAGGAAGCATGTCTTAAGCTTCTTCACCTTCTGCAATGCCCGGCCTCAGACAAATAAGAGGCACTCAATAACAACTAATAATAAAAAGTGTATACATGTATGTTATAAAATGGTATACATATATGTTATAATAATTTTTGTACGTACTTTACAATTTCAAAGTGCTTGTTACTTCATCACTTCGTTTAATTCTAGCAACAATCTTTTAAGGTATTACCCTCTTCATTTTACTCAGAAAAGTATGGCTTCGAGAGGTTGAGTGACTCATCCAAGCTCACACTGCAGAGCTGGCACTTGACTCCAGTACCCAGGATCTCAATCTTGCCTTTTTGCTTGTCCCATAGCCGCCTCCTGCCTTGATAAGACACAGTCCCTGCCCTCAAGGAGCTGAAGTTCATCAACAAGCTCAAAGCGGAAGGACATCCAGACTCTCAGGAGGGAACACATACCAGGAGATCATCCGCCTTCTGCGCTTACAGGTCATGGTTTTGTACCAAGAGGTATGAGAGGAGAACAGAAGGTGGGGGATAAAACCTGTCACTTCTGCTCGGCAGTTGCAATATGGCTCAGGTGGGTCTGGAGAGCCCAGCCCCGTTGGGGAAACAGCTTTACTTACTGTGTTAGTGAGAAGGCACCACTGCATATGTTTACTGTGGTTTGCTGCAAGGGTAGGGTGGAGCATTTTGCGCCAACCCCCGCCCCCCACCCCATCAAGGCTCCTTCCTCCTCTTCTCTTTCCTTCTGTTAGTTTCATTTCACACTATGAATCACCAGGTGGCAGGAGAGGCTGCAAAAAGTGCCCTCTGCCGGCTCTTGACTGTCCCGCCGTTGCTCACAGCTGCCCCTAAGGAGCGGCGGTTCTCAACTCTGGCTGCCCATCCGAACTGGCTGCGCAGCCAGTTCAACGAGGATGTCTGCCCCACCCAGGGCCACTCACTCAGACTCTTCCAGAGAGGGGCTCAGCCCTTTGTTTTGCAAAGCTCCCTAGGAATTTCTGATGCATAGCCAGCACCTCAGGGAAAAGTCTACTCTAAGCAAAGCTTCAAAAGTACAGCAGCTATAAAGGACTCCAGACTTCCGTTCCAGGCTCAAGTGTGCCAGACTAGAAGCCACTACCTTTACGCCTGTTATTTCACCCTCCCGAGTTGCAGTCTCCTCAAACGTAAAAGGGAGTGAAGCCAGGTTAAGAGTAGCTGCAAGGAGTTAAGATATTTCTGCAGCAAGCGTTTTGTAAACTATTACCACTGACTATATATACTAGCATAATTTGGCAGCTTATCAACCTGCCTTTCCAATTAGACTGAGCACCTCCCGGTTAAATTTAACATCTTGGAATCCCCAGTGCTTAGGAGAAAAGATGACTAATAAATGCTTGTTAAATGAATATTAGCGACCCGCCAAGAAACCGTGAGGGTAGAAAGAGAAAGTCATGGAGAGGTGAGGAGGGAGGTTATTTTAATAGTAGATCCAAATATACAGCAGCCACACGAGAAGCACAGCTGAGTCTACAGGAAGGTACTAAACGGGGCGAAGCCGCCACCGCAGAGAATGAAGTCAGCGTCCTGGCAGGTTGGGGGCAGCTCCCACTAAACCCCTGACAGCTGCTGCCGAGCAACTGTTTGGGGGCAGGGCGACAGCAAAGGGGCAGCTTCCCGGCCGCTCCGCGCCCTTCCCAGCGCCCAACCTCCCGGAGACGGTGTCAGTGGCATGTGCTATTTCGAACGTCGCGTCCCCTGCCAAGCGCTGTGGGGTGGCGTCGCTGGCAAGAAATAAGGCGCGACCCAAGAGTTCGGGACCCCCCAAGGGGCTCGAGCCGAGGCTGCAGGAGGCTGGGCGGTGGGTCGGGGTTCGGGGGCTCGGGCTTGGCGCTGGCCTGGTCCCCACGCCAGGGAGCCGCCGCATCTCGGAACCTTGCTGCAACCGTCTTCTCCCCGGAAACGTGCGCCTTCCGGGTTGCCTAGAAACGACGCCCCCGGTTGCATAGCAACGAGGTTCCGGGTCCCCGGTTCGTTCCGCCAGTGGGGCGCGCGGACCCCTCCCCACTCGGACGCTCCAGGCCTCGCGACTCCGCCTGGTCCCGCCTGCAGCGGCTGCTGTCGACCCTTCCCGCGTGCTATCCCGCATTCCGGCCTCGGCCCGCACTCACCTTTCTCAGGCCACTGCTATCCTTCACGTGCGACTTCGCTAAAACGCGCCACCAAACCCGCGCCTCGACGCGGGGCGTTGGTTTACCGTCTGCGCATGCACAAGGCGGGAGGAGCTCGGAGACGAGCCGGCCTCCCTCCCAGCCGATGGTGCCGGAAGCGCAGGCGCCTCGCGTTATCTATTGCGTTTCTTTTTCCCCACGCGAGCATTCCCACCGAGAGAAGAATGGGATCGGAAGTTCCAGCTAGGAACGGAAGTCTCTGGCTGGAAAGGGGAAATAAGTGACTATATCTGAGCTGTAAAGTGGGTAAACTGGACGTTTGATATCAGGGTGGAAGCTATTCCCGTTCTTGCCACCGCCTGGCATTTTGGGTAATGTAGTTCTGGGGGGGGGGCTACAAATGTTCCCTGGGACATTGTGGGAAATGTAGTTCTAATTGGGCTGCTTAGCAGTACCTGGTTTTCCTGGAAACTTTTCGCGCTGAAAAGGCTCAAAAGAGAAAGGTATTAAAGGAGCAATTAAAGGCACACTGCGCTAGGAAAACGCATGCGCTCCCCCAGAGAGCGAATTCATACCTGAACACTGCAGACGGCTCCTAAATGTTAGCTCAGAATTTTAGAGAAGGAGAGGAACCAACTCCTACTCTCCTTTTCTGCCACAAAGGCGCTGGTAGAGACAGGGGATCAGATAAATGTTAGAAAGAAAAGGGCAGGTCCCTGGTGAAACCCCACCGTCAAGCCAAAAAGCCTGAAACTGTGGCCCAAAGTGATAACTTCTATCCCTGTTTTTCCAGTCGAATGTTGCCTTTTCCTAAACCACCTACGGCTTTGCCTTGCCCCATCCTGTGCCTATAAAGACCCCGGACTCATCTGGCAGAGAGGAGAAGCCGCTGGACGAGGGGATGACAATGGCTAGACATCAGAGAGAAGCAGCTTGTCTTCAGAGGGACAGCTTGAGGCATAACTTTGGAGAAGAATCTAGCCACAGACTGCTGGACTGCATACCCGCCTGCCCTGCCCCCCTTTTCAGCTCCCCTTCCGGCTGAAAGCCACTTTCGTCAGCAATGAAATCCCTGGGATTTACCATCCTTTAATTTGTTCGTGCAACTTTATTTTTCCTGGACGCTGGACAAGAGCTTGGGAGTCACGAGTGTGGGTACAAAGGTTGTCATGCTGGCCCTTTGCCCTCACTGGTGAAGGGCAACTGTGGGCCCACTGAGCTGTTAACACTTAAGGCGTCCACGGATGGCAGAGCCCAAAGAGCACTGTAACAAGCCCTCTGGGGCTTCGGGAGTCTCAGGCACCCGCTTGGACGCTGCCACGGGGCCTGCGTGGAGTTTGCTCTGGCCCGCTTCAGCTCCTACATCCATTTACCTGCATGCTCCCTCCAATGAAGGGTGGAACGTAGTGAATCTGAGTGAGGGGAGTTTGATCCCACTCGTGCCGAAAAACGGCTGCCTGATTCCAGCACTTGGGCACTCCAGTTTCCTCTTTGCTTGCATATTTCCTCTCGCGGGCTGTTGAGAGCAGCGGGCTGAGTCAACAGGGCACCCCTGTTGTGAGTCCTGTGAAGGAGTCAGGGAAATATCCCGCTTCAGCGGTACCGTGAAAAAGAAAGAGCAGGGCTTCAGAATGAGGCGATCTCTTGCCTGTCGTGTGATCCTGAGCACACCAGTTCATTTCTCTGGGCCTTCATTGCTTGACGTTCAAGAACTAAAAAGGACCTAAAAATACCGCTTCACAGTAGGCGTGAAGTTTCAAGGAAGTAGCAAGCATGAACATTAAAAAAAAAAATCCAAGTTGCTGACTGAATGTTTTTATCACCATCAAGAGTTGTCATAGGAGAGCTTCCTTTTGATGCTAAAACTTGTTTCTCAAACTCAACCCTCTAAAACGTAACTCTTCCCTCCCACCCCCAATCATTCAGCCTTCCAATTCTGCCTGCCTCCCAGACTACACACTCTGTAGGCTCCCAATCTGTCACCTCACCCAGTTGTTTCTTTCCATCAGATGTTCCTCAGATTCATCCATCTTCATCTCCGCTCTTGTCACTTTCTGCCCCTCAGCTAAGAGTCCTTCTTCTAGAATAGGCTCTGGTAGCATCCTGAACCTCACCTTCCGGCTTTTCTAACAGTTGCAATTTTACATTTGCTTGTGAGATCCTTTGTGATTTGTAGGATTACCAATCTCAGGTCACAGACTTTCCTGGGAAAGAAATGTAATTTTTTTTGCTTTTAATGACAAATTCATCTCTTTTCAACTCTCTTTTCCATATGGGTGGTAGAAACAATCGTAGACAGTTTAGGGTTCTTCCCCTCCTTGGTTTTCAGGTTGTACATGCCTTTTGGAAAACGAACATAGGGCCAAAGTTGCGGGGGGCGAAAATTCATCTAATCCTGGCCGGTGGCAGTGGCTCATGCCTGTAATCCCAGCACTTTGGGAGGCCGTGGCAGGCGGATCACTTGAGATCAAGGAGTTCAAGTCCAGCCTGGCCAAAATGATGAAACCCCAACTTTACTGAAAATACAAAACAAAACTGGCTGGGTGTGGTGGTGTACTCTATAATCCCAGCTACTCAGGAGGCTGAGGCAGGAGAACTGCCCTGCACTCCAGCCTGGATGACAGAGTGAGTGAGACTCTGTCTCAAAAAAACAAACAAAAAAAAAAGAAAAAAGAAAATTCATCTAATTATCAGTGTTAGTTGTTTAAGCTGGCAATTTCTCCCTGCCTAATGTCCCTGCCTTATCCACACCGATTGCCACTGAACCTACCTGGGAAATTGAACTTCTTCTGGGTGTTTGGCCAATGTGTCCCCATGCTTCCCAGGCAGCAAGGGGGAACAAGGCACAGAGTTCCCTCCTCAGGGACTCACCAACACCAATGCATGTATCTCTTTTCCCTTAAGTCTCCCTGTTGCTCCAAAATCAAGTGCCCTGAATTTTTTCTATTCCCTGTAGGCTGGCTTATGAAACTGAAAAGGGACTTCCTTTTTCCTGCATTCTGCTGTCATAGCCAGAAGCTCCCCGGTAGAGGGCACCTCTGGTTTGACTCATTGTGATATTACCAGAACCCAGCGTTGTGCTGGGCTGACACGCTATGGGTACTCAATAAAGATTGGTCCAACAATTAACTACTGAGTCTCCCTGCTTCTAGTCCGTCCCACTCCAACCCATCCAGTAAGTGTCTTCCAGAGGAAACTTCTGAAAGTATGGTTATCACCCCAGATCAAATGTGAAGACACATGCTCTGCTGCCAGCCCAGTGACCACCCAACTGTAACCAGCTTGCGTTCAAGGCCTCTTCTAAACGGATCCATTTTATTTCCTACCACATATCCAAGTACAGTACTTGAGAAGCCTGGCCTGTCAGGCAACCTGTCTTCCAACCAACAATCATTACAAAGTTCCTGCTACATGCCAGGCACAATGTGGCACTCTTACACTCTGAGAGCAAGAGTAACCAGAACATCATGGTTCCTGCCATCATGAAGTTTACAGTCTAGTGGAGAACCCAGACATCAGATACTTATAAATACATCATTACGTGATTACAGTTATTTGAAGTGGTTTGGAGGACAATTACAGTTTGCTGTGTGGACTAAATTGAAACCAGGGGCCATGAAAAGGGCTCCAGAGGAAGTGACATTTAAGGTGAGACTGAAGTTTACGTTAGAGAGTTTGAGACAGGAGGGAGAAGAGGGAGGGGGCGGAGGAAAGTGGTCCAGGAAGACGTTCCGAAACCAGCCAGAGCAGGTATGTTTAAGGAACTGAAAGGCCAGTGTGTCTGGAGAGTGAGACTGTGACAGTCAGCATGGGCCAGATGATACAAGACTTGGGGACAACTTTCCTCAGCCAGAAACTCTCTCCCTCATTGATGGCCTCAGGAATGATCCCTGGGCTCTGAGAATGATACCCCAAAGTTTGGTGCTTTAGTATTGTTTTTGAGCAAATAGGCTGACTGCCCGATGCAGATAGAAGCCAATACCAGCTTTTGAGAAAAGAAAGGCTTTATTGCAGGGTGACCCAGCAAGCAGACTGGACGCATGGCTGAAATCTGTGTCCCTAATTTGGAATCTGGGTCAAGTTTTAAGGGGCAGAGGGTGATATGGTTTGCCTGTGTCCCCACCCAAATCTCATCTTAAATTTCCATGTTGTGGGAGGGACCTGGTGGGAGGTAATTGAATCATGGGGGCATGTCTTTCTTGTGCTGTCCTTGTAATAGTGAATAAGTCTCATGAGATATGACGGTTTTGAGAAACAGGAGTTTCCCTGCACAAGCTCTTTGTTTTTGCCTCCTGCCATCCATGTAAGATGTGACTTGCTCTTCCTTGCCTTCCAAGGTGATCGGGAGGCTTCCCCAGCCATGTGGAACTGTAAGTTCAATTAAACCTCTTTCCTTTGTAAATTGCCCAGTCTTGGATATGTCTTTATCAGCAGCATGAAAACAGACTAATAGGGCAAGGAAAAGTGTTAGGAATTTTGGCTTGGCAGGGTCTGACTGGAGGGCTTCAAATTTGGCTACTTGAGTATGTTGAGGTGGATTTTAGCCCTCGGTCTTTCTGGTCAACAGAAGGCTAAAACGCCTTTGCTCCTGGAGGCGTTCTAGCATTTAGGTTCTGGTCATGTCCAGGTCTTCTTGGTACCATGGGGAGGAATCATCAGTTCTGGGTGTTATTAGAGGTCAAAGCATTTTGTATTGTGCATGCTCTGCTGACATGACTTGGAGTTTTGGCTCTGTCATACCTACAAAGTAACATGACATTCTGTTATCAAAAGAGTAGGCCCACTTTGGACTGGTCCTGAGGTTACAGCATGCTGAGTACTTTTGAATGAAAAGATATTGCAAGGTCTTAGAAGCTGCCTTAGAACCAGGGACTTTCTAACCTTCTCTTGCTCCCTGACTCCCACCCTAAGTGCAGGGAGAAGCTCTCTCTAGAAGTTCCTTTATCTGACTGAGAAAATTTCTTTCAAAAGAAATGCAATTGTCTCAAATCCCCCTCCACAGGAATCTCATCAAATAACCAGGAAAGATTAACAACTGGAGAAGAATAAAAACTAAAAACCAAGTCACCACCACACCTAGAGAGACTTTTAATCTATTCTTCTGAGGGCTGCTCTAGCAGATTACCTGGGAGACTTTATGTGCATATTAAGACAACCTTTGTTCACAATGGAGTTCTGCCCCTCGCCTTCCCACAGTTTGTTGTCACCTCCTCCAGAGCTTATAGGAACTTTGTCCCAAGAAATTGTCTGTTCTTAACTACCCCTCAAAATTGCCTACACTTTCCCCTCTCCCTCTTTCCTGGGTGCCATTTAAGTAAGCATCAGCCACCTGACCCTTTTTTGAGCCTCATATTTTGTATGGCTCCTGTGCACCCTTGCACACTAATAAATTTTATGCCTTTTCTCTTGTTATTCTGTGAATTGTCAGTTAATTTCAGCAAATCTTTAGAGGGCAGAGGGGAAACTTTTTTGCTTCATACGCTTATTCAGTTCTCAGCAAAAATATCAGCTCCTCAGAGATGTACTTTCTAAATCCCCTGCCTAAAGAAGTGGTTCCTCCAATCCCCAGCACCCCTGTCTACCTTGCTCTGATTTGTTGTATTCCTAGCACTTACTACTATGGAATTTTCTTCTTATGTGTTGATTGTCTGTTTTCCCACCACCCCCAGTAGAATGTAAGCTCCAGGAGAGCAGAAACTGTGTCTTTCTTGTTGACCTTTTCTATCTCCAGTTTTCAGAACAGGGCTTAGCACATAGGAAGCACCCAATCAATATTTGTTGGATGAATGAAATGCCTGGGGAATAACATGAATAGATGTTTCATTGAAAGTGGATCACTGGCTGCTCTGTGGAAAGTAGATTAGAAGGAGGCCAGGCTGGAAGCAAGGGACAAGTGAGAAGCTACTTTGTTGGTGCAAGAGAGAGATGTTAGCTCTTCATAAGAGTTCAGTGAGTTAATTCTACCCTTGTCATCGCTCCCTTTGTTTTACAGATGAGGAAACTAAGGCATAGAGAAGTTCATACAGCCAATCACCTGGGTGGTGCTAGCACACAGTCTGGCTTCAGAGTCCATGCCCTTGGCCCCTGTGCCATACTGCCTTTTGTAAGTGTAACTTTTATTTTTCTCTCCAAGCTTTTGCTTATGTTGTTTCTCCTTCTGGAACGTCTTTCGTTCTCCTGCTCTTCTATCTGAATACTGCCCATCTGTCAAAGTTCCTCTTGCTTACACATCCTGTTCGTCCCGCCCTTTTGTCTGGATACCTTTTAGTCCACACCACATGTCCTTTGCATGATTTCTGAGAGTATATTATCTTACAGATATCTGCAAAGAATCATACACTATCTGAGCTGGAAGAGAAATAGCAAATATAAAATAAATTTATAGGAGGCCATTGGTTTGGACTGAGATCTTGCACTAGGCCCAACATACCAAGCCAATAAGAGTTAGTCCTGCTGAAGTTCCATGCTAATGAGCTGAAACGGGGATCTTTATGATCTTCTGAGTAGGAGAGAGAAATTGAGGGAAAGAGGGAAAAAGGTGTGGGAGAGAGAGAAAATAGCCAAATTCCGAAACAGGCTAGTTTTAGATGGCATGATAAGGAAGTTCCCTCCACTTTAACCTTTACAGGAAAAGTAATTTTGACATGACCAAACGACCAATCTGCTTTTTTTGTCTCTGGTTCTGTTTTCCTCAGTCCTTTTCGGTCTATAAATACAAGCTTGCCTGTTCAGCTCATTGGACTAATCATTATATTTTATAGTGAGGAGCGCCGCCCAGTTCTACAGAATTGCACCTGTAATCCCAGCTACTCTGGAGGCTGAGCAGAAGGATCACTTGAACCCAGGAGTTCCAGGATGTAGTACGCTGTGATTGCACCTGTGAATAGCCACTGCGTTCCAGCCTGGGCAACATTGCCAGTCTCTTTAAAAAAAAAAATTAAACTAAACTTTAAATTTGTTGTGATTTTGTCTTTTGACAAAGATGAAAGGGCAGGGAAGTCAATGTGAATTGCCCCAAATCACACTTGTCAAAACAAGTGCTGTCCAACTGATTTGGTTTTAAATTCTCACTGCATCATGGGAAATGTAGTTTCGAGTCTCCTCTCTCCCGACGTCCCCGCCACTCTGCCGGCGCTTTACGGAACGAGCCGAGTCAATCCGGAAATAACCGAGTGTTCGCGGCTGGCCTTTTCCTGCCCGGCTGCATTCTGGGAAAGGGCAATTTCCGTTAGGTGCTGAAGGCTGTGGCGCGCGGCTGTTCCCATTCCCACGTGAAGCGCTACGCTAGCATCGCTCTGCGAGCGGCTCCCAGCTTGCCGCCGAGCAGTCCCGGCAGAAGCGGGGGACCGGAAGTGGCTCGCGGAGGCTCAGAAACTAGTGCCGGAGGCTCAGAAACTAGTCCCGGAGTCCGGCGTGTGGCGTCTCGGAGCGCGGCGAAGGCGCCATGTCCCTGATCTGCTCCAGTGAGTGTTTACTGCGACCGAGCGCGGGTCGCAGGAGGCCGGAGAGCGGCGCGGGACCGTGTGCGGGCCGCTGCGGCGCTCGGGCCGGGGTGGAGGCGGTTATGGGGCGCCCGGGAGGCATAGTGGAGGCCTGTCAACCTCGCAGCCCTCCCCTCGGAGCGGGATGCGTTTGCGCAGTGCTCCGCAGTTTACATAGTGCCTGAGGTTTATTGCCGCAGGCATTACTGAGGCCAATCGCCTTGTTCTACAGAGTGGAAACAGCCTGGACAGAGAGAACTGGTGCAGGGGAAACAGCCTTGATGTAGGAGTTTGGAAACTCCAGGGTCCGCCTCCCGTTGGCTTTGTGAATTGGCTTAAGGCTCTGGGCCCTGGTTTCCCCATCTGCAAAATTGAGGAGCATTGCACTGGTTGTTTTGCGAGGTCTCGCTCGGATGGTCGGAGCTTTTGCAATTTGCAAAGGTCACATGATGAGTTAGAGGCAGAGGCAAGGCTGGCAGCCAGGTTTCTGGCTCTCGGCCTTACACTGTATGACTGATAAAAACAGTCGCACATTTATAAAGCCCTTATTGGTTTACAACGCGCTTCCAAGTCTATGATCTCATTTTATCCTCACAAGAATTCCCTAAAGGAGAAATAAAGATCCTGGTTTTGCAGATGAGGATGCAAGGCTCAGGAAGAGCCGGGGCTTATCTAAGGATGCGTAGTCAGTCAGTGTCAGAGCTGGGTGACGTAGTTAGCTGACATGGAGCTTGGACCCTGAATCCATGCCTTTTCCATACCTTCCACTGCCTTTCCCTTTGATATTTTATCATGACGTTCAGACGTTTCCCTTTAACTTTTCGTTGTTTCATCAGATTACTCGTTTCCCTTCCCTTTTGCTATTCATTTCCTTCTCTTCTCAGAACCTGTACATTGATCCAAAGAGGGGGAAGAAGGAAGGGAAATGATGGAAAAGGATCCCTCACAGTGAAGAAATTACAGCTCGCAAAGTACTTTCACATTCATTGTTTCCTTCCAATCTTGGAGAAGCTTTCTTTTACGTTCCCCAGGACCGTCCTTCCTGGCATGGTTCACTCATTTGTTAGATGTTTACCGAGTGCCCATAGGGCATCTGCATTATATTGGAAGGGAGAGACCAGCTGTAATCCTTATCCTCAAGGGGTGCACAGACTACGCTGGCAAGCGTGTAAATGATACCTCTCTTGCGGGTTGTTGTGAGGACGAATTCCTGTACGGTATGCTTAGAATTGTGCTTGGCAGTGTAATGTGCCATGTAAATATTTTTATTCTAGTGATTGCCACTTTGCTCCTTGGAATATTCCAGGTGATAAATGTCTGTCTGTATGCTCATCAGTTGACTAGTAGCTGGCAGACCCTCAGTAGCTTCAGGATGAGGACTAGTCACCAAGAAAGACCAAGGAGGTATTAGAAGGTTGGGATTTTCAGTCCTACCCCTCACTTAACCTGGGTAAGGAGAGGAGCTGGAGGTTAAGTTGGTCAGCAGTGACCAATGATTTAATGAATCATGCCTTTGTAATGAAGCTTTCATGAAAATCCAAAAGGACAGGATTCAAAGAGCTTCTGTATAGCAGAACATATGGAGGTCCCTGTAGGGTGGGGCGCCCAGGGAGGGCGTTGGAAGCTCTGTACCCTTCTCCCATACCTCCTCCTATGCACCTCTTCGTCCGTATCCTTTGTAATATCCTTTATAATAAACTGGTAAATGGAAGTGTTTTCCACAATGCCATGAGTCACTGTTGCAAATTAATTGAACCCAAAAAGGGGGTCATGGGACCCTGATTTACTGCCGGTTGATCAGACGAACAGGTCAAACAACATGGGAATCACAGTTGGCGTCTGAAGGGGCAGGGGAGTCTCGTGGGACTAAGTCCTCAACCCGTGTGATCTGACGCTGTCTCCAGGTACCTGGTGTCAGAATTGAATTGGAGGACACCCAGACGGTCACATCCGAGGTCACAGAAATATTTTGTTTTGTGACAGAATAGGAGAGACTGAGTTTGTTATTCCTATGTTCTCAGACTTCATAATTTCTTTGATAATCCCTCTGGAGCTATAGACTAAGATGGATGGCAGGCATTAGAATAGCTTCATGTGTATCTCCAGGTCATGGAGTAAACTGTATTCATAGATCATTGTTCAAAAATGAGAGGGGCGGGGATATTGAGTGCTGTTCTCTAGGTGCTTGGCACATAGTAGTTGTTAATGATTATTTGTTGACTGATTGTCAGGAGACTAATGGAGAAGCTAGTTCCATAGCTGGAAAGCATTCTGGGGCCAGTACAGAACTGGCTTAGGGTCAGATGTCTTGCTTCCTGCTAGTTGATTGTGAGGATGCTTAGTCTTGTTGGGCGTAACAGCAAGATTGCCTTCACTCCAAGCTCACTGCCGGCCTTTTCTCTACAGTCTCTAATGAAGTGCCGGAGCACCCATGTGTGTCCCCTGTCTCTAATCATGTTTATGAGCGGCGGCTCATTGAGAAGTACATTGCAGAGAATGGCACTGACCCCATCAACAACCAGCCTCTCTCCGAGGAGCAGCTCATTGACATCAAAGGTGCCTATTGGCTGCTTTAGTCTAGGGCCATCTTAGCTCAGAGCCTGAGAGGACGGGAGGTGGGGTGGTGTGAGTGCACCGGAAGAAGAGATGGTGGGCTGTTAATGGCTAAAAGGAAAAGATGTGATGGTGGGGGCATCCCCTGGGTTCTGCTTTTCATACCTGCTTTTCCTTTCGGCAGTTGCTCACCCAATCCGGCCCAAGCCTCCCTCAGCCACCAGCATCCCGGCCATTCTGAAAGCCTTGCAGGATGAGTGGGTGAGTTCCTGCAAGAGGATCAGCATCTTCCCCACTTGAAGAGAATGCATCGCTGGGCTAGGACTTGGGGGTGGGAAGGATGGAGCATTATTCAGAGGGTAAACTTTGTGACATCAGGAACTTGTTTTATTCTTCATTGTATCCCCGGCACTGGGAGCGGTACCGGGTACGTGGTAGGTGCTGTAGGAATATGAATTGAATGGTTGAGTACATCCTGCGCACAGTGCCTGACACAGCGAGGGCAATCAATAAGCAGCAGCAGCTGACGGCATGGCAGCTGGGATTTCCAGGAAACTAGGGAAGGTGGGGTGGGAAAGAGCTGGCTCCCCGTCCTGTCTCTCTGCCAGTGTTTGGCTTGGGGTAGGAGCTCAAGAGCATCTGCCGGTACATTCATGGTTGCTGGGATGTCATTTGGGTCACCGGTACTGGGCTAGGCTGTGGGATAGGAGGCAGCATCCCCTCCTCAAGTACCGACTCCACTGGGTGCTCCCTGCTGCCCCCACTTCCCCTCACAATGATACTTGCCTCCTCCAGGATGCAGTCATGCTTCACAGCTTCACTCTGCGCCAGCAGCTGCAGACAACCCGCCAGGAGCTGTCACACGCTCTGTACCAGCACGATGCCGCCTGCCGTGTCATTGCCCGTCTCACCAAGGAAGTCACTGCTGCCCGAGAAGGTGCAGCCTCTTCCCTGCCATCCCCCACCCTGGGCTGGTTCTGCTTTGTAGTATCCCATTTCTAACGTAGTTTTTTTTCTCTCAGCTCTGGCTACCCTGAAACCACAGGCTGGTCTCATTGTGCCCCAGGCTGTGCCAAGTTCCCAACCAAGTGTTGTGGTGAGTGTCCCCCTTTCCGTACCAGCAGCCCATTTGTGTGCGGTGGCCCACAGAGCTGTCCTCATGCAAGTGTCTTTGGTACTCTGTGCCCCTCACCTTCACCTTTCTTCTCTTCAGGGTGCAGGTGAGCCAATGGATTTGGGTGAGCTGGTGGGAATGACCCCAGAGATTATTCAGAAGGTAAGTCCTGCTCTTTCCTGGTGGGACTGCTGATGGGCGCTTATTTTTCACCATCTGTCTGGAGTCCATCAAGACTAAAATCGCTATGCTTTTGGGAGTTGAGTGGTGCAGAGCATGGACCCTGGGACCAGATTGCCTGGGTTTGTATTTTGATGCCACCACTTAGAAGCTTTATGACCTTGGCTTACTTAGCCAACCCTTCTGTGTCTCATTTCCCTATGAGAATATGATATCCACTATATGGGCTTGTTGTGAGAATTTAAAAGATTTAATTACTGATAAGTGTACCTTTTAGCTCTTATTGTTATTGGGATTCTTTGCAGTTAGTAAACTATTTTGTTATATGTTTTCTTGCTTTTTTTCTATGAGGGCGATAGGACAGGAATTATAATCTCTATTTTACAGGTGAAAGGCACATTTAAGAGGCAGAATTCTCATTTGCAGGGCTTGATAGTATCTTTCCGAGCAGTTCAAATTATGAGCATGTGTCTGAGCCCTTGTCTTAGAGGCATATAGACCTATGGGAGCTCTGCAGTCCTGGCTTATCTTCTTGCTCTGCCATTTAGCACTTCTGCAACCTTGGGTAATTGACTTCATTTCTCTGAGGCTCAGTTTCCTCAGCTGTAAAACAGTCATCAACAACCACCTCATAAAGCTGGGATGGAAGTAAAAAGAGAGAATGCTTGTAAACCTGTAATGTAGAAGTTGGCAGATAACAAGTCCTTGGTGATGCTTGTGAAAGCACAGGTGTGACCAGCATTCAATGTGCTTTTCTCCTTGCAAGATAATTTTTCTCACATTGAGCCTATTCTTCTCTAGCTTCAAGACAAGGCCACTGTGCTAACTACAGAGCGCAAGAAGGTGAGTTCTCTTCTGAAGCCAAGAGAAGGAGCTGGCCTGGGGGGAGGCAGTTGACCCCTTAGGTGAAAGGGGCATGGCTGAATCTTGGATTCACTGTTGCCCTTCCTTGGGGGCTTTTCCATTTTCTCAGAGGGGGAAGACTGTGCCTGAGGAGCTGGTGAAGCCAGAAGAGCTCAGCAAATACCGACAGGTGGCGTCCCACGTGGTGAGTGTCTGGGTCTCCACTGTCTTGGAGACAGCCCTTCTGTTTTGTTTCTGGAGGGGCAGGTCAGCATGGGGAGTGCTGGTGGAGAGCTGTCCCGGGCTTCTGGCACTGTTTCTCACCTGTGCTGCTGGGTTGTCAGGGCTCCCCTTCCTGCCTGGCTGTGGGTTTCCCAGCGATGCAGTAAGGGAATTGCCACACCAGGCAGATAGCTAAGAGGTATGGATAAGGAATGGAACTCCCCTGAGAACATGAGTGACTGGGATGGCAGTAGGGGAGGTCTGTGGCTTTGTGGCCTGCTGTGATTTGGCTGTGACAGGGTTTGGTGTGTGTCTCTCAAAGGGGTTGCACAGTGCCAGCATTCCTGGGATCCTGGCCCTGGACCTCTGCCCGTCTGACACCAACAAGATACTCACGGGTGAGAATCTGGGCCTAGCCCAGCAGGCCAAAGTGGGGAGGAGTGGCAGGGAAGACGCATGCTCGTTGTCCTCTTCATGGGCACGGGACCAAAGCATTTACTTCAGCAAAAGGGCCTGGGTGGGCCTGACTCATTATTTGGTCTCTTTGTGTCTCCTCTAGGTGGGGCAGATAAAAATGTTGTTGTGTTTGACAAAAGTTCTGAACAAATCCTGGCTACCCTCAAAGGCCATACCAAGAAGGTCACCAGCGTGGTGTTTCACCCTTCCCAGGTAAGGGCTTCTCTTAGCCACCCTTGGTTCTTCTTTCCTTGGCTGCTGTTTGTCCCTGAGTCCCCTGCTGTCTTTGTGTGAACCGAGGCTGAGAAAGAGCTCTGACTCCTGAGACTGGGCACCTGGAGGGGCTTCACTTTGGAGTTCTGGAGATTGCTCTTAACTCTGCGTGAGACCTTCTAAAGCAGTGGTCTTTCAACCAGGGAGAGAAAGGAAATGTGTAGTCTGACAAGCATATTCACTTAAATGTTATATTAGGGAAAGAAAAAAATCCTATAGCGTTCATAATACAAACTACAGAAAACAACATTCAGCACAGTCTCGACTCACAGGTATGAGGAAGACAGATACATGTGCTTTCCCATGATCCTCCAAGAGATGTAAAAACCATGTTGGCTATTGAAAATGGTGTGGGTTGTCAACAGAAAGTCTGGTTTACAGAGTAAAGGAAACTCATGGGACCAGAAGAATGATATTATGGGATTCGAATTTTAAGCCCAAGACAGTTTGGGTTTAGGGCTGCAGGACGGTGGTTGGTTAGTGCTTCCCAGTCAAGCTCTCCCTTGGACTTTAGGGAAATGAGAAATGTAAGAATACCATGGTGAATTTTTCATGACTGAATGTATTCAAATCCAAAGCACTATTTTCTTGCTTATGGGATGTCAATAGTTATGTCTCATGAAATTGTATTGCTAAAAAAGATGGTAGTTATTTTTACCTCATGGTTTTTAATGTCCTAACTAAACAAAAAAATCGGTAAGTGACACGAAATTCTCTCCCTGCCCAAGTTTTTTGGAAAATTAACTTACGGTGGAAATCCATAAATGTGGGATGTGCTGAAATACCACTGTGCAGCCCCTTACAGTCCCAGTACTGCTCAGACCTGTGCCATGCAGTACAGTACCAGTTAGGTACATGTGGCTATTTAAATTTCAATGAAATAGAATAAAAAATTTAAACCCTCAATGGTACTAGCTACATGTTTCCTCCTCTGGTCCTGGAAATGGGGTGGGAAAATCGCTCTATGTTGCAGTTAGCCTTTTTACCACTAGATGGCGAGGCCTCCTACACAAGTCCTGATGCTGTATGAGTTACCATTTTAATAGCGTTTACCACTGGCTGTCTTGGGCACCATTGGGTGGGTAGGTGGTTCCAGGGAGGGCAGGGCTGAAAGGAGAAGCAGTTGTTGGTAGTTGTGGGCATCCCCAGCCCCCTTTTATAAGATTGTTAGGATCTATATCCTTTTTCTGACTGATACTCTCTGATATTTGTTTTCCTTTTAGGACCTGGTGTTTTCTGCTTCCCCCGATGCCACTATTAGGATTTGGTCGGTCCCCAATGCGTCTTGTGTACAGGTGGTTCGGGCCCATGAGAGTGCTGTGACCGGCCTCAGCCTTCATGCCACTGGTGACTATCTCCTGAGCTCCTCCGATGATCAGGTGCGGTCCCAGCCAGTGCCCTGGAGAGGCCTGCTGGTCCCCAAGCTTGAACATCCTGGGTGGCAGGAACATCTTCCCACCCCAGGTGGTTCCCCAGAACCTCAAAGGGGAATGTTTCCTCTGCTGGGAGGTGCTAGGTTTGCCAGGGTTTGCGAAACCAGGGGCTCTGCCTTCCTGAAGGGCCACCAAAGCCTAGGACCCACTCTCTCTCTGACTCCATCGTCTCTCTCTCTCTCTCTCTTTTTTTTTTTTCCAGTACTGGGCTTTCTCTGACATCCAAACAGGGCGTGTGCTTACCAAGGTGACAGATGAGACCTCCGGCTGCTGTAAGTTGCCTTGTAGACACTCAGCTTTTTGTTTGCTGTTTATCATTTATTTTTATGTTTTATTTAGTCATTTGCTTATTTGTTCTAAAGATACATTTACCACCAGCACCTGTCTAGTGCCAGGCTTTGTCCTGGGTGCACTGACGAATGTGAAGAACAAGGAACCTACCTTTGCTGCTCTTAGTCTCTCCCTGGTGGGCTCTAATCACAGGTCTGTCTTCCCTCTTCCACAGCTCTCACCTGTGCACAGTTCCACCCTGACGGACTCATCTTTGGAACGGGAACCATGGACTCTCAGATCAAGATCTGGGACTTGAAGGTAGGAGAACATGGTAGGCCTCCATCTGAGGCCCCGGGCTGGAGGGAGCGTCTGTGACAGTGCAGTGCTGATTGGGTGCTTGTGGCACCTGGCCTTGAGGGTGGAGAGACACTGGCTGTGCATGTGTGATATGATGGTGTGGTCTGGGTGGCATCCTGCTGGCTGTCCTTCCTGGAAGGACAGTGGTGGACATCTCAGGTAGGAGTTTGCTGAGCCCCATTTTCTTCCTCTCGTGATGTATGGGTGACATATTTTACTCCCCACCGCCACTGTAGGAACGAACCAATGTGGCCAACTTCCCTGGCCACTCGGGCCCCATCACCAGCATTGCCTTCTCTGAGAATGGTTACTACCTGGCGACAGCGGCTGATGACTCCTCTGTTAAGCTTTGGGATCTGCGCAAGCTTAAGAACTTTAAGACGTTGCAGCTGGATAGCAACTTCGAGGTGTGCCCCTCTCCCTCCCCAGCTTCCCATTGTGCCTCCTTATTTGTTGATTATTGAATTAATCTCATTGCTTCTGCTTATCTGCAATTGCCCCATAGTTTCTGTTCCCCTCGTGTGACCTTTCTGTTTCTAACAGGTAAAGTCACTGATCTTTGACCAGAGTGGTACCTACCTGGCCCTTGGGGGCACGGATGTCCAGATCTACATCTGCAAACAATGGACGGAGATTCTTCACTTTACAGGTAGAGGCTGGTCTCTAGGTGCCCAGGCCTGGAGGGAAGCCTCACTGGGTTAGGAATCTCTAAGGCTTGCATGAATTTACCTAAGCAGCTTTCGGTTACCACCTAAGGCAGAGCTTTATAGCTAAGGAAGCAGACTGAGACTGCATGGCAGTAAATGCTAGTACCAGCTCTGCCACTTCCATGCCTTGTGGCATTGGGCAGGTTGCTGGAGGAAGAGAAGACTCCTCCCTCTGAAGGTTTGCTAACTGAATCTGAAATAAATGGACATTAGACAGAGTGACAGGAGGAAAGCCATTTTAATTCTCTGTGCACGAGAGTCCCACAAAACATTAGACTTGCAGAGGGTCAGATGATTGAAGATCATACAGTCACATCCCTTAATGGGGATATGTTCTGAGAAATATCTTGTTAGGCCATTTCGCCATGTGCAACCATTATAGCGTGTACTTACACATACCTAGTGGTGTGGCCTACTACACACCAAGGCTAGTGCTATAACCTTAGTAGAGTCTATTATTGCTCCTAGGCTACAAACCTGTACAGTGTATTAAATGTACTGAATACAGTTATAACACAATGGTAAGTATTTGTGTATCTAAACAGATCTAAACATAGAAAAGGTTCAGTTAAAAATAAGGTATGAGAGATTGTTAAAAAATGGTGCACTGGGAAATGGTGCTTGCCATGAATGGAGCTTGCAGGACTGGAAGTGGCTTTCAGTGAGTGAGTGGTGAGTGAATGTGAAGGCCTAGGACATTACCATACACTGACTGCTGTAGACTTTGTAAACACAGTACACTTCGGTTCTACTAAGTTTATAAAACGCTTTTTCTTCAGTAATAAATTAGCCTTAGCTAACTTTTTTACTTTATAAACTTAAAAAATTGACTCTTGTAACAACATTTAGCTTAAAGCAAACATTGTACAGCTGTACAAAAATATTGTCTCTCTTTACATCCTTGTTCTATAAGCTTTTTTCTGTTTTCTAATATTTTTACTTTTTAATTTTTTCCTGTTAAAAACTAAGATACAAGCACACATTAGCCTAGGCCTACGGGTCAGGAACACCAGCTGTATTAGTCCGTTCTCACACTGTTATGAAGAACTGCCTGAGACTGGGTAATTTATAAGGGCGAGAGGCTTAATGACTCACAGTGACTGGGGAGGCCTCAGGAAGCTTCCAATCATGGTAGAAGGGAAAGCAGCAGCGGGAGAGACAAATGCTGAGCAAAGGGGGTAAAGTCCCTTATAAAATCATCAGATCTCTTGAGAACTCAGTATCCTGAGAGCAGCATGGGAGTAACCACCTCCACAATTCAATTACTTCCCACCGGGTTCCTCCCACAACATGTCGGGATTATGGGCACTACAATTCAACGTGAGCTTTGAGTGGGGGCACAGCCATATCACCAACATCACTGTCTTTACCTCCACATCTTGTCCCACTGGAAGGTCCCAGGGGGCACTAACACGCATAGACCTGTCATCTCCTTTGATGATGCCTTCTTCCTGGATACCTCTTGAAAGGGCCTGCCTGGTGCTGTTTTATAGTTAACTTTTTTTTGTAAGTAGAAAGAATATACTTAAAATAATGCCAAAAAGTACAGTATAGGTATACCTTGTCTTTTTGCACTCAGCTTTATTGTGCTTTGTGGATCCTTTGTTTTTTGTGAATGGAAGATTTTTGGCAGCCCTGCCCCAAGTGGGTCTGTCAGTGCCATTTTTCCAACAGTGTCTATTCACTTGGTGTCTGTGTGTCACATTTTGGTAATTCTCACAGCATTTCAAACTTTTTCGTGATACGTATCCGTTATGGTGATCTCTGATTAATGATCTTTGATGTTGCTATTGTAATTGTTTGGGGGGGGGCACCATGAACTGTGCCCATATAAGATGTTGGATTTCATTGATAAATGAAATGGGGTGTGTGTGTTCTGACCACTCCAGCCACCAGTTGTTCCCCATCTCTCTCCCTTTCAGACCTCCCTGTTGCCTTAGACACAACAGTATTGAAACTAGGCCAGTTAATAACCATATTATGGCCTCTAAGTGTAACAAGTGAAAGAAAAGAGTCCCATGTCTCTTACTTGAAATTAAACGACATGATTAAGCTCAGGGAGGAAGCATGTGAAAAGCCAAATAGGCCAAAAACTAGGCCTCTTACACCAAATATTAGTCAAGTTATCAATGCAAAGGAAAATTACTGAAGGAAATTGAAAGTGCTACTCCAGTGAACAACACACGAATGATAAGAAAGCAGAACATCCTTATTGCTGATCTGGAGAAAATTTCAGTGGTCTGGAGAGAAGACCAGACCAGCCGCAACATTCCCTTAAGCCAAAGCCTAATCCAGAGCAAGATCCTAACTCTTGAATTCTGTGAAGGCTGAGACAGGTGAGGAAGCTACAGAGGAAAAGTTTGAAGCTAGCAGAGGTTGGTTCATGAGGTTTAAGGAAAGAAGCCGTCTCCGTAACAGAAAAGTGCAAGGTGAAGCAGCAGATGGTGATGTGGAAGCTGCAGTGAGTTATCTGGAAGACCTAGCTGAGATAATTGATGACGGCTACACTCAACGTCAGATGTTCAGTGTAGACGAAATAGCCTTCTGTTGGAAGAAGGTGACATCTAGAACTTTCACAGGTAGAAGTCAGTGCCTGGTTTCAAAGCTGCGAAGGACAGAATGCCTCCCTTGTTAGGACTAATGCAGCTGGTGATTTTACATTGAAGCCAAAGCTCATTTAGCATTCAGAAAATTGTAGAGCCCTTAAGATTGTAGGGCTAAGTCTACTCTGCCTGCGCCTGTGAATGGGACAACAGAGTCTGGATGAAAACGTACCTGTTCACAGCATGGTTTACTGACTGTTTTTTAAGCCCACCATTAAGAGGTACTGTTCAGAAAAATAGATTCCTTTCAAAATATGACAGTGCACCTCATTACCCTAAAGCTCAGATGGAGATGTTTCATGCCTGTTAAGATCACATCTAGTTGTCAGCTTACGGATCAAGGAGTAATTTTGACTTTTCAGTCTTACTGGTTAAGAAATACAGTTCGTAAACCTATGGCTGCCATGGGTAGTGATTCCTTTGATGCATCTGACAAAGTGAACTGAAAACCTGTTAAGGATTCCCCATTCTACATGCCCTTCAAAGCGTTTATGACTCACGGAAGGAGGTTAAACTACCAGCGTTAAGAGGGGTTTGGAAGAAATTAATTCCAAGCCTTCAACCCTCATGGATGACTTTGAGGGATTGAAGACCTCCGGGAAGGGAGTAACTGCAGATGTGGAGGAAATGCTGAGAGAACTAGAGTAAGAGGTGGTCTGAAGATGTGACTGAATTGCTCCAGTCTCGTGTTCAAACTGTAATGGCCGAGGAGCTGTTAGGGATGCGGAAAGAAGGTGGTTTCTTGATGGAATCTACTCCTGGTGAAGATGCCATGAACTTGTTGAAATGATAAAGAAGGGTTTAGAATATTACATAAACTGAGTTGATAAAGCAGGTGCAGAGTTTGAGAGGATCGATTCCAGTTTTGAAAGTTCTGCTGTGGGTAAAATGCTCTCAAACAGCAGCCATCAGAGAACTCTTGTCAGATGATGTGGAGAACTTCACTGTGGTCTTATTTTAAGAAGTTGCCACAGCCACTGCAGCCTTCAGCAAGCACTACCCCTGTCAGTAGCCATCAGCATCAAGGCAAGACCCCCCCCCGGTGGGTCCTGGAAAAAGATTACAACTCACTGAAGACTTTGATGGTTGTTAGCATATTTTAGTAAGAAAGTATTTTTGATGAGGTATGTACATTGTTTTACTAGACATAATGTTATTACACGTTTAATAGACTATAGTATAAAGATAACTTTTTTTTTTTTCTGAGATGGAGTCTTGCTCTGTCACCTAGGTTGGAGTGCAGTGACACGATCTTGGCTCACAGCAGCCTCTGCCTCCTGGGTTAAAGCCATTCTCCTGCCTCAGCCTCCCAGGTAACTGGGTTTGCAGGCGCTCAGCCATCACACTTGGCTAAATTTTGTCTTTTTAGTAGAGACGGGGTTTCCATGTTGGCCAGTCTGGTCTTGAACTCCTGACCTCAAGCGATTCACCCACCTTGGCCTCCCGAAGTGCTAGGATTACAGGCATGAGGCACTGTGCCTGGCTAACATAATTTATATGTACTGAGAAACCAAAAAAATGTGTGTGCCTTGCCTTATTGCAATATTTGCTTTATTGGTGGTCAGGAGCTGAACCAGTAATATCTCTGAGGTATGCCTGTACAATAACCATAATGTAGTTTTATTTGTGATTATTAAGTATTCTGTACTGTAACTAATTGTGTAACAGTTTTTTTTTGAGACAGAGTCTCGCTCTGTCACCTAGGTTGGAGTGCAATGGCGCGGTCTCGGCTCACTGCAACCTCTGCCTTCCAGGTTCAAGCGATTCTCCTGCCTTAGCCTCCCAAATAGCTGGGACAACAGGCACATGCCACCACACCTGGCTAATTTTTTTTTTTTTTTTTTTTTGTATTTTTAGTAGAGATGGGGTTTTACTATGTTGGCCAGGCTGGTCTTGAACTCCTGACCTTGTGATCTGCCTGCCTCGGCCTCCCAAAGTGCTGGGATTACAGGCATGAGCCACCGCGCCCGGCTGTGTTAAACTTCTGTACAACTGGTAGTGTAGATTTGTTTATACCTGTATCCCCACAAATGTGAGTAATGCATTGCACTGTGACATGATGGTGGCTATAACATCATTTGGTGGAGGAGGAGTTGGTTGGCCCCAGGTGTGATCCTAAATCTAGAAGGAATTTGGCCAGTGGAGTGAATCTTTCAGCTCCACTGTAATCTTACGGGACCATCGTTTCTGTGGTCCATCGCTGACATGTCATTATGTGACACGACCTTATGGCATCCTGAGCTGCAGAAGGGAGTAGGGGCCTGAGGCTCCTAGGGGGTGGTGGCGACACAATTTCTGTGAGGGTGTGAGGAGGAATGCACTCCAAATCTCTCAGGTAATAAAAGTTGTCTCAGAGCAGACCTTAGATAAATAATACATGATAGTCTGTGACAAAGACTGGCTGGCACGGTGTCTGGCCTCTTGTCTTCTCTCTTGTGATACCAGTTCATTTTACCTGGTTGAGATTCTCGGGGGCTTCATAATGTTCCTTTCAGATGATCTGCCCTTCGATAAGGGAAAGAGGGTGAGAGACCAAGCAGGACATGGTCATAGAGACCTTGGTTCACAGCCCTCAGCATGCCAAACCACCGTACTTTGGGGTATTGTTTTCTGAGACCCAACATTACTTAACATCTCTGGAGCCTCAGAAAAGTGGGAATGATGACTGTACAGACTCAGTGGGGTTGTTGAGGCTTAGATGAAAATACATACAGGTGCTTGCTGACATACGCTTGGCCATATCCTGATAAATCCATCGTAAGCTGAAAATAGTGCACGTCAAGGCATGGTAAATCGGGGACTGTCTGACTATGTAGGTTAGAACAGTGCCTGCCACATAGTCAGGGTTTGCAGTTCCTACTCAGCATTGTGTCTCAGAGCAGTGAATAAGACAGACCCAATTTGGACACTGATGAAATTTATGGTCAGGTTAGGAAGGCAAATGTAGATTGATTTCACACACACATTTAACTGCAGTTGAAAGTGCAAGAGAAGAAAAGTATGAGCTGCTGAGAGAATGGAAAATGGTTTCTACCTAACACTTGTGGCTGTGGCTATGTGACTCTCCCTTTTAGAGCTTTACTGCTTCATCTAGAAAATGGGAATATTGGCATGGCTTTGCAGAGTGTGACAGCTGCTGTTGTGGAGGTGGCATGCTAATATGCTGCTAACAGGGTGCCTGGGGCTCATTTCAGATGCTGTGTGAATGGGAGTTGCTGTCTCTGTTGATGAAATTCTCATCCTCATTAGCAGGTTGTGAGCAGGATACAAGATACTTCTTGTTGCCTTAGTTTCTCCTGAGCCCTGCTCAGTGTGTTTGTGTAACAAAGGTGTCCATTCTAACTATATGGCTCGCTGGTTTTCACCTATACTGTACCTGGTGTTTTGATTTGGAGCTGAGTTAGGTAGCTCAAAATACAGTGTGAGCTTTTTTTTTTTTGAGATGGAGTTTCACTCTTATTGCCCAGGCTGGAGTGCAATGGCGTGATCTTGGCTCACCGCAACCTCCGCCTCCTGGGTTCAGGCAATTCTCCTGCCTCAGCCTCCTGAGTAGCTGGGATTACAGGCATGCATCACCATGCCCAGCTAATTTTTTGTATTTTTAGTAGAGACGGGGTTTCACCATGTTGACCAGGATGGTCTCGATTTCTTGACCTCATGATCCACCTGCCTCGGCCTCCCAAAGTGCTGGGATTACAGGCTTGAGCCACCGCGCCCGGCCAGTGAGCTTTTTAATGGGGAGTTAGTGTACTCCAGATGTGATCCTAAATCTAGAAGGAGTTTGGCAAGATGTTCATGAATTTCCCAATCCCATGATCCCAGCCTCATCTGCCCCTTATCTGGTCCTGCTCTGTGTTAGGGGCCTGAGTGCACTGGAGTTGGAACTGTATGAGCTGGAATGTGCCCATGGACTGTTCCACTTAGGAGCAGGGAGTGAGCATTAGGGATAAACAAGGTGAGCACTAGGGATAAACAAGGTGAGCACTAGGGATAAACAAGGTGAGCACTAGGGATAAACAAGGTGAGCACTAGGGATAAACAAGGTGAGCACTAGGGATAAACAAGGTGAGCACTAGGGATAAACAAGGTGAGCACTAGGGATAAACAAGGTGAGCACTAGGGATAAACAAGGTGAGCACTAGGGATAAACAAGGTGAGCACTGAGGTTTTCAGCTAAACTGAGCTGAATTGCAGTTACCCAGAAAGCTCAGGTGAGAAGGGGGCTGGCATTGCTTTATTAATTCATCCCACCAGTGAAAAGTGCCAGGCACGGAGGGAGGCACTGGGGGTAGTGTGTAGGTCAGACTAGGGAGTGCAAACAGGAGCCTGCAGTGTGATAAACGCTAAGTAGGGAAGGCCTGGTTGTATGGGAGCAGGTTATCGGGGATCCGTGTTCAGCCTAAAGGAGGATAAAGGAGGAAAAGCCTTCTCACAGTTGCCTCTTATCTCTCTCCTCAGAGCATAGCGGCCTGACCACAGGGGTGGCCTTCGGACATCATGCCAAGTTTATCGCTTCAACAGGCATGGACAGAAGCCTCAAGTTCTACAGCCTGTAGGCCCCGGCCCTTCTGATGGAAGCTGGGCCTCATCTCAGTAGAGGGGTAGAATTAGGGTTTGGGGGGGTTGGGGGGAATCTCTGGGGGGAGGGGGCTCTGTGGGGTGGGACATTCACATCATTTCACTCTGGTCTGAGTGGTGGCCTGAGAACCATGGTGGCATGAGAACCATGGTGGCATGGATCACCCTCATCCATGCACCTCCAGGCCCCATGGGAATGGACGTGGAAGGAAGAACTGTCACCGTCTTAAAGGCCTAGGGTCGGTGCCTAGGACCTCTCCCTTCCTGTCGTTCAGTGGCCGTGGTGGTGGCTGTTCCACACCCATTTTGTTGCAGTTCCTGTGAGACAGGAGAGGCTGAGCCAAGGGAACTGTGAAGGGGAGGGCAGGTGGGCTTCTGCAGGGTTTTGTAAGCAGTGATCTAGTTTCATTAAAAAAAGAAAATAAACATAACTACCTCCCTGTGTCTGTCTGCACCAGGAGCACCCTGGGCCGGGAAGGTCAAGGGGAGGGAGCACACAGTGGGCCATTGGCTTCTGGGAAGCTCATCTTCCTTTGCTTTCACAGCGGAATAAAAAATCTGCAGATGTATTCTGCCATGTTCCTGCAGTTCTTGACCTTCTGTTTCAAGGGCCTCAAGTCACTGGTGCTGCCACTTGCCTTGTGGACTTGGTTTCTTACACAAGCCTGGCAGGGAGGGAGCCCTGCAGGGAAGATGGGCTGGATCTTGCTGGTGAGGCGGCCTGAGCATCTCCATCAGGGTTCTTTAGCTGTAGGTGCTAGAAAGCCTGTTCTCAGCTGGCGTAAGTCAAAAAGGAGATTTTATTGACTGTGGTGATGGAAAAGTTGAGACTGGACGGGTGTGGGGACAAAGATCTGATAATGAATATGCCTTATAGGGAATTCCTGTAGGGTCATGTGGCTGCTTTAGATTGCAGGTCAGGAAAGACCTCTGAGGTGGTGACGATGAAGCTGGGATGACAAGGACCTAAAAGGGGAGGCGTGTAGCAGGCAGAGAGCAGGTGCTAGGGCTGGACTGAGCAAGCCGTATGGAGGAACAGGAAGCAGGTCATAGTGGCTAAGGGTGGGGACCCTGGCGTGCAGCCTGGGTGATTGACAGTCCCCTGACTATGGCCATCCCAGTGGAAGGTCGGAGCTGGCCGCTTGCCTGGAGTAGGGTGAGAGGATATGAGGTGAGGAAGTGTGGGAATCTGATTATAGACAAAATGCAGTGCTGAGAAGGTGAGCTGAGAAATGGGATGTTACCAAGAGGGGAGCTTTGGGGGCAAAGTATGGTAGCACATATTGTGGCGGCAACAGGAGACCTCCAGGTATGTTTGCTGGGGAAGGGTTCTGTTGTCAGGAAGCTTGGGCATGCCGAATCTGCCTGGGAGGGTCAGGATGCCTACTAGCTAGAGAAAGCTGAAAAACCCTGCAGTAAAGAAACTACTTAGCTTATGCAAGTTGAATAGAAACCACTTAACTTACACAGTGTGTATTATTAAGAAAAGACCATACAGTTCTCCCGAGGCAGGCAGACTTAAAAAGTTAGGACAACTGCCTAGTAAAAGGTGGGCTAACAACAGCTATGGTTTGCAGGTGGTAGAGTGGGTTACTCGAATGGGAGAGGGTTAAGGGCATGGCTGGGGGACGTGCTAGCGCTAAGTGGGACCTCAGGGCTAGTACAGCACTAAAGCCTCTAACAGTTTCTGGTGTTAGGTATTAATGTGCATATTTCGGTTCTGCCTTCCTTTTCAGGAAAAGTAAGCAGGAGATAATGAAGGACAAAGGTTCTTGGGGGATCCATGGGTTGGGGGGATGCTATAGTCATCCTAAAGTTTTGTGACGCATGGGGCACATCTATGCATATGCACATTTTTCTAGAGAAGGGGAGCCCTAGTTTATATCTCAGAGGGACTAATCTGTATTTCTCACCAGTTCCAAACCATTGCCCTAGAACTGGCACCTGGTGCTGTCCTGGCATCCAGAGCCTACTGTCTGGGTCCTGAGGCTCCACAGTGCATCTCTGGCCTTCCATATATGCAGTTGGATTAGCAGAAGAGCGGCAGGCCCTCTACCTACATTTGCTCATTTAATTCTTAAAACAACCTTGCCTTTTGCTGTCCAGCAACTCTGAGCAGATTCTTGGTCCCTGTATAGCACGTGGGCCTTGATACCTCTCTTCCTCTGCAGAACAGAGCAGCAGGTGGGAACATAGTCCCGGCGCCGGACTTGGGTTTTGGCTCTCAGTTCTGGCACTTGGTAGCTGCAAGACGTTGGACAGGTTATTTAACTTTTTTTCTGTTTGAGTTTCTTCATCCAGATGGGGACAGTGTACTTAACAGAGGTACAGCAAGGATTAAGTGAACATGACAAGTGCTTAGAATAGGGACTGCACATCATAAATGCTCTATGTTTTTAAACTTGCTGCTGTTACTATTACTGTTACTACTCTACTGTTTCCTCTGTCTGGAGTCTGCCCTCCCCAGAGACAGGCCAAATCCTTCTGGAAGCCTCTGGAGCCCACTGCTGCCCTGCCAGGTGAGTGAGCTTTCCTGGAGCCCATGATTCACACCTTTAGCATAGCTCTGTGTTACCTTGAAGGCGTTTGTCTTAACTAGATTTTAATCTCAAGGACAGGACCGTGCATCCATTGCTGCCATTCACCTCTTCAGCTCATATCACACTGCTGCTGAGTGGTAGATTGAGAGATTGAACCTTGCGGCTCAGTCCAAAGCCCAGGCAATGTTTGTCTCCTTCCTCGATAAGTAAACGCAGAGAGCTTGACCTAATGTTAGTTGTATCAGCCAAAATGAATGAAGAGCTGCCACCCCATGCCACAGCTCACCAGATGTTGGCTCAGCTGCCTTGTAGGTGAACCTTTTGGAAGTAGATGTTGGTTGAGGGGGTGAATTTGGAAAAGATTTACAATTTAGAAAAGATTCTAAAGGACTCACCCGTGTTGCCTAGCCAGTGAGTTTCGGCGTCAGTAGTCCCAGGTGTCCGAAGGGAGATTGTTCGGTGGTGTAATCGGTGCTTGCTGCATCCTTTGTGCACTTGAGCCTTTGTGCACCACTTAGCCCTCCACTGTTGAAGGTGAGGAAGCGTCTTTATTGGGCCTGAACTTGGAGCACTGATCAAGAAGGCCACCTGGGGGCAGCGTAGTCACACCAGTCTCCCCAGTAATGCTGGTGCCACGATGGAGCCGGAGCTCCTTATATTTGAGTACCACAGAATGACCCTGCCAGACAGGTGGTGGTGTCCCCATTCTACAGATGAGAAGGCAAGCTCAGAGAAGTGACTTGGCTTTGGGCCACCCAATAAATACTGCAGCTAGGGTTTTTAAGCCACTTGGCTTCAGAGACCAAGCTGGTTACCCTTATCAGCTAAGACAGGCATGGGCAGCTGATGACCCACTGCACAGCTTTCCAGGAGGTAGAGTCATGGTTAAATGCAGGCTCTGCAGCCAGCAGACCAGGTTTGAATCCCAGCTGCACACCTTTCTGTGATGTGTGTCTCTATGTCTCAGCTGCTTCTGAAAAATAAGTTCCTGGTGCCTACTTTGTAGGGCTCTTGAAAATTAAGTGAACTGATACATGTAGAGACGAGGCACTCTGTAAGTGTTGACTACCATGTACTTTCCCTGCTCTATCTGCACTGGCATTGTCCTTGAGATTTAACTGTATTGACACGTAGCCAGGGTCATGGTGATCCTCGACACCTATCATATAAAGGCTTGGTCTGACTGCCTTCTGCTGCATTAGTAAACGTAAGGCTGTTGACACAAAGTGGCTGGAACATAATCCAGGCACGAAGGCAGGAGTAAACAGAGCAATACAGATATGGCGCTAAGAGTTCTGATAGAGGTGCCGGTGCAGAGGTCGGGGCGTGCGACTGTTTAGGAAGTCAGGTGGACCTGGGGGAGGTGATAGCCACATTTTGAAATGGAAGTTCCCTAGGTGGACGTAGGACAGAGGAGCAGAGTAGGGGTGGCAGGTGTGAGCAGAGGCGCTGGCAGCCCCACTGTTTGGGTGAGGGGTGTAAGGAGGGGTGAGAAGTCAGGTGTGAGGGAACAGGCAGCGGGGAAGTAGGAGCAGTGCTGTGGTTGGAGACAGGCCCAGCAGACTGTAGAAAGGCAGGCCAGGAAGTTAGAAGTTTTCTGAAATATTCACACCAGAGTGTCTAAAATGAACCCATACAGTTTAAAGAATAATAAACATCTTTGTATCCACCAGCCAGCTGAAGCAAGCATTAGGGGCCATCGGTGTGTTCTTCAGTGAATGCATCCCTCCCTCCCGCTGCAGAGAAAACCACTACCCTGAAATTGGAGCTGAGCATTCCTTTGTTTTTCTGTACAATTTTACTACACTGGGGCTTTGGGAACTGATTTTTGAATTTTATATAGATGAAGTCATTCAGTCTAGTTTCTTTTATTTCATCTTCTCAGCATCGTGCTTCAGATTTACCTGTATTTACATGTGTAGCCCCGGTTCATTCACTATTGAGAAAACAAAGGAAAATGGCCAAACAGAACTCACACCAGGGTACTGTGACAGCATTTGTTGAAGGTAGGAATAGCTGCGGATGTGCCGGTCCTGTGTCACCATTCATTCTAGGACGTTGCACTCTGGGAGAGGGACCCTGGCATTGGGCTATGGGGCTTTTAAGCCACGTGATTAGGAAGCACAGCTCCTCCCACTGTGATCAGGATTCTAGGGTCTAAGTTTTGCTGCTTCAATTATTTGATGTGGTCAGCCAGCAGTTAGATTTAACCTAATTGTGTTCATGGCTGGAGAAGCATCAGCCCTTCCTCTGACATGATTAAAGGGCTGGGGTCCAAACCTTGTAATTGATCAGTGTCTTAGGCACTTAGCAATGGCTAGGTTCCATGGCACCTTGTAACAGGCCAACTCCTTTCCTGGGAGGCCAGCCTGCAAGGGAAAAACAGGTTAACTCTTATCTCTCATTCATTGTAGAATTTGATTGTAGGAATATACCACAGTGTATTTATAGGTTCTAGTGTTCATGATGGACATGTGGGTTCTTTCTAGTTTTCCTTTGCTATTAGAGTGTTCCTGTGGACACTGTGGTGCAAGCGTTTTTCTAGGATGTTTAGGAGAGGACATATATTAGGGAATGGCAGTTTTTCAGTGTAGGTATACCAGTTTATATTCTGATTAACATTGGTGGAATGCTCCTGTCTTCATACCCTCACCAGTGCTTAGTATTTTCTGGCTTTTTAATTTTTGCCAGCCTGCTGGGTATATAATAGTATCTCCAAGTTTAATTTTCACATTCATGATTACTGTTGAGGTTGAGCATCTTTTCTGCCACTTGCAGACCATCTGAGTTTTTCCTCTTGTGAAATGCCTGTTAGTGTCCTTTGCCTGTTTTCCTGCTTGTCTTATCTTTTTCTTGTTGATTGGCGGCAGTTTTAAACATAGCTGTTTTCTGGATAGTAATCCTTTGTCAAGAATGTATTGCAGTTATCTTCTCACTTTGTGCCCTGACTCTTCACTATTTTTATTGTGTCTTGTGATTTCTTATTGCGAGGTGCTCATCGTATTTGTACCTTTATCTGTCAGAATTCTCTGAGGCTTTGGCTGAAATCACATTCTTTGAGACAGGACCTGCATTTGTTTCTTCCTGAAGCCTGGGAACCACTTTAATTATCACCTCACCTGGGATCACTTTAAATTAAATTCAGCCCTTGAGGTTTTTTCCCAGATTGAACCCGAGGGGTTCTCCTTTCTCCTCTCCCCTCGGTCTGAGGATTTTACTGCACACACCAGAGAAGAGGGAATTACACTTTTCATTCTCAGGGTGATTTGTTTTTTTCCAATACATCCAGCCCCGAGATAAAAATAGGCAGGATTCCTTGCTGCTGGCTCTGTGCCAGGGGCTTATTTCTCCTTCACTCTTACACTGAGGACTGGGCCCTCCGGAGCTCCAGTTTAAAGGAGGCCTGCATGTGGACCTGTCACCTTTGCGGGCTCCGGGCTTGATCTCATCAAAGCAGAAGGTCAAGCTCTCCAGGGTTCTATGGAACTTCCCACAACAGAAGCTGAGTTTAACTTTCCAGAGTTTTTGCTTTTTATTTTTATTTTTGGCCTATTTGCATGCCTCCCCCTGACCCCCCTGCCGCCCATGTTAGTTCAACAGTAATCCAAGCATTTTAAAAATATTTATAATCTGGCAGTTTAGTTGTTTACTTCAGGTTGATTAGAATATCTGGTGTTTCTATAGCTGGAAAAGAAGTGGTAGTTTTCCATGAAATGCTCTCACATAAGTGTCCAGACAAGGAGTTGATTTCTACTTCAGCTGAACAAGTGGTGAAGTATGCTGTCCCCTTTATTAAAAACCAAGCACCACGAAGTGAATTTACTCTCAATGTACAATGTAAGTATATGGGAGCTGGTGGGGGCCCGGAGAATGGAAAGGCAGGGGATTCCCTTAGCTCTTACATAGAGCCACAGCCTCTGCCCCTCCTCACCTCCCAGAAGGACAGGAAGAGAGAAAACCTGATGGCCACGAGCAGCTCTGTTTCGAAGAGCCCCTTCGAAACAGTCATGCCATTTGCCTTACACTGCTCAGATAGGTAAAGATATAGCGTGTTACTGGTCAGCAAAAGTGGTTATTGCCCCCATCAGGTCTGATGAGTTGTTCTCAAGGCCCAGCAGGGGCCTGCTCACATCAGGAGGTGGAAAAAGGGAGGAAAAAAAGCTTTACATTGGGCAAAATATAGACTTGATAGTTACCTAGGAAAGCCAAAGCTTAGATTGCTTTCCTCTCGCAATCTGAGAGAGAAACCTAGCGCTGCAATGAACTTCATTGTTCATTCAGTTTGTACATTTGTTTCAGTAAACAGATTCCTTTGACATAGAATTGTTGACAGCATAGATGCACAGTTTATCAGTTGCCGAAATCATGCACCTGTGTACACTAGGAAGGAGGGGATCAACAATTGCCTTATTCCTGGAGTATCGCAGCAAAACAGGTGGACACTTTGATGATTCTATAGCATAGGGGAAAGTCTTTGCCATACTCAAAGTTACAAATGAGAGGGAAAAATTCATTGTTACATAATGCTTTCAAAGATGAAAGAACCCCGTGGAGAAAAGCCAATAGCCAATTAGATGGCAAATTTGTAAAATGAGGATGCTGACCCCTTGATTTGTGAAAGCTTTTTACAGATGAGAGAGTGGAGAATAGATAAAACACAAGTGGCTAGAAAGATGCTTGGCTTCCAATCAAAGAGCCCCTTCGAAACAGTCATGCCATTTGCCTTACACTGCTCAGATAGGTAAAGATTTAGCGTGTTACTGGCCTGTGGTGGCAAGGCTGCATGGCGGGGCTGCGTGGGGAGACACTCGGACAGCCCTAGAGCCCTACAGTCTTAAGAGGTGTGGTCTTGACCCAGCAGTGCTAAGACTGTCTTTCGAGAAAATACACAAAGAACTATGTACTTAATTGTGTTCAATGCTTGTCATCCTTAACCCACATGGTCCCCATCAACAGATCAAACGTCATAGTTCAACCACAGTTTAGAGAAGACATCAATCTGAAATGATAGGAACTGACACAGGACACCTACCCTTTTGTTAAAGAGAAAATTCAGTTACACAGTGTTATTTCAATTGGTACCTCTGGAAGTTTGAAATCCTTACATGAGTTTGTATGATGGAGGGAGGGGAAGGAGGAAGAGATGATGCTGGAAGGAACCAGAACCCAGGCCAGTAAGAGCAAGTCAGCTTGGCTCCTCCAACCAGCCAAGCTAAGAATCCTCACATATGTCACACTGACACTGCAGAATATATCCTATGTCCCCCTGTACAAGCCAGGAAGCTGGGCAGGGCAAGACTGGCCATTGCTGGCCATAGATGGGAAGACAGGCCCAGAGAGGGGAAGCCACTTAGTTTCCATGGCAAGTGTTTGAGCCTTACCCCTCTTATGTTCTCCCTCTAGCTAGAAAAGCCAAAGACGGCAGTGTCCTCGAGCCCCTCTTCACATTGGCATATAGACTTGTGCATACAAAACCAAACCAAACATTGACAACAAAAACGAGGTAAGCATTAGGCTTGGGCAAGAGGAAATGAAGTTCTAGTTAGTAGTTAATAGCACCCAGTTACTGTTGGCTGTTATGTACTATTCTAAGCATTCTTATCTGTTAACTCATTTTATCCAATGTCTATGGGAATAGACTTTAACCTCATTTTACAGATGAGAAATCTGAGGCCCAGGGAAGTTCAGTAACTCACTGAATACCACACAGCTAGTAAGAAGCCAGCTCTGGAGTCCACATGCTTGGCCAGTATTCTGAAGACAGGAAAGGCTGAGTAGCCCAGAGCCAGGTGAGTAGGGGGTACACGAAGTATGGAGGCCACGGGCCTGACTGAAGCACCTTTGCTCCCCTTCTAACAGCTCTCTAAGCTCATGCTCTGAGGCCCAGAAAGGTGTCTGAAAGCAAGTTCAGGCTTCCCTACCAGATACTTCTCCCTGTCCCCTTGAGGCTGAATCCTAGTGCCTTGCCCATCCCTCCACCAGAAGATCCACATGTCTGTCTGGAAAGGGCTTTGCTGCCAAGTCAGAGATGAAGGCCCATGCCACATGTGGGAAAACCGGGCTCAGCAGCATAGCTAGCACCGGCACGGACCTGTCTGGTGGCCATGCCCACAGTGGCAGGCAGGTCAGGGCCAGCAGGCTCCCATTCCTTGGGTGCCAACCCTTCCTGCATGGACTAGTCTTGGGAGGCCAGGGGAGGGGATAGGAGGCTGTGGTGATAAATGCAGCCTTTTGCAGTAGGCTGGCAGCTCAGGGGGTCTGCAGAGTGCTCCTTCAACTCAGCCTTAGAGCTCTGCTTATCCGCCCTGCACAACTGCTCAGAGTGCTTTGAGTGTGCCCTCATCAGAACTCCTGTGTCTGTGGGGAGGTGACAAGACTTCACAAGCCATTCATTCCTGCCAGGGGCCCAGTTCCCAGCTTTTGCTGTTCTGACTGCCAAGGTCTTACCCTCCAGTATCTTTGTCCTATTTGCTCTGCCTGAAATGCCACCATTCCTTGCAGAGAGGCTGAGTCTCCTGATTGAGCCTTGGGGGACATTGGCCTCTGCAGGGTGTGGCACATATGAAGTATTTGTAATTGACATCACAGTTCTGGAAGGACAGGGCGGACTTGGAGGAAGTTTCTCACATGCGAAGTAGTTCTGTTCTAGTTGTCACGAATAACTTCTCCACAACTGCTTTCAGTAGGTTTGAAAGGATTATTTATTGAGCCTGTTCACTGTTGTTTCCCAGAGCTTCTGGCTCAGGCCCACAAAGACACCAAACCCAAGGACCAGGGAAACCGCTGGCAGTGAAAGGACCACCCAAAGGAGAGGCCTCAGGCTAGAGTTCCCATTGAAATCTGTCAGAGAGAAGGGAAAGGTAAGGCTGGGTGAGGCCCCTCCAACACGCTCCTCCACCCCAGACCTTTGTATCACACTGGGCAGAGCTAAAGCTGCCTTTCTGCAGGTAAGGCGGACTGTGTCTTCACTTAGTTCCCCACTGACTGCAGCTACACCGTCTCTTGCCCTCAGCGATGGCTGGAGCATCCCATTTTGTCAGCACAGTCTTGGGGGTGCGGGAGCTGGTAAGGCCTGAGGGGCCCACCCAGAAGCCCTCATACCTGTGGGCTTCTGCCCATAAGAATCCTCAAAGCCCACTGGTCCCCGGAGAGCTCAGCATGTCCTGGGGCCTGGCAGTGTCATTACCTGAGGATTGTTGCTGTCCCGCCCAGGGGAAGAATGAAGTCTTGGGCTGGTCTCTGGCCCCTGTGACCTCCAAGCCAAACATAGGCCCGAAGATTAATGAAATAACAAATCCACTCTCACCCCAGACTCACTTGCCGTCCCAGGGCGGCACGCGGTGGAGCAAGTCTTCAGCCCTGAGCTGTGGCAGGCAGAGGCGCTGCAGAAGAAGCAAACCTGGTGGAAGGAGAAGAACATCAGAGTGGCTGGCTCAGCGCCACCGCGCAGGAAGGACAGAGGCAGGGACATGGGATTCCCTAGCTGGGCCCCTGGCTGCTGGCCAGGCAGGGGGAAATCTGAGCATGCAGACCAATACTATGACTGCCGCCCATGCTGAGGGAGTGTGGAGCTGAATGTGTACCCGATTCGAAATCCACACCTTCCTTCCTCCCCAAGGTCCAATTCTGCAGTGGCGTGCCCTGCAGATGGGGCCACTGCACTTTGTAGAACCCCAGCCCTTCGCGGGAGGCAGCTGGATTGCTCCCTTCCACCTGCCCTACTGAGGGAGACAGCAAGTTCCGAGGGGGTGGGGCTTGACCAGGCAGCAGGAGAATAGATGTTTGCCCTCCCTTTGTGACCCCTGGAGACCAGTGACTGGGGGAAGAGGGGAGGGCGGATTACCACTGCTTCCAGATACACCAGGGCAGGGGCAGTGCCCTATGGGAGTAGAAGCAGGAGGAGCTGACCCGACCCAGCACCCAGGAGGCCTCACCCAGGGGTGCCCCTCATCCAGGCAGGTCAGCATCTCTTGGATCAGGAGGCAGCACTCAGCAGAGATGAGAACAAAGCCACCCTAACTAATCAGTGCTTACTAGTGAAATCAGTCTACATGTGACATAAAATAACAGACAGTGATTTAGCATCCAGAGATTGGTGTATGCGATGTGAAAGGTCGTTGAACAAGACAGGAGTTACAGGGCATCTGTTGCCTCTGGGGCCATCTGCGTATTATGTAGAAAACCTAAGTATACCTAAAGTTTATCTACTTTTACCTTCTGGAGAAGTTGCTGAGTTAAAGAAAATTCAAAGCAGAATTACGTGGAAGACATTATCATTTCTAGAATCAGAAGTGAGGCGAGGCTCCCCTAGAACGCCACGGCCAGAGTTCAGATTTTGGGCTGATTGCAGCTCAGGCAGCATTTTTCCTTCCTCCTGCTGGCATTTATGGGTTACCTGTTGCTGATGCAAAGCCAGCTGCTTTCCATGACACCTGGTAGAAGTCAAGCCCCATCCCCGGAACTTTGTCCATATAAGCTCACAAGATGCCAGAGGGGTTCGGTGACTAGCTCCTCCCCACCTAACATGGGGCCAGGCATGCGGCAGCCGGGGCTTCTTACCGGTCCTCAGAGGGCTCTCTGGGAGCCCGAGTCCAGGAGGGCAAAGGTGGCAACAGTGAATCGCTGGTAGTGAGACTGGAAAGGTGTGGCCCTGTCCAAGGCTTCCATTTGGGTTCTGTAGCTGTCACCCTCAAAAGGGCATGTGAAAAGAGAAGTCAGAGGGGCTGTTTATAGGAGGCAGAGCATGTGGGGGGAGCCTGGGGGCACTAACCCATCTGACAGGATGGGCCACTGGGGCTGCTGGAAGGGGTTGGCACTGGGAGCACCCCAGCACTGGTGCAGCAGCAGGACCAGCTTGGGGTCTGTCCTCTGCAGAAGCTGGACCTCCATTTGGACTGGTTCTTGGAGCAGCCTCACAATGGGATAGTCATCCTCCCCGTAGTAGGAGCTGAAGGTCTCATCTGCAGGGAGAGCGACTCATGAGCCAGGGTGGGCTGTGCGTCAGAGAAGCAGGGGCCTGAAGAGCGCAGGGATAGCATAGCATACCCTGGGTGATCCGTAGCTCAAGCCGCAGGGGCCAGGCTGGGTCACGGGGCCAGGCTGGGTCACAGGGCCAGGCATCGGGGTTGGGAAGATGGATGCCTGAACGGGCAGGAAGTCACTGGCGTTGAAGACACAGCACACATGAAGCCTGAAGTGCACGAGGGTGGGGGAGAAGACACAGAATCAGAGCATCCTGTTCATGTTAGAAACTAGGTATCAACTCTGGATGCAACAAACGGTACTGTCCAGCAAGGCAGATGGATGCTGCGTAAGCAGCACTCAGCATTTTCAAGGCGGGCTCAGGAAGCTCAACCTGCCCCATCCTGTCTCCCTGGGCTGGTTCAAGCCTGTTATGCCAGGCCCTGCACCTGGTGGGAGAATACGGCAGGATGGAGATGGGTCCTTGGGGGGCTGGCACCTTGTTGGGTCTGCCCTGGCTACCCACAGCTGCCTGCTGTGCCATTCAAGGCTCCTGGAGCCTGACAGTCGAGCCTGCAAGTGGGCGTAGGCACTCCACCTCCTGACAGACCTGGGTTTGAATCTTCTTAACATTTACAGGCTTTGAGACCACAAGCAAGGCTTTTTCACCTAAAACTCAGGGTCCTTATTTGTAAAATGGCCATGACTGCCTCCCTCTGAGGGCTCTGAGACAATGAGATCAAAGATAATGTCATCTTCATTGCCCCGTCTCTTCGTTGTCCTTGTAGTTGCCGCTGCTCTGCCACAGCCTAAGGGCCACAGTGCCTAGCATCTTTCTCACCAGCCTAAGGGCCTGGGGGCTGCTCTTCCACACTCTGCTGGGACCCACAACCTCTCAGTACCCCAGAGGCCTGGCACCAAGGAGATGCTAAGCAAGTATAAGTGGCTTGCCCCTGTTCTGAAGGCCTTGTTTCTGAGGAGCCCTCTGGCCTAGTCCTGCTGGCTACAGCTGTTTTCCCCGACCTGTGCCTCCCTCCAGGAATCCCTAGTCACTGTGTTGGCCTCTGGCTGACTCCCATAGCTTTTATATCAGAGAGTCTAGGGCTCGACCCAGACTTGTCCCCCGCCACTTGGCTGTAAGAACTTAGGCTTTTTTTTAAATTAAACATTAAAAAAAAATAAAAATAGAGATGGGATCTCACTGCATTGCCCAGTCTGGTCTTGAACTTCTGGTAATTTTCCCACCTAGGTCTCCCAAAGTGCTGGGATTATAGGCGTGAGCTACCACCTCTGTGGTACTTAGAGCTTTAAAGCCAAATACATTTGAACTGTGATGCAGTTCCCTGCTCCCCAACCCTCATGGCAGGGAGGGAAGGGCGAAGGAGATGCCTGGGCATCCACGCAGCAACAAGCATAGGGTTTCTCCAAGTCACGGCTAATGCACTGGCTGTGTCCCACAAGGTGAACTGGCTAAGGGTAGGTGCTTTGCACCTGGCCACACAGGTTCAGAGCCAGGTATGACAGACACATTCCCTCAGGTCACCCTCACGGGCATCCTGAGCACCTGGCTTGGTTTTTGCCTCTTGAATTGGCAGGTCCAGGAGGCCCCTAACAATGAGGGGTTCCTCCCCCGCCCAGTTCCTCTTCCACCACATCCTCAGACAGCTTCAGCCCAATGTATCTTCAGCTTCATCTGTGGCTTCTTAACCTAACATTAGGAGGGGCAACAGGCATAACCTCAGCCTCTTCCTGGGACCTGGAAGGGGATGCTTTCAGTTGCTCTGAGCTTAGTTCTTGGAGAGACCAAGACAGGGCTGTCTCAGAACTCCCGCTCTCTCAGGACTGGCCATGGGCTTCTAGCTGAGCCCTGCAGGCCAGGCATGGAAAGTCCCCACTTAACACATCTGCCCTGAGAAAGGACATTTCCCCTGCCCCACAGGAGAGGCTGGGAAGAGGTGGGCCTGTTGCCTAAGGTCACATAACCAGGTAACAGCAGAACCTGGGTTTGGACCCAGATGGCTCCAAAAACTGTTCTGAGCTCTCCTGTGCCCTGACACCCCAGCCCCCAGCCACGCCTGTTGGAGGAGGGCCGCCCTCACTGGAAGGTGCTGTCCCACGTGATGGAACCCTGTGGCCCCTTTCAGATGTGAATGCTGGCCACCGGCCAGTTCCCATAGACGAGCTGGTCGCCAGCCACCTGTGGGAAGAGACATCTGGGTGAGGCCTTCTTGGGGGACCAGGCCCCAGCCTGTGGTCCCAACCCCTACCTGCACTGTGGTTCCACAGTGGGTGACAGGGAACTGGAAGACCACGAAAGCATCTGTCCTGTGTTGGGGAGCAACTGGTGGGGGGTGTAGGCCAGGCAGACATTGGCCAGTGTGATCCTGTGTGTCAAGGCTATTTCTTGTGACGCCATGAGGATGAAGTAGCCATCTCTGAAGCACTGGACAGTAGCTGGGACAAAGGCAGATGAGGGCCTTGGGATTTGGTGTTCACCCAGTGCAGAGACGGGATGGCTGTGTGAGAGCCAGGCTTTAAGTGCTGGCCTGGGAGTCTAGATGCTTACTCTCCACTTAGGCCGGTGCTGGCCCCAGCAAACCCTTTACAGTCTGACTCTCTCATCCATGAGACAAATGGGTTGAACTATACTCCAAAAGTAGCCTCACCATAGAATCTGTCATCCAAACCAGGGTGTTTTCGATCTGAAAGTACAGGTAGATGTGTGTAAAGGTAGATCTATTAATAGTTCCCCGGGACAGTTGTTATAAGGCCAGCTGGGACATATGATTGCCTCATCTAAAGGTCTCCTCTGCCATCTGCTCTGGGAGTTGGGCTCTCCAGGAGGAGGATGGGAAGCAGCTTCCACCAGCTGGAGGAGGTGGCTGTCCTGCTTCAGAATCCCGGGGACCAGGATGGTGCTGGTGTGGGAGGTTGTACCTGTGTTGCCATAGTAACAGGGAACCTCTGTGGTGTTGTCATAGCAGCAGCCAGCCTGCTTACAGGCTTCCTTTGAAGTTCCTCTCATGAGGCAGGGGAGGTGCCCCGAGGCCACCTGGCACTGCTCCTGCCTCAGGTGGGTACCTAGGGTTGGGACAGAGCGATGAGGCTGAAGGCACACAGTTTGCAAATCGTGGCCCTGGAATTGAATCCTGGGAACCTGTGCAGAGTTTGTGCCTTTTTCTCTTTTTTTTTGGAGTTTCACTGTTGTTGCCCAGGCTGGAATGCAGTGGCACAATGTTGGCTCATGTAACCTCTACCTCCTGGGTTCAAGCCATTCTCCTGCCTCAGCCTCCCAAGTAGCTGGGATTACAGGCATCTGCCACCATGCCTGGCTAATTTTTTGTCTTTTTAGTGGAGACGGGGTTTCGCCATGTTGGCCAGGCTGGTCTCAAACTCCTGACTCTGGGTCCACCTGCCTGGGCCTCCCAACGTACTGGGATTATAGGCATGAGTCACTGCACCTGGCCCAGAGTTTGTGTTCTTAACCAGCACACTAAGTGTTCTCCCTGAAAAGTGCATATTACTGAAATCTCAAGAGAATGTTTTCTGAGAACCGGGTGTTCCTGGCAATGGTTTTAGTGAGTTTAGGCAGAAATAAATTAGCGAGATCTCTTCTAGCTTTAGTATACTTGTACATGTTTAAAGCTGTTTTTCCAAATACTACAAAGAATCATGGTTTTCTAAAAAAAGAAAAAAGAAAGAAATGGCTTCTTAGAGCCCAGTAAAAGGCTGTTCGGCCACGCTGGACTCCAGAGGGCCCCAGACGGAGGGTACGAACATTCAGATGTGCTGCATACCTACATAATCTGATTTGTTCACATCCCAGCATTCCATGGGGCCCCAGTGAGGTTGAGCCAGGGTTTCTAGGGCAGGTCCAGGTCCAGGGAATGGTAAAGCAGGGGTTGAGTGGGCGGAGCTGTGCCCTGGGTCCAGTGGGCTGGGAAAGGCATGGCCAGAGCCTGCGGAGGTGTGGCCAGAGGTGGGGCAGAAGGGAAGGGTTTGTGGGGTCAAGACAGAGAACATGGCGGGTGGTGCCAGCTGGGAGTCCAGAGTCTAGGGTGGACAGGTTTGGGACAGATCAGAGTAGCATCTTGTGCTACATCCACAGGACCATTGGGCAGCACAGCCTCCATGAATACCCTCAGGTGGAAACGCCCATCCTGCAGGTGAGAGGCCAGAGAGCAACAAGGTGAGGCCACCTAGCATCCCAGGCAGAGAATGGCCCCCCGAGAGCTAAGATGGCCATTAGGCAGACAGCTGGATTCATGGTGGACCCCAGAAAGTCCCTTCCAGGACTTAGTTTCCCTCACCCACCAACTCAACAGATCTTGGGCTCTGGTTCCTGTCTGGCCCATGAGGGGCCTTCTGCAGCCTGACACGATACTATGACAAGCTTGCTCCTGTGCCAGAGCATGAAGAACCCTACCTTCTCCAGCACGTGGCAGCCTCTGTAATCAGCCGAGAAGACTGCAGGCTCCTGAGGCCTGGAGGTGACCCACTGGTAGCAGATGGGGCAGTTGTTCACATCAAATCAGTTCCCAAATTCATCTGCCGTGGGGAAGAGGAGGGGCCAGCTATGCTGAAGGGTACAGGAAGAGGCTACTGGGGTCTCGGAAGGAGTTCCCAGCTATGCTGAAGGGTACAGGGAGAGGCTGCTGGGGTCTCGGAAGGAGTTCCCACTCAGCAGGCAGGAGACCTGGTTCTTGCCTTAGCTTTGCTATTAGTTTGTTGTGTGGTCTCCGGCAAGCCCTCCCCTCTCTGCTCTCAGCTTTCATAGCTGTAAGGAGATGGGGGGTGGTCCTAGGATCTTTCTAGCTAGGGTTCCCTGCTTATAGTACACAGCAGCAGGCAGCCATAAAGATGAGATGGAGAAGGGATACACAAGGTCTCAGGGTCAGGCACTGGGCTATTTACATTGCCTTTTTTTTTTTGATGGAGTCTCGCTCTGTTGCCAGGCTGCAGTACAGTGGTGCAATGTTGGCTCACTGCAACCTCTGCCTCCCAAGCGATTCTCCTGCCTCAGCCTCCCAGGTTCAAGTGATTCTCCTGCCTCAGCCTCATGAATAGCTGGGATTACAGGCCCCTGTCACCATACCTGACTAATTTTTGTATTTTTAGTAGACATGGGGTTTTATCATGTTGGCCAGCATGGTCTTGATCTCATGATCCACCCGCCTCAGCCTCCCAAAGTGCCAGGATTACAGGCGTGAGCCACCGCCCGGCCTCACATCGCTTTTCTTAAGCTTATTCACATCCTGTGGCGGAGGCAGCTGGGGGAGGGAGGGTGCGTGAGCTTTCTCAGGTGCACACAATGGGTGGCAGAATGAGGTTTCGAATCATGGGCTTTGTAGAAAGACCTGAGCCCATTTGTCAGGTTAACTGGCTGCTGCAGTCACTCAGAGACACCTCCTAGGTGTTCATTCCCCTTGCTGGCCCAGAACAGCCTGGGCACTCTCTGAGTGTGGGCATGCCCCCATGCCTCTGTTCCATGAACACAGCCCAGTTCGTCTTCCTCATCTTGCAGAAAAGGAAGCAGAGGCTCAGAGAGGTCAGGTTAATTGTCCAAGATCACACCGTTTAGAAGTTGCACATCCGAACCCCGATTCCAAACCCATACCGGGCCACACCCACTAGGGTCCTGCTGCTGAAAGTGGTTTATGGACCCTCAGCCACGGTATGGACTGAGTGTGGTTAGAAGTGCAGAGTCTAGGCCAGGCTCAGTGGCTCATGTCTATAATCCTGGCACTTTGGGAGGCCGAGGCAGGTGGATCACATGAGGTCAGGAGTTCGAGACCAGCCTGGCCAATATTGGGAAACCCCGTTTCTACTAAAAATACAAAAAGTAGCCAGGCATGGTGATGCACGCCTGTAACCCCAGCTACTAAAGAGGCTTACGCAGGAGAATTGCTTGAATTGGGCGGCGGAGGTTGCAGTGAAAGAAGTGACTCCATCTCAAAAAAAACAAAAAAACGCAGTCTTGGCCCTGTCCCATGCTGATTGAATCACAATCCAAATTTCTACAAGGCAACCAGGTAATTCCCATGCACACTAACGTGGGAGCTTTCCTGGGTGACGATTCTCTTCCTTGCCATTTTCTGTGGTAAGGGGATTGGGGGCTGGCCACCCCCAGGCTAGAGGGAGACCTCTGTTCTTGCTCCTTTTCCAGGGGAAGGGTCCCAGCTCCCTCCTGGCAGCAGCCCGTGGACAGGGAGGCGGGGGCTGGGACTCTCCCAGCATTCACCCACCACTCACCCACCACCTTGAAGCGGAGAGTCTGGCCTGGCCTGGGGAACACCAGCAGCTGCATTCCCTTGATCCCACAGTCCTAGCTGTGTCTTGGCTGAGGCTCCTCCTGCCATGAGACACCACAGACATCTGCAACACCCCTACTCCACCACCACTAGAGCAGGACCCAGGTCTTATATGGAGGAGGTGGCAAGTGGGTGCCCCTAAGGGCAAAGGGCGCCCACCTGGAGCGCCCACCTGGGGGAGCGCCCACTTGGCCACCAGGGACTGTGGTGAAACTCCTGCTCCAAAGGCAGAGGAAGGCAGGAATGCATGTGGCCTCTCACCCTGGGTTTCTGTCCCTCAGCTGTGGCTTTGGAAGGGAGGAGGGAGCTTTCTGGGAAACTGAGGCTCCAGGTGGGCTGTGGGGAGGGATCAGGGGTGGGAGGTGGCCCTGCAGACCCTCCACTATCTCCCTCCCACCCCAGCCTTTCCACATTCCCTCCCTGCCCCAACAGGGAAGTACTTTGGAGGAATGGGGTTCTGAGCAGAGGTGGGAGGAGGTGGGAAGGACAGGGATGGTGTGACTCTGCAGGACCTCCCTCCTGCCTTGAGGCCTCGGCAGGCACCGCTGGGGGCTCCAGGCCTGGTCAGTGCAGTCACGGCTTCTCGGGCAGGGCCTTGGGGGCGGTAGAGCAAGGACACAAGACACAGCCCTCACAGCTGGTAGCAGAATGGGGGCTGCAGGTGAGTAAACAGACCACTAGCATCTCCCAGGGCTTTCCCGAGGATTTAGCCGGTAAGTACGACGATGACTATTACTAATAAAAAATAGCAAGAACAGGCCACGCGTGGTGGCTCCCGCCTATAATCCCAGCACTTTGGGAGGCCAAGGCAGGTGGATCACGAGGTCAGGAGTTCGAGACCAGCCTGGCCAGCATGGTGAAACCACATCTTTACTAAAAATACAAAAAATTAACCAGGCATGGTGGCGCATGCCTGTAGTCCCAGCTACTCAGGAGGCTGAGGCTTGAACCCAGCAGGCGGAGACTGCAGTGAGCTGAAATCACGCCTCTGCACTCCAGCCTGGGTGACAGAGCAAACTCTGTCTTAAAAAAAACCAAACAACGAAATGTAATGTGGCATCTGGATGGGGTCACGGAGCAGGAAAAGGCAGCGAAAGCAAAGGAAGTGGACTTTAGTTAATAATAATGTGTCCTCATTGGTTTGTTCATTCATTGTAATAAATGTGCTTGTGTAAGATCAGTTATGAAGTAAACAAATACTCTACTAGAAATACAAAAATTAGACGGGCATGGTGGCGCACACCTGGAATCCCAGCTACTAAGGAGGCTGAGGCAGGAGAATCCTTGAAACTGGGTGCTGGAGGTTGCAGTGAGCCGAGATCACACCACTGCACTCCAGCCTGGTGTGATCTCAAAATGCTGGGATTACAGGCATGAGCCACCGCGCCCAGCCTGGACCTGGGGTATATGGGAACTCTCTGTACTATCATCTCAGTGGTTCTGTAAATCTAGAACAGTTCTAAGACATAAAAGTACCTGGAAACAACAAGAATGGCCTGCGATCTGCCATGATCACAGAGCCGGGCATTGCTGTTTAGCTCCTTACATGCTTCCTGAACATCCCCTGCGGGAGGGACTACCACCAGCCCCAGGTCACCACTAATTCCTGCGAGTTATTAGCTTGGGGCCCAGCAGTGTTTGCACTCAGCAAACATTAGGAAATGTGGCTATCATAACTAGCAGCAGCTGGGAGGGGAGAGCAAGCACCTTGGTAGCTAAGAGCCCGGGTCTGGTGAGGTTGTAGAGAAAAAGGAATGCGTACCTGCTGCTGGTGGGATCGTAAATTGGTTCAAACATTGTGGGAGGCGGTGTGGTGATTCCTCAAAGAGCTGAAAACAGAACTACCATGTCACCCAGCAATCGCATTACTGGGTCTATATCCAAAGGAATAGAAATTGTTCTAACATAAAGACACATGTGTGCATATGTTCAGTGCAGCACGATTCACAATAGCCAAGACGTGGAATCAACTGAAATGCCCATCAATGGTAGACTGGATAAAGATGTGGTACCTATACACCATGGAATACTATGCAGCCATAAAAAGGAATGAGATGATGTCTCTTGCAGGAACATGGATGGAGCTGGAGGCTATTATCCTTAGCAAACTAATGCAGGAAGAGAAACCAATACCGCATGTTCTCACTTGTAAGTGGGGGCTAAATGATGAGAACGCATGACACATGGAAAGGAACAGCACATACTGGGGCCTATCGGAGGGTGGAGGGTAAGAGGAGGAAGAGGGGCAGAAATAATAAAATAACTATTGGGTGCTAGGCTTAGTATCTGGGCAATGAAATAATCTGTACAACAATCCCTCTTGATGTGCGTTTACCTGTATAATGAACCTGCATAAGTACCGCTGAACCTAAAATAAAAGTTGTTTTTAAAAACAAAGCCCCAAACCGCTTTCTTAGCTGTGACTCAGATGCATTGTCTGTTCTGAGCCTCAGGTTTCCTGTTTGTAAATTGGGGGTGATAATGCTTTCCTTGCCCGCAGGATGGACAGGAAGACACAAAGAGACAAGGCATGGGCACCAGATGCGGTCATGATTTAATGCTTGGTGCTAATTCACTTCTATTGTGATTAGAGAAATGCTGGGAAAGCTTGGTGGGGCGGGATGGGGGTCTCTCTGGGAGCACAGTGGGAAGAGGCACTCAACACAGCATTGAGGGTGGGGGACATGGAAGGATTTTTGGAGAAATGGGGTCCTGAGCAGAGGTGGGGAGGACAGGGCTGGTGCGGTGGGGATCTGGGGCGAGCAGGACTGGAGGAGGGAGGAAGCAGGTCACACGAAGGTCCAGGACAGGGACTCCAGGCAGGTCGGGGGTGCTGGCGGGGGAAGGACTAGGAGGGGAGGGGGAGGTGCCAAGTAGGGGGAGGAGTGAATTGGATTTTTCCTGAGGGACAATATGGAAGTTTTAAACTTTTTTTTAATTGCATTTTAGGTTTTGGGGTACATGTGCAGAACATGCAAGATAGTTGCATAGGTACACACATGGCAGTGTGATTTGCTGCCTTCCTCCCCTTCACCCACATCTGGCATTTCTTCCCATGCTATCCCTCCCCAGCTCCCCCGACCTGCCTGGAGTCCCTGTCCTCCCCTATTCCCCTGCCTGGACACCCCGCTGTCCCTCCCCTATTCTTCCCAATAGACTCCAGTGTGTAGTGCTCCCCCCCTGTGTCCATACGTTCTCATAATTTTGAAGGTCCAGGACAGGGACTCCAGGCAGGCCGGGAAGGTCCAGGACAGGGACTCCAGGCAGGCCGGGGAGGTCCAGGACAGGGACTCCAGGCAGGCCGGGGAGGTCCAGGACAGGGACTCCAGGCAGGCCGGGGGTGCTGGCGAGAGAAGGACTAGGAGGGGAGGGAAAAGAGGCAGGCGGAGGAGTGGATTAGATTTTTCCTGAGGGACAATATGGAAGTTTTAAACTTCTAATTTTGAAATCGTTTCAGATGTGCAGAATTTCCATATAGCCTCCTCCCAGATTCCTCAGATGTACACTTTTTACATTTGCTGTAGCTCCCCCTCTCTGTGCATGCGTGCAGACACACACACACACACACACACTTCCATACTATTTGAGAGTTGTTGCAGAAATGATGGATTCCCCTTTACCTCTAATGACTTCAGTATATATTTCCTAAAAACGCAAATTACCCCCACAGTCAAATGATCAAACTCAGGAAACCAACATTGGTATAAACACAACGATCTAATCTGCAGACATTACTGTAAGAAGTAAAGAAAGAGGACAGGAACATGAAAGGGCGCTCGACAGTCAACAGGGACAGATTTATTTTGAATCAACCTGAGAGGGCCGGCTGGCTGAGTTAGGTCAGAGCCCCACTGTGGTACAGACTAAGCGTTTTTAAGGATTCAGGGTGGGAGAATTTAGCAGAGGCTTGGACCGCTCCCGTGTCTGCTGTGGGTAACTGGGAGGGAGGGTTGTGTCTGTTCACATACACCTTTCTGCAGCTGCAGGCATATTCCCTGAGTCTGCTTTTTGGCTTCTGTATCTTAGTGCAGCTGAAGGGAAAGGAATGTGCTTTTTTTTTTGAGATGGAGTCTTCCTCTGTGGCCCAGGCTGGAGTGCAGTGGTGCGATCTCGGCTCACTGCAACCTCCACCTACGAAGTACAAGCAGTTCTCCTGCCTCAGCCTCCCAAGTAGCTGGGATTACAGGTTCGTGCCACCATGCTCAGCTAATTGTTTTGTAATTTTAGTAGAGACAGGATTTCACCATGTTGGCCAGGCTGGTCTCGAACTCCTGACCTCAAGTGATCCACCCTCCTTGGCCTCTCAAAGTGCTGGCGTTACAGGCATGAGTCACTGCGCCCGGCCAGGAATGTGCTTATTAAGGTCCACTGTTTTCCTGGGGCCCGTTGTATGAGGGTGAAGTTTGGCAGTTCCTGAAGAGACTTTCCCCCACCTCCCTCTGTGCCCGAGCTGTCTTATCTGTTTTTTCTTGTCTGCTCTTTCTGGGTGCTTGTAGTTAGAAGAGAAGTGATTTCCTTGAAATGCAGGAGGCTAGACAGGGAGCTGGAATTTGATGTGGCGGTGTTTGTCCCACACGGCAGTGCTCCTGCTCTATCAATTATTCAACATCCACCACCTGTCCTAACCGTGCCTTTCATGGCAAAGGAATACAGCGGTTTTGCGAGTCTGCAGGATCCAAGGCAGTATCAGAGTCTCGCTCGTGTGCCTCTTGGCCTCCTCCGATCTGGGACCGCCCTTCTGTCTTCTTGCGTCTTTCATACCCTTGACATTTTTGAGTACAGCCTGATGACTTTGCAGAATGTCCCTCAGTTTGGGTTTGTCTGGTGTTCCCTCCTGATTGCATTAGATTCAGTGTCTTAGTTCGGCTGCTGTAATAATGCAGACTGAGGGGCTTACCTAACAGACTGATTTTCTCACGGTTCCAGAGCCTGGATGTTCTAGGTAAAAATGGCGGCAGGTCTGGTTGCTCCGGAGGCCTCTCTCCTTGGCCTGCAGATGACCGTCTTCTCACTAAGTTCTCACGTGGTCTTTCCTCTGTGCTGGTGCATCCTTGGTGCCTCTTTGAATGTTCAAATTTCCTCTTCCTTTGCTGGGCGCAGTGACTCACTCCTGTAATCCCAACACTTTGGGAGGCTGAGGTGGGTGGATCACTTGAGGTCAGGAGTTTGAGACCAGCCTGGCCAACATGGTGAAACCTGGTCTCTACTAAAAATACAAAAATTAGCTGGGCGTGGTGGCACATACCTCTCATCCCAGCTACTTGGGAGGCTGAGGTGGGAGAAACATTGGAACCTGGGAGGCGGAGGTTGCAGTGAACAGAGACGGTATGATTGCACTCCAGCCTGACAGAGAGAGTGAGGCTCCGTCTTAAAAAGGAAAGCAAATTTCCTCTCCTTCTAAGGACACACTCAGATGGGATTAGGGCCACTTAAGGGCCTCAATCTTAAATCACATCTTTAAAAGCTCTAGCTCCAAATACAGTCACATTCTGAGGGACGGGGGCAGGGGGTTAGGGCTTTAGCATATTAATTTTGGGGGGGACACAATTCAGCCTGTACAGGCAGGAGTACTGTGGAAGTGATGTCGTGTCCTTCTCAGTGCATCCTATCTGGAGCACAGCCCGCTGGCTCCTCCTGTTACTGCTGATGTAACTGATTGCTTGGTTAAGGAGGTGTCTGCCAAGTTTCTCCACTGGAAAGTAATGATGTGTCTCTTTGTAATTCATGAGGATTGTTATAAGGAGATGCTTTGAGACTGTGTAATTATCCTGCTCCTCTTCAGATGTTCACCAGAGAGTGTGGTGGTTGCCGAGTGGGTGGTGGCTCTCTAACCCCACATTTCCTTTTGCATTAATTTTCTTTTTTTTTTTTTTTTGAGATGGAGTTTTTGCTGTTGTTACCCAGACTGGAGTGCAATGGCACGATCTCAGCTCACCTCAACTTCCGCTTCCCGGGTTCAAGTGATTCTCCTGCCTCAGCCTCCTGAGCAGCTGAGACTACAGGTGCGCACCACCATGCCCAGCTAATTTTTTTTGTATTTTTTTAAATTGCATTTTAGGTTTTGGGGTACATGGGCAGAACATGCAAGATAGTTGCATAGGTACACACATGGCAGTGTGTTTTGCTGCCTTCCTCCCCTTCACCCACATTTGGCATTTCTCCCCAGGCTATCCCTCCCCAGCTCCCCGCCCCCACGCTGTCCCTCCCCTATTCCCCCCAATAGACCCCAGTGTGTAGTACTCCCTTCCCTGTGTCCATGTGTTCTCATTGTTCATCACCCACCTATGAGTGAGAATATGCGGTATTTCATTTTCTGTTCTTGTGTCAGTTTGCTGAGAATGATGTTCTCCAGATTCATCCATGTCCCTACAAAGGACATGAACTCATCGTTTTTGATTGCTGCATAATATTCCATGGTGTATATGTGCCACATTTTCCCTGTCCAGTCTATCATCGATGGGCATTTGGGTTGGTTCCAGGTCTTTGCTATTGTAAACAGTGCTGCAATGAACATTCGTGTACATGTGTCCTTATAGTAGAACAATTTATAGTCCTTTGGATATATACCCAGTAATAGGATTGCTGGGTCAAATGGAATTTCTATTTCTAAGGCCTTGAGGAATCGCCACACTGTCTTCCACAATGGTTGAACTAATTTACACTCCCACCAACAGTGTAAAAGTGTTCCTTTTTCTCCACATCCTCTCCAGCATCTGTTGTCTCCAGATTTTTTAATGATCACCATTCTAACTGGCGTGAGATGGTATCTCAATGTGGTTTTGATTTGCATCTCTCTAATGACCAGTGATGATGAGCATTTTTTCATATGATTGTTGGCCTCATATATGTCTTCTTTTGTAAAGTGTCTGTTCATATCCTTTGCCCACTTTTGAATGGGCTTGTTTGTTTTTTTCCTGTAAATCTGTTTTAGTTCTTTGTAAATTCTGGATATCAGCCCTTTGTCAGATGGGTAAACTGCAAAAATTTTTTCCCATTCTGTTGGTTGCCGATTCACTCTAGCGACTGTTTCTTTTGCCGTGCAGAAACTGTGGAGTTCGATTAGGTCCCATTTGTCTATTTTGGCTTTTGTTGCCAATGCTTTTGGTGTTTTGTTCATGAAGTCCTTGCCTGCTCCTATGTCCTGAATGGTTTTGCCTAGATTTTCTTCTAGGGTTTTTATGGTGCCAGGTCTTATGTTTAAGTCTTTAATCCATCTGGAGTTAATTTTAGTGTAAGGTGTCAGGAAGGGGTCCAGTTTCTGCTTTCTGCACATGGCTAGCCAGTTTTCCCAACATCATTTATTAAACAGGGAATCCTTTCCCCATTGCTTGTTTTTGTCAGGTTTATCAAAGATTGTATGGTTGTAGATATGTTGTGTTGCCTCCGATGCCTCTGTTCTATTCCATTGGTCTATATCTCTGTTTTGGTACCAGTACCATGCTGTTTTGATTACTGTAGCCTTGTAGTATAGTTTGAAGTCCAGTAGTGTGATGCCCCCCGCTGTGTTCTTTTTGCTTAGAATTGACTTGGCTATGCGGGCTCTCTTTTGGTTCCATATGAAGATCATGGTGGTTTTTTCCAGGTCTGTGAAGAAAGTCAATGGTAGCTTGATGGGGATAGCATTGATTCTGTAAATTACTTTGGGCAGTATAGCCATTTTCACAATATTAATTCTTCCTAACCATGAACATGGAATGTTTCTCCATCTGTTTGTGTCCTCTCTTATTTTGTTGAGCAGTGGTTTGTAGTTTTCTTTGAAGAGGTCCCTTACGTTCCTTGTAAGTTGTATTCCTAGGTATTTTATTCTTTTTGTAGCAATTGTGAATGGCAGTTTGTTCTTGATTTGGCTTTCTTTAAGTCTGTTATTGGTGTAGAGGAATGCTTGTGATTTTTGCACATTGATTTTATATCCTGAGACTTTGCTGAAGTTGCTTATCAGTTTCAGGAGTTTTTGGGCTGAGGCAATGGGTCTTCTAGGTATACTATTATGTCGTCTGCAAATAGAGACAATTTGGCTTCCACCTTTCCTATTTGAATGCCCTTTATTTCTTTTTCTTGCCCGATTGCTCTGGCTAGAACTTCCAGTACTATATTGAATAGGAGTGGTGAAAGAGGGCATCCTTGTCTAGTACCAGATTTCAAAGGGAGTGCTTCCAGTTTTTGCCCATTCAGTATGATATTGGCTGTTGGTTTGTCGTAAATAGCTTTTATTACTTTGAGATACGTTCCATCAATACCGAGTTTATTGAGGATTTTTAACATAAAGGGCTGTTGAATTTTGTCAAATGCCTTCTCTGCGTCAATTGAGATAATCATGTGGTTTTTGTCTTTGGTTCTGTTTATGTGGTGAATTACGTTTATAGACTTGTGTATGTTGAACCAGCCTTGCATCCCCGGGATGAATCCTACTTGATCATGGTGGATAAGCTTTTTGATGTGCTGTTGCAATCGGCTTGCCAGTATTTTATTGAAGATTTTTGCATTTATGTTCATCATGGATATTGGCCTGAAGTTTTCTTTTCTTGTTGGGTCTCTGCCGGGTTTTGGTATCAGGATGATGTTGGTCTCATAAAATGATTTGGGAAGGATTCCCTCTTTTTGGATTATTTGGAATAGTTTCAGAAGGATTCCCTCTTTGTGTGTCTGGTAGAATTCGGCTGTGAACCCATGTGGACCTGAGCTTTTTTTGTGTGGTAGGCTCTTAATTGCTGCCTCGACTTCAGACCTTGTTATTGGTCTATTCATAGTTTCTGCTTCCTCCTGGTTTAGGCTTGGGAGGACACAGGAGTCCAGGAATTTATCCATTTCTTTTAGGTTTACTAGTTTATGTGCATAGAGTTGTTTGTAATATTCTCTGATGATGATTTGAATTTCTGTGGAATCTGTGGTGATTTCCCCTTTATCGTTTTTTATTGCATCTATTTGGTTGTTCTCTCTTTTATTTTTAATCAATCTGGCTAGTGGTCTGTCTATTTTGTTGATCTTTTCAAAAAACCAGCTCTTGGATTTATTGATATTTTGAAGGGTTTTTCGTGTCTCTATCTCCTTCAGTTCAGCTCTGATCTTAGTTATTTCTTGTCTTCTGCTGGGTTTTGAGTTTTTTTGGTCTTGGTCCTCTAGCTCTTTCAATTTTGACGATAGGGTGTCAATTTTGGATTTCTCCACTCTTCTCATATGGGCACTTATTGCTATATTTTTTGTATTTTTTTAAGTAGAGACGGGGTTTCACCTTATTGACCAGGATGGTCTCGATCTCTTGACCTCGTGATCCACCCACCTCCCAAAGTGCTGGGATTATAGGCATGAGCCACTGTGCCTGGCATTAATTTGCTTTCTATGGTAACAGAGAACTTTCCCTAACGGGGCTTTTAGGGGCCAGAGAAAGCATCAGCTGGAGTGGTTGAGAGGCCTGGATTTGGCCTGGTGCTCACTGTTTATGAGCACGGGGGCCCTGGGAAGTCACTTACCTGCCTTTTTTATTTGTATTTTTTTGGGTTGGCGTCTTGCTCTGTCACCAGGCTGGAGTGCAGTGGCACAATCTTGGCTCACTGCAACTTCCGCCTCCTGGGTTCAAGTGATTCTTCTACCTCAGCCTCCTGAGTAGCTGGGACCACAGGCGTGTGCCATGGCACCTGGCCTCACTTACTTGCCTTTTTCCTCCATCTGGAGTAAGGATAAGAATGATTATGGTGGGGATGCAATTAGATAAGACATGGAGAGGTGTTTCCCCACCTGCCATGGACCCATGGGGAGAGCGCAGCTCCCAAGTGTTGGAAGTGGGCAGGAAAAGAGAAGGGGTGCTTCCTCAGGGCCAAGGGCAGAACACCTTTGGGAAAAGGGTGCCAGACTGAGAGAGAGTGCACGCTCTGAGCCCTCAGTTACAACTCTACGTCCTTGCAAAGACTCATGGACACCAAGGTTCATTGTTCTGGGACGATTCCCAGCTCCTCTGCTCACTGACTCGAGACCTTGGGAAAGTCCCTTCCCTGCTGTGTGACTTGCCTTCCTCATCTATAAAATGCTTCCTCATTTAACAGCATGTGAAGCAGGCATAAAGGGTCTGCATATGGTCATCCTTTGAACACGATAGCCGTTACTACCACGATTATTTTTACTGATAAGGAGAAAGGGTCAGACGGAGGTGACTTGACTTGGAATCTTGGCTTTACCTACTTGGCTTCTGTTTTTTTTTTTTAGTTTTTAGAGATGGGGTCTTGCTATATTGCCCAGACTGGTCTCAAACTCCTGGGCTCAAGCGATCTGCCTGCCTCAGCCTCCCAAAGTGCTGGGATTACAGGCATGGGCCACCACACCTGGCCACCTGGCCTCTTTGTAAACCCGTTTGTTCATTTCTTTCCTTCTGTTTTTAACCTATGAAAAAAATTTTTAAATGAAACTTTAGTTTCTTAATCTGTAAAATGGGACCAAGAATACAGTCAACCTAAGTGGGTGCTGTGAGATTGTCAGTTCCTTGCCCTGTCTCCTTTGCAGATAGAGTCCAGGGACACAGGGAGGGTGCCAGAGGAGGATGGAGCCTCTCTAGGCTGGAAAGATGAGATCCCCTTTCAGGGGATCCACGCATGCCAGGAAACCAGCAGGGAGCAGGCTGCCTCACTCTGGGGCCTGCAGTGACCCAGGGGCAGTACCAGCTGTGTGTGTGTACAGATTATACTCCAGAGATGCTCCCAGAAAACCAGTGGGAGCGCATTCGGGTTTTTTTTTTTTTTTTTTGAGATGGAGTCTTGTTCTATCACCAGGCTGGAGTGCAGTGGTGTGATCTCGGCTCGCTGCAACCTCCGCCTTCTGGGTTCAAGCAATTTCCCTGCCTCAGCCTCCCAAGTAGCTGGGACTATAGGCATGCACCAGCACGCCAGCTATTTTTGTTTGTTTCTTTATTTTCTTGTATTTTTAGTAGAGATGGGGTTTCACCATGTTGGCCAGGATGGTCTTGATCTCCTGACCCATGATCCACCCATGTTGGCCTCCCAAAATGCTGGGATTACAGGCGTGAGTCACTGCGCCCAGCCTGCCTGTTGGAGCGCATTTAGCTCCAGACAGGCAGCCCTGCTTCCCCTGAGGGAATAAAGAACCTCAGAGAATCTCATCAGCTGGGAACAGCTGGGCTCTGCTGCTGGACCACATGGCTCTGAACTCCAGCTCCTCTGCTCCCTGGCTGAGCAGCCTTGGTAGACTTGCTTAAGCTCTCTGAACCTCAGTTTTCCCCTTGGTGAGTGATGAGGATAGTTGTACCTAACTCAGAGGGTGGGCATGAATATTTGATGAGCTAATTCATGAGAAAAGCCCAGCCTTATGCTGGCACATAGTAAGTGCCTTGTAATTCTTTTTTTTTTTGAGATGGAGTCTCACTCTGTCATCCAGGCTGGAGTGCAGTGGCTTAATCTTGGATCACTGCAAACTCCACCGCCCAGGTTCAAGCGATTCTCCTGCCTCAGCCTCCTGAGTACCTGGGATTACAGGCATGTACCATCATGCCCGGCTAATTTTTGTATTTTTATTAGAGATGAGGTTTTGCCATGTTGGCCAGGCTGGTCTTGAACTCCTGACCTCAAGTGATCTGCCCGCCTTGGCCTCCCAAAGTGCTGGGATTGCAGGCATGAGCCACTGCGCCTGGCAGCTCTTACTGCTTTCAGTGTGTTGAATGGTGGCCCTCAAAATACATGTCCACAACATAACCCCTGGAACCCGTGAATGTGACCTTCTTTGGATGAGAGGGCTTTGCAGATGTAATTGATTTAAGAATCTCAAAATGAGAGCACCCTGGATGACCCAGATGGGCCCTAAGTCCAGTGCTCAGTACTCTGAGAGACACGTGAAAACAGGAAGCGGGAGGCTGGGTGAAGAGGAGGTAGAGATCACAGGGCTGCAGCCCCAAACCAAGGGACGCCCAGAACCACCAGAAGCTGGAGAGGCCAAGAAGGGCTTATTTTCTAGAGGTTTTGGAGAAAGTGCTGAAATCTGATTTCAGGCTCTGGCCTCCAGACTGTGAGAGAATAAGTCTCTGTTGTTTAAAGCTGCCAAGTTTGTGGTAGTTTGTTCTGACAGCCTGAGGAAACAAGTACACCTTCTGTGAGGATTGCCTGGCACACGTGTGTCCCTGAGCCCAGGCCAGGGCTGCCTCTGTCTGCTCTGCCTTCTTGTCTTCCTTCCGAATATAAAGTTATTCATCCCCAAGTTTGTACCCACTGCCGGTGAAGACAGAGCCATGGAGAACGCACCAGACCGTGGGCAAGAAAGGTTCCAGAATGGGGCCGGGCATGGTGGCTCAGGCCTGTAATCCCAGCACTTTGGGAGGCTGAGGTGGGCAGATCGCCTGAGGTCAGGAGTTCGAGACCAGCCTGGCCAATATGGTGAAAGCCCATCTCTACTAAAAATACAAAAATTAGCCGGGCGTGGTGGTGCACACCTGTAGTCCCAGCTACTCGGGAGGCTGAGGCAAGAGAATTGCTTCAACCAGGGAGGCGGAGGTTGCAGTGAGTCAAGACAGTGCAACAGAGTAAGACTCAGTCTCAAAAAAAAGGTTCCAGAATCGGTCATGTTGAGGGACGGGGGTCCTTTGGGGTCTGCACATGGAAGCCAATTTTAGAGATTCATTCTGTTCAGCAAATATTTGCTGGGATCAGGCCCTCTGCTTGCTTTTGGAGGTGAGGAGATAAAGTAGGAATGAGTCTGTGTCTTCAGGTGGCTCATGAGGGTGGTGAACAGTTGTGTGAAAAATGGTTACGAGGGAGGACAAAGGGGCTGCAGGTCAAGTGAAGTGGAGATATGGGAGGGAGGGACAGCATGTGGATCTGTCTGAGAGAATCAGCAAAGGCTTCCCAGAGGAGGCAACCTCTAACCAGGGTTTTGAAGTATGAATAGGAGTTCACTGAGAGGCCAAGGGAAGAAAAGGCATTCCAGAGCAGAGTACAGGCAGCATAAGCTAGGGCACAGAAACAGCCTGGTGTGCCTAGAACAGGAGGGGACAGTGGTGAGTGCTGGCTGATGACAGGCTGACACTTGGGAGTAGCAGTAATGCTGGGGGAGGCTTGGGTGGGACAGATCACCGAGGGGCTTGTTGGCCATGCGACGAGTCCTGTGGGTGACGGTGGCACCAGGGAACCCAACCTGGGCCTCCCCAAGGTGTCATTTGGGGCCCTGCCATGCTGCTCCTCTGCTGGGTGTGGGTAGCCCGAGGGCCTCTGAGCAAGGGGCTGGAGGATCCCAGGGTAGGCTTCACCCTGCTTCCTGCCTTGCCTCTCACTTCCTGTTTCACTGACTTCTTTAAAGTGGCCAGAAAGGAACATTAAAATCCTCCTCCTAAGGTAGGGCCAGAGGGAGAAGAAAGCCCATCTGGACTGGGCCCTGTGCCTGGGGGGCCATCAGTCCCTTCTCCACTCCCTCGCTCCCTTGGCTGTATTTGTTAAACATTGATGCTGTAAGTATCCTCTGAGAACCTAGTGACATTGATGGTCTCAGAAAGGGGTCCTGCAGGATGAGTAGTGGAGGGAAAGGCATTCCCAGCAGCAGCAGCAGCAGCAGCAGCAGCAGCAGCAGCACGTGCCAAGGCATGGAGGTGGGAAAGAAAGGATGGGGTAGCTGTGGACATGAGGAAGGGCGTGTTGGGACTGATGGTTGGTGGACTGGATCCTGAAAGGCCATCAGTGCTAGGTTGGGAATCTGGACAGCTCCCATGGACAACAGAGATGCAGCAGAGGTCCCTGTGCCAGGAAGTGACAGGCTCAGATTTGTCTCCTCTGTGGCGGAAGATGGTGCTGATGCAGTGAGGGACCTGACTTCTGCTGTTTCAGGCTCTGATGTTGAGTTCCAAGCTTTAGAGGAGGTTGTGCTTTAGGGACTAGGGCCTGAGTGTGGCTGCATCGTTCTCCCAGTCCTGAGGGACACAGGCAGGGGATAAGGCAGGGCATGGCTCAGGATGAAGATCAGACCCTGCCCTCTCCCCCATCTCTCAGAGAGGCCAGGCTGAAGGGTTTTGCAGGCACTCAGGCCAGCCCAGCCCAGCCTACTCTTCAGATCAGAAGGCCCAAGGCTTGGGTCATCTTCTCCCCACTTACTCTCTCACTGCTCCAGGGAGGCTCAACCTCTTATCACTGATGTTCTCCCATCAGCGTCCTTGCTGAAAGAAGACCCCAAGAAAAAATAATGATGGCAGCTGGCACGTGGGTCCTCACGCTGTGCCTAGCCCGGAGCTGAGCATGTGGCTTATCATCTCTAATCCTCACAGTGGAGACGAGGGCACAGGTTCAGAGAGCGGAGGTGGTCGTGCAGGCTCCTTGGCTAAACAGCCCTGCTGGTGACCAGGGTGGAGACGGCAGTTCCCCAGACCCGAGGACCCCACCGTTCTCCATTCTAGTGGTTCAGTCCTCAGTACGGTCCCTGGTCAGGAGCATCAGTGTCCCTGGGAACTTGGTAGGGATGTACATTCCCAGGCAGCTCTACTGAGACCTGCTGGATCAGACACTCTGGGATTGGGGCTCAGCAACTGGGGCTTAACAACCCTGCAAGTGACTTGGATACAGATTCAAGTTGAAAATCCCTTGTCTGTGTATTTGGGACCCTTGTCCAAGGCCCGGTCACCCTCCTCTGGATTCTGAGCTCTGTGAGGCCCATTTCCCACTCCTGATGGGAGTCTCTCAGCAAGTTTACTAGGCTCTGCATTAAGCCTAGGTCTAAATGGAAGACGCTTGTGCTGTCCATCCTATGCGAGGTGCCTTTGCCTTGATATGGGGATAGTAAGTTCTTAACATGTTTTAATGAGTATCTATTAGGTGCTGAGATTGAAGGGACGGTGGTGACCTCAGGCAGCTTGATCAGCAAATGAGAGTAAGGAGTCAGTCTTGGTGCCTTTCTTGTATCCCCAGCACAGGCCTGACACCTGGAGATAGCCACAAAGGTGCCGATTTGCTTTTCTTATTCTTAGACTCAGGCTGAGCAGGTGTGACCTGGTCGGTTGGAGGCTCCTGTCCTCTGCTCCCAGCCAGTGAGCCCTGGCCCAGGGTCCCTACTGCTGCTGTTCACTCACAAAACCCTTCCCCTCCTCTCCGAGGACCAAGCATTGGCTCTCGGTTCTGGAACCCCAGGGGTGGAGGCAAGGCCTACATCCTGCCCCCCGGACTTCCTGCCCTTGGTGTCCTCCACCGTGGAGGCTGTGGGACTCAGGATTGTCTGAATACGTGTGGGAAGGCCATTTCCACTGGGAGTACATCCCAGAGGCCCGAGAACGTCACTGCCTTCTTCTTCTTCTTCAGAAAATGCCTTTGGGTCCTGCTCATCTGGAGTACTGTTTTGGTTTGTTTTGGTAACTTCATTAAGCTTAGTCACTTTTTTTTGTTTATTTAGCAATAAATTTTCTTCAGAGAGGTCTGGACATGAGCCACAGCAGTGATTACAGGACTGGAAACAAGGGCTGAGAAGGGGCAGATGAGTAAGGGTTTTTTAGCCAGAAAAGAAGCATCTCAACAGGGCTGCCAGGAGAGGTTGTGTGGGATGTTCACTGCACAAGGGCACCAGTGGAGGGGGTAGGGGTGGGATGAGATCGGGAGGAAGGGCTGTGCCTTATCTCAAGCCTGATGCCCTGGTGCTGAGATGTGTCTGTGGGGTGGGGTGGGGCGGGGCGGTGGAGAAGGGGTGATTCTTTTTCTTAGTCTAAAGAGAAATCTGGGCCCCAAACCCTGTCCCTTGGGGCTGGGACTGGAGCCCTTCTTGGCAGAAGGAGCAGCTTTTAAAGTTCATATTTTACTGCTGTGAAGTTACTTGCCCAAGGTCTCATAGCTGGGGAGTGGCAGTGGCATCCAAACACTGGCAATCTGGCCCCAGAGTCCCAGCAAGGGACCCGACCTCCATTCTTCCTGGCTCTGAAGTTGAGTTCCAAGCCTTGGAGGAGATTGTGTTTTAGGGACTAAGGCCTGCAGCCGGAGTGTGGCTTAACCACGGTCTGACATGGTCTGTGTGCAGACCAGAAACACACGATCCTGTCTGTGGTTCAGTGGGTTGGGTGCTGGGGTGGGCGGAAAAGAGGGCATGTTCCCCACGCGGAAAGGAATCATCCACCTATTTTCTCTGGAGGGCTGCAGGCATTTGTCTTAGGAAGTCAAGCCTTCCCTGACCTCGGGGAGAGGAGACCTTTTCCTATTGCTAGTGATGTATATCTTAAGTGACTAAGGCACTTACTGATCTGCCATATTGGGCTACAATGAGATGTATCATCCCCATCACAAGGGCATAACATTTCCTTCACTTTCCATTCCTTATGGGAGTCTCTCAGCAAGAGTTTATTATGCATCGGGCTCTGCACTAAGCCTCAGTCTAAATGGAAGATGCTTGTGGGGTCCATCCCACGGGAGGTGCCTTTGCCTTGATATAGGGCTATTGAGTTCTTAACGTGTTTTTTTTTTTTTTTTTTTTTGAGGCAGAGTTTTGCTCTTGTTACCCAGGCTGGAGTGCAATGGCGCGATCTTGGCTCACCGCAACCTCCGCCTCCTGGGTTCAGGCAATTCTCCTGCCTCAGCCTCCTGAGTAGCTGGGATTACAGGCACACGCCACCATGCCCAGCTAATTTTTTGTATTTTTAATAGAGACGGGGTTTCACCATGTTGACCAGAATGGTCTCGATCTCTTGACCTCATGATCCACCCATCTCGGCCTCCCAAAGTGCTGGGATTACAGGCTTGAGCCACCGTGCCCGGCCCTTAACGTGTTTTAATGAGTATCTATTAGGTGCTGAGATGCTGAGGTCGAAGGGATAGTGCTGACCCCAGGAAGCTTGATCAGCAAATGAGAGTCAGGAGTTAGGAAACACTAAAATGCAAACCTCTCTTATCCTAGGGCTTTGAGCCATTTTAAAAAAATTTCAATTTCAATTTTTTTTTGAGACAGAGTTTTTACTCTGTCACCCGGGCTGGAGTGCAGTGGCGTGATCTTCGCTCACTGCAACCTTCGCCTCCCAGGTGCAAGCGATTCTCGTGCTTCAGCCTCCCAAGTAGCTGGGATTACAGGCGTGTGCCACCACGCCCAGCTAAATTTTGTATGTTTAGTCCAGACGGGGTTTTGCCATGTTGGCCAGGCTGGTCTCGAACTCCTTGACCTCAAATGATCTGTCTGCCTTGGCCTCCCAAAATTGAGCCTGTTTTAAATAAAAGCTATATGACCTTTGCCTTAGAGCCTATATTCGTTTTTCCCTCAGAGGGGAAGGAAGCTGATTTTTATAAACATTAACTGTGTGCTGGGAGCTTTGTATCATCCATGTCATTCGACCCGTGCCACAGCCCATAAAGCAGATGTTACTGCTCCTGCTCACAGATGACAACCCCCAGGGCTCAGCAAACAGAAGCGCCTGACCTCTTGGCCGGCCTTCTACCTCCTGCTCTCACTTCCCCACTGTACTCTCCTGGCCTGAGACCCCTCAGGTCCCTCATGGACAGGCCCCCGAATCTGCCTGGGAAACTCAGAAGAGCCAGAGGGCTTTCTTCTCTGAGGATTATGGTGTCAGGAGACAGCAGCCCAGGAAGAGTGCACAGACAGATGAGCCAATCTCCTCATGCACTTACCCTACACACTGGTCACTCAAAAGCACACCCCTACGCACACTTGGGCTCACACTCTCTTGCATACATTGGTTTTTTCACGTGCACTTGCCCCACCCTCTGGGTTTCTTCAGTCTCCGTCATGAAGTGGGGGTGGGTGGAGCAGGGCTGCCGGCACTGATGGAGATTGATGATATTTGAACACTTGTGTGACAACTCACTCTCCAGCTGTCCCCGCCTCCTCCTACTCCACCCCACCCCTAAACACACATGCACTGGGGCTGACAGCTATTTCCTCTCTCAGCCTCCCTCTGCTGCCTCTGCCTGCCTGCTGCCTCTTGTCTAGCTGCTGTCAGGAGCTGACGGCCACCAGGGCTGGAATCCTGTGACCCCTCTGTGCCCAGGTAAGGAGGCAGTGGCCCAGGGGCTGAGCAGCCTAATACCCTCTCTGCACCCACAGAAGGCAAAGTTTTACTAGGTGAGAGGGCTGTTACTAGCTAGGATGGCAGAAGGTTGAGTTTACCAAAGATTGGAGGGGACTTGATACCCAGAGGAGGCACGGACCAAGTTTTCTTAGGCGTTAACTCAATGCTAGGTACCAGGGTAAACCACTCAACTGTCTGTCAATATTCACCAGCAGTCTATGTGGGAAGACGACACCAGCAGGCTTAGGGTGACTGGCCCAAGTTCACGCAGCCAGGAAGCGGAGGAGCTGGGGTTCAAACCCAGGTCTTGGACTCCCACAAGCTTGCACTCTCTGTCCACCCCCCCTCTCCTTTTTTTTTTTTTTTTTTAACCTGCCAAAGCTGGACCTTAGCTGCTGGGCTGTCAATCCTGGGAGGCTGGTGGCTGTCTCCACAGACTCAGAAGGACTGATCTGGTGGTTCCAAAGCGTAGCAAGACTGTGCTCTCTGATCATCCCTATGGGACTTGGATAAGCAGCAGCTGGCCTGCAGGGAATGTTTCAGGGCAGAGGGGATGGCCCTTGGCTGCCTGCTGGGAGTGAAGTCCCGGCCCACTGCTGCAGCTGGGGAGCGCTGGGCAAATTGCTGTGCTTCTCTGAACTTTGTCAGTTTCTTCTTCTGAAAAATGGGGTCTCATAGGTTTGTTGCAAGCGTAACTGCACTGCACACTTCGAAGCTTAGGAAGTGTGCCCATTGTCAGGAAGCACAGACTCCTCTTCTATCTGCAGATCCCCAGCTCCAGGGAGCTCATCTGCCAGCAAAATTCTAGTTTGATATCCCAGGACCCCACCCTATAAAAGGACTGTGGTCTCTGGAAGGGAGTGGGTTTTCTCATCATGGCTAACCATGTTTTCCCTAGAAAGATAAGTACTGAAGACCATTGCTCGCCTTGCCTGCTGTCCTTCTCTTCCTCCTCCATCCTCTCTTCCTTGGAGTAGGGGTAGAGGAAAGAGCACAGGCGGGCATGAAACTTGCTTCTCCACATCTGTGCTGTCTGGGTGGCTCTGGACAAGCTATTTAACCCCTTGAGGCTCAGTTTTATCATCTATAAAATGGGATGGAGTACTAGCACCTTTCTTCTAGAGCCAGAAAGACAGCACCTATGTGAAGGACCGACCACAGTACCTGGAGTGTCAGCAGTGCCCAGGACAACCTGAGTTCCCGTCCCCTGCTACCTGCCCTCTACCTCCTGCATGGAGCCTCATGCAATTTCCTCAGTCCTCACCGGTCGTGACCAGGTTCACATCTGATGGTCTTTCAGGCTTTCAATGAGGGTGTGAGCATGCATGTCTTATTTGTTGGATAAGTGCATGAGGGAGTAAGTGAATGAACAGCGGTGGGTTTCCTGGGACAGAGAGAGAGCTGCTGTGGCTGCCCCCCGAGAGGGGAGAGATCTTTTGGCCCCATTGGGCCTCCAGAACCCCATGTGAGAGTTCCTCCTACCCACCTCTCCTGGCTCTTATCTTATTTCCTCTCCAACCATCAGAGAACGGGGCTGGCCCCCTGTTCATGGTCAACACATCTACCCAGCCACCACTGAGTGTGGGGAGCTGCATGGAGGATCTGCAGAGAGGCAAGGTCTGGTGGTGCTGTGGGTGGGAAGGGGCAGCATCCCCATCCCCCAGGCCAGCAGAACCCTCCTGCCCTACATGTGGGGCCTCCTTCACTGCCTCCCACCCCCACCCAGTGCTCTGGGGACTGGCATGGCCTGACCTTGTTCCTATATCTCTGTGTGATCTTAGACTATTTGCTTCATAATCATCACAATGACACTAATATAGCACTTGCTGTGTGCTAAATAAACGCTTTACTGTATTAACTCACTTAACTCTCCCAGTAACTCTCTGTGCTAGGGGCTGTGATGACTGATGTCCAAGTTACACAGGAAGAAACAGGCTCAGGAAGGTTGAATGACCTGCCCAATGTTGCACAGCAATCCCGGGGTGTTATCCCCCCACCCCCGGCCGCCCAGTATATTTGTGGGTCACATTGGCCTCTCCTGGGGAGGGTCCCACTCCAGGCCCCTCTCTTCATTCCCCCGTGGCCCCTGCACTGTCAACCTAGGTGCTTCCTTCCCTCCACCGCAGAGCCCCATGATGTCGGCCAACGTCACGCTGAAGCCGCTCTGCCCCATCCTAGAGCAGATGAGCCGTCTCCAGAGCCACAGCAACACCAGCATCCGCTACATCGACCACGCGGCCGTGCTACTGCACGGGCTGGCCTCGGTCCTGGGCCTGGTGGAGAATGGACTCATCCTCTTCGTGGTGGGCTGCCGCATGCGCCAGACCGTGGTCACCACCTGGGTGCTGCACCTGGCGCTGTCCGACCTGTTGGCGTCTGCTTCCCTGCCCTTCTTCACCTACTTCCTGGCCGTGGGCCACTCGTGGGAGCTGGGCACCACCTTCTGCAAACTGCACTCCTCCATTTTCTTTCTCAACATGTTCGCCAGCGGCTTCCTGCTCAGCGCCATCAGCCTGGACCGCTGCCTGCAGGTGGTGCGGCCGGTGTGGGCACAGAACCACCGCACAGTGGCGGCGGCTCACAAAGTCTGCCTGGTGCTCTGGGCGCTAGCGCTGCTCAACACGGTGCCCTATTTCGTGTTCCGAGACACCATCTCGCGGCTGGACGGGCGCATCATGTGCTACTACAACGTGCTGCTCCTGAATCCGGGGCCTGACCGAGACGCCACGTGCAACTCGCGCCAAGCGGCCCTGGCCGTCAGCAAGTTCCTGCTGGCCTTCCTGGTGCCGCTGGTGATCATCGCCTTGAGCCACGCGGCCGTGAGCCTGCAGCTGCACCACCGCGGCCGTCGGCAGCCCAGCCGCTTCGTGCGCCTGGTGGCGGCGGTCGTGGCGGCCTTCGCGCTCTGCTGGGGGCCCTACCACGTGTTCAGCCTGCTGGAGGCGCGGGCGCACTCCGACCCCGGGCTGCGGCAGCTCGTGTGGCGCGGGCTGCCCTTCGTCACCAGCCTGGCCTTCTTCAACAGCGTGGCCAACCCGGTGCTCTACGTGCTCACCTGCCCCGACATGCTGCGCAAGCTGCGGCGCTCGCTGCGCGCGGTGCTGGAGAGCGTGCTGGTGGACGACAGCGAGCTGGGTGGCTCGGGCAACAGCCGCCGCCGCCGCCGCCGCACGCCCTCCACCGCTCGCTCGGCCTCCCCTCTCGCGCTCCACAGCCGCCCCCAGGCCTCGCGGGGCCCGACGCGCCTCCTCGGCTGGCTGCTGGGCGGCTGCACAGCGTCCCCGCAGAGGAGCCCCCGGGACCGGGCGCCGAGCAACGCCTCGAGTTAGAACCCCGTCCGGGCAGGGCAGCGCTCACGCGCGAAAGCATCACCAGGACGCCGCGGTTCGACTTGATACCCGGACTCCAGCCGCGGAGATCAAAACGTCCGAGGGGCGGGACCCAGGTGTCCACATTTTAAAGCGCCTGGGGAGACTGAATTTTTTTTTTTTTAAGAAACAGTGAGTTAAAGGAGTGCATCTTGAGCTTTGATGCGCCTGTGAATCACCGAGGGGTCTTGTTAAAGTGCAGTCTGATTCAGGGGGCCGGGCCGGTGCTCAGAGTCTGCACTTCACAAGATCCCAGGCCGCGAAGCCAGGGCCGCAGGTTCCCAGAGGCCTGGAGTAACGCAAAGTGAAACTCCTAATAATGACTTCCCAGACTAGGGCAGTGGAGTCGGAAGGGCACTCCGGGTGCGTCTCCCTGGAGCTCAATTTTAACAGATGATGGGGTGGGGTTTTACCTGAAACGGGATACATGTGTTTTTGAAGAGAGGAAAGCTTTGAGAAGCACAGGTCGAGCCTGCCCTCTGCATTTAGCCAACGTTTACTGTGCTAGATGCTTTATTCCACAATCTTAAGGGACAGCTTCTATTAGCGTCTTTACAGCTGAGCACACTGCGGCTCAGGAGGTTAACTGGCTTGCCCAGTTTCAGGGCTAGAGAAACTCGTAACCTCAGGCATCACTTGCTCAATTACCCTCCGGTGATCGAGGACATCCTCTGAGCTACTTGAGGGACTTAAGACGCTACCTCGTGACCCATCACTGCCCAAGGTACTTCCAAGGCAGAAGCAGGGGATGCCAGGGTCAATCTCTCGGGAAACCTGGGGCTAATCAAATCCAACGGGCAAAATGACTAAACGTCTTTGGTCTTTAGAATTCGAATGGGCACAGCAGCTCTGAGACCACAGCATGTCATTTCTTAGCCAAGCTGACCAGAATTCCCTGCAGGCCTGCTGTTCTGTGGGATCCCTCTGGACAGTGGTAATCCCAAGATCTGTGCAGCCCCCATCTCTAGCACGCACTGGGCTGCGCAGCTACCATTTCCCATTTGTGGGTAGGAGGGGTAACTTGCATCTCTGACCTGGCACTTCCACTGCACCGCGTCTCATTCCTCTGTCTGCCACGGACTTGAGGTCAGAGACTGCTGTGTTGTAGCTCTGCAGCCCAGGACTGACAGAGTTGGTGCCAATGAATGTTGCAGGGTGGATGAAACATCAGTGAAAAAAGCAGATGAGAAGCTCTGGGGATCTTGGTTCTGTGTTTTTGTGCCACAAAAGGCCCAGGTCATGGAAGGCCTGGCCCACAGCAGGTGTTCAGCAAAGGAAACAGTGAGGTGCCCAGCTGGCTGCACAGCCACCCCGTGTTGACAACTCGCTCATGCTCCCTCCCATCCCTTCCCCCTCACAGCACTTCCCCCATCTGACATGTGGTACATTTTGCTTGTTTATTATGTTTTCTCTCCATCAGAATGAAAGCACCTTGAGGGCAGGGACTTTGTTCTACTGTATGTATTTGCTGGTGCCTAGGACTGTGCCTGTAGGCAACAGGCACTCAATAAATATTTGTGCTGTGGACTGGACAGACAGGAGTTAGATTCTCTGGGGCTTCTGCAGAACCTGGTTTGGGAGAGGGGGTGCTAGGGAAAAACCCTGTTCCCTGCAACCTCCCCCTTTTAATGTTTCAGTGTTGAAGATGGGGAGCCGGATTCAGCTTGCTGGGGACAGAGACAGTGGGGTGCAGAGGTGCCCAGAGCAGCCTTTGGGAAGGTGTAGGGGAAGCGGGATTCCCAACTTCCAGCCTCCAGGCCTGGGATGGACCCAGGACGCTAAAACAAGACACATACCACTGGGGGAGCCACCTGCCAGTCACCAGCTCACTGAGGAACCAGAAGAACGTACTGTTCTTGGTTTGAAGGCACTTGGAGAAGGGGAGGAAGGAGGAATAGGGGCTGATTCTCTTCTCACCCACATCTCTGCCAGGTCCCAGGCCCCCTCTGGGCTTGTGTCCCACATAGACCTGCCTGCAAGCCTTCAAAGGCCCCAGAGCCCCAGTCGGGGTGGGGTCCCTGTTTTGGAGCCATGGGGCTGGAATGCTGGCGCCAGCAGAGGCGTCTGAACAGTGGCTGGAGGTGCTGTGTCTGGCATGGTAGTTGGCCATGGAAGGCCTCGGCTGTCCCGAGCTCAGATCTTGGTTGCCGGCTGAGGGGGTGGCTGCTTCTGCAGCAGGGCCAGGGTGTCCCGCTTCTCAACGGAGCGCAGCTGCTTCTTCTTTGCCCGCTTGAGCTTTGCAGGGTTTCGGATCTGGGGGTGGTGTGAGGGTAGGGCATTAGTGCGGCTGCAGCCTCGGTCCAAGTTCCCAGGGGAGAAGAAGGCCACCCCACAAGGGCCTGGGAACGCAGCGTGACAGTGGGGACACATGCAGCAGGGATCGAGGCCCTGGTTTGCACCCCCAAGTGGGGCAGAGGGTGGGGGAAAACGAAACACTCACCACTTGGACAATCTCTGCCTTCCGCTCATTCTCCAGGCGGCGTTTCAGGTTCTCAGCGCGGCGCTGTTTCTTCTCCTGGAACATTTGGGGGAAAGGGGATTTGAGTCTGGGAGCAGAGGCGGCCCTGGTCTCTCAGGCCCCAGAAGAGTAGGAGTGGACAGAATTCCCAGGAGGAGGGGGAAGGGCCCTCTAAGCCAGGCTACAGGTGGGTGGTGTGGGTGGAGGGCCATGGGAGCTATCCCGGGCCATGGTCTCGTGCCAGGGCCCGCTGTGGTGGAAGCTCCTGACTGCATGTTGGGAGGTGGGGACAGGACAGGCCGTTAAGGACGGGCTGAGCCAGGAGGCCTGGGTGGGCTGAGACACGGGAGGTGCCCATCTGGAGATGACACACATGCAGACAGTGGCCCTTCATGCCACTCTCATCAACTGCCAAGAGAGAAAGGGGAGCTGGCCCTTCCCCATTCCCACCCTCTGGAAAGTCTCTGCTTCTCCTGAAGTGCTGCTGTGCAGAAAGCCAGGCTAGGGTGAGGGCTGGTCCCCAAGATCCTGGAAGGTGTGGGGCTGGGCAGGGCTGTGCTGCACAGAAGACTCCCGGGAGCTCTCTGGCCTGGATTCGAATCTTGATCCTGTTATTTCCTAAACCCGTGACCTTGGCTAAGTCTGTGCCTCAGCTTCTCCATCTTTAAAGTGACAGTGACCACAGGATCTACCTCATAAGATAGTTTTGAGAGATAAGGGAGGAAATGTGTGTGCAGGGCTTGGAGCAGCTCCAGCCCCTTGGGCACAGTGAGACTCTAGATGGAGTCTGTCTTGGGAGGGGACACCCAGCGCTCCTGGACTGTGTGTCCCCTGGTAGAGCCAGGGCGGGGACACTGGCTCCAAGTCTGCTGCATGGTTAGGGGTTTCTGGTGGCTTTGGCGACCTGGAGTAGCAGGGGTAGCCTAGGCCCCTGCGGGGAAAGGAGAAGTGAGTGAGCCTTGGGCTCCTGCGGTCAGGGCAGGTCTGGGCAGGAGCCTCTGCAGTGGACAATGAGAAGCGGGACAGTAGCTCTGTCTTGCCCAAGAGGGAGCCAAGGCCACACAGGAAGAGAGATAAGGCCTCAGCATACGGTGGCAGACACACCGTTCCCAGGATGTCAGCTGTAAGCTGAACTGGGCTGACTCAGAGTGGGTGACGGGTGACTGAGTGACTGGCCCGCTCCTTTTCTCAGTGGCCAGGCTGGGACCACAGGCTAGGGGTGAGTTGTCTGAATCCCGTTCAGCACTCCTCCTCTAGCCCTGGGGTCATTAGAGGAGTGGAGGAGCCCCCCAACTGCCTGCCTCCCCTGGGGGCAGGTGCCCACTAACGCCACCCCGCTTTCTCTGCATGCTGCCTGCCGAGTGCCCTCTTCCCCACCCTGAAAAGAGCCTGGCAGATGTGGGTGAGGCTGTGACCCTTCACAGGGGCTTCCTGGCTCTGGGATGAGTGACAGGGAACAGAAGGGGAGGAAAGGCGTGGGGGCCATGTGTGTTGCTGGGGTGGTGGCTGCTTCTTGGAGAATGACAGCAGCCATACCGGGGACGTGGATTTCCAATCTGCAAGCCCTTCCCAAATGAGTAGGTCCCAGGAAAGGGACTTTGACGCCATCTCCCAGGAAAGGGACCTGGACGCCATCTCGCTGACTGCCCTACCACCCGGGGCTTCCTCCTGGGCTTCTCCCTGAGGCCCGCTTGTGGTCCTCTGTCCCTGTCCCTGAGGCTCTTTCAGAGGCCTAGACTATCGTGGATGGTCCCCTGGGCTCCCTTCCCCGTGGCTGCGGACTGTACTTCTGCTTCTGGCCAGTCGCCCTTCCTCCCTGGAGCCTTCAGATTCAAGAATGTTTCTTAACCTGCGTCCCGCAGGCACGCATGGAAGCCCCCCCCTCAGGTCTGTCCCAGCAGACATCAGCATGGCCCTCTGAGCCCCAGCCTCAGCCTGGCTGGCCCCTCACCTGGCGGCGCCTCTCCTTCTCCTCCTCCAGGCGACGGGCAAAGTCCTTGGCCAGCTTCCTCTCCTGCCGCTCCTTCATCTTCCGCTGCCACGATGTGTGCAGGGGCTTGTCCTGGAGCATCTGGGAGAATCTGAAAGGGGTAGAGGGGGTGCTTATAGGGTCTGTGGGGCAAGCGCCACCCACACCCTGGCTCTTCTCGGCCGCAGGCTCTGAACGTTCTTCCCCAGAGCCCAGGTGGAACCACCTCCTTGCTGGCCTGACAGGCAGCCCTCCAGGTCTGCAGAAACATGGGGTGGGAAGGAACCCTGATCATGCTGGCTGCCATTTCTCAAGCCTTGTCTACATGCTTCTGAGGTGGGTACTCCTATCCTCTCCACTTACAGAGGAGCAAGCCAAGGTGTGGAGAAGTTAAAAGCTGCCCGAAGACACCATGTCCTAAGTGGCAGCCAGGACTCGAACCCTGCCAGAGACTGCAGAGTCCAGGCCACGCGGCCCCTGCTGTAAAATTCTGTGTCTTCCGCCAAGTGCATTTGGCCTGGGTGTGAATGCCTCTGGAGGTGGGGCGCCCCATTTCAGAGTCTTGTGAGTGGTCGGAGTTCTGGGTAATGATTCAGAATCCTCCCCACCAAGACCAGGCGTGGCTCACCCCTGTAATCCCAGCACTTTGGGAGGCCAAGGTGGGCAGATCACATGAGCCTGGGAATTGGAGACCAGCCTGGCCAACATGGCAAAACCTACTAAAAAAGTTTCTACTAAAAATACAAAAAGTAGCTGGGTGTGATGGTGCATGCCTGTAATCCCAGCTACTTGGGAGGCCGAAGCACAACTGCTTGAACCTAGGAGGTGGAGGTTGCAGTGAGCCGAGATCATGCCACTGCACTCCAGCCTGGGAGACAGAGCAACACTCTGCCTCAAAAAAAAAAAAAAAGAATCTCTTCCCCCAGCTGGACATGGATGGAGTGGGCACATCAGGGCTCTCAGGGAAATCTGAATTTTCTTAAGAGCGACAATGATTTTAGAGTTACGGAAGAACTAAGCTCATCTCTGTAGGAATGCATACCGTAAGCCGGGCGCAGTGCCTCACGCCTGTAATCCCAGCACTTTGGGAGGCTGAGGCAGGCGGATCACCTGAGGTCAGGAGTTCAAAACCAGCTTGACCAACATGGAGAAAATCCGTCTCAAATAAAAATACAAAATTAGCCTGGTGTGGTGGTACATGCCTGTAATCCCAGCTACTCGGGAGGCTGAGGCAGGAGAATCGCTTGAACCTGGGAGACTTGAGGTTGCGGTGAGCCGAGATGGTGCCATCGCACTCCAGCCTGGGCAACAAGAGTAAAACTCTGTCTCAAAAAAAAAAAAAAAAAGAAAAAAAAAGAATGCATACTGCAAGGATTTATGGATGGGATAAGGTGTCTAAGATGCACTTTAAAATATTTCAGGGAAAAAAATGCCAAGGATCAAAGATGAAGCTAGACTAGTAAAATGCTGAGCTGTGCTGATGCTGCTAATGAGGACTTTAGAGCTCTGCTCTTTGTCTGCTTGGAAATTTCCATAAGAATAAGTAACAACAAGATGAGAGTCTCTTGGTGGCCTCCACATACTGAAGTTAGGTCTTTCTCTTTTAAAGATTCGAGGTGCATTTTGGTGTCCCTTGGCCCTAGTGACCTGTGGCCCCAGCTCTCTGATCTCCTCCCCTTCCCAAGGCCCTGCCTCTGAAGCCCTGGCTTCTTATGCACTAAGAATGGGGCACCATGGGGACGTCCCCCATAACTGTAAAGCTGGGCTTCCCAAGCTGGGGTATGAGAACCCTGAAGGGACAAGGCGGTGGGAGGCTGGAGACACATAGCACCCAGGACACGGCGCTGTGTCTCTGTAGAGCGGGGCTGTCACACAGAACCTTTTGTGATGGTGGGAGCATTCTACATGGACACGACCCAGTAAGGTAGCCACTAGTCATGGGTGAATGCTGGGCGCTGGGAATGTGGTTGGTGTTGCCAGAAAAACTGAATCTTAAATGTGATTTAATGTAAATGTACACAGCCACATGTGGCTGGTGGCTAAGGTACTGACTCTGTGCAGAACCGAGGCAGATCACCGGTTCACCTGGGTACTGAGGGAACTCAGGCCTGGGTTCCGAGTCCAACCACTTAGCACTCAGGTGACCTTGAGCAGTCTCGCCAGTGGAGATGAGAATCATTCCTAATCCAAAGGGTAATGGGAGATGTCATCGACACACACATAATAGGTGCTCAATAAATGCTCCTCCAGCCGGGTGCGGTGGCTCAAGCCTGTAATCCCAGCACTTTGGGAGGCCGAGGCGGGTGGATCATGAGGCCAAGAGATCGAGACCATCCTGGTTAACGTGGTGAAACCCTGTCTCTACTAAAAATACAAAAAATTAGCTGGGTATGGTGGCACGTGCCTGTAATCCCAGCTACTCAGGAGGTTGAGGCAGGAGAACTGCCTGAACCCAGGAGGCAGAGGTTGCGGTGAGCTGAGATTGTGCCATTGCACTCCAGCCTGGGTAACAAGAGTGAAACTCCGTCTCAAAAAAAATACATAAATAAAATAAATAAATGCTCCTCCTCAGAGAAGGGAGCCAGTGTGCCTGAGGGGCACTATGGAGAAGGTGGGGTCTGGCATGAGCACGAAGGCAGGGCTGCAGGCGGGTCTTCCCCACCACAGGCACTTTCCCGGCTGCGGCTGTCTTCCTCCCTGCAGCGGGTGCTGCTTCCGACTAACCTCTGGGCTCACTTGCCACACACAGAAGCTGCTCCCTCGAAGACCCCAAACATCCATTCAGTGGCCCGGCTGGGCCTTCTCCACAGACCTGCCTGCAGCTTGTGAAGCGGCGGTAGTTCTCCTTCCACAGCCTCCTTGTGGTTTCCCTGCTTCCCTCCTGCCCGCCTAGGTCTATTTTCAGCAGCCAGACTGACCTCCCAAGGCAGGTCATTTCATTGCTTGGCTTGATACGCTCCCATGGCTCCCAAGCTCAGAAAGCTGGAGTCCCTGCAAGGGTCACCACACCCCGCTGTCTCTCTGACCTCATCTCCTACTGTTTCCCCTTCTCCCCCTCATTCCAGCAGCAGGATTTCTGGAATGCCTCCCAAACAGGAGATGCTCAAGGCCTCTGAACTTCCCTTTCCTTGTCCCGATACTCTTTCCCCAGACCTCTCCCTGGTTCCCTCTGCGAGGCCGTCTCTGAGCACTGTGGCAATACCCTGCCCTCCCTGTTATTCTCTGGTCCTCATCCTGGTTTATTTTTCTTTAAACCCTTTAGTACTGAAATAGCATCTATGTCCTTATCTTTATCTGTTTCCCACAATTAGAATGTTTGCTTCAGGAGAGCTGGGACTTTTTGTTCACAGCCATGTTGAACGAAATTGGTTGAGGGATGAATGAACTACCTCTGTCCTCATTCATAACTTGCTCAGCTTAGTGCCTACCCTGTGCTGGGCTCTGGGAGATCTCATGATGATAGGCAAGTCCCCACTCTCATGGAGCCTCTGGTTTAAAGGAAAACAGGCAGTCAGTAAGAGTCACACAAATAAATAAGCATCTGTGCAAATGGAGGTGTTACAAAGGAGAAGTACAGGGCACAGTGATGACGTAAAGCATGGGGACTTAACCCTGGTGGGACAGGCCAAAGAGGCTTTTCAGAGGTGACTTTTGAGCTGAGCCCTGAAACATGAGTGGGGGATTGGCCAGGGAAGAGCCTTTCAGACAGAACTGCACATGTGAAGGTGCTGAGGAAGGAGGGAATGTCACACGGGAGGAATATGGAAGGGACGTCGGTGTGGAAGCTCCAGTGATGGAGGGAAGAGGAGGGTGGGCCTGTTGGCCTCATTAAGGAGGCTGGAGTGCATGCTCTGAACGAGCAATAGTGAGTCAGGAAGGGTCTGCAGTTGGGCAGGGAGCTGTACACATACCCTCCCTCCGGACTTCTTGGTCAAGTGATCTGTGGCCTCCTACTCTCCTCCAGCTGCTGATCCCATGTCTTGTGCGGGTCCCTCCCTTCTCCCCACCTGTGCGTGGACCCGGCCCTGTCCAGCTCAGCAAGCCCGTCTCCCCACCTGCAGCTGAGTACCAGGACCCCAGGCTCCACCGCTCAACCTGCTCATCACCCTCCTCCCACCTGAACCAGCCTCCTCCAGTTCCACATGGCCATCAGTGGCCCTGCCATTCTCCTGTGACCTGCTGGGACAGGGCAGATGGGTAGTGCCATCATCCACTTCTCCAACATCGACAGTCACTCTAGCTTCAAAGTCTCTCTCTCATGGGAGACTGGCAGTAAATTACTCCGGAAGCCTCAGTTTCTTCTGTTTAATGAGAGGTGGGGGATAATATTCACTGCCTAGGGTTTTAAGGGTACAAGAAAAAGGCCTAGCACAAAACCTGGCCCAGAGTCAGCTTCTTCCTTAGACACCCTCCTTCCTCAAGGTCCCTCACAGGCACGCATCCCCGCCTCTCCCCTGCGGTTCCCATTAGCTCCAATTGAATTGAACCCCACACTTCTCCTTCAAGGCAGCCTAAACTCTTCCTTCTTCAGACGAGCCACTTTGTTCCTTCATTAAACAAGCATTTATTGAGCATTTACTATGCTCTTGGCACAGAAAGACAAGAAAGATCTCATGCCTGCCCTTAAGAAGGTTGTAATCCAATTCAAGGTGGATCTACTGCGATTGGGTAAAGGGTTTTGCACATAGGCTTCAGAATCAGATCTGTGCTCAGGTCCTGTGCTGACCACTCAATTAGCCTCGGTTCAGCCTAAACTCTTCCTTCTTCAGAGGAGCCACTTTGTTCTTTCATTAAACAAGCATTTATTGAGCATTTACTATGCCCTTGGCACAGAAAGACAAGAAAGATCTCATGCCTGCCCTTAAGAAGGTTGTAATCCAATTCAAGGTGGATCTACTGCGATTGGGTAAAGGGTTTTGCACATAGGCTTCAGAATCAGATCTGTGCTCAGGTCCTGTGCTGACCACTCAGTTAGCCTCGGTTCAGCCTAAACTCTTCCTTCTTCAGAGGAGCCACTTTGTTCTTTCATTAAACAAGCATTTATTGAGCATTTACTATGCCCTTGGCACAGAAAGACAAGAAAGATCTCATGCCTGCCCTTAAGAAGGTTGTAATCCAATTCAAGGTGGATCTACTGCGATTGGGTAAAGGGTTTTGCACATAGGCTTCAGAATCAGATCTGTGCTCAGGTCCTGTGCTGACCACTCAGTTAGCCTCGGTTTCCTCACACAGAAAAACAGGAATGATAACACCACCTGCTTCACAGGGCTGATGTGCAGAGTAAGTGTGATGGTACACGCTGTTCCATGTTTGAAAGGCTGTTGACTGGTAAATCCTTATTAAAGTGCTTAGCACTATGTCCTATATAATCAGCTCTCAGTAATAGTTTTTATCATAAAGGCAAATAACTAGCAGATTATATTGAAGACCTCACTGCTTTGATCAAGTAATGGCTGGTTTACTTGCTTCTGCCTCCCTCACTGGAGAGGGCAAACAACGGTAAATGTCTGCAGAAGGAATACACGACTGAGGCACTACAGGAGAGGCCCATAGGGACCCTGAGGAGGAAAGGCATCAGAGAAATTGATCTTTGAGGGCCTGGTCCCACCCGCCCCCGGATCCCAGGGCATTTTACCACATTCTGACTGTAATGACCCGTTTGCTGACACCCCCATTAACGTGAGCTCTCTCTAACCCCGGGGCTGTTCTCCAGGCTGCAGCAGGGAAAGGCAAGTTCACAACACTAAAAAGAACCCCACCCCTGTCCATGCTGTCCCCTACTTCACCTTTTCTTGGAGCGGTCCTTCCACACTCGCCCCGATTTGGGCTTCCCCTTTGGGATCACAGGAAGCTTCTCTTCCTTCAACTTCTTGGACGCTGGGGCTTGGGATGAAGAACCTTTTCGCTTCTTTGCCCCGAAGACGCCTGTCACCGTCTCTCCAGCTGGAGGTGGCTTGCTCGGCTCGTGCTGACCCCGGGGGGAGCCAGGTGTTTCGGGTGTCAGCTCCAGTAGTGGCTGCGAGGGCTCCGGACCGGGAGCTTGCTGACCGGGGTAAGGCTCTGGTGATTCTGGGCCCGGCGGTAGCTGATGCTGGGGGAACCCCGGGGTCAGCTCCTCCTTATTCTGGGCCAACTCAGAGGCCAGTACTCCCTGGCCTTGAGAACACTTTGGCGCTTCCTCACTTGGCTTCGGCTGACATCGTGGGGATTCAGGACTGGACTCCGGCTGTCTTTGAGGCGACTCCGGGTGTAGGTCTTGCTGACGCTGGGGGGAGCTTGGGCCTGGCTCTGGGTGCCCTTGGGGGGACTCCAAGCCTGCACCCCGCTGCAGACTGGGTGATCCTGGGCTTGTCTCCGGCGGCCTTTCGGGGGAGCCCAGGCCAGCTTGCTGCACACTTGGAGGAGACCCGGACTCCCTCGTTTCTTCTGGGTTCGACGCGAACTCCACAAGGGCCCGTCTCGCCCGCGAAACTAAGGTGAGGCTCTCGGAGCATTCGGGCCGTAGGCCTTCCAGCCGTCGACTGCGCCTTAGCGGTGTGTCCATGGCTCAGCCGGTAAGTTTCCAAACCCATGTACACGTGTAGCCCCCGCCGACAACCGGCGCTTTCCTATGACGTCACGACTCGCTACGTCCGTAACGCGCAGGAGGGGCTGTTGCTGTAGCGGCCATGTTGGTGAGGGGTGGAGTGGGGGACTGGGGGGGGGGGGGGGTGAGGTTTAGCATGCGCATGCGCAATGCGCACGAGCGCCTTTAACACGTGATTGATGAGCCGGTTTTTTTCTTGAATTCGCGTTTGCTTTTCTTGCAAACAGTTTCCTGGGAAAGAAGAACGAGCAAATAGAAAAGGCAAAGTGGGAAGACCCATTTCCGGTAAAGAACAGGGTTGAAAAAAGGTCCGAGGAGCCCATAGGGAAGGCTCGTGGAAGTTTTGTGAACTCCCGTGCAGTTGGTCAGCGTCCTGCCTTCCTTGGGCCTGTTTTCTCATCTGCAGTATGGGTCATTTTGCACTAGCTTTGAGCATCCAAAATGATCCGTCGGAGTACTCCTACTAGCTGCCTGAGAGAATGCTGTCTGGGGGTCCTGGAGGTGGAAGATGGGTCTTTTTTGTGTTAAACATTCACTTGCCTTTCCTGGGCCTGTGCTTCTGTATGTGATCTATGGCTCAACCTTTTCAGTGTTTTCAGTGTTTATGAGTGAAGTTGAGGTACCAATAAGAGGCACCACCTTTGTCTTGTGGCTCACCTGGGCCCTCAACCAGCTTCGTACCCTTGCTTGTCCCTCTTTTCTGCCCCAGTTCTAGAAACAGGTTGGATCACCTCTGATCTTCCTTTCAGCCCAGACAGTGCTTTTTGCCCCTGCGAACCTGCCTCCCCTCCCTTCCCTTCCTATTCACCTGTAAACGTACTTTACTTACAGAGCACTTTGGGACCTCGACAGTGAGCAGGCTTTGCCTTCTGGACCTTCCAGGAGCTAGAGAAGACTCGGGACTGTGGGGTTGGGGAGTGCGGGGCTGTGGGGACCTTCGTGTGAGACCCAGGAGTGGAGTTTTGATTTACTTACAGAATGCTTCTTAGGAAGAACATCTTGGAAGTGGTCCAGTTGGGTTATTCTTGGAACTGCCTGGGATTGGCCTTTGAATATCCCAGGGCCCCTGTCCAACATTCCAGTAGTTTCTTTTAGAAACCATTGTTTCTCCAGCTGGGGGCTTGTGGGAGGGCATGGGAAATTATCCAAGAATACAGGGGTCAGAGTGCCCTCATCTTCCTCATGTTCATGAGCCAGGGAGACCCCTGCAGGGGGGCTTTGCCTGCCTCACTGCCACTCCCCTGTGTGTAGCTCTCCACAGCGGAAGCAGCTGGGATACTTCCTTGCCCAGTTTTCCCACCTCCCAAGTCTCAGAGGAGTGAGTTCCATTCACTTCCTTAAATTCCCTGCCCCTTCTGGGAGACCCCAATGATCTGATACTCAGAACCATGCCTGGCAGGCATTGCCAGGGTGCTGGAGGAGACTGTACGTCCCTCTGCCCTGCTCCAGCCTCCCTAGGCTTGCCCTGCCTCCTAAGCGCTTATCCCAGCTGGAGGGATCACTCTCCAGTGCAGACTGGATCACATCCTAGCCTTGCCTGAAATACTTCAGAGGGTGATCTCAGGTTTTCACCAGAGGGAGGGAGATGTTTTTCAGAGGAGGCCTTGGGTTTCCCCCAAACATTTGGAGACGCTTTGTCAACCTCAGCATCAGGCGGGCTCTGGCCCAGAACCCCCTACTCCCACCTGAGCTCAGTTCGTCATTGTCTTTATACATGGTGTCTGGAATCCCTGAGGACACTCCTGAAATCTTCAGAAGAGCCTGGTGTGGAGGTCACTGTTGGATCCTATCTCTTTACACTCCTTTGCTTTCTTTAAAAAATTATTATATTTGAGACAGGGTCTTGCTCTGTTGCCCAGGCTGGAGTGCAGTGGCACGATCACCGTTTGCTGCAGGCTTTATCTCCCAGGCCCTAGGGATCCTCCCACCTCAGCCTCCTGAGTAGCTGGCACCACAGACTCATGCCACCATGCCCGGCATTTTTATTTTTTGTAGAGATAGGATCTCTCTGTGTTGCTCAGGCTGGTCTTGAACTCCTGGGTTTAAGTGATCCTCCTGCCTCAGCCTCCCGAAGTATTGGGATTACAGGCATGAGCCACTGTGCCTGGCTGCTCCTTTGCTTTCTATTGTGGCTTTCTACATCCCAGTTTTCTTGCCTGCAGGTGGTAGCATACTGAGGGGCTTCTCTGCAGCCTCCAGGGGTCCCCAGCAGGATTGAACCCACATAGGTAACCTGGTCATGTACCCTCTTTTGGCTTTATCCCTCTCTTACTTTCCCACTTTGTTATAGATGCTTGCTGGGTCATTTTCAGAGCAGACAAATATTGTACTTAAATCCTCATTCAGAGTTGGTTTCTGGAGAAACCCAGCCTAAAACACTGGGGCAAGCAGTGATTGATCCAGGCACTGTTTCAAGCACTCTGCAAGTACAATTCCATTTACTAATGCTGCTCCCAAGAATCCTGTGAGGCAGCTGCAGTTGTTACTGGGAGCACATGAGCACATGGTAAGTGCTCAGTTAGCGCTGCCGGTGACCACCAGGGACCATTTCCCTGCCCTTTTCTGATCTTGGTATTGAATAGAGGGCCATGGGGACGCAGGTCCTTGACATCTGGGGGTTGTCAAACCCTCTCAACTGCAGCACCCCTTGGCTGACAGGAGGTCAATGACTTAGAGGAGAACACCTGGCCCCTGTCTTCCATCCATCGGCTAGTGCTTGTTTTCCCTCAGTCAGCAGATCTCAGTTTACATAAATAAGCTGGTATTGCTCATTCAGCACATTCTGCACGATGGTGTGAGCCAGGTGGTACCCAGCACCTCCCAGCACACAGACAAGGATCAATGTGAGGAACAGGTGAGCAAGGCCCACGTGGGGGCAGCTGCAAGGCAGCTAAGTGTGCCAGCTCTGGAACCACAATCCTGGATTCCTGAATGTGTCTCTGTCTGATTTTGGGCAAGCTCCGTAGCCTTTCCATGCCTGTTTCCTTGCCTGGGTAACAGGCAGATTTGCTGTTAAGAGTTGTGGCTCTGGGGTCAGACACTCTAGGTGTGGATCTTATTTGCTCTGTGACCTTTACAAGTGTCTCAGCCTCTCTGTGCCTTAGTTTCTTGTCTTCTTTTCTTTTCTTCTTTTGGCAGAGCCTTGCCCTGTCACCCAGGCTGGAGTACAGTGGCATGATCTTGGGCTCACTGCAACCTGGACCTCCTGGGTTCAAGCGATTCTCCTGCCTCAGCCTCCTGAGTAGCTGGGACTACAGGCGCCTGCCACAATGCCCAGCTAATTTTTGTATTTTTAGTAGAGATGGGGTTTTACCATGTTGGCCAGGCTGGTCTAGAACTCCTGGCCTCTAGTGATACGCCTGTCTCAGCCTCTCAAAGGGCTGGGATGACAGGCGTGAGCCACTGTGCCTGGCCGAGGTGATTTTCAGCAGGAGCACAGTATGTGTTTGTTGAGTGACTGCATCCTTATTAGGACCTTACAGGGCTGGGGTGATCATCCCCATTTTACTGATGAGGAAATCCCAGTCCCAGAGAGGCTGCGATTTGGGGCCAGAGTGACAGAAGGAGAGGGCACAGGGTGAGGTCTAGAACTCAGGGCTTCTTGACTCTAAGCCTTTAACCTCCACCTGCATCAGGCCCGGGACTGGGACATGGGACTGCCTCAGTCTGGGATGTCATTGGCACCCAGGTTGTTGCTGAGCATGGCAGGAGTGAAGGCAGAACCCACATGGCAGAGGTGAGACTGGTCCTCAGTGAATCTTCACTGTGCAGCACGGATCCAGTGGCTCTGTGTTCTGCTTAAGAGCTCTGTTAAGTATTTGAAGTCAGTTTTCTTGTAGTTTTTCCAGAATTGTCTTTTGTCCAGGTTAATCACGTCCTGTTCCTCCAGCTGTTCCTCCCATGACATGATAAATCTTTGGGAAAGACACCAGTTCTCTACAATGCTTCCAGAATGTGGGGTCCAAGGCTGACCATCCCCATGTGGATGGCTGAGTAGATTTGTCACCTTCCTACGACATGATCCATATCAGTGTGGCCAAGATTGCATTCAAGCCGTTCCATGGAATCTGATGGAAACCCTCAGTCCAGTTCCCATGGCTGTCACGCTTCCCTGCTCCTCTTGCTCTGATCTTGGACATGAACTGTTGGCTTTTTTGGATGGTGCAGGATTTTTCATGTGTCCCTGTTGCATTTTGTTTTTACCTCTCTGGGAACCCAGCTCTCCTCCTTTGGTACTTGCCCCCACTTTCTCTTTTGTACGTGTGAGGAGCTGCTTCTGGGTACCTTGAATCAGGTCCCACTGAGAACATGGAACAGGACCAGGGTATGGCAGGGTAATCGTGTGAATTCTTGTCATGCGTGCTTATCTCAGAGGCTCATCTTTGCTGTGTGCTCCTGACATCTCACTGTCAGTTTCAGATCCTTGAGAGGAGGTGGGGGGGAAGAGATCTTAGTAGAGGGGCCAAGGGATGGGGGAGGATGGAATGGTACTTGGGACCCCAGCTTGAGACCTCCCTGCTTCCCCCACAGAGCATTGCCAGAGTGCAGAGAAGCTCCTGGCCTGGGAAGGGCCCACTTTGCAAAGTTCTTGTGTATATTCCCCTGCTTAGGTCTGAGGAGGGCAGAGCTTATCTCCCGATCCTCTCACAGCGTCTGCAGGTTCCGCTGAAACAGGAAGGGGCCAGACCTGCTAGCCCAGGTCACCATGGAGAGGGGGAGGAGGAGACAAGACCTCCTCTCCCTCCTCAGGCCCCTGCCAGCCTCCACAGCATTTTCCCTGCTCCAAGGCAGACCAAGGAAGGGGTGGGGCGGGGTTGGTAATGAACACCTGAACAGGTGGGAAGTAGCTAACTCCGGAAGGGAGCATGGTGTCTCATACCCACTTCCAACCTCACCCAATGTGTTGGGTCCAGCAGCAATGCTTTCCAAACTTCAGTGAGTGTCGGGATCATGGAGGGTGTTGTATTAAAACACAGATTCCTGAGCTCTGACCAGCCCCTCCCCCAAATTAAGATTCATGAATTTGCATCTCTCTCCCCCGCCCTTTTTTTTTTTTTGAGATGGAGTCTTGCACTGTCACCCAGGCTGGACTGCAGTGGTGTGATCTCGGCTCACTGCAACCTCTGCCTCCCACATTCAATTCTCCTGCCTCAGCCTCCCAAGTAGCTGGAACTACAGGTGCATACCAACAGGCCTAGCTAATTTTTGTATTTTTGGTAAGACAGGGTTTTACCGTGTTGGTCAGGCTGGGCTCAAATTCCTGACCTCAGGTGATCCACCCTCCTCGGCCTTCCAAAGTGCTAGGATTATAGCTGTGAGCCAGCACACCTGGCCTGAATTTGCATTTCTTTTCTTTCTTTCTTTCTTTCTTTCTTTTTTTTTTTTTTTGAGATGGAGTCTCACTCTGTTGTCCAGGCTGGAGTGCAGTGGCACAATCTTGGCTCACTGCAACCTCCGCCTCCTGGGTTCAAGTGATTCTCAATCTCCCAAGTAGCTGGGACTACAGGCACTCGCCACCACGACCAGTTAATTTTTTTTTTTTTTTTTTTTTGTATTTTTAGTAGAGACTGGATTTCACCATGTTGGCCAGGTTGGTCTGGAACTCCTGACCTCAGGTGATCCTCCCACCTTGGTCTCCCAAAATGCTGGGATTACAGGTGTGAGCCACCGTGCCTGGCCTGCATTTCTAGCAAGCTGTCAGATGATGCTGCTGCTACTGGTCCACAGACCACATTTTACACAGCAGCATCTGGTGGGAAGGATAGAGCAATACGAGAAGAGCGTTCCTTCTTTGCCTTCTGTCTAGGGCAGGTGCTGAGATCGTCATACTGTTTTGTTTATTCACCGAGTCTTTTTTGAATGTTTACTTCATGACAGCATCATGAAGAGGTATAGCAGGGAAGAGGGCGATTGTGGTCCCTGCCTTACTGGAGCTTACAGCATCTTGGGGGCATAGATCATAAACACCTGAACCTGAAAAGTATCCTTTGAGGAAGGCTGAACAAGAATTAATTCCCCTATTTCACAGGTGAGGAGATGGCATCTCAGAGGGGCTATGTGACTTGCTGAATGTTGCCCAAATGTTAAGTCACAGGACTTGAACTCAGGACTCCTCAACTCAGAATCTGCCCCCATTCCCTGGCTGTGAGTCTTCTCTGCTTCATGGAGCTGCACTGAGATGGGAGAGCGACAGGCCCTGTGCATATGTTGCCAGTGGGTGGAAAGCTGCGGACTTCATCCCTGTGTGTGGAAGAAGAGCTTAGACAGATGGACAGATGGGTAGGCACTCATACTTACACCCCGCACCTGGACTCTCAGTTCCTAAGACCTGGATAGGCACAGAGTTTCATGGTGAGTCACTTCCCCTCCTTTCTTCTCTGTTCACTTATTCCTATTCTCTCATTTCCTCTAATATTTGGCTTCCTCTCTGTTCACTTCTCCCTATTCTCTCATTTCCTCTAAAGCTTTGGCCCTCACACAGTGTGAGGTCTGCTTAAGTGATGGTCATCCCTTCCAATCCATATGGCAGCTTCATCTCAATGGCAACCCGTGGAGACCTTGGGGACCAAGGAGGAGCGTACCAGGAGCAAATTATGAGAGATCTTCCCTGGAGCATGATCAGCTTGGTTTCTGGCTTCTTGGTTCCTTGGTTCCTCTTGACCATGTGGTAGGGAAAATCTCTGCTTTTTCTACCACTGAGTTTCTCTGTCACTCTAGTGGTGACCAAAACCGGCCGTAAATCTGACTCAGCGGGTTCATACCATGCTAGATGGGTAAGATGAGCCCTCCCCTGAGTCAACAGTTTCTCTTCTCTGTTCTCATAGAGGAGACAGAACATGAGCCCCCCAGGGACGGAGCAACTCCTAAACCCCACTGGATCAATAAGGCTTATTCTTCTGGATCTCAAATTCCATGGCGTGTTCTCTCAAGGGGCAGTTGTAGAAACAAGCAGATCACTCCCCTAAAAAATGGAAAAGTACGTCACTTACGGTAAGTTTTCAGGACATGAGAACGGTCAGCAGTCTTGATTTTATTGTGGTGAATTAAACATCAGAAAATGGATCGGTTCCACTGGTGGTTTAAAGGATCGAGATTCTTTTCAGTGTAGCTACAAAAGTTTTGGCAAATATTACCCCCATTTAATTCTCACAGCGACTGAGGAAGTTAGTATTGCTGCTCTGTTTTTCAGAGGTGGAGAAATTTGCCCAGGGATAGGCAGCTGGTAAGTGCACAGTGAGGGTTTAAATCTAGCACTCTGCTTCCAAAGTGTGGACAGTTTCACCCAGGCTGCTCTGCCTCTGTGTTTTAGGCACTTGACCTAAATCAAGAATGAGCCTCCTCTCTAGCCTAGGCCTAGTTTTTATATTCTTTGAAAATAAGCCAGAAATTTCAGATCGTTACAAGTACCTTCCCTACAGGGCAGGGCTGATAACTGAAGTGTTATTCCACTGCTCTTTTATTCTCTGCTTTAAACCAAAGATTATACAACACCCAGATAATATCTTCTGCTTGAGTGGCTTTCGCTCTCTGCTCTCAAGATGACTGTGGGTAGATCTAGATATCTCGCTTGTTTGGAAATTAGACACAGGTTGGGTAGGACGCTGCGCTTTCCCAGGTTGGCCTCAACTGTATCTCCTATCCATGTGCTCTTCTTACCATGTGACCTAGATGTCCCCTTCCCTCCAGTAGTGGGGTCTACATCCCCCTCAACTTCAAACCTGCATGATCTTTGTAATTGCCCTGGGCAAGTACGGCAGGACTGTTGCCATGTGACTTCTTCATTTTATTTTCAGAGACAGAGTCTTACTCTGTTGCCCAGCCTGGTGTTATCATAGCTCACTGTAGCCTCAAAGTCCTGGGCTCAAGCAATCCTCCTGCCTTAGCCTCCTGAGTAACTGGGACTACAGGTGTACACCACCACACCTGGATAATTACAATTTTTTTTTTTTTTTTTTCAGACAGGTCCTGCTATATTACCCAAGCTGGTCTAGAACTCCTTGCCTCAAGCCATCCTCCTGCCTTGGCCTCCCAAAATGCCAAGATTGGCATGAGCCGCTGCATACCCAGCCTGCCATGTGACATCTGAGACTAGATCATAGAATGCTGTGAGCTTCCATCTGGCTTTCATAGACAGGATGCTAGCTCTTGGAACTCAGCCGCCATGTTGTGAGGAAGTTCAAATCATCCCACATGGAGAGGCCTATGAAAGTGCTGTAGCTCACAGCCCAGCTGAGGTCCTGGCTGAGAGCCTGCATCATCTGCCAGGCATGAGTGAAGATACTTCCGGATGATTGTAGCTCCCACTCATCAGATCACTCCCAACTTGGATTCTTCCCAGCAGAGGTTCCAGACCATAGAGCAGAGATTACCTTTCCCTGCTCTGCTTTGTCCAAGTTCTGGGCTATAAAATCTACAAGCATGATAATACGATTGTTTTACACCAGAAGGTTTTGGGGTGGTTTGTGACATAGCAACTGGTACAGAAATTATTTACTAACAAGCAGGTGTCTATCTCAAGGGGGAAAGTCTTATGGTCATTTTTGCACCCTTTTCTGGGGCAAATATGATTGGTAAGGACAATGTCCATCATAGCACTATTGCTTCATCAGAGGCAGTTTGGATGGATGAGCTTTTCCTTGTTCTTTAGTTACAATATGTTATAATAGCTTACTTGTCCATTTCCCGCTGACTAGAATGTGAGTTCCCTATGATAGGTCCCCCCCCCGCCATTTTGTTTGTTCCTGTATTCCGCAAACCCAACCAGTACAGGTGTTCCTCAGCTTATGATGGGGTTACATCCAAATAAATCCACCGTAAGGTTGAAAAGTCCCAAGTTGAACCAGCTTAAGTTGAGGACCATCTGTGCTTAGTAGTTGTTCAATAAATAATTGTCAGATGAATGGTCACGAAACAAACATCAAGTGGGCAAAAGTTTCAATAACGATTCCTGGAGAGAATTCTAGCATTAGCATCTTCTAGTTGTTATGTAATGTAAAATTATTGTTTGGATAAGGACAAGTTCACATTGTGGTGGGAATTTCTGGAGAGTCATAGTTAAGAGTTCCCACTTTTTCTTGAAATAGTGAATGCAAAAGAATCAGTGGGCAAGGTATGATGAGTGTTAGGGGGACGGCAGGTCCATACTCAGGAGTTTGTTCAAGGAATTGGTTCCTGAGTACTCTCTAAAAGGATTTGGTATCAGTCAACAAGGAAGAATTGATTCGAGTAGACTCTCCTTTGTTGCCTGGCGTATGCTGGGCATAGGGACCACAAAAGAGTGTAAGATGCAGACGCTGTCCTCAACTGTGTTGAGTCCAGCTGGAGAGAGAAGATTGAGTCTGTACTTAGATAGCCCAGTATGGCAAGCTGGGTGCAGTGGTGAATCTGATAGGGTTTTGCCAGCTGAAACCCTATCAGCCCCGTCTGCTCCCAAGGGTGAGAGAATGTCAAGGAGGACTTCCTGGAGGAGGCCAGTTAAAGGGGATTGATGAGTTGGCCAGGTGGGCAGTTTCCTGATGCACTCATCAGAGGAACACCGAAACACCACAGAAATTCATCAGAAATCTGCTGCATGTTAACTCGGGTTTCCACCTGCAGGTTCTCTCATAGCTGGTGGAAATGAAATTGGTGTCCCTTTTGCCAAAATAGACAATACCCCTAAGTAGAAAGAAAAACTATTCTTCCCCAGCACAAGCCTACCTCTGTGGGGGTATTTCCGCAGTGTGCATTGCAAGTTGCTGCATCCACTGGCCAGCCTGGGTCTGAGACCAGCCTGCTGGCAGCCCCTGCAGTGAGCATGGCTGGGCAGCCTGAATTCTGAAACCAATTAATGCACTGCAAAGGACCGTTTACCAAGAAGGCATCCGCAAGCCTTAAAAAATATCTCCTAAGAAGTTGTCCACCTGTAGACCCAGCTACTTGGGAGGCTGAGACTGGAGGATTAGTTAAGCCTGGGAGATTGAGGCTGTGGTGAGCTATGATCTCATCACCGCACACCAGCTTCAGCAGCCAAGTGAGACTCTCACTGCAACCACAAATGCCTGAAAACAGCGATAAATAAATATAGAATGAGACTGGTTATTGCTTCTGTGGTAACTTCTGCTATTTACAAATGAGAGAGAGGGTGAGCAATGCTCCTCAGTTTTGAGTGGGGGAAGAATCAGGAAAGACAATTCCAAATCGATTAGAGTCCAGTTGGTGTGTGTAATACATCTCCACTTTGAACGTGAAGAAAGGGGGTTACAGCCGGGCCTGGTGGCCCACGCCTGTAATCCCAGCACTTTGGGAGGCCAAGGTGGGTGGATCACCTGAGGTCGGGAGTTCAAGACTAGCCTGACCAACATGGAGAAACCTTGTCTCTACTAAAAGTACAAAATTAGCCAGATGTGGTGGTGCATGCCTGTAATCCCAGCTACTCAGGAGGCTGAGACAGGAGAATGGCTTGAATCCAGAAGGCAGAGATTGTGGTGAGCTGAGACTGCTCCATTGTGCTCCAGCCTGGGCAACAAGAGTGAAACTCCATCTCCAAAAGAAAAAAGAAAAAAAAAAGGGGGGTATTATGACTTTTATTAATGAGAAAATGGCATCTTGCTATTTTCACTCAGTTGAAATTAGACATATTTGATTATCAATTTGGATGGGGGCCAAATTTTTAGCCTGCCCCAGGCACCCAAGTGTTTCTGATCTGTCCTCCAAGCAGCACAGGCCACACAATCCTGTTGGTGATATAATCAATGTGGAATAATCTCGAAATGCCCCAAAGGCCATCGTTAGTGCCTGGAGTGAGGAGAGCTCAGGGTAACCACAACTGGAGGGGCGGATGTCAACGGAATCCCAAAGGTCCCAGCCTATGAACCCTGACATTCCCGGCTGTTCCCTCCTTGACCAATTCTGTTCCATTCTGCAAATAAATATCTTTCTGAATTTGGAGCTGACCCCACTGGTACCAGCAGCCTCAGCAGGTGCCCATAAATATCTGAGACTGGTATTTCCCTGGCCGGGCACTCCTGATTTCTTCGCCCAGAGCGGGTGCTCAAGTTCAGTGCTCGATGCCACGCTGCCACCTGGTGGCCGTGTGTCACAAGTCTCTGGAGCTGCCTGTGTGGAGAGAGTGACTATCCCAGGGAATACGGGATATCATTTATCCTCCAAACAGGAACTTCTGTCTAGATGGGGCACTGGGTGTAAACTACATCTATGCCACAGGGACATATGGTCACTCTTTTGGAGCCTCCCAGTTACTGGGATATGCATTCTGCAATAGGCCGTCATGGGACAGAGGTGGGAACCAGGAAGCGTCGCTCTCTGCATGTTCTCCAGTGGCTGGATAGTCCTCTTTCTCCTATAGGTGTCTGGGTTGTGTCATTCCCTTTGGAATCAGCGATATACTGTCTGCTAATGTGAGACCTTTGGCAAGGGATTCAATAAGAAGCTAGCTAGCTCTCTCTCTCTCTCTTTCTCTCTCTCAATGGAATCTTGCTCTGTTGCCAGGCTGGAGTGCAGTGGGGCGATCTTGGCTCACTGCAACCACCGATTCCCTAGTTCAAGCGATTCTTGTGCCTCAGCCTCCTGAATAGCTGGAATTACAGGCATGTGCCACCACGCCTGGATAATTTTTGTATTTTTCGTAGAGACGGGGTTTCACCATGTTGGCCAGGATGGTCTTGATCTTCTGACCTTGTGATCCACCCGCCTCAGCCTCCCAAAGTGCTGGGATTGCAGGTGTGAGCCACTGCACCCGGCAAGAAGGCAAGCTATCTAGAAGGGGAGTGACCTGCCATCTATTGGGGACCTGTTATGTGCTTATTTTAATCTTAGTTGCCTTATTAGATGGGTACTATGATTAGCCCCATTTCACAGAAAATGAAACCGAGATTCAGAAAAATAGGTACTTGTCCAAAGCCACACACTTGGTAAGTTAAAGCTGGGATTCAGACCCATTTAATTCCAAGCCCCATGTGGTCAACCATTCAGACTGACATCCAGCAGCAAAACAGTACAGAAGGGTCGAGTAAGAAAATACATGGAAAAGTATGTAGTGTATTTGGCAGTAAGCTACTAGCGGCTACCCTGAGAGGGCTTGAGGTCTGTGGAGATGGGAGAGAAGGAGGTAGGCTCCATACAGAAGATTGTCACTGTGCAAGGGAAGAGAGGGGAGCCCACAGTCAGAGAGAGATGTGGGGTCTCTGGGACTTGAGTTTCTGGAGCCAGAGGAGAGGGAGAGGTGTGGATGGAGAAGGTGGACACAGTGGAGGAGGGTCATGGTGGCCTCGGAGGAAGGTCAGTTATAGGTGAGGTCATGGGCAGGAAGTTGAGTCTTGGGGCCGTTCAGGGACTGCAGGCTACAGTGGCAGGTCGGGGATTCTGGGTAACTGGGTCACTGAAGTGGTCAAGGTGGGGGCAGCCATGGGCAGTGTGTCTCTCACTCCTGCAAGGTGTGTTGGACCCAACTGAAGACAGTGTTTCTCCTTTCCTCTCTTTCCCTAGGATATGAGCAGAGGAAACTCCTCCCCCAGTATTCCCAGGCCCATTTCTGCCACATCCAGGTCCCTGGTAGCAACCTCATGACATAATCACATGTTTTTGAAAAGATCTGACCTCGATGGCCCCAGCCAGAAGGCAGGACTCACTGATAAATCTTAGGTATCCTCATGTTGGCCGTCTTTCTAATGTCCCCTTGACCTATATTATCTTGGAGGGGAACGTCCTTGGTAGGAGGCAAGCAGCTGGAATATCTTACTCCATACAAATTATTATTATTTTAAAGAGACAGAGGCTCACCCTGTTGCCCAGGCTGGAGTGCAGTGGTGTGATCATAGCTTACTTCAGCCTTGAACTCATGGGCTCAAGCAATCCTCCCACTTCAGCCTCTCAAGTAGCTGGGACTACAGGCATGCACCACCAGGCCCAGCTAATTTTTTTTTTTTTAATATTTTTTTGTTGAGATTGGGCCTCACCAGGTTACCCAGGCTGGTCTCAAACTCCTGAGTTCAAGTGATCCTCCTGCCTTGGTGTCCCAAAGAGCCACCACATCAGCATCAACACGGGAAAAGCTAGTCCAGTGGCAAGTACTTGGGGCTGTTAGATCCTGGTGGGGTTCTGCCTTGGGGCTCTGGAGCTAATTGCTAAAGCACTTAAACCCTATTCCAAAAATCTGGGTGTCATGGTGCCTGCCTGGAGTCCCAGTCACTCAGGAGGCTGAGGCAGGAGGATTGCTGGAGCCCAGGAGTTTGAGGACAGCATGAGCAACTTAGTGAGGCTCTATCTGTAAAAAAAAATTGGCCAGGTGTGGTGACTCATGCCTGAAATTCCAACACTTTGGGAGGCCAAGTCAGGTGGATCACAAAGTCAGGAGACTGAGACCAGCCTGACTAACACGGTGAAACTCCGTTTCTACTAAAAGTACAAAAAATTACTAGCTGAGTGTGGTGGCATGCGTCTGTACTTCCAGCTACTCAGGAGGCTGAGGCAGGAGAATCGCTTGAACTGGGAGGCAGAGGTTGCAGTGAGCAGAGGTCATGACACTGCACTCCAGCCTGGGTGACAGAGCGAGACTCCATCTAAAAAACAAAATCCCACTCCCCATTTTCACTTTGGTAATAGAGAATAAGAAGACATCTCTTGGTGGTGGTTTCTTGGGTCAAATGGCGCCCACAAAGTGGATGCTGGTTCTCTGGGTCTGAGACACTCACTTGGGTATAGTTGCTGCTGGCAGCCAGCTCAGCCATGAAGCCACACACCCCGAGGCTGGCCCACAGTGAGGTGACCAGGTTCAGCCCTATGCCCACCTTCATCTGCCAAGGAGACCAGAGCCCATGTTACTACCCAGCTGGAAGAGGAGGGTGCTGGCTCACATGCCCTCTGTGGACACTTCTTCCTGCTGAGCCCATGGCAAATAACATCCGTCAATCCTCAGAAACCACCAGGGTCACATCTGTATAAAAGCTATTTGCCATCTTTTGTGGGTTGAATTGTATCTCCCCAAAAGATATGTTGAAGTTTTAACCCTGGTACCTGTGAATGGGATCTCTTTGGAAATAGACCTTTGCAGATGCGATCGAGTTAAGGTGAGGTCATCTTAGGGATTATGACTAGTGTCTTTAGAAGAAGGGAAGGGACACAGGAAGAACAGCCCCTGATGACAGAGGCGGACACTGGCAGGATGTGTCTGTGAGCCAAGGAACACCAAGAGTTGTGGCAACCACTGGAAGCTGGGAAGAGGCTGGAACGGATTCTCCCCTAGAGCGTTCCGGGAGAACTCCATCCTGCCAGCACCTTGACCTTGGGCTTCCAGTCTCCAGAATCACAGACTACACTTTTCTGGTTTTTTTTTTTTTTCTTTTCTTGATACGGAGTCTCACTCTGTTGCCCAGGCTGGAGTACAGTGGCACCATCTAAGCTCACTGCAACCTCTGCCTCCTGGGCTTAAGTGATTCTCCTGCCTCAGCCTCCCGAGTACCTGGGGTTACAGACACCCCCCCACCACACCTGGCTAATTTTTGTATTTTTAGTAGAGACGGGTTTTCACCATGTTGGCCAGGCTGGTCTTGAACTCCTGACCTCAAGTGATCCACCAGCCTCGGCCTCCCAAAGTGCTGGGATTACAGGCATGATCCACCAGGCTCGGCCACGTTTCTGTTGTTTTAAGCTACCTGGTATGTGGTAATTTGTTACAGCAGTGCTAGGATTCTAATTCCCCAGGTTCAAAACAGAAGACTCTGGTAGGGGTGGAGTCCCCCCTTCTGGAGGTCTAACCAAAGTTTAACACTATTTGGGTCTGCATCCAGCCTACCCAGTTAGGGGTGATTTGCTGAGTTCAGGCTGTATAGAAGGCAGGGAAGAGCCGTGGTAAAGGAGAAGAGACTAGAACCAGACTCAAGTTAGATGCACGAGGCTCCGATAGGACGGGAGGATGGTCAGAGCTCAGACCCTCCCCACTCACCCACCATCCTGTGGAAGAGCCTCGCAAACATCCACCATCATGTAAGGTCTTCCAGGATAAGCTGTGCCCAGAGGCAGAGGCAATGTCTGTGAAACTCACCCGGGGAATGGTGCTTGCTGAGATGACCAGGATGGTTGCTTCTGAAACGCAGAACTGCACAGAGACGCAGGAAGATTGATGGTCTCAGGAAGCCCAAGGGGCACCTGCCTCCTGGAAGTGCTCATGCTGGGAAGGATTGCCGTGGGATTTCATTTATGGCTTGGCACAGTGGGGCCATATACTAGGGAGAAATGGGGCTTATGCGAGCAGAGAATTGAATCCAGCTCTCCCCACAGGCTCTGCATAGGTTGGTGAGGCAGCATAGTAGAAGGGACCACTAAAGGTTCCTAGGTACCTGTGGGGTGCGGTGCCTCATGCCTGTAATCCCAGCACTTTTGGAGGCCAAGGCAGGTGGATCACTTGAGGTCAGGAGTTCGGGACCAACCTGGCCAACGTGGGGAAACCCGTCTCTACTAAAAATACAAAAATTGCCAGGCATGCTGAAAAGATTCCTAAGTACCTGGTCCAGTACTTTTCAAACTTGACAGAGCACATGAGCAGCCTAAAAATCTTGTTAAGCTGCAGACTGACCAGCCCATGTAGGGTGGGGCTCAGATTCTGCTTTTTCTTTTTAAGAGACAGGGCCTTGCTCTATGGCCCAGGTTGGAGAGCAGTGGCACCGTCATAGCACACTGCAGCCTCCAACTCCTGGGCTCAGATGAACCTCTTGCCTTAGCCTCCTGAGTAGCTGCAACTATAGGCACACACCACCATACCCAACTAGTTTTTCTTTTTAAAAATTTTTTTTCTTTTTTTTTGAGTCAGAGTCTCCCTCTGTCACCCAGGCTGGAGTGTGATGGCACGATCTCGGCTCACTGCAACCTCTGCCTCCCAGGTTCAAATAATTCTCCTGCCTCAGCCTCCCAAGTAGCTGGGATTACAGGTGCCCACCACCATACCTGGCTACTTTCTGTATTTTTAGTAGAGATGGGGTTTCACCATGTTGGCCAGGCTGGTCTCGAACTCCTGACCTTGTGATCCGTCTGCCTCGGCTTCCCAAAGTGCTGGGATTACAGGCATGAGCCACCGCGCCCGGCCTTTCCCCCGCCTTTTTAAGATCTTGTTGCATATCAACATTTTTTATTTTTAGTAGAGACAAGGTTGTGCCATGTTGCCCAGGTGGTCTCACACTCCTGGCTTCAAAAGATCCTCCCCTCAGCCTCCTAAAAAGCTCTGGAATTGCGGGCATGAGCCACTGGAACTGGCCTGAGATTCTGCATTTCTAATAAGCTCCCAGGTGGTGCCAAAGATGCTGGTCCCTGGCCCATGCTTGGAGCTGGGAGGGACCAGTCTCTTATTTTGAAGATAGAGAAACTAAGGCTGAGAGGAGAAGGAAGCAACCTGCCTAAGTCACAGGGCTGCTAAATGATAGATCTGGATCTAGAAATCAAGTCCTGGGGGCCTTTGTTTCATTATAGTGGCTGAGTGCCTTGACTGGAGTGTTACCCTCGGGGGAAGCCCCCAGGGACACCGACTTTCTCCTTCCAATATCTCCAACTCAGCTGCATATATTGGGGTTGGTGCCTTTTGTCACAACTTTCCCCACCACATGCTGTGAAGCAGCTTCAGCTCTTCAGCTGGCTGCCTCAATAGCCCAGTGCCTCCCTTGGGCCATCCAACCCTGTGTGGGCACCAGCAGGGGGTGGGCCTGGAGCTTCCCCTCGAGCTCAGAACAGTCCCACAGCCTGCAGCTTCACTCCCGCTTTGCAGACTCAAACTCCCTTCCAAAAGTGCAGGGAGGATTTGCAGTCCTGGTCTTTGTAGCCCTCCCTGTCCCTGGGCCACCACCGGGTGGGACCTCCAGGGTCCTCAGGAACACTCCTCCTGCCAGCGGGTACAAGTAAGCTGTGGTGAATGCAGTGGAGCCCGAGGAAGCGGCCAGATGTCCCCACAGCTGAGATGAAGCAAGCTGATAATGATCTGCAGGGCCTGGGGGTGGAGGTGGGAGGGGGCAGAGCTGAAGCCTTGGCCTTCTGGGGTGGTGCTGTGTCTCCCAGGGACTTCAGTGGCTGGGCAGAACTCCGTGCAGGAGTCTCTGCTGAAAAGGATCCTGGACAAACTCCCCATCTACTTCCTTCTTTGGCAGCCAAGGAAACAGAGGCCTGGAGAGAATGAGAACCTTGCCGAGTCCCTGTCAGTGAGGGGCAGAACCAGCCCTCCTCATCCCCTGTGGGGAGAGAATGAGAACCTTGCCGAGTCCCCGTCAGTGAGGGGCAGGACCAGGCCTCCTCATCCCCAGGGGGAGAGAATGAGAACCTTGCCGAGTCCCCGTCAGTGAAGGGCAGAACCAGGCCTCCTCATCCCCAGGGGGAGAGAATGAGAACCTTGCCGAGTCCCCGTCAGTGAGGGGCAGAACCAGACCTCCTCATCCCCTGTGGGGAGAGAATGAGAACCTTGCCGAGTCCCCGTCAGTGAGGGGCAGGACCAGGCCTCCTCATCCCCCGTGGGGAGAGAATGAGAACCTTGCCGAGTCCCCGCCAGTGAGGGGCAGAACCAGGCCTCCTCATCCCCAGGGGGAGAGAATGAGAACCTTGCCGAGTCCCCGTCAGTGAAGGGCAGAACCAGGCCTCCTCATCCCCAGGGGGAGAGAATGAGAACCTTGCCGAGTCCCCGTCAGTGAAGGGCAGAACCAGGCCTCCTCATCCCCTGTGGGGAGAGAATGAGAACCTTGCTGACTTCCCCGCCAGTGAGGGGCAGACCCAGGCCTCCTCATCCCCCAGGGGGAGAGAATGAGAACCTTGCCGAGTCCCCGCCAGTGAGGGGCAGGACCAGGCCTCCTCATCCCCAGGGGGAGAGAATGAGAACCTTGCCGAGTCCCTGCCAGTGAGGAGCAGAACCAGGCCTCCTCATCCCCAGGGGGAGAGAATGAGAACCTTGCCGAGTCCCCGTCAGTGAAGGGCAGAACCAGGCCTCCTCATCCCCTGTGGGGAGAGAATGAGAACCTTGCTGACTTCCCCGCCAGTGAGGGGCAGACCCAGGCCTCCTCATCCCCCATGGGGAGAGAATGAGAACCTTGCCGAGTCCCCGTCAGTGAAGGGCAGAACCAGGCCTCCTCATCCCCTGTGGGGAGAGAATGAGAACCTTGCTGACTTCCCCGCCAGTGAGGGGCAGACCCAGGCCTCCTCATCCCCCATGGGGAGAGAATGAGAACCTTGCCGAGTCCCTGCCAGTGAGGGGCAGGACCAGGCCTCCTCATCCCCAGGGGGAGAGAATGAGAACCTTGCCGAGTCCCTGCCAGTGAGGAGCAGAACCAGGCCTCCTCATCCCCAGGGGGAGAGAATGAGAACCTTGCCGAGTCCCCGCCAGTGAGGGGCAGAACCAGGCCTCCTCATCCCACGTTGGGAGAGAATGAGAACCTTGCCGAGTCCCGGTCAGTGAGGGGCAGAACCAGACCTCCTCATCCCCCGTGGGGAGAGAATGAGAACCTTGCCGAGGCCCCGTCAGTGAGGGGCAGAACCAGGCCTCCTCATCCCCAGGGGGAGAGAATGAGAACCTTGCCGAGTCCCCGTCAGTGAGGGGCAGAACCAGGCCTCCTCATCCCCAGGGGGAGAGAATGAGAACCTTGCCGAGGCCCCGTCAGTGAGGGGCAGAACCAGGCCTCCTCATCCCCAGGGGGAGAGAATGAGAACCTTGCCGAGGCCCCGTCAGTGAGGGGCAGACCCAGGCCTCCTCATCCCCAGGGGGAGAGAATGAGAACCTTGCCGAGGCCCCGTCAGTGAGGAGCAGAACCAGGCCTCCTCATCCCCTGTGGGGAGAGAATGAGAACCTTGCTGACTTCCCCTCCAGTGAGGGGCAGAACCAGGCCTCCTCATCCCCAGGGGGAGAGAATGAGAACCTTGCCGAGTCCCCGCCAGTGAGGAGCAGAACCAGGCCTCCTCATCCCCTGTGGGGAGAGAATGAGAACCTTGCTGACTTCCCCTCCAGTGAGGGGCAGAACCAGGCCTCCTCATCCCCAGGGGGAGAGAATGAGAACCTTGCCGAGTCCCCGCCAGTGAGGGGCAGAACCAGACCTCCTCATCCCACGTTGGGAGAGAATGAGAACCTTGCCGAGTCCCGGTCAGTGAGGGGCAGAACCAGACCTCCTCATCCCCCGTGGGGAGAGAATGAGAACCTTGCCGAGTCCCCGCCAGTGAGGGGCAGACCCAGGCCTCCTCATCCCCCATGGGGAGAGAATGAGAACCTTGCCGAGTTCCCGCCAGTGAGGGGCAGAACCAGGCCTCCTCATCCCCAGGGGGAGAGAATGAGAACCTTGCTGACTTCCCCGCCAGTGAGGGGCAGAACCAGGCCTCCTCATCCCCAGGGGGAGAGAATGAGAACCTTGCTGACTTCCCCGCCAGTGAGGGGCAGACCCAGGCCTCCTCATCCCCAGGGGGAGAGAATGAGAACCTTGCCGAGTCCCCGTCAGTGAGGGGCAGACCCAGGCCTCCTCATCCCCAGGGGGAGAGAATGAGAACCTTGCCGAGTCCCCGTCAGTGAGGGGCAGAACCAGGCCTCCTCATCCCCAGGGGCACCACAGGTTTGCAGAACCCTAGGAAACTTGGGTGAAGGTCATCTCAGCCATCAAGCCCAACACACTGGACAAGCCCTTAATTTGTGTTTTCTTATGAAACACAATAAAAGATGTCACTGTGCAGAAGGAGCTTGTGGCTTAGTAGGGGAGAGACGCGTAGACCGAAGGGCAGATGTCTGTGGTCCTTGGAATGACCTTTTTGCTTCTTGGGTCTTGCCCTTTATTTATTTGATTTTTTTTGGAACTAAGGGACAAGCCCTTTCTGGTTGACAGCCACTTACACCTGCTTTATCCCTCACTTATGACACTTACCTACGCCCTGAGGGCTGAGTGTAAGAGCCTCAGAACTGGATGGCGCACACCAGAGCCAGGGCACAAGGCACCGCACAGGTGTGCATTGCCGATAAGAAGAGAGGATGAGGTGGGGGTGGGGTGGGAGAGAGGCTTCGAGATTTCCAAGCAGAAGAACCAGGCAGAGGGGAGTGGAGACCCAGGACATTTGGAGGTGATATTGTGGGGGGGTGCGGGGGGTGGATGCTGGGTTTTGGGTGTGGCTGGAGCAAGAGATTTCTGAGAAGGAGATCTGGCTGGTGGGGTTCTCTACTGGCTGCAGAAGCCATCACTGAAGGGACATGTGGATAATACACATGCTCTTCCAGGCTTTTCTCCTTGCCCCACCCAGAAAGCAGCCATACCTCTGGGGCAGGTGGGTTGGCTGCATTGTGTATGACTCTCTGGACTCCCAGGTGAGTCAGGCTCAGAGATAAATGAGGCTGCCTGGGAGACCTGGCTCCCTTCTCCCTTCCTGTCCTCTCTTCTGAGCCCCCGGAGCCACGTTCTCCCAGACAGGTGGGAGGTAGGGGATCTGTTGTTCTCTGGGAGCTCCTCTCGGAGGAGTCTTGCAGGATTTTGGGTAGCCACAAGAACCTGGGGAAGAAAGTGAGTGGAGGCAGCCCCTGTGGGTGTCCAAGGAAGCGGTGTCCCGGGAAGGCCTGGTGGGCAGAGGGGACAGGCAGGCAGAGGCCGTGGCTCACTGAGGGCCAGAGCGTGTGGGACTGGGAGTTGGAGGACGAGGTCACCCTGCGGCACCCACAGGCCAGAGACCTTGCACAGCCCCCCTGGGCTCAGGCCTTCAATTTCTCCTCTAGCAAAAGAGTAATAGTCCATAATCAGCCCCCAGACAGGGCCTGCCCCCTTCACACTTGGAGTTTTCCTGAGCATTGCCCTGGAGCCAGGAACAGGTGCCAGGGAGTCTCCGCAGCAAAGACACACCTGCTTTTCCTGCTCGTTGGAGGGGGGCAGTGGCCAGGGGAGAAATCAGCTGTACTTTTTTTCTCCTTTGTGCTGCAGCCTTTAGCCTCACTCCCTCCCCTTCCTGGAAAGAATGGAGAAATCTGTTGAGATCTGAGCTTTGGAGTCTGGGTTCTCCTCATCTGAGTGAGTGAGGACAGAACCAGGGAGGTAATGCCATCGCTGAGTCTTGAGGGCTGCCCTACTTACGTTTCCAAGGCAGGTACTTTGGGGAAGATTTAGCCCATCAAAAAAGTAAAACAGAGTTGTCCAAAGGGAGCTAAGGGAGAAGAGAAGAGAGGTGGGAGCTTGGCTAGGAAATGTAGACTGGCCCTTTCTGGGAAAGGTGGGAAGCCTGGAAACCTAGGGGGTGGTGGGAGGTGTGGGTTCACAAACAGTGGTGCAAAGGGATGGACCACTTTGTGCCCAGACTCCAGGGCAGCAGAGAGGGGCTCACTGGGCAGGCCCAGCCCATCGAACCCCGAGGGTGTGAGGGGCATATCTGGGCTGGTCAGCAGCTTTGTGTAGCCAAAGGGGCAAAAGAGCCCACCATGGATGTGGTCCTGTCCCCTCCCTGCTATTATAAGGACAAAGCTCTGGAGTTTCCACAGGACCCAATGGATCTGGGCAGAACCCAACAATGACTGATAAAAGCAAGCAGAGGGGGCAGGGGAGCCAGGTTTAACTCAATTAAGAAAGGTAAAGACAACAGGCAAGATTACTCATGCCTGTAATCCCAGCACTTTGGGAGGTCGAGGAGGGCGGGGAGGTTGGGAGTTTGAGACCAGCCTGGCCAGCATGGTGAAACCCTGTCTCTACTAAAACTATAAAAATTAGCTGGGCGTGGTGGCAGGTGCCTGTAATCCCAGCTACTTGGGAGGCTGAGGCAGGAGAATCACTTGAACCCAGGAGGTGGAGGTTGCAGTGAGCCGAGATCGCACCATTGCACTCCAGCCTGGGCAACAGAGCGAAACTCCGTCTCAAAACAAACAAACAAACAAACAAACAAAAAAACAAATATAAATGAAAATAAGTAAAAAAGCAAGGTAAAGACATGGATTGTTTTATTTCCTTTGAATTCCGTGGTGGAGTGTCACGTGCCTCAGCCCATGGTTTCCATGTGAAACCGTCCTGAGGAGGTGGGGAAGTTAGTTTACTTGACAGGTGCCTGGCAACCTGGCTCTGAATGAAGAGGGTTGAGATGCAGCAAGACACACACCTTGCGCACACACACAGGCACGCTCTCACGCACACATGCATACACATGCACAGGCACAGACACTGGCATATACGGGTTATCTTCTCTCGTCCTGGAACCCTCCTCCCCCCACGGCTTCTCTTCCTTCCCATGGGCACACCCCCCTCTGTCCCTATATTTTTTTCAGGCCTCTCTTCACGCTGTCTCTTACCTTCCTGCAGCCTCTTGTAGCCAGGCTGGCTCCTCACCTCAGGGGGGCTGGCCCTGGCTTCTTTGGTGGCCAGGGAGGCTTCGGGCAGACAGGTCCTTTGTGTGGCCCTGCGTGAGGCCCCTCACCTCGGCAAGTCCCGTACAGCCCTGACCCAGCTCTGCCACTCACCAGCTGTGTCACCTTAAGTAAGGCACTTGACCTCTCTGAGGGCAAGAACTGCTGGCCGGAGCCGGGCAGGGGACTGACTGGGGGAAGGTTAAACTAGCAAGAAGTTCCTTAAATGCTGGAGCCTGGAGCGCGGTTTGCACAGCAGTTTGCACAGGAGCTGATGAGCCAGTGGGGCAATTGCCAGCTCCCATCCAGGTAGGAAATGATCCAGACTTTCTCTACCGTGTTCCTGGGCAGATCTTCCCAGGACACACACCAGTGGCTCCCTGTGGCCTACAGCACAATCTGGAAGCTGGGGCCTCATCCTAGCACAGGGTTTCCCAGCCTCCGCAGTACCGGTGTTTGGGGCTGGGTGCTTCTCTGTTGCGGGGCTGCCCTTTGCTTGTAGGATGTCTAGCAGCGTCCTTGCCCTCTACCCAAGATGCCGGTAGCACCTCCATCCCCAACGACAACGAAAAATATCTCCAGGCCTGGGTGCGGTGGCTCACACCTGTAATCCCAGCCCTTTGGGAGGCCAAGGTGGGCGGATCATGAGGTCAGGAAATTGAGATCATCCTGGCCAACATGGTAAAATCCCGTCTCTGCTAAAAATACAAAAATTAGCTAGGCATGATGGTGGATGCCTGTAATCCTAGCTACTCTGGAGGCTGAGGCAGGAGAATCGCTTGAACCAGGAAGTCGGAAGTTACAGTGAGCCAAGATTGTGCCACACTGCACTCCAGCCTGGGTGACAGAGTGAGAATCCATCTCAAAAAAAAAAAAAAAAAAAAAAAAAATTCTGGAAAATGCCTCCAGACGTTGCCAGTGAGAACCACTGCTCTAAACTAAGTAAATGGGAGCTGTTGTGGGTGGTGGCGGGTTGGGAGGGGGTGGGGGATTTTAGAGGCTTCTCAGGTGGTTCTGATCCAGCGGGACCTCTGAGTGGCCCCACGGGTGCCGCATCCCTCCCAGGCTCTGCCTTGCACAGCACCCCAGTCACACCAACTCCGAGCAGACCCCCAAATGAGACGTGGAACCTCCTCAGAGGTTCAACCATCATGCTCTGTCTCCCTTACCACCAACCTGGCCCCAGGGGTTGGGGTAGAGAAAAGTAGGGTTTAAATAGCTAGGACGTTCCCACCAGCTTCCCCTCTGTGAGCTGATGCCCGGAGTGAGTCTATGTGGGAGAGGGAATGTGGTGTTCCCGCTGTTGGTCTGTGTTGTATTATTAACTATTTGGGAAATTCAAGAGAGCTTCACAGACAACTTTGACCCTACATGGTTTTTCTGTTTTTTCATATGGAGTCTTGCTCTGTCACCCAGGCTGGAGTGCAGTGGTACAATCTTGGCTCACTGCAACCTCCACCTCCTGGGTTCAAGCAGGTCTCCTGCCTTGGCCTCCTGAGTAGCTGGGACTATAGGCGTGCACCACCATGTCCAGCTAATTTTGGTATTTTTGGTAGAGACGGGGTTTCGCCAAGTTGGCCAGGCTGGTCTCGGACTCCTGACATCAGGTGATCCACCTGCCTTGGCCTCCCAAAGTGCTCGGATTATAGGCATGAGCCACCGGCCATCCCCTACTTGATTTTTATCTTATCCACCGGCTTGGGGTGCTAACCTCTGTGAAATGGGGTTTCCTGTGTTTGGAGGCCACACTTGCTCCCTGCTTCTCTCATCCCATGCCTTTGCCCAAGCTTGCCCTGTGCCTGGAATATCATTCTTCCCCTTGGGACTCAGCTCAGGCATCTCATCCTCCTACAGCACTGCCCTGGCTGCCCCAGCCCAGGCCGAATGTGACTTTCCCCTCTGTTTCTATGACACCTGGCCCTAGGCCTCCTAATTTCACTGTGTTGTCTTGTGTTGATTTTTTTTCACTCCCTGGAGCCACCCAGCAGAAGGGCTTTTTCACTTCTGTTTTAGAGACCGAAGAGCCTGGACTTTGTAGTCCATCAGCTGAAGGCTTGAGTCCTGTTTCTGCCACCATGAGAAGCAGCATTAAGCAGCCTCTCTAGGCCTCCATATCTTTGCCTATAAAATAGAGACAATCACAGCCCTTTCCTCAGAAGATCACTGAGGATGGCTGGGCGCAGTGGCTCACGCCTGTAATCCCAGCACTTTGGGAAGCTGAGGTGGGTGGATCACTTGAGGTCAGGAGTTCAAGACTAGCCTGGCCAGCATGGTGAAACCCCGTTTCTACTAAAAATACAAAAATTAGCTGGGCATGGTGGTGTGTGCCTGTAATCCGAGCTACTTGGGAGGCTGAGGCAGGAGAGTTGCTTGAACCTGGGAAGCGGAGGTTGTAGTGAGCTGAGATCATACCACTGCCCTCCAGCCTGAGCAACAGAGCAAGACTGTTTCACAAACAAAACAAAACAAAACAAAACAAGATCCCTGAGGATGAAGAGGTGCTGACAAACTGCTCAGCCTCTTCTGGCACAACTAAGCTGACAAATGGAGGCAGCACTGCAGAGCAGTCATGAGGCACCAGTTCAGGCTCTGGCATCCAGCGGAGTGTGATTCCTGGGTCTACCATTTTCTTGCTATGTGACTTTCAGGAAATCACTTAACCGCTCTGTGCCTGAGTCTCCTAATCCACAAACTGCTTTTTGTGAGGACTTCTTGCGAAAGCGTTTAGAATGGTGTCTAGCATGGAGTAATTTTTGGAGTGGAAGAAAATTTAACGTGGGGATGTTTGACAATCACCAGCCTCCAGCATGCCCAAGATAATTCTGTGATTGGCAGTCCTGTCCACCCTGTTCTCCAACTTCTCTTGCCTCTGTGTGTCTGTGATGATCTTTGGATGTGTCAGTTTGTCTCGGCTGCAGTCCCCGGTGATTCAATCAAGCATTAATCTAGGTGTTAATACCTGTGAAAGTAGGCCGGGTACAATGGCTCACACCTGTAATCCCAGAACTTTGGGAGGCTAAGGCAGGTAGATCACAAGGTTAGGGGTTCAAGACCAGCCTGATCAACATGGTGAAACCCTGTCTGTACTAAAAATACAAAAAATTAGCCAGGTGTGATGGTGAGCGCCTGTAATTTCAGCTACTCAGGAGGCTGAGGCAGGAGAATTGCTTGAACCCGGCAGGCAGAGATTGCAGTGAGCTGAGATCTCGCCATTGCACTCCAGTTTGGGGGACATAGCAAGACTCCGTCTCAAAAAAAAAAACAAACAAAAAAAAAACAAAAGCTGGAAAGTATCTTGTAGGTGTGATTGAATCTATAATCCATTGACAGTAAGGGAGATTTTCCTAGATAATCTGGGTGGGCCTGATTCTGTTGAAAATCTTACAGAATAGAACTGAGGTTTCCCTGGTGAAGTCATTCCCCCATGGGCAGCAGCTTGGCTGATTGTACTCTTGCTCCTGAAGCCCCCCAATCGTATAAGCCAATTCCTTGCAATGAATCTTAGTTTATATCTCCCACCAATTCTGTTTCTCTGGGGGAACCCTAACTGGTAAGAGTGTCCAGCACCTGGCAGGGACCTGACACATGGAGGGGACGATCTGCTACGAACGGATGCAAGGCAATAGGACCGTTTGGAAGGAAGTGGGGAGATGGGGAGGAAGTGACCACAGCCATCGGGGTGGTGCGGGGTGGGCGAAGGGTTTTGGCCTGGGAAGAGCTAAGTCTCTAGGCAGAAGAAATAGGAGGGCCAGGACAGCTTAGACACCCGCAGGCCTCGTCTCACAGCGTCTCCTTCTGGCCATACCCCGTATTCTAGGTTAGGTCACCATCACATTCTTTCATAATGCCTCTCGGTTCCCATTTATGGTAGTTATATGTTCACAGTTGTGATCGTTGGATTAGTGCGTGTCTCCCCCACCGGATTCTGAGCTCTGAGAGGCTGGGGTTTGCTCATGGTGGTTTGCCCCTAGACGTAGCATCGTAGGGAATGAAGGGAATGAATGAAGGAATAAACAAGTGCAATGCCATCCTGCCTCTGTGACCTGCCTTAAGGTCATGGAGACAGAAGGAAGAGGGCGTGTGGCTTTGAGGTTTCTTTAAGGCTTCCGGGGTGGGGTTGGGGTTAGAGTTTGCAGAATTATCTCATAGCCTAGGGGAGATGATACATTTGGGAGCCAGGAACTCAGGGTGCTAGATGCAGATAGGAGTTGTCCTTGTTCCTGCTCTCAGGCTCCTAGGAAAGCAGGTGGGGCAGGCTGGGCAAGAATGCCATGGGCAGTGCAGTATAGCTCAAGACCTGGGTCCTAGCCCCATCTCCATCAGAGGTCTGCTGGGTAACTTCAGTAAGCCCCATCTGGGCTCAGTTTCTCCATCTGTCTCAGGATGCGCTAGGCTAGATGATCCACAAAGATTCTTCCAACCCTGGAGTTCAATGAGATTAGGATGTAGAATTCTAGGTTCAAGGGTCACAGTAAACTTTTAATCTCAACTGCAGAGTGCAAACCCTTGCACTTCCCCTCTGCAAACAGAGTGGAGAGGTCTCCTTTGCTTGTTTTCCAGACTTCAGTCCTTCAAAGCTCTAACTTCATGAGTCTTTTTTTTGCTTTCTTTTTTTTTTTTAAATTGAGATGGAGTTTCGCTCTTGTTGCCCAGGCTGGAGTACAATATCAAGATCTCAGCTCACTGCCACCTCCGCCTCCTGGGTTAAATCGGTTCTCCTGAGTAGCTGGGATTACAGGCAACCATCACCGCGCCCAGCTAATTATTTTGTATTTTTACTAGAGACAGGGCTTCATCACGTTGGCCAGGCTGATCGGGAACTCCTAACCTCAGGCAATCCTCCTGCCTTGGCCTCCCAAAGTGCTGGGATGAGGTGTGAGCCACTGCGTCTGGCCTAATTCATGACTCTTAAACATTTGTGTTTTGTGTCATTATTTGTTTAATACGTTTCCTTAAATGGCCTCTTTTTAAAATCGATGATCTTTAGTATGGGCAGACTTATGCAAGACTTGTTGCAAAATTCTGCCAGATGTCTGGTCTCAAAAGTCCATTACAATTAATATTAGAACATTTATTTCTGAAGCAGTGATAAGTGCTTCAGAAAACCCCATATCCACAATCACTGCTTTAACTTATGTATGTGGATTATAAAAGCCCTTGATACCACTTCCATAAACAGAAATTCAGTATCGCTTGCCACAGATGGAAGATACACATAAAAGTAAACCCAATGGGAGCAAAGCAGTCTTGTGGAAATCTGGCTTTGTCCCATTGCCCACTGCACCCAGGGCTTGCTGTCTCGGTAAAAAGAACAAGTGTTGGTGTTAAAGATATAGCTGTCCCAAACCAAGACTTTCTCCTTAAAGAAATCTCAGAGATTGAAAAAGAAGTAATCCCTGAGAGGTTTCCTCTCAGTGTCTCACAATTTGGGGAGCTGTGGGTGGGAGACCCCACAAGAGCCAAGGCAAGGGTCTGAAGCCTCAGCCTGTTCCCATATAAATACAGAACTAGAAAAGAATGAGAGATATAGTTACATAGTTCTTCCTATATATATAAAATCATAATCACATAGCTATTCATATGTAATCATAAATATATACATCTATATAATTATATGATCTTCAATCTTACTAATAAGTCTCAGGTTAAGAAGTATGGGACTGAAGTGGCATTGGAAAAGAGGTGACCCTAAGGCAAGATGCTCTAAGATGTCTGTCTCACCCACATAAGGGCTGCTGGAGGACGCCTTGGCTTTGTGACAGTGTCAGCGCTCTGAAAGCGCCTGCTGTTTAGCCAGCTAGGGAAGGAAATGTCCAAGATGGCTGAGACGTCTCCTTCCTCAGGGGAGTGAGGAGAAAACTTCACTCTCCCAAGTGGAGTAAGCCTGATGGCTCTTGTGGTAAGCCTGACGGCTGTCAGGGAGACCCACAGACATCCGGGGACTTAATTGTCTCTATGCGATGCTGTGCTTCAGCGGTCACGTTCCATGTCTACTTTCAAGTTCTGCTTCTGCACCTGGTTCCCCTTTTTCTCAGAAGATAAGAATTAGTAATAGTAACATAAATCTTAGTGACCTTGTTCTTTCTTGACAAGTATGTGAAAAGTGCTGACGCCTTAGGTTTTCTCCTTGCCTTGGCTTCTTCAAAGTCTTGGGCCCTTGTCTCCAAGACATGTAATTTACTTGACCCTATCACTGGCCACCATTACCTCATCCTACCTACCATGCCCCCTGCTTTGAACTCAATAAAAGTCAGAGCGTCCAGGCACTCGGGGCCGCTGCTGGTCTCTGATTTGGTAGCAGTGGACCCCTGGGCCCAAATGCTCTTTCTCTATCTCTGTGTCTTGAGTCTTTTATTTCCACAGTTTCTCGTCTCCACACCTGCAGAGAGGGACTCACCGGACCCTGCAGGGCTGGACCTTACAGAGAGCACCGAGGTGGGGTTTTCATCTCCATAGTCTCTTCGGAGCTTCAGTATAACTCTGTGAGGGAGGGATTATCCTTCCCATTTTACAGATGAGAAAACTGAGGCTTGGGGGAGTCAGCTGTTTTACCTGCATTCTGCAGTAAGTGGTTGAGGAAGTTCTTAGTCCCAGGTGCTCTTTCTACTCCCTGAGAGCTGCTGCCCCCGACTCCTGTCCTAGACAGGGAGCACACAGCCTATCTCTCCCCAGGCTTAGGCATACTGTGGCAGAGTTTTCACTAGGGAATGAAAGGATCTGTCTATGGGGACCCAAGGCCCTGAACCTTCTGGTTTATTTGCCTCAAGGCCATTGAACTGACATCTCTAAACTAGAGTATCCTGAGGCCAGATGTTGGCCGTGACAATGTCCTTTTGTCTCATGCTAGAAACCTGGCGTGCTAGAGCTGGCCAGGAACAACCCCATCATCGGGTCCAGCGTCCCCTAAACTGGATCCAGACTCATGACGTCCCTGTACATTGTGAGGGGCTTCAGAATTGTGTGACCCCTCCAGAAACATTTCCAATGACTGCATTTTGCATGGCCTAGGCGAAAAAAAGACGCTAAGTAAAAAGAAAAATAATTGAGTTCAAGTTATTGTTTTTAATACAGTACCATAAAGCTAGGGGTTAATACATGTGAAAGTTTCCTACAGTATATGTTCAGGTATTACAGCAAGACGCATATCCACCCTTTCCTATTTGACAAGTGATGCCATCTAGTTCATTTTCTGCAAAGAAACTTTGTGGGAGAAGGAGGAAATAAGAAATGATGCTAGCGGTGGGGAGACCGTGACAGTTCCTCGGGTCCAGCCACTAATCGAAGGATGAGCTGGCCCCTAGTACCCTGGGTGGGGGTGCAGGGTGAAGGCAGCAGTACCACCTCTGGAGTATTCTCCCCAGTTATGCTTACCCTGCATGGAACCAAGCTTTGAGGCTCTTCTAGGTGTGACTGGCAGGTTACAGGAAAGAGGGAGGGTGGGGGAGCCGGGGAAAGACGCCATGAAGAAACCACTAACATTCTGCAAGACAAAGGGTCTCAAAAGTCTACGTCACGAGAAAGGTGAGAGGGCCTTTCTAGATGAAAAGAAAATAAAGTGATGGAACAATCAAATCTAATGTGGGAAACATGGCTAGATCCAGGTTAGAAAAATGGCGATAAAGACATTTTTGGCCCAGTGGGGGGAAATTTGAATATGGACAGGGTAGTAGGATTATAGAATTATTCTTAATTTTCCTAGTGTGATACTAGTACTATGATTACATAGGAGTGTGTACTTATTCTTAGGGCATAGTGCAGGTAGAAGAATTTAGAGAGGGAAGGTCATGATGTCTGCAACTTTCAGACGATTCAAGGAAGAAGTATATACAAATGTATATGTATAGCCATGCATACCATATACCTGCTATATGTGCACACACACACATATGTAAAGAGACAGATACATGTGGAGAAGCAGGGAAAGCAAATATGCAAAATGGTAACACTCTAATCTCAGTGGAGCTGTAAGGGTGTCAATTGTGCTATTAACTCTTCCGCATGTTTGAGAGTTTTCATAATGAGTGAAAGTGGTCTTAGACTTAGTTTAGGGCTGAGTCCATTTCAAAATCAGCTGTGTGTGGCGGCTCACACTTGTAATTTCAGCGCTTTGGGAGGCCGAGGCAAGAGGATTGCTTGAGACCAGGAGTTTGAAGGACCAGCCTGGGCAATGTGTCGAGAGCTCTGCTAAGAGTAAACACAATTAGCTGGCTGTGGTGACACAGACCTGTAGTCCCAGCTACTCAGGAGGCTGAGACGGGAGGACTGCTTGGTCCCAGGAGTTCAAGGGGGCAGCGGCATATGACTGTGCCACTGCACTCCAGCCTGGGTGACAGAGCAAAACACTGTCTCAAAAAATTGAGAAAAAAAATCAATCAAAATACAGACTAAAATTTAACCACAGCACCAACTATAGCTAAAGACTGCTCTGTTTCTAGCCTGATGTTAGAAATTCTGCCTACCGTGTAGAAGACACCAGTCATTCTAGAGGTCTCGGTATTGATGAGCCTCAGGGACTGGGCTCTGGCCATGCTCCCCCAGGACCTACTAACTCTGTCCCAGCTTCCACCAGCTGGGCTTCCACCACGCACCTGCGGAGGCAGTGGCCTTTCAAAGGGAATATTGGCAAGTCTTCCATTTACTGACTTTAAAAAATATATAAGTCTAGGCCGGGCACGGCGGCTCACACCTGTAATCCCGGCTACTCGGGATAGGTAGGCAGGCCAAGGTGGGCAGATCACGAGGTCAGGAGTTCGAAACCACCCTGACCAACATGGTGAAACCCTGTCTCTACTAAAAATACAAAAATTAGCCGGGCATGGTGGCAGGTGCCTGTAATCCCAGCTACTCGGAAGGCTGAGGCAGGAGAATTGCTTGAACCTGGGAGGCAGAGGTTGCAGTGAGCCAACATCACCCCACTCTACTCCAGCCTGGGTGACGGAGAGAGACTCTGACTCAAAAAAAACGAACCAGAAGCCATTTCTTCCTTTATCGATGCAAACCACCAGTCTAGCACAACTGCGTGTTTTACAAATGGAGACACTGGGACCGAGTGAGGGGAAGGGACTAAAAGCCGCACAGTAAGCGACTGGCAGAGCTAGCGTGGGCACCCAGGTCTTCAGACATCCCAGCTAAGGTTTTCTCCATCAGTCCCTTTCATCTTTTGAAAGACTGGGGTTGTCCTCAACCTTTGCATGGCTCTCTCTGCCACTCTCAGAACCTAATGACTCAGACTTTACAATCTATTTTAAAGCCAGCTGGATTAGAAGCAGCCAGTGAAGAGAAGAGGTGCTACAGCTGAGCTAGTGACCACAGCCAGAAAGGCCTCGAAGGAGCTGGAAAAGCAGGAGAATGCAAAGAACCTCAAACCCCGGGGACATTCAGTGCAAGGGCAAATGATACTGGCAGCATCCCTCCACACAGGGATTTTATAAGACAGTGGAGTGCAGACTGCTATCTCAGACAGCTTAAAACCCTGGGCTGGGAGCAGTGGCTCAGGCCTGTAATCCCAGCACTTTGGGAGGCCAAGGCGGGTAGACCACCTGAGGTCAGGAGTTTGAGATCAGCCTCACCGATATGGTGAAACCCTGTATCTACTAAAAATATAAAAATTAGCCAGGTGTGGTGGCGTGTGCCTGTAGTCCCAGCTGGTCAGGAGGCTGAGACAGGAGAATTGCTTGAACCTGGGAGGCAGAGGTTGCAGTGAGCCCAGATCATGCCATTGCACTCCAGCCGGGGAAATAGAGCAAGACCCTGTCTCAAAAAAGCAAAATGAAACAACCTGGGTTACCACATGTGTTGAGCTCTCAACTGTGTAAAAAATGGCTTGTCCAAGAGGACAGGGTTCCCAGCAGCTGTGAGGGCTGACTTTGCTGTGTAGACCACCAAGCTAGCCTTTTGTGTGTTCAAATCTCATCTTCCCAGTGAAAGCGCAACTTCGGGAGAGCAGGGCATGTGCCCCAACGATGTTTGAGCATTGTCAGGTGGTGGCTCTTCAATTTGCAGTCTGGATCCAGGTCCTGGCTCCGTCATTGAATATCCATGTGCCTTGGGCAACTTGATTAACTTCTCTGAGCCTGCATGAAATGGAGATGGTAACAGCAGCTAGGTCACAGATTGATTGATGGGAGGGTTAAATGACACTGAGATTAAATGACATTTACTTGGGTCGGAGTCAGTGGCCCAGTGAAGATTCAAAGAGTGAGCTCTTCGAATACCTAGGGGAAGAGAGTCCAGGTGGAGGAAAGGCAAGGTGATGACTCAGAGGCAGGGCTATCCCTGGGGGCATCCATGGAACCTCAAGGAAGCCACGGTGGCTGGGGAAGAGCTAGCAGGAGGAAGGGAAGCAGTGAGTGAGGCAACGGGTTGGAGGGCGGAGTCGCGTTTTATTGCACGTGTTTGTTATTTTGGGGGTTCACTTCTATTTGCGGAAAGATACTGATTTCCCATTTCTTGCTGCTACAAAGTGCCCCTTTAAAATAATATAGAAAAAGGAATCAGTGTGGAAGTAGAATACACTGCAGCCCACAAAAGAGCAAGACTCCATCCTCAGATGACTGAAATTTGCAAAATGAGGAAGGCAGGTCCCTCTCTCTTACATTATTTACTCAGCACAAGTAGGTTTGGAATTTCAACGCTAAAGTTTCACTGGCAACCTCGATGTCACAACTAGAACCTTGAATTCTACTCCTGATCTCAGAGCTTTCCAGCTGGGAGACTTCTGGATCATGTCATCCTCCCACTCCCGCTTTACAGATGGAGAAACTGAGGCCCAGGGAGGCAAACAGATTCCTTCAGAGGGTCTGGTTCAGAGGGAAGAACTGTACACAGTTTCTATGGGACTCAGCTCCCCAGCTGCTTCCCCACCCCCTGCCAAATCCAAGGATTCAGACACACAGGCTCCCCCAGAGACCTTTTAGTAGGTTGAGGCAAGGGAGGCTCTGGCTGTGTCGCTCTGGAGACTTTCCTTCCATGCTCCCCTTTATATCCTCCTGTGCATCCACCGTGGATCAGAGAAGGCAGGCAAGGGAGGGCAGAAGGCATGGGGCCACCTGGGGGCTGCTGGCCCAGGAGTTTGCTCTGGAGGGTGGTGGGTCCTGGTTGCACCCAGGTTCAGCCAAGGCAGCTCCAGTCAACCAAGTCAGGTGCTGAGATGTTCCCAGGGGGCCCTGGGAGTTCCTCTAGTGCCTGAGGGGACAGGACCATCGTTGCCTCGGCTACCACTCCCAGGCCAGGCAGTTCTGGGTACAGCACTGTCAGCCCCTTTCTGGTCACAGCTCCCTCGGGAACTGGTTCCTATCCATGCCAGGGAGAAGGGGCCACGGTGGGTTCCGAAGGTCTGGGGAGCCGGGCCAAACCTCTTTACCTCTGATGTTGCTTGTGTTGGGCGGCGTGACCCTGAACCACACTCTCGTAGGACGGTGGGGGCTCCACCGGCAGACCTTTGAGTTGCAGTGGTGGGTTCGGAACAAGGCATGCGTCATCATCGTTCTGCAAAAGAAAACCCACCGCCCCTGCTGCTCACATCTGTGGAGCGACTGGCTGTTTCCGAAACACTTCCCTACTAGCTCACTTCTGAAGTCTCAAGTTCTCCGTGACTATGGGGAAACTGAAGTGAGGCTTGAGAGATGAAGTGATTTCTATAGACCAGCGTGTGACTCCACTCTCCCTGTTCTTGGAAAGAGAGTAGGGGGAGGCCCACATGGGACTCAGTGGATGGGGTCCTGGTTCCCATCCTGCTACCAGTGTCCTGGTGACCAGGTGCAAGTCACTCACCCTGTTGGGTTTCCTGGGGGGGAGGGGTTTGGGCCAGGTAATGCCCCAAGACCCTTCTAGCCAGGATTGGCACTGTTGGCATTAGACCTGCCCCTTCAAGATACTCTAGGGGCAGGTCTAATGCCAACAGTGTCCCCCAGTGATTGCTACCACACCTCCATTCCTGATTATGATGAGGGTGGCATCAACTCAGTGCTGCAGAGCCCATCCCTAGCATCGTCCTTTCTGATGGGAGGGCACAGGGCCCATTGGGAGACCTAGCACAGCTGCTTACTGGCCGTGAGACCATAAGTCACTTAACTCTTCTAGGCCTCATTTTTTCCTCTTTAAACGGAAAAGCAGAACCTGCCTCCCGGAATGGCTGTGAGGTTCAAAGAGTTCTCAGCTAGTGCACTAGGCAGGAGCCAGGCCCCCAAAAGACTTCCATGTACTAATCTCTGGTCACATGGCAGAGAGGAATAAAGGTTGAAGGTGGAACTAAGATTTCCAATCAGCCTTGAGATGGGGAGATTCTCCCGGATTATCTGTCTGGCCCAGTATGATGACAAGCGCCTTTAAAGGTAGAAGAGGGAGACTGGGTTATTGGAAGGTGTTGTGATGCTGGCTTTGAAGGTGGAAGAAGGGTCCACAAGCCAAGGAATGCAGGCAGCCTCTAGAAGCTGGGAAAGGCAAGGAAAGAGATGCTTTTCAATGCCCCCTGAAGGGAGGCCGTCCTGGCGACACAGCTTGATTTGAGCCCTTGAGATTTGAGCCCGACCTCCAGAACTATAGACTAATACAGGTGTCATTTTAAGCCACCAAATCTGTGATAATTTCTTACAATAGCAATAGAAAATGAATTCAGCTACCTGCAGCACTAGCACAGTGCCTGGAACACAGCAAAGGTCAATAAACAGTGTGGGCAACCCCCATATAGGCACTGAGGAAGGAGAGCTAAGCAGAATCCTGGCACAATTAAGATCTGAAGAATATCTCAGTTTATAGTGTTACTACTCAGTTGTTTCCTTTTATATGACCCTCTCTATATAATCATATATTAGTTCTTAGAATGAGTGCCTAAAGAATATCTTACCACTCAGTTATTTCCATATATATGACTATATCTTAGTTCATAATCGGAGGAATGCCCAGAGTAGACACGGTACAGAGCATGAATTAAGGAAAAGCAGCTTATATTCGGAGGAATGTCTGGAGCAGACACAGTGCAGAGCATGATTTGAGGGGAAAAACAGTTATACCAGGACAAGAATCCATGACCCAGGCGGCAGTGTTCAGTATGGTAAAGACACCCTCTGTATGGCAGGCTTGGGGCAAGAGCCACTCCTCCTGATAAAGGAGTTGTAGGACCTTGCACCAGTTCTTGTGGAGGGCTGCCCTCAGACCGGCAATCCCTCGAGCATCCAAGGGCTCAACACTCCTCTGGGTAATTGCACCTTGGTGTCTGTGAACTTTATCAGCTCTTGTTACTGTGCCACTCGAAAAGCATCTTCCTATAGAACTCATTGGAAGCTGCCAGCAGGTGACGTAGACCCTGACAGCTCTGTCACTGCTATGTGACTTAAAGCATCCTATAAATCTTCTTAGTAGCTTGCCCATAGATAGAGGTATTGCACACTGCACCCTCTTCACTGCACATGGCCCGCCTCCATGCCTTGGTGACCTAATGGGGGTGGACCCCTTACTGCACATGGCCCACCTCCATCCCTTGGTGACCTAATGGGGGTGGACCCCTTACTGCACATGGCCCGCCTCCATGCCTTGGTGACCTAATGGGGGTGGACCCCTTACTGCACATGGCCCGCCTCCATGCCTTGGTGACCTAATGGGGGTGGACCCCTTACTGCACATGGCCCGCCTCCATGCCTTGGTGACCTAATGGGGGTGGACCCCTTACTGCACATGGCCCGCCTCCATGCCTTGGTGACCTAATGGGGGTGGACCCCTTACTGCACATGGCCCGCCTCCATGCCTTGGTGACCTAATGGGGGTGGACCCCTTACTGCACATGGCCCGCCTCCATGCCTTGGTGACCTAATGGGGGTGGACCCCTTACTGCACATGGCTCACCTCCATGCCTTGGTGACCTAATGGGGGTGGACCCCTTGTTTTATTGCTCACGACCCTATCGCTGTCCTTAAAGATGACTTCACTCATTGCCCTGCCCCTAACACAATAAATACTGACGCTTCTGGACATTTGGGGCCTCGCCTGACTCCACTTATATGTGGCATGGCCCCCCGAGCCCAGCTGCATTTTCCTTGTACTTCTGTGTCCTGTCTCTTTATTTCTCAGATCCTGCGCCTCAGCACAGCATAAGGGACACCCCATGACCCTGTGGGGCCCTCAGCCCTACAAAATAGGAACAACGATTGCTCATACCTGAAGCTAGGTATGGGGCCTCAGTTTCCCCCATCCTTAAAAGTGGGGTTGGCCTCAGTGACTCAAGGCCCCCATCTGGTTCTCTGATGTCTTAATGAGAAGACTTCCTACCAGGCAGCCAGGCATGAACTAAGACAACTTCTCTGCTTGATGTTAAATGAAACGCAGAGGCTATCAACTTACATATGCATTAAGTGAGCACGCGGTATGTGATGAGGTCACTAACGTGAACATCGGTGCCAAACGTGCAGGATTATGGCGGATTTGGCACTTTGTTTTTTGAGACACAGTTTGGCTCTTCTTGCCTAGGCTGGAGTGTAATGGTGCTACCTCAGCTCAAGCAGCCTCTGCCCCCAGATTCAAGAGATTCTCCTGCCTTAGCCTCCCAAGTAGCTGGGATTACAGGCATGCGCCACCACACCCAGCTAATTTTGTATTTTTAGTAGAAACAGGGTTTCTCTATGTTAGTCAAGCTGGTCTTGAACTCCAGACCTCAGGCAATCCGCCTGCCTCTGACTCTCAAAGTGCTGGGATTAGAGGCGTGAGCCACCGTGTCCGGCTGACACATTTTTTTTTTTACAATGTTATAAAGTTGAAATTATACTATGATTTTTTTTTCTTTAAAGAAATGAGTCTTGGAAATCACTTCTGGTCAGGTTCTTTATTTTTTATTCCTTAATTTTTAAAATAAAACATCCGTATCCTGAACTGCTCAGGGTCTTTGTGGTAGGGAGAGACTTGCCTTCTATTTTAAAATATATCTAGCCCAGTCTGCCGTTCTGCCATCCCCAAGGGTAGACAAGGGCGAGGCTGTGGGTTACACGTAGCTCAGGCTGCGTCCTGGATCTTCTTACTGGCTGCTTTGCCTTAGGAAGTGATGTGATCTCTCTGAACCTCAGCTTACTAGTCTGTAGTATGGGAATTTAAGTACCTCAATGGGTTTTTGAGGGCTGGGCCCGGTGGCTCATGCCTGTAATCTCAGCATTTTGGGAGGCCAAGGCCGGCAGATCACTTGAGGTCAAGAGTTTGAGATCAGCCTGACCAACAGGGCAAAACCTCGTCTCTACTTAAAAAAATACAAAAATTAGCCAGGTGTGGTGGCACGTGCCTGTAGTCCCAGTTACTTGGAGGCTGAGGTGGGAGAATTGCTTGAACCCAGGAGGTGGAGGTTGTGGTGAGCCAAGAATGTGCCATTGCACTCCAGCCTGGGCAACAAGAGAGAAACTCCGTCTCAAAAATAAAGGTTGTTGAGAAGATAAAGTTAAATACAGATATATTTATCTATATATCTGCATATCTATATCCATCCATCATCCATCCATCCATCCATCCATCCATCCATCCACCCATCCACCCACCCATCCACCCACCCACCCAGCCACCCACCCATCCAGACAGCCATTGATATAGTACTCAACAGAATCCCTGGAATGTCTGAAATGCCCAATCTTTGATGACTCCATCTCTCACTTGTTTCTACCACAGCCAAACTCCACACACACTGTAGCTTCCCCAGACCTTCTCTATCCTGTCTCCAAGCCAGTGCTTGTGCTCTTGCTCTGCTGAATGAAAGTCCCGCTTCCATCTGTGCCTGCGGGGCCGAATCCTGCCCAGTCACCACGGCCTCCCTGATGCAATTTTCCCGGGGCCTTCAGAGCTGGCAGCACAGTCGCCTGTTGTTCTGGGCACCCACGGAGTTTCCCTTCTGGCAGCCTCACCCTTTTCTCCTTGGATTGGCCTCCTCTCTTGCACCCATGCCTTGGCCCCCGTCCTGGACCGTGGGCTGCCACTCAGGGAATCCTCAGCAACGTGAGGAATGAAGGAAACACACTCCTCTTGTAACCCCCACATGTCTTTCCTTTCTCGGCCCTCTGCTGCCTCGTGGCCCCATTTTTTGAGGGCTTGTCTTCCCAGGAAGGGCCTTACCTTTGCAGACAGGCAGTCCCCTCTCCAGGCTGTGACAGCCGTGGGCACTGGCAGGAAGAGCTCTAGGACGGTGAAGCAGAGCAACGCCAGCTCTAGCCTCTGGATGTGGACCTGAGAGGGGAGAGGGAGGGAAGGCAGGGTGAGGCCTTGCTGAGTGTCGGCACCCGGTATCTGGGCTTAGCCAGCTAGGGATCAGATCCACATCGGAGGGCAGTGGGGGCTTCTGCTCCCAGGTGTGCATGGGGAGGGCAGTGTGGATCTCTGTGGGATGGGGACTGGGTCTGTCTTGGTCACTGCTCTACACTCATTGCCTGGCGCATATACGTGTTTGGTGAGTGTTGGCCCAACGTTTGAGGGCTGGGGAATCTCACGGTTCCCTGGGAAGACTAAAGGTAGCCTTAGGGTCATCTGATCCAAGCCCACTTGACAGATGGGGATACCTAGTCCCAGAGTGAGGGAGTATGTTTTACAGTAGCGGGGGGAAGAGCTGTGCAGCTGGGAGACATCTCATAGTATCACATGCATTTGGTGGGAAGCATATGTATGTGTGAGCACGTGTGTGTGTCCACACATGCTCACACATGCATGTGGTATTCTCGTGTATGCGTGTGTGTGTACGTGCCAGGAGGAGACAAGGAATAGCAAACCACTATGGTCAGAACCCTTGCAGGCGCAGTGGCTCATGCCTGTAATCCTAGCACTTTGGAAGGCCGAGGTGGGCAGATCACAAGGTCAGGAGTTCGAGACCAGCCTGGCCAACATGCTGAAACCCTGTCTCTACTAAAAATACAAAAATTAGCAGGGTGTGATGGCAGGTACCTGTAATCCCAGCTACTTGTGGGGCTTAGGCAGGAGAATTGCTTGAACCTGGGAGGTGGAGGTTACAGTGAGCCCCTATCATGCTGCTACACTCCAGCCTGGGTGACAAGAATGAGACTCTATCTCAAAAAAAAAAGAATTCTTGGAGCCTTGCCCAGAGGCACCCAGCCTGGAGTGGCTGGTCCACCTTCTGCTTCAGAGGAAGCGGTGGCGTGGTGAAAAGAGCACCAGGCTCGGAGTCAAGGACCCACTGATGTAGCCTGTCTGGACCTCAGTGTTCACTTCCAGAAGATGAGGGTAACCAGGTGGACTTGGCCAGCTTTGCGAGGCTCCCGGATCACTGGGGCCACCAGGGATTCATGCTTCGAGCCCTGGCTGGGAAATCTGCAGTTCTAGGCTGTGGTCCTGGATTTGCAGCTACGTTGCGGCTTGACCTCAGGCAGGCTCCTCCCCGTCTCTGGCCCCATTTTCCCATCTGTAAAAGTGGACTTGGACTCCATGATGCTGACCAGTGGGCAGCCTGGCACCCCCCTTTCCACCACACCTTGGGAGGGACAGGAACAGGTTGGCCAAGGGCTGAGCGGCCACACCTGGGCTCCAGGAGAGGTTTTCCGTTAGCTGGAAACCTCCTGTTGGCTAAGCCTGAGGCAGCAGCTTCACTGAAGTCAGAGGTTCCTCCGGCACTCACCCTGGAGTTGGGGTACGTTCTCCAGATGGGGGACTCAAATGGGCTTTCCAGAAAGAGATCCTTGGTGATGACAAAGAGGCCGGACAGCACGCAAAGGAGGCCGATGAGGTTTGTCATCAGGCAGCGCCCCTTCTACAGGTGAAAAATAGAGGTAACGGCTATCCAAAGGGTGGAGATCTGGGGCTAGGTCCTTCCCCCATGCTTGCAGGAGCTTCCTCTGTAGCCTCAGGAGAGACTACCTGTCACTGGACCTGAGGTCCCTGCCCTCACACAGGAGCTGAGCCACTGACCGCTGAGGAGGGCCCAGCTGGCCCTCACCTTCTATGGTACAAATCAGGAGAACCCAAGAGCTGCCTTCAGATCCAAGAGCTCCGCAATAAAGATGCCCCACTGCCATCTCCCCCTCAAAGCCAGCCCTGACCAGCCCACATCAGGTATGCCAAGTGTCAGGGACCTGACACCCAAATCACCCCTCATCCAGCCCCTTCCCCGCCAGAAAGGGAGGAGGAGCTCTGAAAGTGCCCTATGTCCCCATATTCCAGGGCCAGCCCCATTTTCTCTGCCCACCCACCATGGTCCCCGACATGCCTGTGTTCATTGTCTTCTCTGGCTAAGCATCATTGCAAGAGCCCCTTGCCAAGTGCAAACCCACGTAGTGAGGAAACTGTGCACATGTGCAATCTGCAGCCATTTACACTGGAGTGGGTTTCTTCGCAGTGAGAGTGTCCCTATGTTCAGGTACACAAAGCAGGAGGCCTGTGGTTCTAACAGGGGGCTCAGCCCAGGAGGGTGAGGTCTGGGGAATGGGAATAGAAGGAAGGCACAGCCATCCATCTATTCTCTCTGCCTTCCGAGAATGCAGGGAGCAATCACAGCCTAGCCAGGCTGAAGGACACAGACATGGAAGGACCTGGCTTGGGCTTTGGGGGCAGAGGGAGAGGAGGTGGGAAGGCCTGGGTGTGAGGTGTGATTTGCAAGGATGCTCCTTCCATCATCCATCCGCCTCCACCCATCCAGCCTTGTGTTAGGTGTCTACTCTGTGCTTACTTGGGCCTCCTTGGGCTACCAAGATGCTCAGACACGTTCTACCTACACAGAACTCAGCGTATGCTACAGACAGGTAAGTCCACAGAGTTGTGGGAGCACAGGAAGCAGCCATGGAGGTCAGGAAAGACCTCTGGGAGGAAAAGACATACAGGTTGTCTTGAGTGGTCAGGAGTGAGTTGAAGATGAGAGGCTCGTGTGCAGGGGAGAGGGCAAGGTGTTTGGGCAGCGGCCAGCATAGGCAGAACAGGGAGGACCACCGTTCCATTTGCCTGGTGCTTAGAGTGGAGAAGTAGATGCAAACCCAGCTGGAGGCTGGGGCTTTCAGGCTATGTAGTAATCCAGATGAAAACTCAGTAGATTTGAGAGGAAGCCAAGTTGTGTTCTAGATGAATGGGTCAAGTGTCCTGGGAGCCATTTTTTTCTCTGCCTCACTGCACTGGAAAGAGAGATGCTTCAGATGGGGCTTCCTTTCCTCCCACAGCCAAATCTGCCAGACTGTCTGCATCTGGACCCTTCTGCTTGGACGTCCTCTGCTGTCCTGAGGCATGAGCCTGCTCCTAGCACATCCTGGAGAAGTGTCCTTAGGATCCCCTCTCCATATAGATGCTTTTAACAGAGTTACCCCATGCTCTGATGGAGGACAATGACCTCAGTGCTCCCACTCACCAGGTAAGCTTTAGAAAAGATCTCCATTGTTATAGCCAAGATCCCTGAAATGAGAAACTGCAGGCCAGATTTGAAAGTCAAAGGAGAGACGTTGAGGTTCCTCAAAACCCACAAATTCCCACCCCACCCCTATTCTCCAAGAAAACCAACCCTTGGCGGCCAGTGGGGCAGAGAATGCTATTCCTCCGGCAAAGTGGGCTCCACTTGCCTGCCATGTGGCCCACCCCAGGCGCCGCCCCACCTCACATCTTCCCACGTGCACAAACCTCCATACTTCCTCCCATCTCTACCCTTGGACCAAGCTGAGCCCTGCACTTAGAACTCCCTCTGGTATCAGTGGCACTATTCCCTCTACCCCGACCCTTTCTCTTTTCCTGAGCCCTGCAGTTGGGAGGGCATGAGCTCTTTCCCCGAGGTCTCTGGAAATACCTCTGCAATCGTTCTTTCCAATGTTCACTGAGCACTTACTATGGGCCACTGCCTGGAAGCACAGGGTGCATAAACACTGCATGCTGGAAAGTTCTGTCACTGTGCAATGAAAGCCCGACCCCGTAGGGGTGGGCACAGAGGACTGATGTGAAAAGGGGATTGGGATACTTGCCCAGGACAGTGCCGTGGAGCTTGGATTTAGTGCATAGGCAGGACTTCGCTAGGGAGTCAGGAATAGGGTGGGCTCCCTGGAGGCCAGAAGGAACGTAGAGCTTCCGGGAATGGTGTATATACTGGCCCAGTGTCATCTCCCATCGTGGCTGATGGCCTTGGGAGGACAGGAACCATGCCTTACACCCTGGGTGTTTTCATAGCCCAACCCTAACAGGGCACCTGCTGCTGGATCCAGAGGCAGCCTGGCTGCTCCGAAGGCCAGGGAAGAAGGAAGCTGTACCTGGGTTGTGCTCACCCCCATCTTTGCCAAATGCACACATGCAATATGGGAGAGTAGATAGTCTGTGAGTGCTCTCCTGGGACTCAGAATTGACAAGGGCTCCCTGGAAGGAGCTATTTCCAGGGTGACTACGGGAAGAGAAGGAGAGACGGGAACACTGGAGAAAGGGCCTGGCTTCCGCCACACCCTGTCAGCTCTCTCTATCCCAGCCTGTATCTTGTCCCAAACGCCCGGGCCTCCCAGGCCTGCCTTGCAGACTCCCATATCCTGTCTGTGTTTTGCCTTCTACCCACAGAGGCAGCCCCCCAGAATGGATACCAAGACTTCAGCACCACCAGGTGAAGGCTCTTGACTGTAGAGGCCAGGTAGCTCCCGAAGACCAGGTGCAGCAGAACGATGGTGATGTGGAAGGCCTGGGTGGGGAACAGAGAGTGGCTGGGGTGAGGGCATCAGTGACTGGCTCCAGAGGAGGCCACAGGTGCCCTGGACCTACTGGCTGTGCTGAGTCCCTCTGTCCTCTTAGGGGTCCCGGATGGACAGCAGGATCTCTAGGAAGGACAGATCCCCAGGATTTCCTGCAGGGAGAGCTGAGGCTGTCCCTAGGACTAGGAGCTGTCTATGCTGGAGCTGGCAGCCCTTTCCTGCCATTCTCCCAGGACAGGGCCCTGTCTGAACCCCACAAGGCAGTAGATGTGGACAGATTCTCTCCAATGCTCAAGGCCTTTTCCAGTTCAGATGAATGTTAAGCAAGAAAGCTGGAGCCTTTCTCATTTCGCTTTCTCCACTCAGGGCCCCCAGCATCCTCCCGATATCTCACTTTCCTCTTCTTCCCATTGCCGGGACCCTGGGAAGTAGATGCTCACCCCCAGCTCCTTGAGAAGGCCGCTCCTCTGCTGGGACTCCTTATGCTGGCATGGAGCCAGGATCCTGGGCTGGGTCATGTTCTGGGATAGATTTGTCTGCCAGGGCTGGGCTGGGCTGAGCTGAGGACTTGCCAGGATGGGAGCCCCCCAGCACCAGAACTGGGGGTAACCATGGCTTCTGCCTTCATTGATGCTGGTTGGGGGCCCTGGCTGCTGGATGGGGAGAAAGGCCATCAGAACCTGTCTCATTTCTGAGGCTTGTGCCTGGGTGAGCCTCTGCCGATCACCTCTGTTCACAGGACTGGATCTTTCCAGAACCATGGTTGTCCTGTCCAGCAGCCCCTGGCCTTGATTTGACCTGGAATAATCTGGCCCCTGGGAATGGGGAATAATTGCTGTCACAGACTTTCTGGGATTACAAAGACACAGCTCCTTTTGGGGCAGAAAAATGAGGACCAGACACAGTTCACAGCCAGTGCAAGAAAGAGCTCACCCAATGGGCCAGAGTGCAGTTTGGCAGAGTGGGGAGGTACAGGAGGCCTGGGTCGATGGAGGGACCTTATAAACAGTCTCCATCCACTGGTCCAAGATGAATGACTGAAGCCAGGTGGAAATAATTGTCCTACCTCCTGTGGTGGTGCCTATGCTTCCTGGAGAGAAGGGAAGAAAACATCTTCCAACAAGGACTTCTTGTGAGCCAACACTGAGTCAGGAGTCCGCATTTAACAACGCTGACATTTACAAATACTTTCTCTGCTCCAGGCACTGAGATAAATATTCTACATGCATTACCCGTTTTGTCCTCATTCCAACTCTGTGAGGTAAATACTGTCCTCACTCTCATTTTGCAGATGAGGCTCGGAAAGGTTAAGCCACCTGCCCAAGGTCACACAGCCAATAGGTGACTTGGACTTGAAGGACGGCAGGCTGGCTCCAGAGCCTGGGGCTTAAATCCTTCATGCACTGTTGGCTCAACAAATGGAAATGAATGTTCTGGATGTTCTCACAGGCACAAAAAGGAATTGGGAAAAAATTTAGAAGGGAGCTGAACAGACAACCTGCAGACAGGGTCGGAATCATAGTGTGTACTGATGCCGTGGATGCACCAGGGCTTGGGGGGCTGCCTGGGGACTTGGTGAGGAAATCCAGCACAGCCTTTCTGTCCAGAAAGTGGAGAGCTGGGCGGGGAAGAAAGGGGGCTGGCTTGTGGGGATTGAGGTCAGAGATGGTTTCTCCATGGGGCTGGGGCTAATGAGGATCCTTGAGAGAGTGCAGGCTGCTCAGGCTGTCCTGGAAGGATGAAAAGGGAGGGGCATTCCTCTCACTTTTAAGTCTGACTTGTGGACCCAGACAGTTCTCTCTGAGCATCCACATTTTCCACAGGGGTGCAGGGATTTCTTTCCACATAAGGGAAAGACGCTTGGGATGTTTGGAGGGTCAGATAGTCCAGGTGACTACATCCTGGACTCGGCATGGAGAGGAAGGGACATTATCAAGAGCCAAACAGCTAGATGGGGTCTCATGGTTGGGTGAGGACTGTATGTCAGACACTGTGCCAGGAGGCAGTTTTGCCTGGCAACCTCCCTTAATCCTCGGGAAATCAGCACCATTGCCTAGAAGAGGAAACCGAGGTTCAGAGAGGTTGCCTGCCTTGGCCAAGGTCACACAGTGAGGAAGTGCCTGGAACTGGAACCATGCTGATCCTACTCCATTGCCAGTGCTCTGGGCCTGGGCTGCTGGGTGGACCTCCTAATTGATATCTCCATTGGCCTGCAGCGACAACCCCTGATTAAGTGGGGACAGTGGGCAGAGGGTCTCCCTCTTTCCTGAGCTCATAGCCACTGTAATGCATGACTCTCTTCTGTGACGCTGCCCGGCTATGCTTGGGAATTCTCCCTCCCTCAGTCCCCAAGCCTTCAGGAGTCCTTCTGACACAGCTAGCTGGACTGAGGGATGTATTTGCAGGCCTGAACCAGATGAGCCACTGGCTTCAATGAGGCTCTGCGCACCTGCCAGGACAATACCTGGACCCAGGCCTGAATTCCACTGCAAAGAACTGAAGAGGGACTTCTTAGCACAGCTGTCTCGGATGGAGCTGGTTGTCCACAGGGACAGCAAGTGCCTGGGCTCTGGAGCTGTGTCTCCACCTACACATTCACTTATGAGAGCTGTGGCAGGAGGAATGGCTCAAATACCCAACAGGGAGTTGGATTCCAGAATCCAGAGAAAGCTTTCTCAAAGTACGTTCCATGAAACATTGGTCCTGATGGGTCCGCAGTGAACGGGTTCCATGGTCAAAGAAGCCGGGGAAAGCACCGATGTCCTCTTCTCCCTTTTTCTCATGTTAAAGGCTCTGAGATTTTCTATAAGTGGTGCACTCTGGTTTCGTATTAAGGGCATTTCCCAAACTTCATTGGCCACAGAATCTTTTTTCTCTGCAATTGGTATTCTACGGGGTCTACTTTTGGGCAAAGCAACCTGGAAGGTTTGTTTCTGGTTCTGGGCTCTGGATTTTGGCCCTTTCTCTGTGACATGAGCTTTTGGTTTGCTCATGTCATGGTAGGAACGGGAATTGGATGATGCTCTCTGGGGTCCCCTTCAACTTTAAATATAAAACTTCTCTCACGGGATAGAGAGCTGCTGCGAGGAATTTTCTACAACCAGGAGAGGAAGGAGTTGCAGAGGGCAGACCTCAGACTTAGACTTCATGGGGAAAAGTTTGTTATGAAGTCTCGTCTGCCTTTCCGGGACAAAGAGCATGAACTCTGATTCCTTAGAAGCTTATTCCCTGCTGTCCTGGTCCACCTCCAGGACCTGTGCAGGGCTGCTAGGAGGTGACAGCGTGCTGACAGAGGGGGGCAGGCAGCAGGCTGTTTGGGGCATGGGAGAAACTTTTTTAGCCTTGCCCCCCTGAACCCCCTCAGCCAGCTCAGGACCACAGATCTAGCCAGCTTGGTATCCCACGGGAAACCCACTGTCACCAGGGCCTTGGCACTCTGCACAGGGCCACGTGATGCCTGGGTCCCATACATATTCTCATTGTTCCTTCAGTTCTGGGAGGGGAGGGAAGACAGGGACAGAGCTGGGAAGGACCCCCCAGAAGCCCCCAGCAGAGCGGCAGAGTGGGCCAGGCCGTGAATGCTGGAAGCTGTCAGCCAGAATGGGTGCCCCGTGCAAAGTCCTGGCTCCGCTTCCCGGAGCTGTGACCTTGGACAGGCTGTTTACATCTCAGCATCTGAGTCTCCCTTCGCCTTCTCATGGTGAGCCACTGCCTGTCCCTGGGGGGTAGGTGATGAGGAGTAGCTGAAACTATGTTGCAACAGACAGGGCCTGGCATATAGCAATAATGGCAGCCACAGTCATCACCGGCCTGTTGCGTGTCTAGAATCCCACCAGCGAGGCTCCTCCTTGACCTCTTCTGGTTCTCGGTGAAGACATGATACATCCCGCCCCTATCATCTGGAGTGGCGATGAGTTCCCTCCATCTCCATCCTGCTTACAGGGGGAGAGGGCCATGAGGGCTCTGGGTCCCTGGGGTGGGGGCAGGGGGTCGTGAAGGCAGAAAGGCACTGAGTGTATTGAGCTAGTGATCTGAGATCCGACACTGTCATTCGTGGATTTGTTCGTGGAGTTCTGCATTGGTCGCTGCGGGGACTGAGGCAGGAGGAAGTAAGATGTGTCCTTGGGAGGTTTGTGTCCGAGCAGGCAGAGAAAACGTGGCACGAACAATGTGGCCTTCATCAGATGGTGCAGTGGAGCCCTGGAGGACGGAGAGAGCTTCTCAGGTGCGTGTGTGAATGCACATGTGTGGGTGCATATCAAGGACAGAAAGGCAAGAATTGAGAGGAGCTGAGTGACAGTGTCACATCATGTGACAGGCAGGCTGGCGGGGGTTCCCCAGAAGATCAGCGTTTCAGTGAATGCCAGTTAGAAAACAACCTGTGACTGCCCTGAAGCAGCCCCCTCCAGGCGCTTCCAGACAGAGTGTCTGGTGTAAAGACAGCTCACCCGCAAGGAGCAGGAAGGCCTGCAGGAAACAGGGGCGTCCGTCCAAGGAGGGAGTCAAGCATCTGGATCTAGTCCTGGCCTCTTGTGGCCCTTGACAAATTCCTTCTCCTCACTGGGCCTCTATTTTCTCAAACTAGTCTCTCCGTGTGTATGCATTTCCAGACCGGAAGGGCAGTGGCTGGGGCTCCCCCAGCTCTCATGGTCAGTGACTGGCAGCAGGATGGGGGTCCCCGGGGAGAGGCCGATGGTGCCCCCTACTTTCCAGATCCCCTTTACTGGGTGGGGCACCCATTCTCCAGCAGCTATATTTGTTGCTTGCTAAAGACTCACATATGCTCCCTGCCGGGAGTTTAAGCTACACCGCCCCAACCCTACAGCCAACAACTGACCAGCTAGGGGCATAAAAGGCCGGCCCCTCACTTCAAGGTGGGACCAGGTCCATACTCCTGAGCAACCCCCCAACTCCACATGGAAACACAATATCACTCCCCTCTATTCCCGCTGTGGGGGGACCACTCACCCCAGAACCTGGGACTGTAGCTCTGAGCTTCCAGACATGCTTTGCCCTCTGGCACTGCCTGAGCTCCCCAGAGATAGTGCTGGGAAATCAGCACGTCTTTATAGCATTAGACTTTGGACCTTCTCCCTCCTGGACTCACCCCCTGCTTCGTGCCCTAGTTGCATGGAAGCTGTCAAAATCTTTCTCACCCCGCCCCCCACCAACCCCGGCAGGTGAAAATCTTCGTGGTCTTCTGTTTTTTGGAATCTTGCCCTGTTGCCCAGGCTGGAGTCCAGAGGTCTGATCTCGGCTTATTGCAACCTCTGCCTCCCAGGTTTAAATGATTCTCCCGCCTCAGCCTCCCTAGTAGCTGGGACTACAGGCGTGTGCTACCATGACTGGCTAATGTTTGCATTTCTTTTCTTTTTCTTTTTCTTTTTTTTTTTTGAGTAGAGACGGGGTTTCACCATATTGACCAGGCTGGTCTTGAACTCGTGACTTTGTGATCCACCCTCTTCAGCCTCCCAAACTTCTTAGTGCCTTCTCTATGTCTCTCCTTGACAGTTGCAAATTTCCTTTGGCAAGAGAAATGTTGATCATTTAGCCTGTTTTCAGAGCAGGACTGATGGAGTGAAGGTGGCTGTGATCTCCTTTGATTCTGGGAGTAGAGTAAGAAGTTGAACATTTTGAAACAATCCTTTTAATTTAGGGAAATTTCAAGCACTCACAAAAGTAGAGAGAGTGGCTCCATGACCGCCCCCCCGTATCTATCCTCAAGCTAGAACCGCCATCAGCAGCTCCCGGCCAATCTTACTCTCCCCCAAAAGTAAGCAAAACTCAGACATCTTCCCATTTTATTTATAAGCAGTTTTGTATTTATGGCTAAAAGATACGGACTCTTTAAAACAAGTGTGACCACATGATCACAACAAAAAAATTAAAACTGAGTCCTGGTGCTCGCTGAGGTATATTTACACTCAGGGTATAACCCTGCTGCTCCACCGAGCTCTGCTGTATGTTTGGAAACTCATCTTTTAAAGGGCTGGGCAGTGGCTCATGCCTGCAATCCCAGCTCTTCAGGAGACCAAAGTGAGAGGATCACTTGAGCCCAGAGCGCAAGACCAGCCTGGGCAACATAGCAAGATGTCATCTTTACAAAAATTAAAAAATGAGCCAGCTGTCTTGGTGCACGTCTGTAGTCCCAGCTACTCAGGAGGCTGGGGTGGGAGCATCACGTGAGTCCAGAGAGCTATGATCACACCACTGCACCTCCATCTGGGCAACACAGTGTGATCTTGTCTCAAAAGAAAAAAGAAAAAAAAAAGGAACTACTTTTGTAGAGCAGTTGTCCCCAACATTTTTGGCATCAGGGACCAGTTTTGTGGAAGACAATTTTTCCATGGGCCGGGGTGGGGGTTTTGGGATCATCAGGCATTCTATTCTCACAAGGATGCACCACCTAGATCCCTCGCATGTGTGGTTCACAATAGGGCTTGCTCTGCTCTGAGCATGTATTGCAGTGGCTGATCTGCCGGGAGGCGGAGCTCAGGCGGTAGGTAATGCTGGCACGCTGCCCCTCACCTTCTGCTGTGAGGCCCAGTTCCTAACAGGCCATAGACCGCAATAGGCCCAGGGCCTGGGGCTTGGGGACTCCTGCTTCGGGGGAAGAAGTCTAACCCTAGGAGTCAGAAAAACCTGTTCTTACTCAGTTTTTGGTACTTACTGGGTATCAAATAACTAGTCAGAGCTCCAACTTCTGAGTGTCTCACAAATGTCTTGTTACTTTTGATTTGTTCAAATCAGGATCCAGGCATGGCCCACAAATTGCACTGGGCAGAAGCAGTTTCAGCATCCTGTGCCTGATCTTCCCATGAGCACGGTGCTGCTCTCTGTGAATTGTGCAGGTCTTTCACAAGGCTCTTCTGGTGGAGGAGGTATGGAGTGGGCTCCAGGGACCCCTAGATTCAGTGATCCCCAGATCCAGAAACCCCAATGACCCTCAGATCCAGCGACTCCAGTGACCCCCAGATTCAGTGACCCCTAGATCTGGCAACCTCAATGCCCCTGATCCTGCGATCTCCAGATCCAGTGACCCCAGCCATCCCCAGATTCAGCCGCCCCCAGATCGAGCAACTCCCAGATCCAGGGACCCCAGTGACCCCTAGATCCAGCAACCCGCAGATCAAGCGACCCCAGTGACTCCCCAGATCCAGTGACTCCAGAGACTCCCAGATCCAGTGACCCCCAGATTTCACCACCCTCAAATCCAGCCACCCCCAGATCCAGTGACCCCAGATCCAGTGACCCTCAGATCCTGCCTTGAGCTCTTCCTTTTCCATCTGGCGTCTCTCTCCACATTGCTATGCTGAGTGTGGACAGGGAAGCTCGAGGCAGAGCCCAGAGCTGTACGGATCGTCCCTGATGGGGGACTTACTGACTTTGACCTGCTGAGTGCTGCATAACGCTTCGGAGCTGACTCTGCCTCTGGGATGCCTGAGTTCAAATCTTGATTCTATCGCTTACTGGTTACGTGACCTTGGGCAAGTTATTTGACCTCAGTGGGCCTCAGTTTTCCCCTCTGTAATGTGGGGATAATAGCACCCATAAAGTTGCTGGAGGGTTAAATGAGTTAGAATAAGTAAAATGCTTAAAAGCAGTGCCTCCCATGCTTCAGTGGCTGTGCCTAATTATTTTAGTTGCTGGTGCTTTCAGGGTTGCTGGTGCTCAGCTGTCTTGCATGTTCAGTGGGATGTACATTTCAAGGCCACACCCACAATCAGGCGAAAGGCCACTCATGCCTCTCAGGCCTGCTGGACTGTGTAGGCCTCCCTTAAGGGGTGAGGGGCTAGGTTGAGCAGCTGGTAGCTTTGAGAGAGGTTCATTTCTTCTGAAGGCACTCACTTGCCCACTGTCATCTTGAGACACGTGAGGCCAAAAATCACTGTCATTGGTTGCCTTGCACCCATTCATCACCCACGACTTTAGCTCCAAACATGGGGTGAGTGGTTTTTTTTTTTTTTGCTGAGTAAGAAGACAATCCCATTTCCTGACACCCTGGTTCATTAACTGAGCCATTCATTGATAAAACAGCTAATGAGCATTCGCTCACAGGGCCAGGCACTATGGTAGATGCTGGGGATCCAGGAGTGACAAGAGGCTCCATCTGGGGCACCTGTTGAGGACGTGAGGAGCCCAGAATTTGTGGTAGTCAAAACAATGGCACTTCAACCACATCCACATCCCTAGAATCTGTGTGTTACCTTATGCAGCACAAAGGTGTTACCTTATGCAGATGCGCTTAAATCAAAGTGGTTGATAGGGAGAGATCCTCCAGTGGGCCCAGTGTGATCCCAAGGGGGAGGCAAGAGGGTCAGAGTTGGAGGAAAAGCTTGGCAGGTGGAGGGCAAGGCGCCAGCCAAGGAAGGCAGATGGCCTCCAGAAGCTGGAAAAGGCAAGGAAATGGGATCTCCCTGGAGCCTCCGGAAGGAACTCAGCCCTGCCGACACCTGGATTGTAGGACCTCCGACCTTAGAACCGTCTAATGATAAGTCTGTGTTACATTAAGCCACTAAGTTCATGGTGATTTCTCACAGCAGCAATAGGGAACGAATACAAAGTCCATTGAGTAAGATAATCAGGGAGACAGGTAACTGTGCTGTGGACGGGTAACATGATACTGAGGTGTGGGTGTGGTGAGATTCTGGAGGAGGTCCCCTAATCTAAAGGGGTTGGTGGGGATGAGGCCAGATAAGGCTTCCTGGAGGAAGTGGTATCTAAATGAAGATCGAAGTGGGTGGGAGTTAAGCAGGACAAATAGGAGGGTGGGAAGCAGGCAGAGAGCAGCCTTCCCTGGCAGATGGAGCTCACAGAGGCTCAGGATGGCTCTAGGTCAAGTGTAAGAGGAGGGTGAGGAGGGTTGGGGCTGGAGAGGTGAGCAGCTACCTCTCCAGGGCTTTGCAGATCTAAAGTCTTCCTAGAGCATTCGAACTTTAGCACAAGGGCAAAGGAGAGCCAGAATCCCTTTAGGCAGAACTTTGTACTTGAGAAAAATCCCTCTGGCTGTTATCTAGTCAGGAGATGCATGGGGCAAGCTCAGAGCTGAGGACAAGGCTAGGAGCTTAGGAGGCTGATGCCTGACGCAGGCGAAGGGTGATGTGGCTCAAAGGAGGAGGATGAGGAGAGTAGGCCCAGTTGAGAAATCAGAGCAAGGAGAATCAGTGCGGGGTGATTCTGTGTGGCTTAGAGAGAGGGGAAACCAAGAATGATGCTGCGGTTCAGGCCTGGGTGGCCCAAGGTCTACAGGGATGTGAGCTGACATCAGGAAAACAGGAGGGGGAAACGGTCTGAGTTGGAAGGGAAGACGTAAATTCCTTTCTGGCAAGACGGAAAAGTAGGTGCTGAGGCTGTCTCAGCAAAAGAAGTCTGGGTAGAAGATGTGGGAGATGGCTAATGTGAGCTCCGTGAGAACAGAGTTCTTGGCTGGTGTCTGGTGTCTCCAGAGCCTACTCATACACCAGGTACCCAAGATTAAATGAACCTGAAGTGGTGGATGAGATCACATAGAGAGTCCATAGTACAGAGAGGAAAGTCTAAGGGTGGGCGACATTTAGGAAATGGAAGGAGCTATTACTAAAACAAGAATTTTAAAAAGCCCATTGATTTTGGTGACAAGGTCAATGCAATAACCTTAGAGAGAGCGATTTCAGTGGGGTGAATGGGAGTGAAAAAAATAAAGGCGAGGAGGAAAATTAACCTACAGCTGAAGGGATTTGGGGGTAAAGATAGGGCTTTTAAAACTGGGAATTAAATGCATTGAATTTACATTTCACAATTACAAATTTAAATGAGCAGAACTGTAACTGAGGCAGACAAATTCTAAGGTGGTCCCAATAACCCTTCCCTTTGAGTGTGGCTAGCACCTGTGACTTGCTTCTAACCAACAGGCGATGGGATGGCACTTCCGTAATTATGTTGTTATTTAAGTCTTCATCCTGCTGGCCAGCTTGCTATAGGGCTCTCTCCCCAGCTGGTTTCAAAGAAGTAAATGTCCATGTTATGAGGCTCCCATGGCAAGGAGCTTAGAACAGCCTCTAGGGGCTGGGGGTAATGATGGTCAGAAAGAAGCTACGGCCCTCAGTCCCAGAGTTTCAAAGAAATAAATTCTGCCATCAACCTGAGTGAGCTTGGAAGAGGATTCTCCCCCAGTTGAGTCTCCAGATAAGAGTGCAGCCCAGCTGCCATCTTGAGTGCAGCTTTATGAAGCCGTAAGCAGAGGACCCAACCAAGATGCACCTGGATATGACCACAGAAATTGTGAGGTAAAATATATGTGTGCAGCTTTAAGCCATTAAGTTTGTGGTCATTTACTGTGCAGAAATAGACAGCTAATATAGTAACTTTTTATTTTTCTCTTTTTACCACTTAAAAAAAAAGCGGAGGCAATAACAGACAGTAAAGTGCATAGGTGTGTCCAATTTGGTTAATTTTTATCTATGTCTACACCCATGCAGCCATAACTCAGATCAGGATATGGAGATTTGCACTGCCCTGGAGCCTATGTCACGCTCCCCTCCCCTGCTGCTCCCAAGGGCCAACAGCTGTGCTGACGTCGACCACCATTAGTTTATGTAAGCCGTTCTTGAAATTCCTATCAGTGGACTAACGCAGGAGGTGCCCTTTGGTGTCTGTCTTCTTTCACATAGAGAGCCATCCATGTGTCAGATGTATCGGTAGTTTGTTCTTTTTATTTATTCCTTTTTAATGAATATAGAACAGTTTATTCACCTCTATGGTTGATGGACATTTGAGTTGTCTCAAGGTTTTGCCTGTTGTGAGTCTCTTGTACATGTCTTCTAGGGAAGCGTCCTCATTTCTGTTGGGTCTATGTCCAGGAATGAAATTGTTGGGTGACACTGAATGTGTATGTTTAGCTTCAGGAGATATTGCCAAACATTTTTTTCCAAAGTGGTTGTATCAATTTTTACTCCCACCAGCAATGTGTAAGGAGATTAGCTTCCCAGCCTAATCAACACTTCTATAAGTCAGTCTTTCAAAAATTTTAGCCATTCTGGTGTGTTGTGGTATCTCACTGCAGTTTTAATTTGTATTTCTCTAAAGACTAATGATGTTGAACACATTTATTGGCCATTTTTATATCCTCTTTTGTGAAATGTCTGCTCAAGTTCTTTGCCCATTTTAAATTGAGCTCTATTTTATTTTATTTTATTTATTATTTAGAGACAGAGTCTCACTCTGTTGCCCAGGTTGGAGCTCAGTGACATAATCTCGGCTCACTACAACCTCTGCCCCCCAGGTTCAAGTGATTCTCCTGCTTCAGCCTTCCAAGTAGCTGGGATTATAGGTGCATGCCACCGTGCTTAGCTAATTTTTTTATTTTTAGTACAGGTGAGGTTTCACCACATTGGTCAGGTTGGTCTTGAGCTCCTGACCTCAGGTGATCCAGCTGGCTTGGCCTCCCAAAGTGCTGGGATTATGGGCATGAGCCACTGTGCCTGGCTTACTTATTTATTTTTAGGAGTTATTTGTACATTCTGCACATGAGACCCATGTCAGATATGATGTATTTCCAAATTTCCTCCCAGTATATGTTTTGCATTTTGACACTTATGATGTGATTTTTGATAAACAGAGGTCTTAATTTGTAATAAACTCTAATTTATTAGTATTGTCTTTCATTGTTAGTGTGTTTTGCATTTCTAGTTTAGTAAATCTTTGCTTATCTCAAAATAATACTTTCCTATGTTTTCTTTTAGAAGCTTGTTTTGTATAAAATTTAGCTCTGTGACTCATGCTGAATTAATTTTTATGTATGGTATGGGGTAGGAATTACGGTCTTTTTTCATCTACATCAATATATAATTGCTTCAGGACCACTGATGAAAAAGAATGTCATTTATCCACTTAATTATGGGTGCCTTTGTCATCAATCAAAGGACCATATGTTTCTGAGCTCTCTATTTCATTCATGGGTCTTTTTGTCTGTTTTTGCACTAAAACGATGTCTAAATTATTGCTTTGTAGTAAATCTTAAAATCAGGTAGTTTAAATCCTCTGACTTTGTCTTTAAGTGTTCTTTTATTTTTTAATTTCCTTTGAATTTCCATATAAATTTTAGAATTAGCTTGTCAAGTTCCCCAAAATAAACTCCTACAATTCTGAATGGAATCATATTGAATTTATAGCTAAATTTTGGAGATCAATCGCATTTAAAAAACTTGAGCTTCTCATTTCATAAACACAGGATATCGTTTCATTGACTTAGAGCTTTGTTAATTTCTCTTAGATCTTTGTTAATTTCTCCTTGTAACATTTTGTAATTCTCAGCGTTCTTCCTCACTGAAATTATCTCTCTACCTCCCATTTACTCTCAGTGTTGGCAGAAAACGTAATTTTGCTGATTCAGGATAACTCAGTCACTTCTAATGACTTCCAGTCCATAAGCCCTCGTCTGTCCTTGCTAGCCTCTGTTGAGGTGTAGTTTGTTCTTGCTGGTCTCTCAGTGGTGGCCACTGTCCCCTTCTTATTTGCTGCTCATATTTGTTATAAAGTCTCACACAATCCACACTACACATCTGGCCACTCGCCAGCTCAGGAAACGGGAAGCTTTGTCATGCTTGGACTCATTTACTACATGGGAGTGTGGGATGCTGTGTCGCCAGGCACAGTCCCCAGCTGTATCTATGTTGTGGCTCCATGCTGTCTGGACGTGGGACATCTCTAGGGACCTGTGGTCTTTAATTCCTCTTAATGGATCTGTGGGTTTTGGCCTACACACTTCCCGAGGGATTCGGTCAGCAGAGGATAGGGGGTGGCAGTCCCAGCTTAGGGTTAAGCATTCCTTTTAGTCTCTCTCTCTCCCCCAGCTTCTCCCCTCGGTTCTGAAATGTCTCTAGTCTCCTTTATTTGGCAAGGAAACTGGTCCTAAACCCTCAAGTACATTTCCTCTGGCTCTGTACTTAATGATCTTAAGCTCAAAGCTCCAGAAAGTCTCCTTTCTGGATTGTGAAAGCCAAACCTTGTGGTACCCCTTCCCCCAACTCTGCGCTGACGTGACCCTGAGAGCGAATGTTCCCTTGGATGGCACCTCCCTTGGCCCACCCTCGTTCCAGTGTTGTGATCATGGCACTTAGCCACCTAGTGGACCACCCCTCCGCTGGGAAGATGGCACAGAAGGGGCAGCATTTAAATAGGGTCCTAAAGGAGGAGCAGGAGTTTGTTGGGTGAAGAAGAAGCGAGTGTGCTGAGTAATGCAGCCCGTCTGTTTTTGGGATGAAGAAACAGAAGGAATGAGAAGGGGCTGGTGGGAAGCACACTTTGGTTTGAACTAAGGGAAGACCAGGTGGTGAGAACACGGACTCTGATGTCACATGGAGCTAGGTGCCGACCTCAGCTTTTTTGTTTGTTTGTTTGAGATGGAGTCTCGCTCTGTCACACAGGCTGGAGTGCTGGAGTGCAGTGGTGCGATCTCAGCTCACTGCAACTCCACCTCCCAGGTTCAAGCAATTCTCCGGCCTCAGCCTCCCAAGTAGCTGGGACTACAGGCATGTACCACCATGTCTGGCTAATTTTTTTATATTTTTAGTAGAGACAGGGTTTCACTGTGTTAGCCAGGCTGGTCTTGATCTCCTGACCTCGTGATCCACCTGCCTCAGCCTCCCAAAGTGCTGGGATTACAGGTGTGAGCCACCGTGCCCAGCACAGATCCCAGCTTTGCTCCTTACTAGCTTGGTGGCCTTGGGCATATAATTTAACCTCTTCAAGCTTCAGTGTTCTTAGTTGTGGAGGAGGGATATGAATGCGTGTTTGTTTGAACTGAGATGCGGACAGAGGAAGTGTAAGGATTACACCACACAGAGCGTGGTACCCAGAGGTGCCCTTTTGCTGTGACAGTGGGACAGTTACCCACGTCCTCTGATAAATGTGGGATGACCCTTAGAAGCCCCTGAGGTTAAAAATAAAAAGTCATTGCAACGAGACCAGCTCAAAACTTAAGCCACATGGTTTATTTCCTTCTGTGGTGTGGATGAGACAAGCCATCTGATCTTCAAGGGCCGGTGGACATCAGGCTGACAGTGTCTCCTCGTCCCCTGGAGACAAAGCCCAGGTCCCATGGTAACCTTCTGTGGTAGCCTAGTCTTTGAGCTATGGAGGTGGGCAAGGGAGTGCTGAGAGGCACAGGGAAGTCCCTAACTGCCCCTGCTGTGCCCCTGTCGATGCTGACTGTGGTGGGCCTCAGGAGGGGGCTGGCATTAGCCCTCTGCTACAACCTCCCCCACCCTGGGAGATGGTGGTGGGGGGCGGGGCCAATGCTGACTCCATAGCCAGATAAGGTAAAAGAGGGTTTCCAGGGAATAGGGGGATGATGCCTGACTTAGATCCAGGACTTCAGGGAGCCTGGGGAGCTGGAAGAGCCTGATGAACTTTATCTGGTTCAACACTAGAGTTTCCAAATGGGAAACCTGAGGTCCACAGATGTGGCAGCAGATGACAAAGGACAGAGCTGATCTTGGGGCCAGGCGACCTGAGGTCAGGCCACTGCCCTGCTGTGTGGCCTTGGCCTGGCATCTGCACCTCTGTGGAATGCCAGAGTCAGACTTCCATTCTAGAGGATTCCCAGCTCTCTGAGCTTAATGACCTGGTGAGGCCTGAGGGTCAGGGCAGGCCTTGAACCTGAGTCTTCAGTGAGGCTAAGATTTCCCCTATAAGCAGAGAAATGCGCAGGGGGTGTCCCTGGAAGGATGATGGGACTTGGGGAGCTGAAGGATGCACACCCCTGACGTCAGCCTGACGTCTTTTAGAAAGAAGTCACTGGGGAAAGTGTGGGAGGGATGTCCCTGGGCACACCTCACTCAGTGCCACCCTGTGTGTGGACGCGGTGGGGGAGGGTGGCCGAGGTGGGGCTGGCCCCGATGAACAAGGTGAGGGTGGGGAGAGGCTGGGCCCAGAGGGGAAAGGCTGGACTCCACCTGCAGGTGCCACATCTGCTACTCAGACACCTCCTTGGGCATATATGCCACATTGTCATAGGCAGGGGGCGGAGAGGCTGCCGGGCTGAGGATGTTGAAGTCTGCACTGAAGGCGTTTGGCAGAAAGATCACGGGCTGCAGAGAAAACAGCACTGAGCTCCTGGAGGACGCTGGAGCTTCAGGCTAGTGTCACAATAGTGCTCCCTTGTGCCTCATCTGAGAACAGCGCCCTGATACTGAATTCTGCAAGTCTGAATTGCACCCTTAGGGCTCTGTCTGCAACCAGTATTTCAAACAACACGTACTGGGGCCAACTATGATCCAGGCACTGGGAGTAGAGCAGTGAACAGAATGGACAAAAGCCCCACTTCTCCAGGTGCTAACGTTCTGATGTTCCCTCTCTCCCAGCTGCCCTGGCCTGGCTCAGGACTTCGGGCTCTCTTTCTGGCACAGTGGCATCGGCCTCGAACCCCTCCACCTCCCGGCGCTGGACAGATCCTCTGGACTGATTTCCCTGAGCCAGCTCACTCCCCTGCTCAGACCTTCAGTCCCCCGACCCTCAATGTACCCCACCATCACCTGCCAAGAACACCCCACCCTGTGGCCTGCATTTGCCTGCCTGAGACAGCCTTTGCTCCAACTGGTTCCCCTGCCTTGAACACTCCCTCCAGCCCCTTTTCATCATCACTGTACTCCACTTTTTTTGGAAATTAAAGCTTAATTTCCATCTCTGTCATGCTGCCCTCCCTGATGCCCCTGTCTCCCACATGGCCTGGGAACCCCAAAAAATCCCACTCCTCTGAGTGCAGCACTGCCCCCACACCCTGAGCCCAGGCCTTCCATCTGCAGGGCTCCCTGTAGGGCTGCACAGAGCAGTGGCTCCGTGGGTGCTGGTGCCACCCTGTGCCTCGAGGAGAACAGTCCTGTCTCTGCTGAACTGTGAACACGTCTGGTTTTAGAGACAGCGTCACTCAGTCACCCAGGTTGAAGGGTAGTGGTGTGATCGTAGCTCACTGCAGCTTCAACCTCCTGGGCTCAGCGATCCTCCTGCCTCAGCCTCCCGACTAGCGAGGACTGCAGGTGAGTACCACCACACCTGGTTAATTAAAACCATTTTTTTTTTTTGCAGCGATAGGAACTTTTTATGTTGCCCAGGGGCTCAAGAGATCCCCCTGTCATGTTTCCCAAAGTGCTGGGATCACAGGTGTGAGTCACCACACCCAGCCCGAAGACTTCTTTGGCTCCCCTGACATGGATGGGACACCTCTCCTAGTACGGCCTCTCCATATTCCTTCCCAGAGGGCAGAGGGAGGGAGCTGGAGGCAGAGCTTGCGCCCAGCCAACTGCTTTCCAGAGGCTCAGGTTTAATGGATGTGGGGTGGGGGTACTCACTGCGTTGGCCTGGGCACGAGTGGCCTGGCACCCGAAGTGGGTGGCAATGACTGCGACGAAGAACTCCAGGATGGTGAAGATAGTCAGCACGGCCAGATAGCCCCTGCCCACATCCTGGGGACCAAAACCCACAGAAAGGTGAGCCCAGAGTTCTAGAGTAAGGAGGTCCCCTGTGTGAGAATCACTTGCCCAAGGTCACACAGCTCGTTTGTGGCAGAGCTGTGCCTGGAGCCAGTCCCCCTGCAGCCTGTCCTGCACCCTCCCCTTCACCCTACAGGCTGCCTCCTTGTTCCTTCCAGTGCCCATCTTGGGGAAGGCTCAGAGGGTCCATGGATTCTTGAGTTCTATAGGGACTGGCAGGCCCTGCCCATGTCCTGGTGCTGCAGATGCTCCCCCCTGCCCTCCTGGACACAGCTTTCCCACCCCTGGGACCATCTGACAACGTACCCAGTTAGTTACACCAAAATCCATGAGCAGGATGGCCGTCCCAGCAAAGGCCGCCATGGCGCTGAGGATGTTGGTGCCCAGGCTGCTCCTCACCTGCAGAGGCCGAGATGGAGAAATGGCAGGGGCCATGGCTCAGCTGCCCAGTCCCCAGCATGTTTCCTCCCACAGTCAAGGAGGCAGCGGCCATGCCACCCTGCGCACAGCTGTGTTCTCATCAACCACGCTCCTTTTCTCCTCCCCTGGGACCTCAGGAGGAGGCTTTGTTGTCTCTCTTTCCTTCTCTTGTCTTCTTGGGAGCTTCTAGGGAGACGGGCACCACCTCCTTTACAGCCTCTCTGGGTGGAGTTTGCAGCCTCCAGCCTACCCCTTACTGTGGCTCCCTCGCCCCCTGGCCGAGCACCTTGCAAGGGCAGCTGCAGCTGAGGGCTGCTCAGGGGCATGGGTTGGGGAGGCCCTTGCTGTGGACACTGAGGCCTGGTGAGGAGAGGGGTTGAGTTTATTTCCAGGAGGTCCCAGGAAGCGGTTGGCAGACTGAGGCACTGCAGACCCCTGTGGGGCACCAGGCAGAGACAGGAGGGGCAGGAGCCGATGGCCTGAAGGCTGGGTGGGCTGAGAGGCCTAAGACTTGAGGCTTTGAAGAGCGTGCAGGGCAAGTGACTCCTGGGATGGTCCAGGCAGCCACCCAGGGGTCACCATCCCTGTGCAGCCGGAACCTGAAGATCTTGTGACCCACAGCTGTAGTCTTCTGGTTAATCTGCCCCAGGCTTAAAGGGGGAGCCACTCATGGGTGGGCTGGGGACTCTACGACCTCTTCAGGTTTAAAGGCGCCTGATTCTTCTTCTTTTTAAATAGAAACCAGGAAGTCATTGAGATCAGAATAGCCTCACAAGAAATCCATTAATTGGTTAATTAAGTCAAAAGCATGAGCACCTGCTGCATGCCAGGCACTCTGCAAGGTGCCGAGTCCAGGAGAGAGTAGGTCAGGTCTTGTCCTCCTGGAACTTATGGGCTGGGGGATGCTGGGTTCCGTCCCGAGAGTCCTGTCTTCTGATCCTGCCCTTCCACCACCCATTCTCTGCCCAACCCCTGGGACACCTTGCAAGTATGGAAATAGGGCAAGGAATCCCCTGCTGAAGCCTCTGTGGTCTCTCACTGCCCTTAAAATAAACCTGAACCTGGCATTTAGGCTCGGAGTCACCTCCCCAGCCTCTCCCTCTTGGCCCAGCCCTTGTGTGTGGTGGTCCAGCACCCTGGTCCCCTGTCCAGAGCCTATGGCATTTCCCGGCCGGGCTTTTCCATGGCTGTTGCCCTGTGAACTGTGAGGACTCGGTTCACTGACCCCAGCTCAGGGACCTCGGGATGCTTGGAATGACTCACATTACCCGGTCGGCTTCCTTTCGGCGCATTCCACGCTTGGCAACTATCTTCTTTGTTAGTTTGCTTTATGGGTGTCTTACCAGGCTCCAGAAGGTAAGAGCCGTGACCCTCACTGCCATGGCCTCAGCCTGACATAAGCGCACAGCTCCCTGTTCAAAGCCTCTGTCGCCTTCCCGTGCCTGCAGAAGGCACCAAGCCTCCCGAGACTGCGATCCAGCCCCATTGTGGGATTAAATCTCTCCGTCTAGTGTCTTTCCACTTTCCTTCCCCTGCCTTTGCCCTCGTTGGACGGAGCCATCCGTGGTTTCAGTGGCGACCCCGCCCACGCCCCCCGTGCATTCTCAGGCTTTCTCCGGGGAGTTTCTACGTCCTCTCTGCTTACCGAGGCCCAGCAGGGCTCTGCTCTGCCAGGATGTCTTTTAGCATCTTTCCTTTCTTGGAATGACCATGAGAATGTTATCCGTGGACCTCACATTCCACCCTGGCTTGTGTACTGAGAGGTCATTCCTGTCTTCTCCCGTACGTGCATGGTCTGCTTCTGGTCTGCCTGGATGGTGGCCCGCCCCGACACTTAGCACGTCCCTCAGAAGGGCTGGGGAATGAGCTGAAGGAGTGAGTGGACGGGAGGGGCAGGGCAGGGTAGGATTCTGCCATGGCCTCATCCCCTCCCCTGGGTCCCCCTGTACAGACTCACCAGGCAGCTGGTGTGGCTCTTCTCCGCTGCCACTGAGAGGGATCCGGAGATGATGAACTGTGTGGGGAGAGGGGACCCAGTGAGGCCCAGTGAGGGACCCAGCCAGGACCCTGGGCAGGGCACACCCTGCTTGGGCTCTGTAGAGAGGTGCGAGGGAGAGAGAGCAGCCTTCTGATGCCACTTTCCCTGCCAGGCAGGCACCTTGGGGTCTCTCAGCAAGGGTGTCCCCTGTCCAGGGAACTAGGGCTGTGGCTTACAAGGTGAGAGGTTTCACTGACATCATATCATCAGGGCCTCATAGGGAAGACATTGTTCCTTCAAGCATTCACCTATCAAACATTTACTGAGTGAGGCTGAATGTGGTGGCTCATGCCTATAATCCCAGCATGAGGATTGGGAGGCCGAGGTGGGAGAATCACTTGAAATCAGTAGTTCGAGACCAGCCTGGCCAACATGGTGAAACTCCAGTCTCACTAAAAATACAAAATGAGCTGGGCGTGGTGGCATGCACCTGTAATCCCAGTTATTTGGGAGGCTGAGGAGCAAGAATCACTTGAACCCGGGAGGAGGAGGTTGCAGTGAGCCAAGATAGCACCACTGCACTCCAGCCTGGGGGACAGAGTGAGACCGTCTCAAAACAAAAAACAGAAAAACCCAAACATTTTCTGAGTGGCAGTTATGTGTCAGGAATATAACAGAGTTGAATAAGGTGACCACATCCCCGCCCTCTTGGAGCTCATATTCTAATTGGGGAAGACTGACGCTTAGCAAACAGTGACGAAAAGTACAGACAGTGGTGCTAAGAGCTGTGATGACATCATAGGGGCCACAGGGGCTCCTTGAGGCTGGGTGGGGGGTCAGGGTTGTCTCTGTGAGCTGGGACGACAACAGTGGGGCATGAGGCTGCCTATGAGGATGGCCCAGGGACCTGTATCTTGGTACCTATGTACTTGGCAGTGCCTGACACACTGACGAGGGGCTGGCCCTGCCCCTGCTGAGCTGGGAGGATGGAGCTGAGCAGTGCTGTGTCCCTCTGGGCCTGCAATTTGCAGGTGGCACTCAGCTGCCATGCTGGGGAGACTGCAGGTTCAGTGGCAGGTGGAGGAGGCCCTGGGGTGACACGGAGACAGAGGACCAGGAAGGAGTCACCACAGGTCTCCAGCAGGTGCAGATCAGCATGGGGTAACAGGTGTGGGAAGCAGTGGACACACTCAGGCTGTGCTCTGCAGGGTGGGCCGACAGGACCTGCTGCTGGGGTGGGCGTGGAGCAGAGAAAGACAAGACTCTAGGATGATTCTTGGGATGTGTTTAGCGTTGGCAGTTGGGTGGCTGGAGGTGCCATTTGCTGAGATGAGGAGATGACAGGAGGAAGAAGGTTGGAGGCAAGTCTGTGGCATCCAGGTCTTCCTTTCAATATGCTGAGTTGCCTCTTCACCATCAAGTGATATTGTCAAGAGGGCAGCTGGATTTGGAATCCGGCTCTCTGGGCTGGAGACAGGCATGATGCCTTATTGATGAGAAAGTCAAGCCCCGGAGACAGTGACTTGTCCAGGTTCATACAGAGAGGGAGGCCTGGCTGCCCCCACATCCCTGCTGACTGCCTCTTTCCTTCTGTACCATCCTGGAATTCTGGGAATAATTTTCTTTTTTCTTTTCATATCTTTTTTCTTTTCTCTCTCTTTCTTTTTTTTTGAGACAGATTCTTGCTGTGTCACCCAGGCCAGAGTGCAGTGGCGCCATCTCGGCTCAGTGCAACTTCTACCTCCCTGGTTCAAGCAATTCTCCTGCCTCAACCTCCCGAGTAGCTGGGATTACAGGCACATGCCACCATGCCCAGCTAATTTTTTTTTTTTGTATTTTTAGTAGAGATGGGGTTTCACCATGTTGGCCAAGCTGGTCTTCAACTCCTGACCTCAGGCAATCCACACACCTCGGCCTCCCAAAGTGCTGGGATTACAGGCATGAGCCACCATGCCCAGTCTAATTCTGGGAATTTTCAACTAAGGACTCCTTTGAGCCTCCAAGAAAAGCGATGAGTCTGCTTTCTAGAAAAATGCACATAATACCCTTCTATTTTCAGGGGTCCCCAGAGGTTAGCAATGTGAAGCGCCAACAGAATGACTGAAAGTTGGAGCTCACACGTGTCCTGCCAGGCTCTCCTGACCCTGAAGTCTGAGACTGAAAAGCAAGTTTTTGCTTTTGTTCCTTCCCCCAGTTTTGAAGCTTCGCTGGGCATATTTGTGATACAGCCCACAGGAGGGGGCTCAGAGGGGAAAGTGACCCCTTTGTTTCTTCCTGTTGCGATTTCTCCCCGTGAGCTCTCCCGATTGCAAAACTTTCCTCCCACTTTGGGTCACTATGGACCATTCAAAGGGCCAGAGCTTGTCCCCAAGCACGGCCAGGTGACTGTCCTGATGTAGTTGTGATGTGTCAGCCATGGAGCCCCATCTAGGGGGTTTTGTGCTCTTGCTGGAGGCAGCCTGGCCAGGGGAAGAAAGTCACCGTGCCTCGGTTCTGGAACCTACACTCCCACAATGGAGACCCCTTTTATGCAAATCTCTGGCTTTCTTTCCAAAAAGGGAATTGCTCAGCAGTCACCATTTGGTGCAGAATTTTAGGGTTAGTAATCCACTCACCACGCACATTATCTCTTGATTTCCTCTGCAAACTATGGGGCAGGCAGGGCTAGATCCAGGAGCCCAAGTTTTAGATGAGGAAGTTGAGGCTTGAGGCTCAGTGACACCCCCAAGGGACTCTGCCTTGGTGTGCGGTGGAGCTGGGATTCAGACCCTGCTGACCTGACTCTGAAGCCTGTGCTTCCTCGGGGTGGCTGGAGGCTCTGGTGATGTGTTGATGAGGGTGCCAACACCAGGGTTCGCTGCAGACACTGAAGTGCCCTCTAATGTTGGTGGTGACAAGGACTCACTTGTCCATTCTTCCTCAGGGGTGAGTGGCCAGTTTGGCTGGGGTGAGGTGAGAAGAATGGGCTCAGGGCCTTCAGAGTTGGTCCGACTCCCAGGGGACAGGGCTCTTGGAGGGCTGGGACCCAACTCAGGGAGCTGGGGGGTTTCTGCAGGAGGGGTTTGGATGCGGGGTGAGGCCTGGGATCTGGGTGGTGCAGATGGTTTGGACCCAGCCCTGATTGCCTCCAATCCTTTTTTTTTTTGAGACGGAGTCTGGCTTTGTTACCCAGGCTGGAGTGCAGTGGCGAGATCTCAGATCATTGCAACCTCCACCTCCCAGGTTAAAACGATTCTCTTGCCTCAGTCTCCCGAGTAACTGGGATGACAGGCTTGCACCACCACGCCTGGCTAATTTTTGTAGTTTTAGTAGAGATGGAGTTTCACTATGTTGGTCAGACTCTTCTTGAGCTGCTGACTTCTAGTGATCTGCCCGCTTCGGCCTCCCAAAGTGCTGGGATTACAAGTGTGAGCCACCGTGCTCGGCCTTTCCTGTCCTTTTTGGCAGCTTCTCTGGCTGTTTGCTGGGAGCTTTACATCCGCAGGAGCGGGGTCAGGTTCAGGTTTATGGAGAGAGTTTGGAGGAAGGAGTTAGACTCCAGTTCTTCTAGGAAGTGTCTCCAGGCCCCCACCTAGGAGAGGCTGTGCCCAGGAGGATGGAGGGTGGGTGCATGGGGGAGAGGTGAGCCTGGGCAGCATACCCCCCCACCCTCCCTCTCAATGGCCCCGGCACTCACGCAGGCTCCTCCCCAGAAGGGGACGCCGCCCTCGATGAAGAACATCCCCACGTGGCCGCGGCGAACCATGAGCAGCACACTGCCAAAGCCCAGGTGGATGAGGCCGATGAGGATCTGGACCGTCTGCGGGAAGCCAGAGATCAGCGCTGCGGGGCCTGTTCTACACCGCCCCCTACCGGCCCGGGGAGAGCGTGCCGAGCCCCGCCCTCCGCCAGCTTCGGTGGGCGATTGGGAAAGAAACTCTTTGGAGGCGACATTATTATAGCAACCAACAGAGACACCATTTTTTTTTTTTTTTTTAAAGACGGGTTTTCACCATGTTGGTCAGGCTGGTCTTGAACTCCCGACCTCAGGTGATCCGCCCGCCTTGGCCTCCAAAGTGCTTGGATTACAGGAGTGAGCCACCGCGCCCGGCCCAACAGAGACACTCTAAAGGAGAAGGCAGTTCCCTGCAGCCTAAGGGGCACACAGAGCACGGCTCTCAGCCGGCCTGCCTCCTGCTCTCTGCTCTGATCCGCTGTGTCGCTGCCTGGCTTTCTCAGAACTCCATTCCATGACCCAACGTTCCTGCACTGCATGGCCTTCCTTATCCCCCAACACCCCCTCAGCCTGCCTCCAGCGCCTTCTCCTGGAGCATCTTTCTATTTCAGTGTCCATCACTGATCATCCCACCCCTGGGCAGCAGCGGCCTCAGCCTGCTGAAATCTCCAGTGGGAATTTTTTTTTTCTCTTTCTAAGAGTTAGTTTACCAGCACCCTACTAGTCTATGCCCAGAAATGGAATGGCTTTCCCAAGTGTGAGCTTCTAGTAAGGTCTGCCACATAGGCTGGGTGCAGTGGCTCATGCCTGTAATCCCAGCACTTTGGGAGGCCAAGGCAGGTAGATCATGAGGTCAGGAGTTCCAGACCAGCCTGACCAACATGGTGAAAACCCTGTCTCTACTAAAAATACAAAAAATTAGCTGGGTGTGGTGGCAGCCGTCTATAATCCCAGCTACTCAGGAGGCTGAGGCAGGAGAATTGATTGAACCTGGGAGGCGGAGGTTGCTGTGGGCTGAGATTGCACCACTGCACTCCAGCCTGGGCGAGACTCCGTCTCAAAAAAAAAAAAGATCTACCACACAGCAGAAACATTGCAGTGTTTTGGGTAACTATTGAATTCCGGAGCTGAGTGGAAAGAGATGTTGAAGACCCCTGGAATCCAGTCCTGGGAGCCCAGGATTGTCTTCCAGCTCCGTGACTTCCACAGGAACTCCAGGGACCAGCACTCACCACTACCCAAACCAGCCTGGTCCTTGCGTGGGCAATTCTGACTGGGAACAACTAGAATTGTCATCTCAGCATCACGTGGAGTATATATTTCTTTCTAACATGAGTGCCAAGAATTTGGATATCCATGGGCATGAGCCCCTGAATCTTCAGTGTCTTCCTCTCTTCAGCTGCGTGCCTTTCACCTTTTCAGTGTCCTCACAGGGCACAGCATGCCATGGTGTCCAAGATGCCAGTGTTGCTCCCCTTCCTTGTAGGTCTTCCCCTGACGGTAGACCACCACAGCCACCAGGATTATGCCTTGGGAAACATCCGCTGCCGCTTATCAAACGCCTGTCTGCGCTAAGCACTGTGCATTAAATGTGGCCTCATTTAATCCTAATGAGAAGAGGTAGGTTATTATTATTATTATTATTATTGAGATGGAGTTTCACTCTTGTCGCCCAGGCTGGAGTGCAATGGCGCGATCTCAGCTCACTGCAACCTCCACCTCCAGGGTTCAAGTGATTCTCCTGCCTCAGCCTCCTTAGTAGCTGGGATTACAGGTGCTCACCACCATGTCCAGCTAATTTTTGTATTTTTAGTACAGATGGGGTTTCACCACGTTGGCCAGGCTGGTCTTGAACTCCTGACCTCAGTAATTCGTCTGCCTTGGCCTCCCAAAGTGTTGGGATTGCAGGTGTGGGCCACCGCACTCAGCCAGAGGTAGGTTATTATTATCCTAATTTTGGAGACGAGGAAACTGAGGCTCGGAGATGTTCAGGAACTTGCCTGAAGCGTCCCAGCTATGAAGCGGCAGGCCAGCTAAGGCCACAGTGGTATTCTTCTCAATGGGTGGGATTCCAACTCTGAGTTTTATTTTCCATTTTTTGTGTTTTTCAGCAGTTTGTCTGTCTCATCAAATTTGTTTTCTTTTTGGAGGGGGAGAGCGTTGGTTCCCAGGGTCTGCTCTGGGGTTTCGGAGTTCCAGCAGTTGTTGCCCTGTCTTTGCTCACTGCCTCCATGGGCCACAAGTCAGGTGACTGTGCGGCCCTTGGTGTCTGTGCCCCAGGCCAGTCCCCTCCTGCACCAGTGGATGTGGTGTAGCTATCAGGGTAGAATTCCAGCATGTTTGAGCCAGGGGTCCTGGACGCCACAGAGCAGAGGGGTTAAAAGTAGAACTGTAGGGTCAGCCATTTCTAGTTTATAGGATGCCACTTACCAGGAAATGACTTGGCCTTGACAAACTTCGGTTTTCTATCTGTCCAATAGGAGCTATGATCCCCTTCTTTTTTGTTTGAGACAGAGTTTCACTCTTGTTACCCAGGCTGGAGTGCAGTGGTAGATCTCAGCTCACTGCAACCTCCGTCTCCCAGGTTCAAACAATTCTCCGGCCTCAGTCTCTTGAGTAGCTGGGATTACTGGTATGTGCCACCACACCCAGCTAATTTTTAGGTTTTTTTTTTTTTTTTTTTTTTTTTTAGTAAAGACAGGTTTTGACAGGTTTTACCATGTTGGCAAGGCTGGTCTTGAACTCCTGACCTCAGATGATCTGCCCGCCTCGGCCTCCCGAAGTGCTGGGATTACAGGAGTGAGCCACCACACCTGCCCGTGATCCCCTTCTTACAAGGTGGTGCTGAGGATCTAGTGAGACAATGCATGCTAAGTCCCCTGCAGTCTGTGCGCCAATCAGAGATGCGTAATAAGCAAGAGCTGTCATCATCTTCACCTTCATCATCGTTGCTATTGCTCAGTCTATGCTTTCTTCTTTCACCCGGAGAAACGGAGGCCAAGGAACAGACTGAAGAATCTACGTGTGTGTGTGTGATTAAAACAGCAGGCGGCCGTTAGCCTGTCTCCATAATTTGAGTTCCTACAGAACAAACTGCAACCTAACTCAGTACATAAATGCACTGAAACCTATTTTAGGAGTATATTTTTGTAACCAATAGCTGGGTTTCAGCTGAGGACAAACAGCTGAGCTCCAGCCAATGGATCAGACCATGCCAAAAGAAGGCAAACGTCTCATGACATCATGCATGTCATGCAAATAAGGCAGGCACCTAGCTGCAGCCGAACAGGGGATTTCTCTATTCACGTCTGTGTTTGGCCTCTGAGAGCCTGCTGTTCACACAACTGGATGGAGCTCTCTGAACCTCTTCTGGTTTTGAATGCTGCCAGATCATGAATTATTCTTAGCTCAGATAAACTCTGCTAAATTTAATTTGTTTAAAGCCTTTCTTTCCGTCCTTCCTTCCTTCTTTTCTTTTCTTTTTTCCACTCTGCCTCCCTGGCTGGAGTGCAGTGGTGCGATCTTGGCTCACTGCAAACTCTGCCTCCAGGGTTCAAGTGATTCTCCTGCCTCAGCCTCCTGAGTAGCTGGGATTACAGGTGTGTGCCACCACACCCAGCTAATTTTGCATTTTCAGTAGAAATAGTGTTTCACCATGTTGGCCAGACTGATCTTGAACTCTTGACCTCAGATGATCCACCTGCCTCGGCCTCCCAGAGTGCTGGGATTATAGGCATGAGCCACTGCACCTGGCCTAAAGCTTTTTTTTTTTTTAAACACTATGTGTGTACACATATACATGCAAATGAGTGTGTATATCTTTCTATCTCTAGCTAATATTTTATGCCTTCAATATTTTATTGAGACCAATAGCTCAAGGCCATCTGAGATTGGCAAATAGCTCAGAAGCTCTTCTTCATGGACTGACAGCTCTACCGGGGCTGACTTCCACCTACCGCTGCCACTTCCTCTCATCTCCCACTTTCCTTTGCTCATTATGTTCCAGCTATGTCAAGCTTCCATGTTTTCCTGTAATAAGGAAGGCCTTTGCAATTGCTGTTCTCGCTACCTGGCGAATGTTCCTCTCCAGCCCTTCCACCAGCGATTCCCTTGGCTGGCTTCAATCTGACAGCCGGGTTTTAGCTGAAATGTCATCTCCCCAGAGAGAACTTTCCGTCTACCCTTGCTATTATTCCCCTTAGCCCCAGTCGTAGTTTTCAAACTTATTTTTCTCTGTGGAGGTTTCTGAGTCATTTGTTTACTGGTTTATTCTCTGTGAGCTTTATGCGGGAAGGGTGCTTGTCTACCAGGTGCGTGGATGAATGTTTCAGTCATTACTAAGGTTTTTTTTTTTTTGGAGACAGAGTCTTGTTCTGTTGCCCAGGCTGAAGTACAGTGGCATGATCTTGGCTCATTTTAACCTCCCACTCCCGGGTTCAAGCCATTCTCCTGCCTCAGTCTCCCAAGTAGCTGGGTCTACAGGCTTGTGCCATCGTGCCCAGCTAATTTTTCTATTTTTAGTAGAGAGGGGGTTTTCACCATGTTGGCCAGGATGGTCTCGATCTCCTGACCTTGTGATCCACCCGCCTCAGCCTCCCAAAGTGCTGGGATTACAGGGGTGAGCCACTGTGCTCGGCCGTTACTAAGTATTTATTAACTGCCTTCTCCCCTCTCCAAAATGTGCATGAATGCTCCTGTGCTGGAGTACTCACTCCAGACAAGCTGTTCTTACCCCTAAAGCTTTGGGCTCTCCTGTCAGGAATGTCTCCATGGGCTGCAAGTCAGGTGGCTGTGTGGTCCTTGGTGTCTGTGCCCCCAGCGGTGGCTCCTCAAACTGCATAATCCCTGGAGACTGGCGCACGGAGGTGGGCAGAATGGCTGGAGGTGGGCGGAGGCCACTGGCATTGCTCGGCGGGATGACAACAAACACCCCATTGCTGGTGGGAGCTGCAGACATCGTGCTCAGAGAGCCTGGAGAACAAAGGCTTGGGAGAGAGCAAGGGTATCATCGTTACACATGTGCGCAGAACTTTGTAGTGTGCGTGCCCTTGCTTACTGCAGGCCTGCGAGGATGGCCCCAAACGCTCTTATCTAAGCTGGGAAGCTGAAACTCAGACAAGCGAAGGATGTCTGAAGTCAAGGCCTCTAAGTGGGGTAAAGCTGAGACTTGAATTCCAGTCTCTCTGCTCTTAATCTCTCTGCTATATTATATGGAAAGCTTCTTTTGGAGGAGTGTGTATTTAAATGCCCTTCTTTCCCTAGAAAGGGCAAGTGACTTACCTAAGGACACACAGCTAGTGGAATGTAGAGCTTGGCTAGAGAATCTGTTTCTTCACCACTAGACTAGGACTCGCTGCCACTTCCTGCCTCTCAGTTCACAGCTTTGAGCTAGTGCCAGTAATTCCTCTGGGTGTGGGAACTTCCCACCTGCTGTGGGAAGATTTCCGTTTGGCCACCCAAGCAATTACCATTGGTGTAGCCAAGATATGTGTAGATATGGAAACTTTAGGTGTGGCTGGGCAAACCCTTTGGGAAAAAAACACCCATCATCCAGGTGTCAGGAGATAAGTTTCCAAGGAAACAGCAGAGTGATGAATCCGCGAGATTATACAATGAAATCAAAAACAGGCATCCTTCTTGTTGGCATTGGTGGGTGGGAGTCTAGCATTTCAGTGTAAGGGTCTGAGATAGAAGCCATGGTTTGAATTCTGGCTCCTCTGGTTACTGTGAGGCACGAAAGCAAGATGGTCCCCCCTTCTGCCTCAGTTTCCTTACTTGTGAAATGGAGATAATACCACTGGTACCAATCTCACAGGGTTTGGTGTGAACTAGACTGAAAAGAACACACACCAGCTTGTTAAAATCCATCCCTTAGAGCGTGACTTGCTGTAACATGATGCATCTGAGCTGTTTTGTTAACTGGAAGATAGCTAAGCCAGCGACTGACAGTGGACGTGGATGCGCATTGCTTCACAGGGCTCTGGGAGTACTGTGCGTGCACCTCGGGAGTGACCCAGCTTGCACATTGTGCAGCAGGTTCTCTGCAGTTCTGCAAGGGCTCTTGGCTGACAAGAGCTCAGCCTCACTGTTCTTGGCTGACTGTGCTCGAAATACGCGTGTCTTCCGGGAAGCCTCTGTGCCATTGTGATAGGTCTCACCTATACTGGTGGACAAAGTGAACAAGGGACAGTGTTGGACTCAATGCAGAGAAACAGAGGGAAAAGCACACATAGGCTCTTGAGCATGGTTTTCCGTGACTGGAGGCATCTCTGAAAAGATGGTTGAGGAAACACAGGATAAAAATCTGCTGCCATTAAGGGGTGAGGGAAGTCATTTGACATTTTTTTTTTTTTTTTTTTTTTTGAGATGGAGTCTCACTCTGTCTGCCAAGGCTGGAGTGTAATAGCACTGTCTCAGCTCACTGCAACCTCCACCTCCCAGGTTCAAGCAATTCCCCTGCCTCAGTCTCCAGAGTAGCTGGGATTACAGGCACCCACCACCACACCAGGCTAATTGTTTTGTATTTTTAGTAGAGTCGGGGTTTCACCACGTTGGCCAGACTGGTCTCGAACTCCTGACCTCAGGTAATTCACCTGCTTTGGCCTCTCAAAGTGCTGGGATATCAGGTGTGAGCCGCTATGCCTCACTGATTGAATATTTTTAAGGGCTTACTAACATGGCTCCCTTCAGCCTGGGAGGTGTGACCAACACGTGACGCTTAGAGTGGATCTCCAGAGGGGTTATGCTGTGACTTCCCAAATAGTACTGCCTCCACTGGGTCTCTCATTTCCAGGATCTGACCCTAACCGAATTATTAGTAGATATGAGAACTACTCAGACATTTTCTGTCAAGAATCAGATAGTAAATATTTTGGGTCTTGGGGAGCCATATAACTTTTGTTGCAACCACGTGACTCTTCCATTGTAGTGCAAAGAAGACATAGGCAATATATACCCAAATGGGTGAGACTGTGTTCCAATAAAACTTTATTGATGGCTGGGTACAGCGGCTCATGCCTGTGATCCCTGCACTTTGGCAGGCTGAGGTGGGCAGATTGCTTGAGCTCAGGAGCTTGAGACCAGCCTGGGCAACATAGTGAAACATCATCCCTGCCAAAACAAACAAACAAACAAACAAACAAACAAACAAACAACAAAAAGAGCCAGCTGTGGTGGTGCATTCATGTAGTACCTGCTAGTTGGGAGGCTGAGGTGGGAGGATCACTTGAGGCCCAGCTGAGATTGTGCCCCTGCACTCCAGCTTGAGTGACAGAGTGAGACCTTGTCTCAAAACAAAATCAAGCTTATTTATAGAAACAGACGGCAAGCCAGGTCCAATCTGCGGGCGATAGCGCGCCAACCCCATTCTTAGAACACTGCCTGGCGTGCAGTAACTGCTCAGTAAATTTTAGCTATTGCTTCAACTGCTGTCTCAGCCTCCAGAACAGTGGGGCACACATTCCTGTGTTTTATAAATTACCCAGTCTCAGGTATTCTGTGATAGCAGCACAAAGTGTACATATTTGGAAAGGCTATATAGTTTCTGAGGACATTGCTAAAGATTGCCTAGCCCAGTTGTTTATTTTGATTATTTGCTGTGATTGGGGCAAAATGTGAAATGGCACTGAGCTACCCTACATTTCCATAAAATAAGGGCACTGAAGGCTGCTTGCTATGCCTCCGTTTATTGTGAGGGTCAAAAATGGATAAGAAAGTCTTTGGAAATTGGTGAGGTGCTGTGGATGTATTGGGGTTCACTTTCGGGTGAGGTATGGCTAATGACCTATCTCATCACTCACCTCTTTGGAACGTTCTTTTTGTTTTTCGAGATGGAGTCTTGCACTGTCACCCAGGCTGGAGTGCAGTGGCGTGATCTCGGCTCACTGCAAACTCCACCTCCCAGGTTCAAGCGATTCTCCTGCCTTAGCCTGCTGAGTAGCTGGGATTACGGTGCGTGCCACCACACCTGGCTAATTTTTTGTATTTTTAGTAGAGATGGGATTTCACCATGTTAGCCAGGATGATTCGATCTCCTGATCTTGTGATCCACCCGCCTCCGCCTCCGCCTCCCAAAGTGCTGAGATTGCAGATGTGAGCCACCACGTCCAGCCAATGGATTAAGGCTGGATGTCCTGCTCTCAGAGACTAGCAAGGTAGGAGGCTTGGTGGATGCAGGGAGAAGAGTTCCTCATTTCGGAACTCAGGGATGGCTTCAGGGAGGACATGGAGCCAACACAGGGGGCCTCAGAGCCTGCTACCCTGCTGTCCTCATCTCCCTTGCCCCATGCTCCTTCTCTTTCCTTTTCCTTTCTTCTTTGATCTATTTCTCCCTCTGCCCCTTCTGCAGTCTGCATGTGTCCCCTCCAAAATTCATGTTGAAACTGAATCTCCATCATGATGGCGTTAAGAGGCGGGGCCTTTTGGAAAATGTGAAGTCCTGAACCTCTGCGCTGTGAATGGATTAGGGCCTTATGAGAGGGAGACAGGGAACTCGCTTAGGTCCTTTTCCCTTCTGCCTTCTGCCAGGTGAGGAGGCAACATCTGTCCCCCACAGAAGATGCAGCGACAAGGCACGGCCTTGGAAGTAAGTGAGGAATGGGACTCAGCCGACACCAAACCTGCTGCACCTTGATCCTGGATGCCTCTGCCTCCAGCACTGTGCAGCGTACATTTCTGTTCTTTATACATTACCCAGTCTCAGGTCTTCTGTTATAGCAGCACAAAATGGACATATTTGGGGAAACTCTACAGTTTCTGAGGACATTGCTAAAGATTGCCTTGCCCGGGAATCCATGAACACTGGATGAGAGAGACAGATGGCAGAATGATGACCTCTGGCTGAGGGGGACCCACCTTGCCCATCGGTCTTTCCTTTCCTCGGATGTAATAATGAACATTTACAGCCGACATCTCACTCCAAGGGAGAGGGAGGCATGGATTATTTAGAGATAAGAAAACAAAAGTTCGGAGAGGACAAGTGTTTTCCTTCCAGTTGGACAGCACCTCAGTGCAGAGCTGGAATGGACCCAGATTCCTATCTCTCAGGAGGAAGAGTGCGGACAAACAGAATTCCTATACTTTTGGGTTTGAGTCCTGGCTTTGTCAGATGAGGGAGCAAATGCTTGTACTTCACTCCTGGGAGAAATGGTTCTAAAATGCTTGGTGTTCACAGATCAGCAAATGAGAAACACATTGGGACTATCAGATGAGTCTGACAGTTTTCTACTTTCTCAAGTAAGGTCCTGCAAAAAGTCATCCATGTTTTCACCGTCATCTATGAAGGCTATTTGAACACCAAAGGACGTAGGAAGGATGTGGTTTTAAAATAAAAACACAAAACCTTTAAATGAGACAATTATAACTTGGTGAGCCCCTCACCACTCTGCCCATATAGGTGTCATTTCACCAGGGACAGGTGAACACTGCGTCTGAGACCCGCAGTGGTGTGTGGGCAGGTTTGAGGACCTTCTAGGGTGGGGAAGGACCAGCCCCATGCGGTTCGGCTGGGCTCCTCCTGGGATTTCAGATCAGACTGGGCCTGTGCAGCCCCAGATGGGAGCACGTGCGTAATTAACAACATCTCTCCTGGGCAAGTGGTGAGAAATTTGGAAAACAGAGACCTTGTGATCCTCAGGGGAAGAGAAAACACCTACAAAAATAGGCTCTCTGTCAACAGGCAGGGTAAGTGAAATCATGAGCATCCAAGTGCCACACAGTTCCTGAGAATGTAAACTCCTCTCTCTCCCCCGCCCTCTGTGGCCGCTACCAGTGCCTCTGCACCCTGGGGCCAGGGACTAACTCATCTGCCACATTCCAGAGGCCATGCCCTGGCTCTGCTCTACCCAGAAGGAGGACTCTCTTTTTCTTACTAACCCATCAGTCAGCATGCCCAAAACACAAATGCGTGTGTCAGGGATGGACAGGTGGAGGAGGGAACGCCACTGCCCCCTGCCTCTAGGAATCTGCAAGGTACCCATGAGAGGAACAGCTGCCGGTAGCAGAGACACAGAAAGTACCCAGACATCACCAAAATGCATGTCATCACCCAATGAACGGGCAGTGGTAGTAACAGCCCTCAGAGACACAGCCCTTTTTCAGTTTATAAAGACCCGTCACCTGTATGAGACCATAGAACCATCCAATAGCCCGTAAGGTAAGTGTTATTCAGCCTATTTTGCAGACCAGTAAAACAAGGCTAGAAATGGCAGTGTGGAAGAATGGGACAGGCTGTGGGCCTTGTAGGCTGCTGTATCTGTCAGAGATGTTGAAGAGAGTTTCAGCTGAGACCAGGCACTGAAGTGAGCTGTGACGTAGACCGCTCAGTGGGACGGGTGGAAAGCAGGTGGCTGAGAACCTGCTAGATGCCTTTCCTCCTCCCCCACGGGGTTAGGAGTGGGGATTGAGAGTGGGTTTTGGGAAAGAACTTACAGAATCATCTGAGCCCTGTATATGGGGGAGGGGATGTGTCCTTCTTCATCTTAAGACAAGATAGAGAGGCTGGCTTTAAGGAGACTGCTGGGAGAGATTTCAATGTACAGCCTGCAGAAAGGACCTGCCTGATTCCTGAGTTGAGGGAGGAATTTTGTGGGGGTATGCAGGAGAGAGACCCCAGTGGGGAGGAGGGCATCTCCATAAAGCCCATGAAATACCCCTGCAGAGAAATCAACTTGACTTCCAGCCTCAGGGAGGTGAGGCTAGCTTCCAATGGTATCAGGCAAGTACGCATTCCTATCCCGTTCCCCTCTTTCTCCATTGTTCCTCCTTGCAGAGGGCAGAAGCCACAGTTAGCTGGCTGGATGGGGAGGAGGAGGGAATCCAGTGGGAAAAGGGAGGGGAAGCCCACCAGACACCCTTCTCACCTGCCATGTTTCCGGGGCTGAGAACCGAGGCGCCCCAAATCAAGTCGGGACATACACAACGAGATTCAACACTTCACTGACTAGATCACAGCTGCTTGTTGTGTCTGAGCACAGTCAGAAAAGCCACTGGACTGCCCTAATGTCAGACTTCTGTGGTTGCTGTGAGTTTTTAAAGAGTTAACACCCAACTGTGCCTATCACAGTGCCTGGTACACAGGAGGCATGCCATGCCTTTTAGCTTCTATTATTGTTAACGACCTTCTGAGGTCAGTACTATTAGTATTCCTATTTCGCAGATGAGGAAACTGAGCTCAGGACATTCAGTGAGAGGCTGCCCCAGAGTCCTAGGCTGAGCCGCCCTGAGCAGCCAGGGCTCGTCCTGTGAGCATCTCTGTGCATCACCTTTATTCACGAGGAGCCAGAAGCAGCTTTGTTCACAAGCTCCCCACTCACCTGCGCAATGGGGCCTATGGGCTCTGGGCTGGTGGTTCCCTGTCTGTGAGAGGCCTGGAGTTCAGAGGGCCCAGGGAGCTTCCCAGCCCCTTAGTGCCAGGTGGGGGCTGAGCCACACCCTCCTGTGGTGAGCGGCTCTATCTCTTTCCTTTCCCAGGGATCCCAGGTGCCCGTGCGCCAGTTCCCCTGCTGTTCTCTGGGGCTGGGCCACCTGGACTAAGGCCCTGCAAGGGTGGAGGGTACTCACCGGGCTGCTACCGCTGCTGTGCCGCTGCAAGCTCCCCGCTGCCTCTGCTCTCCCGCAGCCTACTCTCCTGAGTTCACACATATTCATGTGAAAGCTTTGCTATTCACGTGGGGCTTGGAAATCCACTCTGCTTGTGAGCCGCCGCCTCTGGGAAGTTCTCAGGTCCCTCCTGGCTCAGAGGCCTCTGTCTGTAAGGCCCAACTGAGGGACCCAAGGAGACTGTTCGTGGAATCATCCGCCGCCAGGCCACAAGGGCCCTGGGAGAACATCTGGATCCCTTCCTACAATCTACAGAAGGGGAAACTGAGGGCCAGAGAGGCAAGTGGCCTCTGTTAGTATCAGGTGGGATGGGGAGCCACACTGGCCTTCATCTTTCTGCCGCTGGGTGGGGGAAACTGAGTAATCAGAGGCCACCTGTCTTCCTTCCACTGGACTTGTCCAATGTTAGATGGGGGGCCAGGGAGCCCACAACTTCCCAATGCAGAGGCAGACTGTGTGAGCCTAGGGGTGAGTGTGTGTGAGGGTATGAGCATGTGCACATGTGAGTGAACACATCTGAGCATGTGTGTGTGCATGTAAATGTGGATGTGTGTGAATGTGTGGATGTGAGTGTGTGTGTGCATGTGGGTATATGAATGCGTGATGGTGGGTGTGAATGTGTGCGCACGCACGTGTGTGTGTAAATGTGAATGTATGTGAGGGTGTGTGTGAATGTGTGGGTGTGTGTTGGTGTGTGTGCATGCATGTGCATGCACATGTGTATGTGTACGTGTGTGTACACATGTGAGTGTAAGGTGTGCGCACACATGTGAGTGTGATTGTGCGTGCACACATGGGCCTGTACACCCATATGCGTTCTCACGCATATGGGTGAGTGTGCACACATGCACAATGTACATGTGTGTACACATACATGAGTGTGCGAATGTGTGTGCATACATGAGCGTGTGTGAATGTGTGCCCACGTGTGTGTGAACACATGTTAGTGTTAGTATGCATAGTGTGATATTGGAGTGGTACGTGCATGTGGAGTGATTTGGTAATCAGTTTCTGGGTTCCAGTTCTCACCAAAATAGCCCCTGATGCCTCTGTACAAAGTCAGGGAGATGACACAGGACCTGAGGGCTCATGATGGCACAGGGAATGGTCCAGATGCCCGTAGCTGGGCCAGCTCTCAGCTGAACCAGCACCACACCTCTTGCAGCTAAAGATGGAGTCTCTTTTCCCAAATCCTTGAAACTGAGCTGTCTTTTGGCTTCCTTTGCCAATAGGACATGGAAGAAGTGGCCATGTGTCAGGTCTGAGCTGCTTCCGTTCTCCCTTGGAGCTCTGCAACCCCCATGGACCACTCCTGGACCAGCCTTCAGGAGGATGAGACACCTGGAGCCCAGCCAAGCTGGCCCAGCGGTCCTTGCTGAGGCCCCACATCTGCAGTCAAGGTCAGCAGGGCCACCTAGCTGACCCTCAGTGAACACAAGCACATGGATGAGTCCTGCCAAGCCCAGATCAGATCAGGAAGGCTGCCCAGCCAACAATAGAAAGCAAAAATAAACGTGCCTTGTGGGTTGCCACTGTGGTTTTGCAGAATGTTTACGGCAACAGCTACGTGCAGCAGTCTGTTTCTTTACGGCCGTCGCTCACGTCAACAACCCTGTAGGCCCAGACCAAGCAAGGCATGCTGAACTTTAAGAAGTAGGAACAGCAGGAAAAAATGGAAATATCCAGACTCTAAGCGCAGCACTAAGCTCTGCCCTCTCCTTGCCTGCTGCTGTGCTATCCCAGCTGATGACCTATTTACCTTCCTTGGTGACTGGCTGCTCTAGGCTGAATGATTCTTCCCTTGCTTTTCCTTATGGGAATGCTTGATTCCTTCCTGTTATTTACCAGTTTTTAGAATAATCGGTGTGCCTGGCAATCTCCAAAGATGATCACAGGGTTTTTCTTTTCGAACACGATGAGCCTCGTATTTCAATCCATTGCAGGGGTTGTTGCTACTATAATTACTGAGATTGCTGTTATTCTTGACGTTCTAATTCCTTCCTTTTTGGCTATGATTCTGTCATTATGAGAATATTATATACATGAAATCACCAGTATGCAACACTTTGAGATTGGCTTTTCCACTCACGTCTTTGAAATCCAAATTGTTGTGTGTATTGAAGGAAACCAGATTATGTCACCCCCAAATATGCCTCTTTAACATAAGAAGTATTTCAAGCTGAAAGCAATTAAGAAAAAGCAAATGCAGAAAAAGTTCCCTCCATCCTCTTCCTTTTCTGCCTAAAGGCAGGATATAAATTCTCCTTTACTGGAGAAGACTCTAGACTCTTATTAGCCCAGAGATGGCTCCCGAGGAAACTGTAAACTTACTCTATTAGTTTCTTTCCATATATTTAACTTCCCAGTTTCCTGCCTTTGGAAGCCTAAAACTGCTTTCCTTTGTCCCGTCATTTCTCTACAAATCCATTGTTCTTTGTGGAAGATGCTATGTAAGCAGATTCTAAGCCACTGTTTTGAGTTACTTTTCCTTGAGGTTTTTCCCGGGTCATGTGTTCAGTGGGTTAATAAACTGCTTTTCTCTTGTTAACCTGTCTTTTTGTTAAAGAGCCTCAGCTGAAAACCTATTATAGCTTGATTTAGAACTGGGTTTTCAACAGTGAGCACACATCCTGAATCACGGAACAAAAATGCACCCTGCACTGAGCCAAGGTTAAAAGACACCCAGAGCCATAAGAAAATTATTTACGAATGAAGAGAAAAAGACATCAATAACAAACAGAAGCAAAGATAGGTAGGGGTGAAGTTTTACCTCCCCCACATATTAATAGCTTGTTCCTTTTTACTGCTGAGAAGTATCCTATCGTGTGGGTATAGCACAGTTCGCTGTTCCATTACTTATCCACCAAAGGATATTTAGGTTGTTTCCAGGTTTTGGTTATTACAAATAAAGCTGCTATTCACATTTCGTGTCAAAGTAAGTTTTATTTTCTCTGAGATAAATACCCAGGGGTGAGATTGCTGAGTCATATGGTCAGTGTATACTTTGCTTTATAATGATCAGCCAAGTTGTTTTCCAGAGCAGCAGTGCCATTGATATTCTAACAACATCTGAGAGCTCCAGCTGCTCTGTGTTTTCACCAGCACTTGGTATTATCAGTATTTTTTATTTCGACCATTCTAATAGGTGTGTAGTGGTGTTTCATTGTACTGGCTAATGACAATGAACATCTTTTCATATGCTTATTTGCAATCCTATATTCTCTTTGTCAGAGCTTCTGTTCAAGCCTTCGATCTAATTTGTAATTAGATTTTTTTTCATACTGTTGAGTTTCGAGAGTTCTTTATATATTGTGGAAATGTGTCCTTTGTCAGATATGTGATTTGAAAATATTTTCTCCTGGGCTGTGACTTTTCATCTTAACAAGATCTTTCACAAAGCTACTTCTTTTTTTTCTTTTTCTTTTTCTTCATAGCATTCTTGGAGTAAAAGCAACTGTTTTTAATTCTAAGTTCAACTTATTGATTTTTTTTTCCCTTTGGTGAATTGTATTTTTGGTGCCTTGTTTAAAAACTCTTTACCTAACTCTAGGTCACAAAGGTTTTCCTCCACTCCCACACCGGGGAATACTGAACACACTCTACATTGTTCCCCCTTTTCTGTGGGGGAGAACTGTGTCACAGTTAGAGCCGGGGACTGGGCAGAAGTTGGACCTACAAGAATTCCATGGCTGAGGCACTGGTTTAGAACTGGTTTTTCAGCAGTGAGCACACATCAGGAACCATGGAACAAAAATGCGCCCTGCACTCCAAGAACCAAAGGAAAATTATTTATAAATTAAAAAAAGGCATCAGTAACAAAAATGAAGGTTGGGGTGAAGAGGAGAGGAAATGCTTGTTCATTTCAGTCTGGCAGCAAGGCTAGGGTTATGGGCCTGGAAGTTTCAGGGAGGAGGAAAGACACGGCTGCAGTGCATCCCCTTGTGGTTAAGACAGGCATCCCATGTCATCTAGCTTTGGGCAAATCAGTTATTTCTTGATATGAGGGTTCAGGGGGTACATTGTTGGTGTAGATAGCATTGACAGAATTGGTGGTAGTGTTGGCAGGGCCAGTGGTGGTGTTAACAGGGCCAGTGGTCACATTGACAGGGCTGGTGGCAGCATTGACAGGGCTGGTGGTAGCATTGACAGGGCCGGTGGTCACATTGACAGGGCCGGTGGTAGCATTGACAGGGCCAGTGGTCACATTGACAGGGCTGGTGGTAGTACTGGATGGGTTGAAACTGAATATGGCTGGAATCCCTGTTGCATTCTGAAAGACAAAGGACATGTGGTCATCATCTTCCTCTGTAGTAAACAGCTAAAAGTGGCCAAAAATTCTTCTCCTTCCTGCTTCCATACCCTTAGGTGGACCCTCTCTCCCTGATGCTGGGCTTGGTCATGTGACTTCTTTGGCCAAGGGGACAACAGTAAATGTGACCTGTAAAGTGTTTGCCATTGGAGATTGCTTTCTCCTCTTGCTCTTTGGAACACTGAACATAAAGACTGGCCTGACTGCTGGATAATGAAATACAAGTGGCCCAATGGCCCTGTTTATTGCCAGCTTGCAAATAGCCAGACACTCGTGTGGGACTGCTCAATATCATCCAGCCACTAGGCAACTCACCAACTGACTGCAGACTCATGGCAAATCCAGCAGAGGTCAAAAGAATTGCCCAGCAGACCCAGGGAATCATGAGCTAAATAAGTGGTTCTTGAGTAAGCCATCAGGTTTTAGGGTTGTTTGATGTGGGCCAAAAGCCAATTGACATAGAAATTGGTAGCTAGAAATAAAATAACAATCATCCAACACATGTATGGGGTTTGGGACTGGTGGCAGGTGGTGCTAGAGAAGCTGTGAGTAAGCCTCTGGCAAAGGCTGGAAAAATGGCAATCTCACTGCTGGAGAAGGCTGGGAAAGGGGAGAGGAAACTGCCAAAGCAGAGTGGAGAAATGATTTCCCATGTTATATAGTGGCGGAACACTGCTGTATTTTAGAAGACAAAAATATGCACCTAATAACATTTGGATTTGGCTAAGGAGATCAGGCAGAATGCTGAAAATGTCACTTGGGTGCTCCTGGCTGCATATGGTAAAGTGCTGTAAGGAAGTGAGAGGATAAGAAGGAATGCTTTAGTTTGCAAGTGGTATCTAGAGGCAAAGTAGAGGGCCCAGGACTTGATGAGTTAGGAAACAAGATTGTCTCTAATTTCCTAGGTCCTCAAAGGATAAATAACATTCAAAGTAAAACTAGGGCTCAGGACAAAGATCAAAACAAGGATGTGTCTACACAGCCCTTTGTTAAGACCTTTGAAGGCCTAATCAGTGCTTGTTAGACCCTTTCAACTAGACAAAATGCTTCTAAGAACCTTAAAATATTTCTCTCACAGAAGCCTCATCCCAAAATAGACATTGGCAGATTTAGAGAGAGAAGTATGTCTAGAAGAGTCTCGTGTGTGGCTCTTATCAGACGGTGAAAGCCATAATCTAATACATAAAACACCCTTGGAGTTTTAAGGGAATTGTATTAGTAACAAGATCACCAACTTGGACCAGATCTGACTGAAATTGCTCAAACTGCAAAAAGACCTTTAGGTCTTACTCTTAATATAGGAATCAGGTTGAAAAAGCAAAATGGAAAATATAGGCCTTTTCTTATGAGAAAAGAAAACATGTTTCTGAGGGTGGAGCCAAGAGTCCAGAGGGTGGAGTCAAGATCCTGGAGAGCAGTGGATTAGAAAGCTCCTCTCAGGAAGTAGTAGAGAACAGTGGCATGGGCAGAGTCTTCTAGAGAGTCAAACTGACTCCTAATCAAGAAACATTCTCTGCCCCCAGGGTAAGATAATACGTGCCCCCATAGGATTTCAGAATTATTATGGAGCAGTGACAATCTTGGGCTTCTGTTCTTTCCTTATTGAATGGGAAAATAACAGAATTTTATTTATTCTATTTTTCTCTCACTAAAGTATGTTGAATATATGGGGGTGGAACTTGCTTTTAGTTAGTAGGTTTCTGGATCAAGAAGAGCAATACCCCCAAATCCTCAGTCATATCTCGATCTGATTTGGATCCTAGTTTTCAAGACTGATGCCATGCCATGATTAGATGGGATGTTTGGGCATCCAAAGTATGGGCTGAGCATGCTTTGCATCCTGAACAACTGTGAGTTAATTGTGGTCAGAGGGAAGCATTGTTGCAGACTGCAAGGCTGGTTACAAATCCTTATATTCATCAGCCTTTGCTGGGTGACTTTGTTGCTCCTCCTATCGAGAGGTAGAGCTGTTGCTCCACTCATGGAATCTGGGTTCAGCCATGTGATTGACGGTGGCCAGTGGTACATTAGCAAATGTGATGCAAGCAGGGACTTAAAGTGGTTGCCTGTGGGGGCTTGCTGTGTCTTGCTACTCTTGGAACCCAGCTCCCCATGAAGAAGCTCAGGTGAGCATCCTGGAGGATCATATAACGTGGGGAGCAGAGATGAGCTATTTCATGAAGGACCCTGGAGACCAACCATCCCCAAGCCAAGATTCATCTGAGTTAATCTGAGGCCGACAGAAGAGCTACCCACTGATCATAGCTCAAACTGATGATATGAAGAATGAAGAGCCAAATAACTGTAAGTCACTAAGTTCTGGGGTAGGTTGCTATGCAGCAAAACTTAACTGATAGAGCCTCTCTCAGGCCTCATCTCTCCGGATCTCTGGTTACCTCTTGCTACAGCCCACACCCAATCCCAGAGCATGCTCTGATTCCTGGAACAGAGTCCAACACTTACCCCAAATTGTCTGCAGCAGGTAGCCTGGCACCCAAAATATGAGACCACACAAGTGAGGATGAACTCCAGGAGGGCGAAGGGGAGCAGACCACCACAAATTGTCTTTATATCTACCTAGAGACAGAGAGAAATGGGAGGCTTTTAGTCCTCTGGGTTTACCATCTAGGTGACAGTCCACATCTGGAGTGCCACACACCTCACCTGGAAGGCTTGAGAGCCTCTCTGCACGTGGCTCTTTGGAGCAGATGCTGGGGGCACCTATGTTATATGCCCTTGCCTTACCCTTTTAGTCACTGGCCTGACTTCCAACTGCCAGCAGCTGTATTCCTTTGCCTCAGGGCTCTCTCTAGCCTCTGGAGTCCACTTTGCTGTTTGCACAGGTTCAAAGTTCCAGGGAATGAGTGCTCCTTGAGAACAGCCCTCTCTCCATGACTGTTAGGGTTTGGTGTATAAATACCCCAGGTCCTTCAGCCCTTAGGTTAGTGTTTTCTTCCTTTCCCAAAGAAACTACTTGTCTCAAAGTCTGCTTCTGGGAGGAACCCAAACTGAGACATTTCAACAAGTGCACTGGCAAGGAAACCCTGTGTGAGGGTCTGGGCTCCTCTCCTGGGGCCAGGGGTTAGACACCAGCTGGGTCAGGGTCATTAGCTCTGCCCGGCTCCTGGCTTTCTCAGCCCTCTTTCAGTATCCCTGCCTCATACTTCCCTTGGCAGGTTGGGATGGGTCCTCAGAGCTTCAAGGGCTTCTGCCAAGACGGAAGCTAAGACGGGATTGAAGGGACCCCACACAGCTCAGTGTGCTCTGGGCCTGGTCCCTGCCCACAGTGAAGTGGGAGAGGCCACTGAGCTCCTCTCATCCCTACACACTCTTTCTCTGCAGCAGCAGGTGGGGAGCCGGGGGCTTGGAATGCCTGTTGGACTCCAGTGACTTCGTGCTACACTACGCTTGTATGCTCTTTGACGACAGAGGCCGATTGCCAAATGACCACCTTTAGGATTTGTAGCCGTTGCGCTCTTGGTTCCACATGACCACAGTCCGCTCCTTTGTTGGGACATCCTGTTGCATCATGTTGGACTTTAGAGGCCAGCACCTTGCTGCCACATCTCCTAGACACCGAGTTACATCCTGTGCATCGGGCTTCTTCCCGGGGCCTGCAGGGAGCTCTCCCCTTAGGCACTGCCTTCACCCCTGTAGACAGGTCTAGTTTAAGACTCTGTATCCTGCCAGCCTTCCCTTGCCCACTTGGTTAGTCTCGAGAGAGGATCAGATTGCTTCCAGCTGTGGAGCTAGCTACTCTTGATCTTGCTTCAGGTCTCCTCCAGTGCTGTGTCAATGTTACCGCCATCCTTCCCATATTTCCATGCCTGCTGCCCGACTTTCATTTGCATGGCTTTACCTGAGGGCTTCCTTTGACCACAAGAGACTCCTTTGTCCATGATCATGGCAGATTGAAAGCACTAGGGAATTGATGCCCCTCAGGGGTAGGTTTTTTTTTTCTTTGAGACAGAGTTTCACTCTTGTTGCCCAGGCTGAAGTGCAGTGGTGCGATCTCGGCTCACTGCAACCTCCACCTCTGGGGTTCAAGCGATTCTCCTGCCTCAGCCTCCTGAGAAGCTAGGATTACAGGCATGCGCCTCCATGCCCAGCTAATTTTTGTATTTTTATAGTAGAGATGGGGTTTCACCATGTTGGTCAGGCTGGTCTTGAACTCCTAACCTCAGGCGATCCGCCGGCTTGGCCTCCCAAAGTGCTGGGATTCCAGGTGTCAGCCACCGCGCCTGGCTAGGGGCAGTTTTTGATCAATAATTGAGGGAAGCTGGTAGATAAATACCCCAGCTCTCTCACTCTAGGACAGGGTACAGCTAAGATGCATGTCATTCTCTGGCTACCAGGTCCCCAGCGGGTTCATCTCCAAAGGTCTTTGCTGGATAACTTTTATAGTGAGGCTTCCTCCCCTTGCTTGTCTTATTTCTTCCCTCCTCTTAGTGAGGTTTCCTAGAATAACCTCTGAAATACACAACTTGCACCTGAATCCTTGTCTTTGCATCTGCATCTGGAAGTCCCCACTGCCCGCCACCCCCCCGCACCAAGGGAAGGCAGGACTAGCATCAGCACTTCCGGTTTGTGTGAAAGGCTATCCCATAACAGACTCCTAGGGGCAGGTGATCTTGTGAGTCTGAGTGTGGCAGCCATCCAGGCCGCTTACCTGGCCACCTGCTACCTCCAAGCAGAGAACAGGATGAGGAGGGGTCAACTGGCTGCATCTCTCTGAGTCTCAGCATCCTCACTGTGAAATGGGGTTTATCACGGCCACCTTGGAGGGCACAGGATTTTGTTGAGGGTTAAATAGTTTACAGATGTAGTGGATGTCATACTAGGATGGAATTCTGGGGCAATTCCTTTCTGCACTGGAAGCGACCTCATAAGCCCTCCTGGTCCTTTGGCAGCATGGGGCCCTGGCAGTCAAATGCTCACCAGCTTATAGTCAGTGCACAGATCTACAAAGAGAATGACGATCCCGACGAGGGACGAGAGTGCGCTGATGACGTTCAGGCCAACGCTGGTGTCCACCTGCGGGAGAGGAGGGAGAGGAGAGAGGGAGCCGAGTGTGAAGAGTCTGAAGCTCGGCTCGTGGGGACTCTTGGGAAATCAGAGAAGAGAGAAGGCAGGACAGTAAAGAGATGGCCAGGCAGGGTGGAGAAGCCAGTTTATTTCAGCGATAGTGAGGTGAGAAATCATTTTAAGTTCATGGGTACAAGTCCAGGTTTGTTACATGGGTAAACTTTCAGCATGGGGGTTTGTTGTAGAGATTATTTCATCACCCAGGTATTAAGTCTAGTACCTGTTAGTTGTTTTTTTTTAGATGGAGTTTTGCTCTTGTTGCCCAGGATAGAGTGCAATGGCGTGATCTGGGCACACCACAATCTCTGCTTCCTGGGTTCAAGCAATTCTCCTGTCTCAGCTTCCCAAGTAGCTGGGGTTACAGGCAGGTGCCACCATGCCTGGCTCCCTTTTGTGTGTGTGTGTGTGTGTGTTTGTTGGTCAGGCTGGTATCAAACTCCTGACCTCATGATCTACCTGCCTCGGCCTCCCAAGTGCTGGGATTACAGGTGTGAGCCACTGAGCCCCGTCTGTTAGTTATTTTACCTGATCCTCTTCTTCCTCCAAACCTCCACCTAAAATCATTCCTTAATCCATGTGCAGCATCATTTTATGACAGAGACTGGATTTGTTTGGGAAAATTTCTTGCTAAGCAGCAGAGGGTAGGAAATGAGATTCAGAAAGAGATAAGGCAAAGATGCAGGACTGCTCTGCAGAGGAAATGAGCAGAGATCCCAAGCTTGAATTGAGGGAAGGGAGTTGGGGAGACTCGGTTTCCGTGGCAGAAGGCTGGGGCCTGCTGGTAGGATTGGCTGGGGAAGGTTTTTAGAACCTGAAGTCTCATATTCAGTTTTGAGGAATCTGCTGCTCAGTGTCGAGAGGGTGAAATCATCACATTATTCATTATACATCCCCCACTCAAGCCGCTTCCCTTTAAGAGGGTTGCGCAGATGAAGACAGAAAAAGATGAAAGAGAAAGGAACCATGTTCTACATTTGCGCAGAGGCCAGGACAGCAGTAGGATGTATAGAGTAGAAACGGAAGTTTCTCTATTTCTGTAGAAAGTCACATGTCAGAGCAAGAGAGGACTAGGAGACCCCCAGGAGTTGGCAGACACCTTGGAGAGGACAGTGGACTTCCCAGAGGATATGGAACTTCCCAGTCCTGTTGGGATATGAAGGGGATATGTGAGCTTGATTGATGCTGGGGTGTCTGGAGGACTCTGCTCCTCCTAAAAGGGGTGAAGCAAGGCAGACTGTGGGGCCACAGGAGTTTGCCATGTAGACTGGAGATTGGTAATTGGGAAACCCTTTGTTAGACAACCAGCCCCTAGCTGACCTGCTGCTTTCCTATCAAAAGGCAGAAGAAAGACGACAAGCCACATAGAGAAAGTGGAGACGGTGAAGGAGGACCTGAAAAGGAAGGAGATGAGAGGAGGGCCATTGTGGAGCTCTAAACTTATCCTTAAGCTTCTTAGAGGCCACAGCCAAAATCAAAACATGGCCAGATACTTTGCTGGATGCTGAGCAGAGAATAACGCCCCAAAGGTGCAAGGGAATTCTGGGCCCCGTGCTCTTGGCTGAGACTTTAAATTGTTCAAGGCAGACATTGCTCTCGCTCTTCTAGGTCCACACAAAGAGGATGGTGGAAAATATCTTAAAGACATGGCTGAAATGCACACACATTTTCGTTTGGCTCAGAGCTGGCATTCTGCTTTACTCGGAGCATCCATGAGGCACTGCATGTAAATAATCATGAGTTTCCCAAAGAGGTAAGTTTTTGAGTAGTAACTACCATAGGTAAAAAGGAACAGCTTTGGAATCAGAGAGCTCTGGGGTCAAATCCCGGCTCTGCCATGTACTCACTGTGCAATCTTAGGCAAGCCACCTGACCTCTCTGTTTCTCAATTTTCTCCTTGGAAAAATGGGGATAATAAAACCTCATAGAGTGGTGGGGATTGACTGGAAGAAGATATGGAAACGCACTGTACCCAGGGCCAGGCCCAGGGCACACCACTACTGTGAGTCCCCTTTCTTCATGTTTGATAGTCTAATTCTAACATTCAGGGATCATCAAAGACAGCACAATGACTCACCACACAAGGGCTGGGGTCCTTTGAAGCCCATACTGAGAGGGATCCAGATGTAATATACTATGCGGACAAAAAAAAAAAGAAAAAGAATGACCAATTGTGCGGCATGTTAGAAAAGACAGCTGTCCATTCAGAGATGCATTTCTCAACCTCCACGTTCTGTTCACCTCGTTTCACAAAATGTGCAAATCTGTCTATTTCCTCTCAACGTTTTTACTATCCCAATGCTTAGGCACCAAATATACTGAATACTGTGATATTCAAACTCCTGCGGGTCTACAGTAACCCTTTCCTTTCCCCTAAAAACCTGAATTTTGTCCCAGGATGCTGTAAATCTCATTATTATTATTATCTGACTAATTTTTTTTGAGTTCTCTGCCGGGACATATCATTGCCCAAATGCGTTTATTGCTTATTTGGCCTCACACTGCCCTATCCTTGACTGTGATCTTGGAAAAGCAGGGGCTGAGTAGTGTGGTGGGTAGAGCCTTGGGACTCGGAGTTAGGAGACCTGGGCTGTGGCCTCCTCCGCTATGATCCTGGACCCAGCGGGAGGGTCCTCTTTAGCACTTGATGCTGCTAGGCAGGTGACAGAAACATGAACATCAGAAGCAGTAAGAGCTCTGTTCAGTTACAAGAGCCCTGAACTGAGGGGGCCTGGGCTCAGGACCTTCTAGCACTTTCTGGCTATGAGGATGATAAATGCTGGAGGAGGATTTTGAGCTTCGGTCTCCTCATCTGGCAAATGCACATAGATAATGATAACTGCCCTCTCCATCTACAAGTGGGTCATGCCGTTCAAGTGAGAGAACAGGGGTGGGATTATTGATGGGAAAGAGGGGCACTCGGGGGTTTGCTAGTGTTTCCTGTCCCCATAAAACATTAACTCCCCATTACCCCCTCACCCTGGCCCCTGCCAACCACCATGCTGCTTTCTGTCTTTATGAATTTGACTACCCTAGAGACCTCATCTAAGTGGAATCATACATGTGAATGTTCAATTTATTATTATTACTTAAGCTCTGCAAGAGATATACAACTTAATGGCATGCTGGTAAATGATTAACATCTGCCTCATGAGGTGGCAGCAGTGCAGAGGAAGGCCCTGATTTGGAGAACGTGTTGATTTCCGTGTCATGTGTATACCCAATATGGCCAACTTCCTGCTACCAAATGGTTTGACAATCATTTTACATAATTCCTGGACATTTTACAATCGGCCCCTCATGATGGGTAGGTAGGAAGATGCTGTCTATAGCACACAACTTTGTATACTCTGAGTTACTTAGGAGATATTTCTTTTTTTTTTCTTTGAGACAGGCTCTCACTCTGTCACCCTGGCTGGAGCGCAGTGGTGTGATTATGGCTCACTGCAGCCTCCACCTCCTGGGCTCAGGTGGTCCTCGCACCTCAGCATCCCAAAGACCTGGGACTACCGGCACATGCCACCAGACCCAGCTAATTTTTTGTATTTTTGTAGCAAGAGGGGTCTCACCATGTTTGCCAGGCTGATCTCAAATTCCTGGCCCCAAGTGATTCACCTACCTAGAGGCTGGGTGGGGGGTAAGGGAGATGGGGAGGGTGGCAGTGGGAGAGAGTGTTGCTGAGGCAGGGAGATGGAAGGGTAGTTGGATCTGTAACCCTCTGGTGTATGTGCAGGTAGGCAGCTGGCTCTAGTCTGTGAGGTCATATTACTGGAAGGGGATTCCATGCTCCTTCTCCCTCCACTTCCTTCTTGTCCCGGTCTAGTGACAGGAAGGAGACCATATGGCCTTGTACTCACGAATAGTCCTCCCCAGACTGGGTACCCTGAAATCCCGGTTGTAGAACAATATGGCAAAAGAGTACAGCGATACAGCACAGGGTGAATTGCAGAGAAGATGTGCGTCAGGCCGATGAGGATCTGGATGGCCTGCCAGGAAAACAAGTCAGTGTGAGAGAGTGGAACTGGGGGCCTGCGGGCTGTGGAGCTGTGCTTTCACCCTGGCTGCACCCCAGAATCACCCCAGGCATGACTGGTGTTGGGGCTCATCCCAGACCAACTGGATAAAAATCACTGAGGGTGGGGTCCATGCCTGGGTGTTTTTTAAAGATTTCACAGGTGATATGAATGTGCACTCAGGCTGAGACCCACAGGCATAAAGGAAAGGTAAGACTGCTTATAACAGCGCAAGCAACGTCTTCCCTTCAGACTGAGCCCAGAAGTGTGCACAGACATGGACCGAGCCCGGGTTCTGATGGAAAACCACATGGGCTCCCATCCTGGCTGCAGCACTGGCCGGCTGTGTGGTCTCCAGCAGATATCCTCTCTGCCTCAGTTTCCTTATTTGCAGAAAAGCTGAAAACGTCAAATCCTAGAAAATGTAACATTCTTACGTGTGATTCTAACATCCTTCTCCAGTAGTTGTTGGCCAAAATTAATTTGATGAATCTGATTTTTCCAAAATAGATGATTCTGATGATTCAGATGATTCCAATGTTGGTTCTGTTTAGAAATAACTCAAAGATCAGTTTTTATATTTTATTTTCACACTGAAAATCAGCCAGATTTGCTTTAGCCTCAAGAACACGTTTATGAGAGGTTACATATTTGCAAGATGGGGATAACAGTATCCAGCCTGCAGGGCTGTGGTAGAGATTAAAACATGCCCATGAAACTCGTAGCCCAGTTCCTAGCACGTAGTAGGTGTTTCAGTGCCCTCTGCTGACACCATTCATCTTCCCGGTACCAATATTCTCTTTGTGGCCTTCTCTGTGATGTGCCCATGGTTCCCCTTGGCAATGTACACGCCGGGGGACCCTCTGTTCCCTGCAAGTCCTGTGTTTTCCCCCCTTTTTCCTCCCTGTTTTTCTTCCCTCCTTTTTCTCCCCTGTTGCCACTGTCTGAAATCTGCTTGCTTTACTCTCGTCCTATTGAAATCCTATCTTTCCCTTAAGGATCAGAGAGATTCTTTTTCTGACCCCTCATGTAGCATGAATTCCCTCTCATCTGGGGCTCCTACAGCGTTTGCCACTGGCTTCCCTGGGCCTCAGTTTCCTCAGGGGTCAAATGACCACCGTAGGGCAGCCACTTTCTGCCCTCCTGGACCCTGAGTCTATGAATTGGTGACAGACCTGGGTTTCATATGAACGTCCCTTCCTAAGATGACATGCTTGATCGCATCTACAGGACCACGTTATCAGTATGTTAATTAACCACTTTCCCGTTTAGAAAAAAAAAAATAGTGCTGCTCGCTGCCAGCACTCATTTAATTTTACATAAACACACTCTTGAGGCTGAAGCAAATCTGGCTGATTTTCAGTGTGAAAATAAATGACAAAATGGTTCTTCGAGTGATTTCTAAACAGAACTAACCTCAGAATTGTCTATTTTGGAAAAATTGGATTCATCAGTTGAATCCTTGGCCCACAGCTGTTTGAGAACGACATTGACACTTTGAGTGGAAATGCCACGTTTTCTAGGATTTGACATTTTCAGCAATTAAGAATTACTGTATTTTTCAATTTTTAGCAATCAAGAATTACTGTATTTTGTACAGTATGCTATAAATAAACAGAATGCTCCAAATAGAAAGATGTATCTTATTTCCGAGGTTGATATACTAGAGCAATGCCAAAATAACAATAAAAGTGAGATGTTACATGGCAAAGTTATCTTGGGGTAAATACTGCAGCTGCCTATGCTGCTGGTGAGTCTTCCTGGGGCAAACAGGAAAAGGGCTAAGAGGCAGGCATAGATAGTTTCCTCCCCAACACAAAATCGTAATTGACTAAAGAGAGTCCACATTTTTGGCTTTTCACTTTGTTTGACCTGGTTCCCAGACATTTACTCTGACTTAATTCTGTTTTGACAAATTTTCAAATCCTTCCGAAATATCTTAGAATAATTGGGAGCCAAAGTTAACGAGCCTTTACCCAGTATTAATTAATAATAAGGCTAGTCATTGTAATACAAGATTATAATTACTATGCAATATCACAGACCAGCTTTACCTTTTGGAGGATTTCCACACGCATTTATAATCTCACTTGATGCTCATGACCAGGATTTCTATTCCTGACTGCTGTTTTATAGAATGTAGTTCACGATTTGATTTTGATTTGTTTGGGAGGCAAAGAATGCCTTGTTCCTGGCACAATCTACTTGTCTACAAGGATCCTGGATTAAATAAGGAGGGATGGGTTGGGATGTTTGTAAGTCTGTCACCTTTCTGAACCTGTCCTTGTCCTCCTTCCTCCAGGAGGGAGTTTGTAACCTCTCAAAGAAGCCAGACAATTTGCACCTTGGGCACCCACAATAACTTGTTCATGTGTTTCATGGCTATTTCTAGAAGGTGTTGTAATTATGACAGCCTCCATGAACAAAGACCCTCCTTGGTCTTCATGGATGGCTTCTTGGTTATCTTTGAGTCTCCAGCTTCTTGCAGGGTGCCCGTCGAGTCGGATGGATGCATGCATACCGTATGGGCACCTGTGACATGCCAGTCTCCATACTAGGAGTTGGCTGAGCATTCAGTGGGATCTGGCTTCTGCCTCCAAAACAGAATTAAATTGAGCTTTGCAAGGTGTGAAATAGATCTGGAGGAGTCAGGAAAGAGGCAGGGGCCCCCTTGATTGAAGAGGAAATCACAAAACCTCAGAGCTAGAGGGAAGTTAAGAAAGCTAGATCTTCTTATTGTAAAGATGAGGAAATGGAGGCCCAGAGTGGGGAAGAGATGTCTGCAAGGCCGCTCAGCAAATCTAGTTGGCCTGAACCCTGGATTGCCTGACTCCTGGTCAGTGGTCTTTTCAGCAGAACTCTTGCTGACGATGCCCCTAATAGCTAGCCGGGGAGGGGCGGTCATTGATTATTCAGCCTCTTCAAAGACCATGTTTCTCCTTGAGGAGTGGGAGGAAGACATGGAAGAGGGGCCGGCATCTGGGGGGATCGTGCTGGGTCCAGCCTCCAGAAATTGCCCCCACACTCACTCCTTCTGCCCTTTGCCTTCTCAATACATTTCCTTCCTCATCCCAGAGCACTAGACCTGGGCTTATGACGTGACCCAAATCGGAGAGAAGAAGAAATCACACTCACCCCTAATGTTCTGACCTCCTCATTTATGAATTTCTTGGGATCAAATGCAGTAAATGATGAAAATGACATGTTCCATTGGAACGAGTTTGAGGTGGGTGTCAGCCCAGGGTTAGCATTCAGAGGATTCTGAGGGTTGCCAGGTCGTGTCTGGAAATTCGTCGTTCCCTGTGCGTATTGGATCACTCCAGGCGCAGTCTGCAAACTGGCTGCTCCCACCAGATACTGCTGCTGATACCCAAGGGGTTGACTCGGTGCACCGGCCACTGGGTTCTGGTCCACCACGAACTGGTTCTGTAAGTTTGCTCTTCCTGTAGCATACTGGATTACTTTTGGTGAGACTGGGTAAGCGGTCACCCCTGAAGGCTGCACATGACTTCCAGAGGCCACAGAGTAGCTGGGCTGGATGACATGAACATTACCTGGGGCAGTAATGCCAGGCACACTGTTGGCTTCAATCACCTGTTCCGTCATGGGGTACAACCGCTGCAAAACACATAAGAAGTTTCATTTCCATCTTCTGACAAAATGAATAATGCGTCTTACCTCATTCTTATCTTTAGTCTCATTTCATTAAAATAAGAATCACCTGCCGTGGTTCAGACAAAAGTAACTTCTGGCCTTTCCTGTAGTCTGTGTTCTTGGAACATGCTGTTTTCCTTTAATGGGTTTGGATTTGCAAGACTAGGTTTCCTGAGGCTACTTAGCTCCTCCTAGACCCTTTGTTCACAATCTGGGTGGTGGCTTTGCTTAGCCCCTGGCCGTGGGCATTTTAATCTGCCCGCCTTGTTTGTTGAGTGGGCACAGGCTACCTCCTCATCTTGCCCCCTGCCCTGGCCACAGCTGATTGATCTGGGGGTGAACAACTGACCTCAAATGCTCTGATCACTTCTTCCTCCTGAGAATTTGGAATTGGACCCAAGGACGACTGTGGGGTGGGAGGCTCTGCAGAGCTGGAGGGGTCACTTTTATGTTGTGTGCAGAGGGGGCAGAGAACACCAGTTAGCAGAGTGAAGAGAATAAAGTTGAGAAGTGTTGGGGGAGGGAGAGATAAAAGAAGAGGAGAGAAGGAGAAAGAGAGGGAAAGGAGGAGGGGGAAAGAGAGAAGGAGGGAGGAAGATAGATACACAGACACAGATAGACAGAAAAACACACAGACACACAGAGACAGAGAGAGAGGGAAGGAGGGAGGAAAACAGATACACAGACACAGGCAGACACACACACACACACACACACACACACACACACACACACACACAGAGTACCTTGGTCCTTGATGCTCTTTTTAAAATTTTTTGTTTTATTTTATTTTTATTATACTTTAAGTTCTGGGGTACATGTGCAGATCATGCAGGATTGTTACATAGGTATACACAGGCCATGGTAGTTTGCTGTATCCCTCCCCTCCGTCATCTACATTAGATATTTCTCCTAATGCTATCCCTCCCCCATACCCCCACCCCCCTGCTATCCCTTCCCTAGACCCCCACCCCCGACAGGCCCCAGTGTGTGATGTTCCCCTCCCTGTGTCCATGTGTTCTCATTGTTCAACGCTCACTTATGTTTGGTTTTCTGTTCTTGCGTCAGTTTGCTGAGAATGATGGTTTCCAGTTTCATCCATGTCCCTGCAAAGGACATGAACTCGTCCTTTTTAATGGCTGCATAGTGGTTCCAGGTTCTCATTTGCCCCAGCTTTACTTTTGTTTTTGAAGCTTATAACTACTTAGCTCACTTATGGGTTTAATTTAATTCAGGTTTTTTTGTGTGTACTTTTTCAACATTAATTGGTTTCAGAGTGAAAAACAGACTGTCTTTCCCAGGCTTCCTGGGTGCCCTTGACATCCCAGGAGGGACCATGGACCAAGTGGCTTGGAATGACCAACTCTTTCCATCTCGTCATGGATCTTGTCCATGTTGGTGTTGGGATTAGGACCGTGTAGAAATTTTGCTGCGTTTTCCTTGTATTTAAACCGTTATCATTATGGTCCAGGGTCCTAGAGATTATGAGAGTGATCAAACCCTTAATAGCCTGCAGTTTCTACTGAATCTTGAGCATTAGAAAAAGTTGAGAAGGGAATCACTTGGGATATTGTGCTGATTTGATAAGGACTGATAAGCTGGACTTAGAGAATTAATTACTTTTTCGATGCTGGTGAGCAAGTGTGCAATGGGAGGAGGTAGGCATGTGGCCTTCAGAACACTGAAGATGTTATTAGATGGAAAGATATCCCATTCAGATGAGAGGTAAGGTTACTTGCGTACTTTACTTGTTGATTGTTGTGGCTGGTGGTCTCATCTCTCTACTTACATTATACACTCCTTACTGGCAAGGCACCAGAACCTACGGCAGAAAACAATGTGTGCAGGAACCCAGAACTATGTTCTCAGGGGGCTTTCTGTCCTCTCCAAATCACAAGTCTAAATTGACCCCCCTGTCCCAACTGCACCCCAAGAGAAGCACTCCAAACTGTCAATAGTCATCTTGAGTCTGGTGCTAGCTGATGGATTGGCCCTATTTAATATTAATCATCTAGAAAGTAAACTCAAAGGCAAGACAGTATCAGGGCTAAGATTTCAGACAGCCCAAAGTTCATTTCTCAGCTCCTTCATTTATTAGTTGTACGACCTTGAGCAAGTCGCATACGCTCTCAGTTTCTTATCCATAAAAGATACATAGTAATAGCACCTTGTCCAAAGGGTGTTTTGAAGATTGAGAAAACTGGCAGCACAGAATGTGGCACTGAGGAAGAGGAAACAGTTAATATTTGTTATTGTTGAAAGGAAAAGACCACCCATAAGAGAAGGGCCATTGTTTAGCAAAGTCTTGGAACCAACCCAAATGCCCATCAACGATAGACTGGATAAAGAAAATGTGACAATATACACCATGGAATACTATGCAGCCATAAAAAAGAATGAGTTCATGTCCTTTACAGGGACACAGATAAACCTGGAAACCATCATTCTCAGCAAATTAACACAAGAACAGAAAACCAAACACCGCATGTTCTCATTCATAAATGGGAGGTGAACAATGAGAACACATGGACACAGGGAGGGGAACATCACACACTGGGGCCTGTCAGGGGGCGGAGGCTAGGAGAGGGAGAGCATTAGGACAAGTACCTAACGCATAGGGGGCTTAAAACCTAGCTGATGGGTTGATAGGTGCAGCACGCCACCATGGCACATGTATACCTAAGTAACAAACCTGCATGTTCTGCACATGTAACAGAACTTAAAGTAAAAATAAAATAATAAAAAGTGTTACGTCAATCTTAAAAAAAGAGAGAAGGGCCATTGTTTTGAATATATTTCCTCATTGACCTCAGGCTATTTTGATTTAGTATTAGTATAGGTGCATCTCAAAGTGTGGTCTCTGGACTAGCAGTATCATTGTCACTGGGAACTTGTGAACTACCAGGAAGTGCAGGGGCAAGGATCAGCAATCTGTGTCTCCACACGCCCTCCAGGTGATCCTCAGGCTGCTGACATTTGAGAACCACTTCCATGCAGACGTGCCCTACACTTCTCCACTGTGGTTTCACTTCTCTTTCCTTGGACCCCAGCAGTTAAAAATATTGGTTACACAGAGCTTCGGGAAATTCCTAGCTGTTTCCTTATTTTAAAATCTAGCTAGTCTCTGAGGTCCCTTTCCATGCTACTCTTCCATAGGAAAAACAACTGTCACTGATGGCTAAGGCATTCACCCCACTCTTCTCACTCCTTTTGATCCGATTCGCCTCTTTGCAAAGTAGGGAGAGCAGGGCTCTGGAGGTGGAGTAGCTTACTTACAATTATGCAACTCCCAGGAGTAGAGCTGAGACTCAGATGGATTTCTTTCTGACTGCTCTTTGCATTTCACTATGTTCTGATTTTCCAGAAGAAATGTTCTATCTACTAGGTGACGTATGGATGGCAGAATGTCCAGCCGCATGAATAGAGACTGCGCAGGCAGTGTGAGCCACTTCTGCCTTCGACCTTGACATTCCTTGCTTTCTCGAAGGAATAACAGGTTTCCCAAGAGAGTGGTTTAAAATAATAACTACAGCATCCTTGGCTATTGATGAGTCACAACCTGTAGCTCTGAGGCAGTTCCCCCAGCAATATATTATTGTTACGACCATTTTTCAGACAAAGTATCTGAGGAGCAGAGAGGTTAAGCACCTTGACCATAGTCACACAGCTAGGAAATACTGAAGTTGAGATTTGAATTCCAAGAATGGAAAGCCTGCCTGCCTTCGATTTTCATAAGAATACTGTGCTAAATGTTATACTCTGCTTCATGATATTGAAAACCATATTATTTCTATCCTCCTGTTTTTCAGAGCAGGACTCCTTCAACGTGTGAACAACACATTGAAAATACAACGGTGGACCCGGCACTTGGCACAAACAGCTGGGCCCTGTGAGGGATGCTCCTGGGACCCCTACAGTTCTACCTCCTGTAAGGAAAATGTCGGGACAAAGGAAGTGGTTAAGTGGTTCCGTCAGAAGCCGTTCTACCAGTTCTAGACTGAGGTCCTAAGTAGACCCGATCACAGTGTGCCGGCAGCTGGGCTCAGGGAGCAGGGCAGCGGGAAGATGCCTCGCAGAGTCTCCAGCCTTCTGTCTTAAGACTATCTTATTTAGGAACCTGTCGTGACTCTTCAATTACTTCCCAGCCTCCCAGCGCCTCCAAGGATGGGCTGCCGCATGCCTGTCCTGATGGACGGCACTATTCTCTGTCTGAGCCCCTGATTTCTTGCAGTTACCAAGAGACACTTCCCAGGGACTGCCTAGGTCCACGTCTCTGCTGGCGCTACCCAGGCTCTGTCAGAGTCTTGCAGAATTCCCAGAAATCTTACCTTGTGGTCCTGGGAAGTCACTATATGTTCTTTCTTCAGGCTCTGTTGGGTTTCTGCAGCCTGGTCTAGAAATTCTGGTACTAGCTAATGGACTGGCCCTATAACACTAATTATCTAGAAAATAAATTCAACCTTTGGAGCTTTCTCTTTCAAGCTCCAAAGTCCTTTTTGCAGTTTCATTTGCAGTCAATATGTCTATTGTCTGGCATCCACACTGAGTTTATTTGCCCATCTGAACGATTATGGCCTTGTCTAAAGCAGGATTCCATGAGATCTCCTTCCAAAGTCTCCCTTGGAGAAAGTGAGAAATCCGGAACTGGGTCATTAAGATTTGATAAGCCAATAGATTTCCCTTAGAAGCCATTAGTGAGCATTTACGGCGTGTCTGGTGGATGCTGGGTGGTATGCTAGGATACAAGGTGCTCTAGAATTTACAAGGAGTTGACGAGACAGAATATAACCACTGTTGGGATAATTCTAGTACAAGTATGGATAGGAGCAAACAAATATTCAGTCAGACCATCAGTGATGAGGTAGTTGGGAGATGTGTCAGAGGGCTGCGGTGGTCCTGGAGGTTTGCTGAGTGGTTGGACGTGGAACTGGACATCTAACTCAAGTTGGATATTGAAAGAAGGACTGGATCAAAGCTGCACAGAAGGCACAATGTATTCCAGACGAGTGAGAACCAGAGGCGCGGGCCATGTCCAGATAGGCACAATGTATTCCAGCAGAGTGAGAACCAGAGGCGCGGGGCATGTCCAGATAGGCACAATGTATTCCAGCAGAGTGAGAACCAGAGGCGCGGGACATGTCCGGATCCATCCCACCCTCCAACACTCATCCTGAAGCCTGTTCCTCCACAAAGCCTTCCCTGAACTTCCCAGTCAAACTAAATCTCTTTGAAACCCAAATGTGAGCTGCCTGCTCTGTGTGTGTGTGTGTGTGTGTGTGTATCTCCAGTTTTTCCAGCCTTGTAGGATTACCCTTTCTAGTGTCCATGGACTGGCTAAAGCCCCCATCCTATCTATAGTGGCTCCACTCCCAATAAGTTGGAGGATTTCTTCATGTAGATTATGCTTTACATAGTCAATTTCCTGTTCAATTGCCTGCTTCTTATCTTATCTCCCTCACATCTCACCTTTTACAGCTGTTTGTCCACTCCACAGGGACTCAGTCCTGGAACACAGCTCCTGCTGGGGGTTGAAATAGGACCCTCTAAAAAGATATACTGAAGTCTTGACCCCTTATCTAGTATCTCGGAATGTGATTTTATTTGGAGATAGTGTCATGGCAAGAGTAACTAAGTTACAAGCTTGTTAGGGTGGGCCCTAATTTATTTTGACTGGTGTTTTTGTGAAAAGGGAAAATTTTGGCACAGTCTTGCACACAGGGAGAACGCTATATGAACGTAAACGTAGACACTGGGGTGATGCATCTACAGGCTAGGGTGCCCGAGATGGCCACGGACCACCAGAAGCCTGGGGAGAGGCCTGGAACGGGGTCCTTGACAGCCCCAGAAGGAGCCCACCCTGCTGACACCTTGACTCAGACTTCCAGCCTCCAGAGCTGTGAGATGACAACGTTAAATAAACAAGCCACCCAGTTTGTGGTCCTTTGTTACGGCAGCACTAGAAAACTCTCCCTTCCCTGATTTTCCTACAGCTTTACTCACACAAAGTGGTTCTGTCTAGTCGAATTTCACTGAAGTGTAGGGGTTGGGAAAGTGCCCAGGCCCCAGAGCAGGCAACGAACTAAAAATCAAGTACTGGATGTCTCTGATCCTAGTCCCGTGCTCGTTCCTGACACAGAGAACTTCAACTGAGCTCTTTCTTCTCCAGGACGCTGGCCTTCCTCCATGCTTCTAGGCCCCATCCTCTTCCCCACCTCACTTTCCTTTTCTTCCCATCCTAGGGCCTCGTCCTCAGGCCCCTGCAGAGCTGCTCTGAGAATCTCCAGACGCTCCCCGCAATATTGTGCAGAACGATTCTCTGTTCTACCCTCCCCAACCTGGCCGTTACTTGGGGTGAGAGGAGAGCTTCATTTTCTATACGCCAAAAGATCCAAAAAACAGTTGTTCCCTAAGGAAATCTGCTGTCACTTGAAAAAAATAAGTGCTTGGTCCCTTGACAGAATTCTACTCCAAATTCCCATAGCATTTTCTTTTTTTTTTTTGAGACGGAGTCTCATTCTGTCACTCAGGATGGAGTGCCGTGGTGCAATCTCGGCTCACTGCAACCTCCACCTCCTGGGTTCAAGTGATTCTCCTGCCTGAGCCTCCCAGGTAGCTGGGATTACAGGTGCCCACCACCACACTAGACTCATTTTCGCATTTTTGGTAGAGACTAGGTTTCACCATGTTGGACAGGTTGACCTCCTATTATTCACCTGCCTTGGCCTCCCAAAGTGCTGGGATTACAGGCTCCCATAGCGTCGTGTCAGAACCTCTCCAGCATCCTTGCACCACTGTTATCCGTGTATGTGCGTATCCTTCCTTAGGAGCCTCTGAGCGCCTAAGGGGTGGGATCTGGTTCTTACCTGCAGAGACAGGGGCTTGGCGTTTGATAAGCGAGTGAATGGATGCCTGAATTTGGTGAGTTCAAGGCAGGAGCCATTGACAGACAGGCTGGACGACTGGGATTTGAACATTGTGGGAAGAGGGATTGAAGTGCAGCAGTGCCTTGAATGCCACGATCAGGAATTTAACTTTATTCTATGGATGCTAAAAACTCTTGCAGGTCTCTGAGGAGGGGAATAACAGCATGAACTCTGGTCTCAGGACCCAACCTCTGTGGTCTCAGGAGTCCTTTACATTTTTAAAGTTAGTAAGGGCTCTCAAAGAACACTTGTTTATGTGGGTTACATTTGTTGATATTTACCATATTAGAAATTAAAATGGAGATACTTAAAAAGATTTATTAATCTATTTTAAAATAAAAATATTTATTACACATTAACATAAATAAAATATTTTTAAATGAAAAATCTATTTTCCAAAATAAAAAAAATTAAAAGAATGATATTGTTTCACAGGCTAGTAGGAGAGGAGAAATACCTTCTTCTCACCCATCACTACTTTTATGGCCAAGGTCCCTATGACAAAAGACAGATTAACAAGAAAGAAGCATACACATTTATTTACTATCTAAGTAGGAAGAGTCATAGTTTATCTGTTAGTTGTCCTTTCAAATAAAAATTGCATTGCATGAAAAAGTGGTGAGTTCAGCTGGCAAATCACATAATTGCACAAAAGCTTTTAATTGGGACCACCAACTCTTTTAACATGCAGCAGAAGTCCTTTGTGAGGGCTGGGCATGGTGGCTTATGCTTGTAATCCTAGCAGTTTGGGAGTTCAATGCGGGTGGACCACTTGAGGTCCAGAGTTCAAGACCAGCCTGGCCAATATGGTGACACCCCATCTCTACTAAAAATACAAAAAATTAGCTAGGCATGGTGGCGTGCACCTGTAATCCCAGCTACTCGGGAGGCTGAGGCAGGAGAATCGCTTGAACCTGGGCAGTGGGAATTGTAATGAGCCAAGATCGTACCTGGATGACAGAGCGAGACTCTGTCTCAAACAAAAAAAGAGAAGTGTTTTGTGAGTTTATTCCATTTTATCACACAGAATACTAAAAAGATGAGTACTCAATAGTCAAGATTTAGTACAATAAACATTTTTTAATGCCAAGGATATTCTTAAGTGTAACTGGCATTTCCCTTCTTGTGCTTACATGGTGGTAAAGAATATGATGACTGCTAGTATAGTGTAGGGGCGATGCTTTGATGACGTGGTATACTATATAGTATAGCGTAGGGGCGATGCTTTGATGACGTGGTATACTATATAATATAGCGTAGGGGCGATGCTTTGATTACATGGTATACTATATAGTATAGCGTAGGGGCGATGCTTTGATGACGTGGTATACTATATAGTATAGCGTAGGGGCGATGCTTTGATGACGTGGTATACTATATAGTATAGCGTAGGGGCGATGCTTTGATGACGTGGTATACTATATAGTATAGCGTAGGGGCGATGCTTTGATGACGTGGTATACTATATAGTATAGCGTAGGGGCGATGCTTTGATGACGTGGTATACTATATAATATAGCGTAGGGGCGATGCTTTGATTACATGGTATACTATATAGTATAGCGTAGGGGCGATGCTTTGATGACGTGGTATACTATATAGTATAGCGTAGGGGCGATGCTTTGATGACGTGGTATACTATATAGTATAGCGTAGGGGCGATGCTTTGATTACATGGTATACTATATAGTATAGCGTAGGGGCGATGCTTTGATGACGTGGTATATTATATAGTATAGTGTAGGGGCGATGCTTTGATTACATGGTATACTATATAGGGTAGAGGTGATGCTTTGATGTCATGGTATATTATACAGTACAGCGTAGAGGCGATGCTTTGATGACATGGTATATTATACAGTATAGTGTAGGGGCGATGCTTTGATGACATGGTATATTATATAGTGTAGAGGCGATGCTTTGATGACATGGCATATTATATAGGATAGTGTAGAGGCAATGCTTTGATGACATAGTATATTATATAGTATAGTCAAGTGGCGATGATTTGATTCTTACTGAAATGCCAGCAGTTTTACCCACCCTCACTTCTCCACCATCAGTGCCAATACTAATACACTGAAAAGGGCAAATAACCCGTTAGTATTTTTATGAAAATAGTCTTGATCTGTGGATCTCCTAACAGGTCAAGGACTCTCAGGGGTTCTGCGGACCACACTTTGAGAATTTCTGGTGTAGACACAGGCACTTCTCCATTGGGATTCTGGTTGTGTGGGGAACCAGCACATCTGTGTGTTACAAGAGGAAGGCATTGTTTCCCTTTCCCTATAGCACTGAAAGTCAGCTGGCCCTTTAAATAGCCACCTCTACTTATTTCATTAATCAAAAGTGGTCTTTGTACATCTTTTCATGGACTGGTTCAGCATGTGAACTTTGCTCTTGAGCGTCCAAGCTCCCCTGGGGAATGGTCTGACCAGCCTAGCCTTCCCGACCTCCATCTAGGCACAGCCTGGAGACGTGGGAGGAGCCCTGGACCCAGTCCAGTCTTGGCCTCTTCAATAATCTTGGTTTTCAGTAACCCAGTGAGGAGGTAGGGCTAGATTCATTTTCAAATGCATTCAATAAACACTTATCCAGCATTTACTATGTGCTAAATTTTGCTCTGGATTCTGGGAATACATTAGTGAACAAAATTAGAAAAATGCAGCCTCATCTTTGTGGGATTTTTCTGTTAGCTGGTGGAGACAGATCACAAATGAGTAAGTAAAAATGTGTAGTCTCTCAGATAACAAAAAAATAAAACTAGGAAGTGGGGCACCAGTGCATAGGTAGCTGGGAGTGGTTTGCAGTTTAAAATAGGTGACCAGGAAAGGCCCCACATCTGAGCAGTGGTCACATTTGAGCAGGGACTGAGATGGCGAGGGAGGGAGCCTCATGGCTGCACAGGTGGGGAACATTCCTGACAAAAGGAACTGGCAGTGGAAAAGCGTCCCTGAGGTAGGAATAGCCAGCGGGGTTGGAGTGGCACTAAGCAGGAGGAACGTAGCCGGAGACGAGGTCAGAGATCTGATTCTGCAGGGACTTACACAATATTTGAAGGTCTTTGCTTAACTTTAATGAATTGGGAGGCTTTATTGGAGGCTGTTGAGTAGGGGAGCAACATGGTCAGACTTAGGTTTTATAAAAATTAAATTTGGTGGCTGGGTTTAGGGAGGGAAGGGCAAAAACTGGGGACCACTAGGAGGCTATTGCAATAATCCAGGTGGAAAACGTTGATGTCTCGGGCCGGATGGTAGATGTGAAGTGATTGTTCTGAAAATGTTTTAAAGGTAAAGCCCACGAAATTTCCTAGGAGACTGTACGAGAGAAAGAGATGAGTCAGAGATGATGCCAGTGCTTTTGGTTTAAACACCTAGAAAGATGATGGGGCTGCCTGGAAGAGTGGGAAGACTGTGGGAAGATTTAGATCACAACCAATTCACTCCCATTTTTTTTTTTTTTTTTTTTTGAGATGAAATCTTGCTCTTTAGCCCAGGCTGGAGTGCAGTGGTGTGATTTCGGTTCACTGTAACCTCTGCCTCCCAGGTCCCAGTTCAAGTGATTCTCCTGTCTCAGCCTCCCTAGCACCTGGGATTACAGGCATGCACCACCACGCCCAGCTAAATTTCTAGTTTTAGTAGAGATGGAGTTCCAGCACGTTGGCCAGGCTGACCTCGTAATCTGCCCGCCTCGGCCTCTCAACCTGCCGGGATTACAGGTGTGAGGAAGTGAATGGCTTAGAACCTCGTCCTGATACGAAAAGAATGACTTCGTTGTCACCACCACCACCATATGCTTTCTTTTTGTCCTGTGGCCAGAACTGTGGACATCACAGGATGCGGTGGCAAAAGGGCATGGGATTTGGAGTGAGGAGATATGGATTAAAATCCAGCTCTACGATTTGCTGGCAGTGCACACTTGGGCAAATCACTTAACTTCTCTGGGCCCCGTATTTTTCATGTTTCTGTTTCCTAAAACATAAATAACGTCACTCTATATTATTGCAATACAAAATGAGATCATGCAGCTGAAAGGTGTGAAAGCAGACTAAATACGGCCTGAGATGCACTCCGTGTTTGTATATTTGAGTCCTTGTGGATGAACTGTAACCTAGCTTAAAAGCTATTTTTTTGTTTTCAGACAAAACTGAAAACCTAACTTAGTAGCATGCACCGGTAGCAATAGCTGAGCATTGGCCAATCCCAGCGGACATACTTCAACCACTCACAGACTGCCGAGTGTTCAAATAAGGCAGATGAGGAGCTGTAACCAGTCTTGCTGTTTCTGTATCTCACTGCCGATGCCTGTTCACTGCTTTTCATTTTTGTCTATAAATTTGCTCTGACCACAAGGCACTCATGAAGTCTCTGTGAATCTGCTGTAATTCGGGGGCTGCCTGCTTAGCAAATTGTTCATTGCGCAAATAAACTCCTTTGCATTCAATTTGGCTGAAGTTTTTCTTTTGTCAAAGGATATTGAACAGAATAAATTGGTAGACATTAAAGACTCAATAAGTGTTCATTCCTTCTTTCTTTTTTTCATAAGATTATGTTCATTTGACAGGCATGTATTGAGCACTAATGTGCGGCCGGCACCCTGGAAGTGTTCAGTAGTGGAGGTGGGGAGTGCTCAGTTGTGTGATGCTTCTGGCGGTCTGTGGACCTGCCCACTGGGTTGCCCTTCATGGCATTTTATTACCCTCTTACCTGGGTGAAGTTGAATGTGGCTGCTTCTGCCTTTATTGCCCTCTGTATCTCTGTAGTTGCTATTGACTCCTGGTTGTTGATTTAACTTTATGAGACATAGAAAGTGTAATTGATACTAGCCTTGCTGGGGTGAGAAGGGGAAGAAGTTTGACCAAAGAGAACATGAGGGACGCAGCCTACCAGAGACTGCAGTGAGGGATGGGCTGAGACAGAGTCTTACCTAATAGTCTGATTATTCAAGTCTAAAGGTGAAGGGTCATCTTTTTTTTGGTTTTGTTTTAATCTCCCACATAAAAACTTGCCATAATTCATTCTTATGAAGAGCCTGTCAGTGCACTTGTCTATAGATGGCATGGACCATCTCCGTAAACACCATCATAATATACACCATCGTGTTAGAAGTTTCTCGAAATGAGAAAAACAGGCATTTGAGAAGATGCTGTGGAGCAATGGTTCTCAAACTTGAGAGTGTGCATCAGAATCACCCAGTAGGGGCCGGGCGCAGTGCCCCACACCTGTAATCTCAGCACTTGAGAGGCCGAGGCAGGCGGATCAGCAGGTCAAGAGATTGAGATCATCCTGGCCAACATGATAAAACCCCATCTCTACTAAAAATATAGAAATTAGATGGGTGTGGTGGCATGCATTTGTAGTTTCAGCTACTTGAGGGCTGAGGCAGGAGAATGGCTTGGACCAGGGAGGCAGAGGTTGCATGCAGTGAGCTGAGACAGCACCACTGCACTCCAGCCTGGTGACAGAGCGAGACTCCGTCTCCAAGCAAATGACAACAAGACAAAACACTCAGCAGGCTTGTTCAAAAACAGATTACTGGATCCTGTCCCCAGAGTCGCTAATTCACTAAGTCTGGGATGGGGCCAAAGAATTCGCAAGTCTAACAGGCTCCCAGGTGATATTAATATTATAAATCCAGGGGAAATTATAGAGGATACTCAAGCATTAAATGGAGGCTACAGTATGTCATCTTTAAATTCCGGGCTACCTCTGAAATTCTATGTTTCTATAAGTTGTGAACCCAAAATATCTGAGACGGGCCTCAACCAATCTAGAAAGTTTATTTTGCCAAGGTGAAGGACGTGCCTGTGACACAGCCTCTGAAGGTCCTGAGGACATGTGCCCAAGGTGGTCAGGACACAGCTTGGTTTTATACATTTTAGGGATACATGAGACATTAATCAATGTGTGTGAGACACACATTGGCTTGGTTCTGAAAGGCAGGATAACTCCAGGCGGGGGCTTCCAGGTCACAGGTAGATAAGAAGCAAATGGTTACATTCTTTTTTTTCTCCCCAAGATGGTGTCTTGTTCTGTCACGCAGGCTGGAGTGCAGTGGAAGGATGAGCAGAGGCATGAAATGAGTTCTGTCTATCCTTTGTCCAAGAGGAATTTCCTTGTGGGCAAGTTGTGAGGGAGGTATGTGGCTTTTTAATCTCTGTAGCTGTCTTACTTAGGAATAAAATGGGAGACAGGTTTGCCTGACTCAGTTCCCAGGTTGGCTTTTCCCTTGGCTTAGTGATTTGGGGGCCCCAAGACTTCCTTTCACAAAGTTCTTGAGGGACGTATTACTAAAATCTTGGTTTTTATATTTCAGCCTTCTCCACCTCAGTAAAGGACTGTCACCCAGTTACCTGAACCAGAAAACTTGCCCTCAATTTGCCCCTCTTCCTCAGCTTCCTCTATCCGGTCCAATCCATCCATGAGCCCTAGCATTGCCAGCTCTAAGCCATGTCCCAAAGCTGCCTCCTGGTGTCCACTGTCACTCCCTAGTCCAGATGTTCAGCACCTGTGCCCTGAGCATTGCCTCCCTGTGCTCTTCCCTGAGCCACGATCATGGGGCACAGAGTCCATCTTAACTGCTTTCACCAGGGGAGCTGCTGGGTGTCAAGGGCAGGAGGGGATGTGGGTCACAGCATTTCATCTCCACCGTGAGCAGGTGACATGGGACATCACAATTTTGGTACACTAAGACAGCGACTTTGTCATTATCGTGATTATCAGTCCCCAGGGTTGGAAAACGTTTTCTGTAAAGGGCCAGATAGAAAATATTTTAGGCTTTGTGAGGTGTATGGTCTCTGTCATGTGATATAGTGCAAGAGCATGAAACAGTCTTCTTTTTAAATTTTTTTTTTTTTTGAGACAGTCTCACTCTGTCACCCAGACTGGAGTGCAATGGTGTGACCTTGGCTCACTGCAACCTCTACCTCCTGGGTTGGAGCAATTCTCCTGCTTCAGCCTTCCAAGTAGTTGGGATTACAGGTGTGTGCCACCATGCCAGGCTAATTTTTGTATTTTTAGTAGAGATGGGGTTTCATCATGTTGGCCAGGCTGGTTTTGAACTGACCTCAGATGATCCACCCACTTTGGCCTCCCAGAGTGCTAGGATTACAGCCATGAGCCACTGAATCTGGCCTTTAATTTTTTTTTGAGACAGAGTCTCACTCTGTCACCCAGAGCGCAGTGGCACAATCACAGCTCTTGGCGGCACTGACCTCCCTGGCTCAGGAGAGCCTCCTGCCTCAGCCTACCGAGTAGCTAGGACTACATGCACCCACCACCACACCTGGCTAATTTTTGTATTTTTTTGTAGAGACAAGGTTTTACCATGTTGCCCAGGCTGGTTTTGAACTCCTGGCCTCAAGCTCTCCATCCTCCTCAGCCTCCCATAGTGTTAGAATTGCAGGCCTGAGCCACCATGCGCAGCCTATGGAATGGTTTTCACCACACTTCTAGTATGGCTAGCTAGTTCCTATCCTTCAGATCACAATTGAAACACCTTTGTTCAGAGAGGCTTTCCAGTCTAAAGCTCTTTCCCACTCTTCCCTCCCCAGTGACATCTACATGAGCATCCTGTTCATTTCCCTCATCTCAATCTTCTTCACTGAAGCGGCCACGTGGCTGGCCTGTCACACACTGGCATGCAATCTCTGTGGGTGCAACAACTGCATCTGTTCTACTCACCACTGCATGCCCCGCACCAGGCACACAGCAGGCACCTCATACTGACAAATGACTCAGGGCATGGATACGTAAGGGTTTCTCTTCTGGAATTAAGAGACTACTTTTTATTTTAGCAAATATTCAGTGACTAGCTGTTATGTGCCAAGGCTTATCCTGGGCCTGGCAGGCGAGCTATGAGCTGTTGAAGACATAGTGTCAACACCTAGGAAGACTGAAGCTACCATCAGCAGCCAGCGCAGCAACGCAAATGCTGTACACTGTGGTCAGAGAGTCCTGGGAAGGGAAGTTAGGATTGCGTGGGTCACAGTATGGTACTGGGGCTAGGGCCTCTGGGAGTCTTGTGTCTTTCTTTGACATGACATACCATGACACTGAGATGCACCTTTTCAAGACTAAATATACCTTCCCAATGTAATGTGCCAAAGTTCTCAGGGGGAGTTGGAAAGGCTATAAATCCTGCCAGTGTGAATTAGCTACAGTGAAACATAAAGTCACAGTTCTACTCTTTTTTTTTAGTCATGATACATGATACAAAAACCAGATTTTTTTGAGTCAAGACCAGAAAACCATCCTCCAGCTTGCACTCACATCGACACTGCTGGATCACGTGCGTCCCACCTCACTCCGCCACTGGTCTGCTTTACTCTGAATGTTTCTGACTATGGGAACCTATGTTATAAAAATAGTATATATGTATTCTCTGCCCTGACTCCTAGCACAGAACTCCTAAACCTCTTGCAATTTCCTGAGCAATAGGGGTGCTAGGAGAATCTTTTGTTCTAATATGTGGTCTTTGACTCCGGCTCCTGACACCAAGCTCCTAATCCCTAGGAATTTCCTGGGTGATAGGAGGACCTTTGTTCTTATGGAGTGACTCTTGGTGTGCTCCCAGATGTGGGTTGGTCACCAGAAGAACCAAGCCATGGTTAGAAGCTTGAACATTCAGCCCTACTCCCACTCTCTGGGAGAGGAAGAGGAGCTGGAAACTGAGTTAATAACCCAGCCTGCCTATGTGACAAAGCCTCCGTAAAAAACTCTGAACTACAGAGTCTGGATAACTCCTGGGTTGCTGAACACATGGAGGTGGTGCCCCTGGAGAGGGCATGGAAGCTCCACATCCCTTCCCATACGCCTTGCCCTGTGTATGTTTCCACCTGGCTGTTTACCCGTATCCTTTGTGATATTCTTCATAATGAACAAGTACACGTAGGTAAAGGCTTCTCTGAGTTCTGTGAGCTGCTCTAGCACAGTCAAACCCAAAGAGGGAGTTGTAGGAACCCATAGTTTAGAGCCAGTTGGTCAGAAATTCCAGTGATCCAGACTCATGATTGGCATTTGAAGGTGGGATAGTTCTGTGGGACTGAGCCCTTGAGCTGTGAGATCTTATGCTAACTCCAGGTAGATAGTGTCAGAATTGAATTGAATTACAGGACAGCCAGTCGATGTCCACCAGAGAAATGGTCAGTGCGGGAAAAATCCCCACACATTTTGGTGAGTGTGAGACATGTTGAATGTGAGATTAGGAAAAACACACATTGAAACTCGTGCATGTTGAGTGTAGGAATAGGAAAATCAATTGTTTTTGTCCTATCTTATATAGACTTTTAGATTCCCCGTGGAAGTGGCACTTGAACTTGCCAGGGGGCAGGCATATGCACAAGGAAATAGCATGGCTTCCTTTATAAATAATCCAAAATTGGAGGATAGTGAGGCTTAGGCTTGATCGATATAATCACTCTGTAGCATTTCTATGCACTTACTATCACCTATGAGCCTCACGACGGCTCCGAGAGATAGCAGTGAGTACACCGGCTCAGAAGCAGGCCAAGGGCAGTGTCATATTGGAGGCACAGAGGGAGAAATAGTTGTTCATGCAGGAGAACAAAGGGGGCATCTAGAGAAGCCAGAACAGAACCAGGAAACAGTGTTCTAAGAAGTGGTTTGCGGGGTCAAATGCTGCAGATGTCAAGTAAGGCAGGAAACAGAATTACTGGGCTTGGGAACATGAAGGGCACTGGTGACTTTCGTGAGAATGGTGTCTTCAGTGAATGAGAAATTCAGGAGAAAGACAGCTGAGAGTGGTGTTGCTATCAGCAGGGCAGAGGAACTCCCAGGCAGAGAGGGTGGGTCCTCAGTGAAACCCAACCTTCAAGCCAGAGCCTGAAGCCTGAAAACGGGGCTGCCAGTTTCAGGTAGAGTTCACGACCTAGCGTGAGAACTTTCTTGATGCTTTTTAGCCAATCAAGTGGTGCTTTTTCCAGGCCTGCCCCAGACCAATGAGCATGCACAGAACCCATAAAAACCCTGGACTTAGCCACAAGGGGCTACCCACTTTGGGTCCCCTCTCTGCTGAGAGCTATTCTATTGCTCAATAAAACTCTTCTCCACCTTGCTCATGCTCTGGTTGTCTGCGTAACCTCATTTTTCCTGGACACAGGACAAAAACACAGGACCCGCTGAATGGCGGCTGTGAAAGGAGCTATAACATTGTATCCTTCTTGCCTTCCACTGGTGCTAGGTGGCTGTTCCACATGACAGGAAGCAGTGGTTGGGCCAGGCCAGCCCAGGAGCTGTGGGCCAGAGCGGGGCAGCAGGACCAAACAAGCTGTAAAACAATCAAGCTGAAACACGTTCCTGGCTGGCCCACTGAGCTGAGGACGGTGCCATGCTCCCTTTTGCTGGACTACGAGAGAAGAGCTGTGACCCTTCTGGGAGCCCTGACCTTGGACTCCCTGAGCCAAAGCTGTGACATGCTATAACACCCACTTGGGGCTCTGCAGTTGCTGATGTCTTTAAGTGTGTGTTCCTCTCGTCCAGATGCCAGCACAGTGGCAGTAGTCACTTAAGGCATGCCTGGTCCGCCCATAGCCTTGCCCAGAGCTTGTGCCTGTGCTGGCTCCTGGAGCTGCCTGCCCCACAGCAGCAGCCAGAGTGGGTGCAACATGGCCAGACCCCACGCTTGCTTGCTTGCTCACACACCCCTTGCTGCTCTATGCCTGGCTTACCCAGGGTGGATGTGGGATCTGGGTCAATAGCATGAGCTGAGTACAGCCTGCTGGGCCAAGTGGGAGGAGCCAGCCCAGTAGTCATGAGAGAAGCTGGAGCAGAGGCGCTGTTGGCTGTGGGGGTCTCTGGCCGGTGAAGTGGCACCCAAAGGATCCTGTGTCATTTCAAGCCAAGGAAGTGAAGACAGTGTCTTTCAATCTTAATCACCCTGATTTTTTTTTCTTTTTAACTATATGCTCCTCCTTCTACAAGGAGTCCTGAACCGGCCATCTGAAGTTCTGGTTCTGGACCTGGCTACACCTCTAGCTGGACTGGTGACCTTGGGCAAATTTCTGCCCTCTCTGCCTGTCTTAGTCTGTTTTACATCACAATAACAGAATACCAGAGACTGGGTATTCATAAAGAAAAGAAATTTATTTCTCACAGGTCTGGAGGCTGGGAAGTCCAAGAGCATGGTGCCTTGGACCTCAGTATCTGCTGAGGGCCTTGATGCATCATAACATGACTGAAGGGCAAATGAGCACATGAGACAGAGAGAGGATAGTGACCAAAATTCATCCTTCTGTCAGGAGCCCACTCCCGTGATAACTAACCTACTCCCAAAATAATGGCATTACTCCATTCATGAGGTCAGAGACCTCATGATCTAATCATCTTTAGAAGGTTAAGGCTCCACCTTTAAATACCATTACAATGGCAATTAAATTGCAACATGAGTTTTGGAGGGGAGATTTAAACCATTGCATGACTACAGTGATGTGATTAAATCGTTGGGTGTGCTACAGATCTCTGAGATGTCTTCCAGGTTTTATGTTCCATTGTTATGGAGTGGATAGGGAGGGGACGGAGCCCTGTGGATGGAGGGCTTGTGGGATGGTGCAGAGAATGCACAAAATTTTATGCAATGAGCTGTCACTCAAGGTTGGCAAGTGGTCCCCACGGGGACAAGGACCTAGAACACAGGAATAGGTGATAAGATAAGAAAGAATCTGTTCCAACAAGAACATGGTGATTTCAGGAGGGCAGGGGTCAGGTGCCCCCATCTGGAGAGACACCAGATGTTTTAGGAAGTGCTTTCTCTGGGATCACCCACACTGCAAGAAGTGGGCTGTATTATCAATGTCTGAGTTAACTCACAGGTCGGAAATGTCAGGAAGGAGACTCTGAACAGAATGGAGGGTCAGGATTGAGGGGTAGAGTTCTATAGAATGAAAAGGTGTGGGGTCAGATGGGGCAGCAAGAGGCAGCAATAAGGAAGGAGCTGGTGAGAGGGGCAGGCTTGCTCGGTTTACCCAGCACTCAGAGAATAGTGGAAACAGGTAGGTCCCTTTTGGGGAGCACAAAGTCCTAACCTCCTAGCTTACAAAACAGATGTGCGAAGAGCTGGTCTAGAATCAGGATTTTCTTGTTACATGCCTTATTCTTATTACATGCCTATTATTCCACTTGAATAATCCATTTTTCAGGGGTTCTGTAATTCCTAAGGCCTGTTTAGTCCTAGCAAATGAAAACCCTCCTGTTCCTGGCTCGCTGATGGGCATCAGAAGGATCCCTGATCAGAGAAGATGAGAAGATGCAGGTGCACAAGCGACAGACCTCTAAGTGCATGCCATTTAGAAGCAACTTCTTAGATAACCCCAAGAACAAAATTATTTACAGGAGCGAAATCGCATTTTTGTATTTAGTAATCAAAACAACAAACAGAAACCCTTGCAGTGCTTCTGCAGCTAAGGAAAGCTTGGCGACACCCGGCCTTCAGGGATTACTGAGGTAACCCATCAGAATGCCAACTTTTGGATGCCAATTGGTCATCATAGGTAACAATATTTAAATTTTGCCTGGTTCAGGAAGCAACGTCTAAGTAGGTCATTAAAGGACAGTGAGGGATTTTCAGTGCAATGAGGGACCACGCTGTTGGGGAGACCTTTGGAGAGAGTGAGTCAGGTGCTGAAAGGATTGGTCCCTTTTGATGCTGTTACCACTGTAAATGCAGATGTGGTAACAATAATGACACAGCCATTTCTCTTTGGAATGAGTCCTTTTACAGATAACGATGTACTGGCCTATGTCTCTGGAAGATTCCTTCCACATTCTTGCACATTCATGAATTTGGTCACATTCATTGGTAACAGACTCTGAAAGGGCTGATCATTCTCTCTGAAGGCTTCCCAAACCATGTAGTCTCTTACTACCCTGAGAATCCTCACTGTCCTTTAGAGCCCCATTCAGATGTTGCTCCCCCAACCAGGCCTGTCCTCTACTCTCCTCATTCCTCTCTTCACCACAGCCAGCTCCTTCTGCCTCTCTCCCATGTTGCCCTGTATAATTGAAAATTCCCACCATGGTGTCCTGGTGTCCTTTCTCCTGAGGCCAGAAGTTCCTTGAGGTCCAAGACTGTCATGTCAATGTCCAGCCCCCTCCTGCCATGAAGAGAGCTTTGAACACATTGAATGCTCAATATCTATTTATTCAATGAATGCACAATTAAAAGAGTGAAGATTGAATGTATAGATATGTGTTTCTCTAACCCATGAGTTCATATACAGCAGAGCACATGAATGTGTGTGTGCCAAGGCTGCAGGCTGCATGCCCATATGTGTGCAGATGCATGTGCCCTAGGGAGGGCCTCCTCGTTAACATCCATTTAAAATCCCTTCTTCTTAATAGAGAAACAACATGATTTTCTAGGCTGAATTGAAGAATAATGTTGAGAGTACAAACAGTCGGGGAGACTTTTTCTCAGCTGTCAGAACAGGAGCGACCTGGGTTATGGAAGCCCAGAAAGGGAGAAGGACTTCTTTTGGTCCCAGTGAAAGATGCTTTCAGAATCTGTAGCTTTACTTGTTTGCTTGCATCTCACTGGAATAACTTGGTGGTGAGGGTGACATCACTGGTTCTGGGGTGACCACTGGGTTTGCTGCATAGACGTTTGGATAGATGACACTCACCTGTCCCACCTGGAAAACACAGGCACACAGGGGCACGCTAAGAAGGGTGAAAGAAGGGCAGGCCTTGGACAGCGAGGAACTACTCCTGCTCCTGAGCAGGGAGTGGAAAGCACAAAGAGCTCCCTTGTCTCCACCTTTATGGGGGCATTGTTCCACCCACTGAGGAGCCCTGGGACTCACATTGCTTGGTTGACAGCAGAGCAACCGGCAGGCAAAGTGGGAAGATGTGCATGTAATGCCAAACTCCAGGAGACAGAAGATCAGGAGCACGCCAGAAATCGCCATTGCAGGGTTCTGGAGACAGAGCAGACAGGGAGGACAGGAGCACTGGATTGGGAGTCTGAACTGACCTCTCACGGGGCCCTGCCATGGTCTCTCTGTGGCTTTGGGGCAGTCCCCAGTCCTCTCTCAGCCTTGTGGGGAAAATTTCTCACGGGGTTTTTGTAAGGGTCAAGTGTGGGGGTAAAAGAATTGTTATTGCAACATTTACTTGGTAGTGCTCCTCTGAGAAAAAAGGTGACCATGTTTAGGGAAGCCCTGGATAGGTTGCTTTGGGTGTGGAGACCTGAGGGTGCTCTGGAGTCAGGGAAGCAGTGATGCTGCTCTGGAGAGGCTGTGGCTAGGAATTGGAGAGTATGGACAAGCCACAGAGAGAACACGGAGATGGCTAGAGGAAAAACAAGGAACGGAGCACCATGGTGGGAACGGGGAGGCCACAGGAAAAGGCCTCCTGTGAAAAAACGAAGACTTCCCAAAGCAAGGATGTCTAATCTTCAGTAATCAGTGGTTTGCTGGGCTCTGACGTCAACCTCCACCACCCCTCTGAACCTTTGGGAAAAAGCCTCTGAAAAGACTTCCTTAGCTTGTGACAGTGGTGTTTTGTGGAGGGGAGGAATTGGGGCTGCTTCTCTGGCTGGGGAAGAAGAGTCAGTGAAAGAATCTCCAAACTGAAGTAATTTAACAGTAGCAGGAGGTAACCAGGAGAAATAGAAACCCTCTGCTTGCTGTTACCGTGAATACCCAGGAGTATGGGGTCTTTCAGAGTATCTGGGAAGAGAGTTTTAATCTAAAAGGTGCAGGAATGACTCCCATTACCATTTGGGTTCCAATTATGTGACATGAGAACATTTCTTAGTGAAGGTGGATGGCATGTGGTAGGCACCAAAGAAATATCTCTCAATTATAGTTTTTTTTTTTTGAGGCAGAGTGTCACTCTGCCACCCGAGTTGGAGTGCAATGGCATGATCTTGGCACTGTGAGCTCCGCCTCCTGGGTTCAAGGAATCCTCATGCCTCAGCCTCCTGAGTAGCTGGGCTTACAGGCAGGTGCCACGATGCCTGGCTAATTTTTGTATATTTTGCATAGATGGGGTTTCACCATGTGGCCCAAGCTGGTCTTGAACTCCTGAGCTCAAGTGATTCACCTGCCTCGGCCTCTCAAAGGGCTGGGATTACAGGTGTGAGCCACCATGCCTGCCTCAATTACGCTTTTTAAAAACAGTACTGGTGACAGCGAGATGCATGGAGAATTCTCCCTTTTGGAGAGGCCTCTCTTTAGCCCCTTTTCTTCTCCTTCATCTCTAGTTAGCGAGTAGTTATTAAACACCTATTTGGTACAAGCAGCTAAGAAATGCATCCTGAGAGGCAAAATCTGGTAGGAAGACAGATGCAGATGATAATTCTAATTCACATCAGATGGGGTAAGAGCTACAGAGCAGCAAAAAGGTATCTCAGGGCACTGAGGAGGGATAGGTTCATTCTCATGAAGGGATTTAGGGAGGGTGAGGGTAGAGGCAGGTGTCTCAGGAAAAGGGGATGGCAGGATAATAATGTCTAAGCCAATGGATCACAGAGACTCAGAGTAGAAGAGTCTGGGCCAAGTAGGATGGTCCTTTTCAATTTTTAAAAAAATAAAATTCTTTTACACATAAAATCTTTCATGGAAAAGGGGTTCCTCAAGCAGCTGAGATATTTGTTATTTGATGAAAAATAATTCCGGCTGTTGAAACCCCGGAGCCTCTCCATTCCTTGGGTCATCATTTGCAAAGCTCAGATCAGTCGGACCCTCTGGGTCCAGATAGGAGGACTGAGGGTGGAAGATGAAATGCGTGGTGGGTACGGGGGAAGTTCTTGTTCCAAGACCTGTCACTGGCAGAACGAAGACTGAAAGCCAAGTTGTCTGACTCAAAAGTTATTGCTCCCTCCACTTTACACAGGACTTGGATGTACTGCTCGGGGGTTAGTCTTTCCCAAATGCTTCTCCCATCTTCCTCTCCCTTAGTTCCTCTGCCAGCGTTTGCTGCTTAATTTCTTGTATTGGGCAGTCCATGCCTCCTTGGTTGGTTCTTAGCAGGAAAATTCCCAGGTACTCTGTTGTGCCTGCCTCTCCCAGCAGATGGGAGTAGCTGGGGTTCAGGGTGAATGAGAGGTTTGAAGGGAGGTGAGCTGTAGGGCACAGTGAGATAGAATGAGATCCCCAGGGTGGGTAAATACCTGGCTGAGGAATTTGGACTTTAATCCTAAAGTATCTGGGAGCCATAAAATATTTCTAGGAGGGGAAAAACTCAGGGCAGTTTTGATAAATGACATGGACTTGGTCCACAGGGTCTCTAGGGAGAGGCTTTGCCTAAGAACCTTGGAAAGGTAAGTCTTTCTGTCTCTCGCAGAGAAAAGGATCTGATCGAATACAAACAGCAGTTCATGGCTGTTGATGTTTACGGACTATGCATCACGGATCACGGCTGGCACATTCATTTATTCTTTGACAAATGTTTATGGAGTATAGACCATGTGTCAGGCATAGTTCTGGGTATTTGAGGTATGATGTGAATGAAACAGAAAACATCCCTACCCTTGAGAAGCTCATTCCAGTGGGAGAGGACAGGCAGTGAGCATGAAATGTAACAAATAAGTCACTTGCAGAGGGTGTTAGATGCATAGACTAAGGGAAAGATAGATAAGGGGAAGGGAAGCGGGTTGCTGGGAGAGTGTGAGTTTTGAGTTGTTCAGGTGGGCCTCATTGGGAAGGGGGTTGTAGAACAGTGATGTGAAGGAGACGAGGAAGGGAGGGAGGAAGCTGTGGGGACATCTGAGGGCAGAGTGCCCCAGTCAGAGGGGACGTTCCAGGCCTGAAGGTGGAAACATGCCTGGAGTGTTGGAGAAAACATCAGTTGGTTCCTGTGGTTCAGCATCAGAGCTGGAGGATGGCAGCAGAGCCCAGGGCCAGGGACACCTGAGGGCCAGCATCTTCAGGAGGGACATAGGCTTTTTTTCTGAGTAAGATGCCGGCAGAGAAGTGATGGAATCATACGTTTCCAAAGGATCCCTCTAGTGGCCACGCTATCAACAGCTGCAGTGAGGTCAGAGTGGGGGAAGGGGAGCACTCAGGAGGCTGTTTTCATGACCAGATGAGCGATGTGGTGGCTCGGCCAGTGTGGGAATAGAGGGGCTGAGGGATGATGGTGGGATTCTGAATGCATTTTGAAAGTAGAACCAACAGGACTGCCCAAGGGACTGGCTGTGAGGTGTAAGAGAAAGAGGGTCAATGATGATTTCAAGGTTTTGTCCCGAGCAACTGGAAGAATGAAATTGCCATCAACTGCAATCAAGAAAACTGAGTATGGAAGGCTCGGGAAGTGAAACCTGGAGATCGGACGTGGATGTATCAACTCTGAGCTGATGGATTGACTATTGGACGTGTCCGATTGGTGTGTAGGAGAGAAGATTTGGCTGGAGCTGTGGATTCTGGAACAATTGTTATGGAGAAGGTGTTTCCAGTCGCCAGACTAAATGAGATGGACAAATGAGTGGAGAGAGAAAACCAGAGAACCAGTTACTGAGCCTAAGAGATTGGGAAAAAGAGAACTAGCAGAGGAGGCAGAGAAGAGGACAACCGGTGATGGTGGAGCCTGGAAGCCAAGCAAAGTCCCTCTGAGAAGAGGGATCCATCACCCCACTGGGGATTTGGAGAAGAGCAGGCATTTGGGGAAGGGAGGCTGCACGTCTAATTGGAGCAGGTTCAGAGAGAATGTGAGAGAAGGGCACTGGAGTCACTGAGCATAGACAATTCTTTTAAGAATTTGTTTGCAAAGAGGGCCAGAGAAATAGGGTGGTAGCTGATAAGGGAAGTAGAACTAAGAGGCGGTTGGTTGGTTTGCTTTCTAAGAAACAAAAGCGGCCAGGTGCGGTGGCTCAAGCCTGTAGTCCCAGCACTTTGGGAGGCCGAGGCGGGTGGATCACGAGGTCAAGAGATCGAGACCATCCTGGTCAACAGATCGAGACCATCCTGGTCAACACGGTGAAACCCAATCTCTACTAAAAATACAAAAAATTAGCTGGGCATGGTGGTGTGTGCCTGTAATCCCAGCTACTCAGGAGGCTGAGGTAGGAGAATTGCCTGAACCCAGGAGGCGGAGGTTGCTGAGATTGTGCCATTGCACTCCAGCCTGGGTAACGAGCGAAACTCTGTCTCAAAAAAAAAAAAAAAAAAAAAAAGAAACAAAAGCATGCTTAATGCAGATGCAAAAGCCCCAGTAAAGGGGATAGGACTGATAATGTAGAGGAAAGATGGGGTGAGGGAGATTTTATACCCATTACATGTTGCAATGACAACATTTTGGATATATTGGGTTAAATAGATAATTAAAATCAATTTCACCCATTGCTTTTTCTCTCTCTCTCTCTTAAATGTGGCAACTAGAAAATTTAAAATAACATATGTGTTTTGCATATTCCCATTGGACAGCCCTGGTGTATAGTACAGGTTGGTGAATTATGATCTGTGGGTCAAATCCTGCCTGCTGCCTGTTTTGTAAATAAAGTTTTATCAGAACACAGCCATGTTCATTTATTTAGTGTTTTCTCTGGCTGCTGTAAGGCAGCTATAGCTGCACGACAGAGACTGTAGGCCTGTAAAACCTTAAATGCTTACTATTGGCCGTTTAGAGAACAAGTTTGCTAACCCCTTGCCTACAGTAATGGACAAGAAGGCAGAGAATGTGAGGAGAGGTGCCACTTGGTGGGTACATATGCATTCTTTGTAAAATTGCATTTAATTCTCTCAACATTGCCACGAGGTAGGTATTGTTTTACAAAGGCAGAAACCCAAATTAAGAGAGGTCATGTCCTTAAAGCTATGGGTCAAGGACTTTAAATTGTGTTCCCATCCTGATAGCATCTCCTTTTCCTCCCATGCTTGGCGAGGAAGCTTGGTTGTCAGTCTCTTTCTGAGAGTTTTCCAAATATAGTTAAGTCAGAACTTAGAGGATCTTTGGTTGAGAGGGTTACTCACCACAACCCAGGCGTCAGAATAGTAGTCGGGGTAGCCATAGGAGTGGGCAGTGCTTAGATTTGTGATTGAGAGTAGGACTCCAACTGCGGACAAGATTGCGCTGATGATGTTCAAGGCCAAACTGCCAGGCAGCTGAAGAAGACACAGAGCGACAGGGTGGCAGAGAAACGCTGTTAGAGCTGAGATGAATGGAGACCCAACAAGTATTTCTTTCTTCCCCCAATTTGTAAAATTGTGTTCAAATATACACAACATAAAATTTCACATCTGAATCATTTTCAGGTGCTACAGTTCAGGAGCATTAAACACATCTGCAATGCTGGGCAACCGTTGCCACCGTCCATTTCTATAACGATTTTCATCAACAAGTTTTTTTTTTTTTTTGAGACAGAGTCTCACTCTGTCACCCAGGCTGGAGTGCAATGGTGCGATCTCGGCTCACTGCAACCTCCGCCTCCTGGGTTCAAGCAATTCTCCTGCCTCAGCCTCCCGAGTAGCTGGGATTACAGGTGCACACCACCATGCCCAGCTAATTTTTTTGTATTTTTAGTAGAGACGGGGTTTCACCATGTTGGCTGGGTTGGTCTCGATCTCTTGACCTCGTGATTCACCCACCTCGGCCTCCCAAAGTGCTGGGATTACAGGCATGAGCCACCACGCCCAGCAAGTTTTTCATTAATGTGAATCCCAGGAACCCTATTTCCACCACAAGTAAAGAGGTTTTCTGGGCAAGAAACGTTTTGGGGTAAGTTAGCTTTGAAAATAGTTGAGTTGAGCAAAGGTAAACAGATCATCACTGCAGGACTTCTCAGCACCTTTTAGATTTTTCAGAGAGGGGACAATACATATTTTTCCCAAGTTTATCTAACTATCTTCATTGAGCATATCATGGGAGAAATGTTCTCAAGAATAATCTTCGGGCCTGGTTGAGGTGGCTCACACCTGTAATCCCAGCACTTTGGGAGGCTGAGGCAGGCAGATCACCTGAGGTCAGGAATTCAAGAACAGCCTGGCCAACATGGTGAAACCCCATCTCTACTAAAAATACAAGAATTAGCTGGGCATGGTGGTGTGCACCTGTAATCCAGATACTCAGGAGCCTGAGGCGGGAGAATCGCTTGAACTCGAGGCCGAGACTGTAGCGAGTCGAGATCAAACCACTGTGCTGCAGCCTGGGCGACAGAGTGAGACTTCATCTCACAGGAGCGGTGGCTCACGTCTGTTATCCCAGCACTTTGGGAGGCCAAGGTGGGCGAATCACGAGGTCAGGAGTTTGAGACCAGCCTGGCCAACATGGTGAAACTCCGTCTCTACTAAAAACACAAAAATTAGCTGGGTGTGGTGGCAGGCACCTGTAATCTCAGCTACTTGGGAGGCTGAGGCAGGAGAATCACTTGGACCTGTGAGGCAGAGGCTGCAGTGAGCCAAGACTGTGCCACTGCACTCCAGCCTGGATGGCAAGAGCAAGGCTCCATCTCAAAAAAAACAAAAAACAAAAAACAAAAAAAACAGAAGAATCTTTGAGAAACACATGACCTATTTGACCCATAGGACAAATAGAGTCTCAGCCTGAGTGTCTTGGGATGTAGTAGGTTCAGATGCTCCATGATTCTGGGCCATGTGCCGAAAGATATGCTTTGATATTTTGAGCTTTCTTTTGGAGACTTTCAAATGGATCTCACCTGGTTGTAGGGACCTGGTCACCTTGAGTCCCTTCACCTTGGTAACCTGCTTGTGAGAGGAATGAAGGTACTTTCTTGGTCTGTTGCTAGGGGAGCACAAAGCTTTGTCCATGTTAATTGTCAGAGCTCTGTTGGCCGGAATCCTTTGGCAAGCAAGTGACTGAGCCTGCTTTGGCTTCCCTAGAGGCCTGCTCTGTGCACTGGAGGTACTCTTGGCTTCTGGCTCTGCTAGAGGGCAGCCCTGGGTCCCTGGGAGCTGTGTGCCTCTCCATGGCAGGGCTTCTTCAGAAAGCTGTTCTCTCTCTCCTGCTCTCCATACTCTGAGGCCTTAACTAAAGTGACTGCATTGCCCCTTCTCACCTCTGCATCCTCCAGGGCCAGGCTCCTGTGGCCAGTCTGTATGAGCGGGAATGTGTGTGAGCACCCGAGGTCTGGTTATAGTAGGTGCAAAGCTGGGGGAGGAATTGTGTGTGACCTTATTTTTCCCCTTGTGACACCATTCTATAGATCTCCAGTTGGAAGAGCAAATCTCAGAGTGTAACTTACCAGGCAGGAAGAAGACGGCTGATTTTCTGCTGCCACGGAGAAGGATCCTGAAATGATAAACTGGTGTAGAGCAGAGTGGGTTTAGAAAAGAGGTCAGGGGTAGGGTGCCCTTCCCCAGGCTTCTGCCATTCTGGCCACACACAGTGGGTTCCTTTGCTGGGACCATCAGCCCAACATGGGGAACAGAAAGAATGAGCTGTTTTGTCCTGCATGAAAGGGCACTGAGGTGGAATAAACGTATATTCTAGGATCCAGCAAACCTGGTTTTAAATTCTGGCTAAAACCTCTTGACCTTGGCTAAGTTATTAACTTCTCTAAATCTGTATTTCCTCATCTAAAAGATGGGAAAATGTATAGCTCTTCCCAAGCAACATTGTCATCACTGATGCCCCACATCTGGCATTTAGTGGATCTTTGCACATAGTAGATGCTCAATCAATGTTAGATTATTTCCTGGTATTTTATTTTCCCACATGTACACCCTGTTGTTTTCCAATCTTTATATCAAGATTCAGTTAGGTTTGGGGCCTCTTGAGGGAAGAAGAAAGGGGTTACCAGCATCTTCTCTGCTGGTTTTAGATAGACGCCTGACATCAATCCTTGCCTGTCTGCATACCTGGACACATATGCAGTAATTTTTAGTTACTAAGATAAATGTTGTGTCCCTATGATGTGGAACATCAAATATGAGGATGATGTCAACTGTGTGCATTTTATTCAACGCTGGCATTCTGCAGGCACTGTGGCTGATGAGATTACCTGCCATCATTTGCCCAACAGGCTAGCAACCGTGGCATGAGAGGGCATGAATTCTGACTTAATAAGAGCTACCATTTGTGAAGCACTATAGAAAATGCTTTTTAAAAAAGGTTTCATTGACGTAATTCATATTTAATCCACCCATTTAAAGTATACAATGCAATTATTTTTTGTGTATTTACAGAGTTGCCCATTCATCACTACAATCTAAGTTGGAACATTTGAATCACCCCCAAAAGAAGCCCCCAAAGAAGCAACCCATCACTGCCCTCCTCCCAACACAGGCAGTACTTATTTAACCTCGCCTCATTTAACAGCACACTGGCCCATCAAGCACTGTCACTCTCGGCATTTTATCCGCGAGGAGACTAAGGCTTAGAGATTTTTCTTTTTTGAGACGGAGTTTTCGCTCGTTACCCAGGCTAGAGTGCAATGGCGCAATCTCGGCTCACCGCAACCTCCGCCTCCTGGGTTCAGGCAATTCTCCTGCCTCAGCCTCCTGAGTAGCTGGGATTACAGGCACGAGCCACCATGCCCAGCTAAGTTTTTGAATTTTTAGTAGAGACCGGGTTTCACCATATTGACCAGGATGGTCTCGATCTCTTGACCTCGTGATCCACCCGCCTCGGCCTCCCAAAGTGCTGGGATTACAGGCTTGAGCCACCGCGCCCGGCAGGTTTAGAGATTTTAAACAATTCACACATCATCCAGCAGGTGGCAGAGCTGAGAATCACATCCAAGCAGCTCGATTTCAGATTCCATGTTCCTAACCCTCACCCCATACTCCCTCCCACACAGGGCAGATGACGCATGTGCCATAGAGTGGAAATAGCTGTTCACAATGAAAATTTATTCCAGCTGCTTCTGCCTTCCAAGGCCAATGCCATATTTTCCTACAAGTGGAAAAACATATCTTGCTCTCACACCCTTCTGTTTATAGAGTTTTATGGGGAGGAAAGGCTGGACTTTCGATGTCCCTCTCCGTCCTTCTGAGGTGCTGGAGAAGATGGGCCTTTGTGTCAGAAGAGGGTATCGATGATCTTTGGGAAACAGAAAGACAGTTCTGGGATCAAGAAGGCAGCAAAGAACACAACTGCCCTGCAGAACGAAAGGAGGAAGGTCGTGCAGGCTGAAGGGACCGCAGCTTGGCAGGAGGGGGCGTGGTCTGTGAGGCATTTGAGATGCCAGGACAGCCTCCTGCTGCTCACCAGCACTTGGTGGAATCCAGTGCTCAGTGGTAGGTCTGAGTGGCTGCTATGCTAGCCCTCTCCAGAGCCCCATATTCCACGAAGGTCAGAGATACAGGAATAGGTGTCTTGTGAGTGGCTGGGGGAGGGAAGGGGCTGAGTTCTGAGTTTGGGTGTGTGCAGGGTACAGGGAAGACCACAGCCTCACTAGAGGAGCCCTGTTCATTTGCAGACCTTGTGTGGTTGCGGGGGATGGAGACAGCTCTAGGCATTTGATTTAACTCCTATGAGGTAGAGTGACGGGCTGGGGCCGAGGTTACTCTGGAGTTGTACCATTTATGAGAAAAGTTGCATTTGTGTCACGGGTAGGTATGTAAGTCGGGAGAAAGACTGTAACAGAAGGGAGAGAAAGGAGAAAGGAAGGTGGAGAGGGGAGGAGAAGGACTGTGTGTGTGTGGTGGGGGGGCCGGAAGACACTGCAAAGGAACCATTAAAGGCAATACAGTGGCAAGGAAGAAGGACTGTAGCTCTTAATGTTCTATGGAGTCACAGACCACTCTGATAATCTGATGAAAGCTATGGACCCTTCCAGAAAAATAATACACATCTAACATATTAGGTATTTCGGCAAAATGGAGCCCCCAAAGCCCACCTGCAGACTCTAGATCGAGTCCCCACTGCTTAAGCACTCAAACCCTTGCTGTTCTACAGCTGGGAAGCCACCCTTGGCCTTTGGGGAGTGTTTTTCTCCTGGAGCTCAGGCTTGTGGGCCTATGTTCAATAACACCAGGGGCTATTCCCAGTGTGTGTTTTACGTGTGGGTGTTTTCTTTGTGAATTCAGAAAATACATCCCTTTTGGCCAGGTGCAGTGGCTCGTGCCTGTAATCCCAGCACTTTGGGAGGCTGAGGCAGGCAGATCACGTGAGGTCAGGAGTTTGAGACCAACCTGGCCAACATGGTGAAACACTGTCTATATTAAAAATAAAAAAATTAGCTGGCTTGGTGGTGGGTGCCTGTAATCCCAGCTACTAGAGAGGCTGAGGCAGGAGAATCGCTTGAACCTGGGAGACAGAGGTTGTGGTGAGCTGAGATTGAACCACTGCACTCCAGCCTGGGAGACAGAGTAAGACTCCATCACCATCTCAAAAAAAAAAAAAAAGAAAGAAAAGAAAAAAATACATTCCTTTTGGGGGGATGTCACCTTGGCACCTTGTGGGATTGTAGCTTGATATTGATATTATGGACTGAATTCTGTCCACACCCTCTACCCTCCACCAAATGTTACAGGTTGAAGCCCTAATCTGTAGTGCTTCAGAATGTGACCGTGTTTGGAGATAGGGTTGTTAAAAGGTAATTCAGTTTAAATGAGGTCATTGGGGGGACCCTCATCCGAAGTGACTGGTGTCCTCATAGGAAGAAGAGACTAGGACACAAGCACAGAGGGACGATCACGGAAATGCCCAGGGGGAAGACGACCATCTGCAAGCCAAGGACAGAGACCTTGGGGACACCCTTCTGCTAACACCTCCATCCCAGACTGTCAGCCGCCAGAACTGTGAAATGACAAACTCCTGTTGTTTAACCCACCCAGCCTGTGATATTATACGTTGTCACGGTGGCCCTACCAAACGAATATACTTCTGGAACAAGGCCGGGGCTGGATTCCTACCCCCCACACTTGGGTGGCTGAGGACGTTCTGCAGGACACAGCTGCACAACTTGGCAAGGCAGCCTTGAGCGCCTTCTGGGGACTCATCTGCAGGGGGACTTGAGTTACTCACCCACAGGCCTCCCCAGAAGGGGTAGCCTCCGTAGGATGAAATAGACAGGAGCACTGTCACCAGGGTGGAGCCGAGGCCAATGTGAACCAGGCCGATGATGATCTGGATGGCCTGTTAGGAGAGCCACGAGCTGAATGAAGCCTTGTTTCTGAGGCTGGGTCCTGCCTCCCCTGTGAGCCTCCTTTTTATTTTAATAAATGTTTTACTTTCATGGTCTAAAAGGTTATATGGGAAATACAAAAATGAAATAAAAAGTCTCCCTGGACTGGAGAAAACAATTATTTACATTTTGGTATAGTCCTCCATTATTCTTTTTAAATATATACCTCGATAGCACAACATGGCCCTGAATTCTATTAACTTAATATTTTATCATGAATGTGTCCTCATGGCCTTAAGTATTCTTGGAACATATATTCTTTCAGGGCTGCTCAGATCCCATTATGGGTGGTCTGTGGAGCAGTTGAGACAGAGTTATTGGACAGGTAAGATTATTTTTACTTTGTTCTATTATATGTAACACTGTGATAAACATCCTTGTATGTAAATCCTTGCCCTCATCTCTTATTTCTTTAGAATAGTGTTATGTGTTGAATTATGCTTCCTTCCCCCAAATCCCCTCCAAATCTATATGTTGAGGTTCTAATGCTGAGTGCCTCAGAATGTGACCTTATTTGAAAACAGGGTTGTTGTAGATGTAATTAGCCAGGATGAGGTCACACTGGAGTAGGGCAGGTCTCTATGACTGGTGTCCTTATAAATAATGCCATGTGGGCTGGGTATAGTGGCTCACACCTGTAATCCCAGCAGTTTGGGAGGCCGAGGTGGGTGGATCACCTGAGGTCAGGAGTTCAAGTCCAGCCTGGACAACATGGAGAAAACTTGTCTCTACAAAAATACAAAAATTAGCTAGGCAGGATGGCAAGTGGCTGTAATCCCAGCTACTTGGGAGGTTGCGGTGAGAGAATTGGTTGAACCTAGGAGGCAGAGGTTGCAGTGAGCCAAGATAGTGCCATTGCACTCCAGTCTGGGTGACAGAGTGAGACTGTCTCAAAAAAAAAAAAAAGAGTTTTCAACTTTATTATGGTGTGAAAGTGACATGAATTCAGTAGAAACCATATTTGGAGTACCCATACAACCATTCTGCTTTTCACTTTCTGTCCAGTATCCAGTAAATTACATGAGCTATTCAATTATCTCATTATTAAATGGGCTTCGTGTTAGATGATTTTGCCCAACTGTAGGCTAACGTAAGTGTTCTGAACATGTTGAAGGTAGGTGAGGCTAAGCTACGACGTTTGGTAGGTTAGATGTATTAAATGTATTTTCAATTTATGATATTTTTAATTTATGATGGGTACATTGGGACATAATCCCATCGTGAGTCAAAGAGCATCTGTGTATGTTTGCATATTACACATGTGGTAGCAAATGCAAATATACTGTTTCCTTAAATTCGCATAAATGTCAGCAAATTATACACAGTGTCTGCCCCTTACTTTCTTCCATTAATACCATATCTTGGAGTGTGTCCCTATGATTACTTAAAGAGCTTTCTTGTTTGTTTGTTTTGAGACAGAGTTTCACTCTTATCGCCCAGGCTGGAGTGCAGCGGTGCGATCTCATCTCATGGCAACCTCCGCCTCCTGGGGCTTGCTCTTTTTTTTTTTTTTTTTTTGAGACGGAGTTTCGCTCTTGTTACCCAGGCTGGAGTGCAATGGCGCGATCTTGGCTCACCGCAACCTCTGCCTCCTGGGTTCAGGCAATTCTCCTGCCTCAGCCTCCTGAGTAGCTGGATTACAGGCACGCACCACCATGCCCAGCTAATTTTTTGTATTTTCACAAAAAATGGGGTTTCACCATGTTGACCAGGATGGTCTCGATCTCTCGACCTCGTGATCCACCCGCCTCAGCCTCCCAAAGTGCTGGGATTACAGGCTTGAGCCACTGCACCTGGCCGGGGCTTGCTCTTTTTACAGCTCCAGCACATTTTATTTTTGGATGCACAGTATACTGACTTAATCAGTATTATGTTGACAGATATTACAAATCTTCCGTTATCACAAACCATGCTACAATGAATAAGCTCAAACCTACCATGGTTTTTGTGGGCCCAGGCACACAAATGGAATTATTGGATATTTTGTAAATTTGGCAGTTAAACATTTCCCTCCCTCTGGGTTGTATCAATTTATGTTCCCATGAGCACAATTTGAAGGTGGAGCTAGGGTCAGAGCTTGGGCAGTCTGTATCCGAATTCAGCCACACAGTGAGAAGGGCTTTTCCTTGTCCTGCGCAGGACAGCCTTTCCAGAGGTTGCTATGGGGATTTATGTTGTTGGTTGTCTAAGCTGCTTTGTTTCCTGCTGGGCAAATAATGGATTTGATTTGATTAGCTTCCGACTCCACCTGGTAGTCTGCTTTGTTCTTGCTGGTACCCCTTTCTTGAGGCCACAGGGCTGGGTGTGGATGCTGGTAACAGGATCCACATTCAAATGCACTGCTTTTTTGTTGCTTTTCTTTCTCTCTCCTGAAATGCCTAAATCAGGAAATACCAGGCCTGTGCAGAGGCCCCCCCATGATATTGTACATCTGCACTTCCTAATAGACCTACGCTTGGCAAGGCGCAATCAGCTCAGCCGCACCTGCAGGATGTGGAGTTTGTATATTTCCCAGGCCTTACCCCTGCTGTCATTTCAGCTGTGCTGCCCATGGCCTGCAAAGGGAAATCTCACTTACCCCCAAGGTTTTGCCTTCTTTCAAAACTTTCTGCACAGGCTGCACATTCACATTGGACACCAAACCAGGGTTCCCAGGAACCAGCTGGACTTGAGGCTGATTGTTTGGATATAAGGGCACCTGAGACACTCCTGGGGCCACAGGATAACCATTGTGGTGTGTCACCATGAACACAGAATTGGCCGCCGGAACTGCTGAAGCCATTGAATTCATGCTGCCAAAAAATAAATGCAACAGAGTGGTCCCTCACATATGGACTTGTACTTACATTTAAAAAGGGCTGGAGACCGACTCAAGATGGCGCAGTGAGAACAACCCAGGATTGAAGCTCTCAGTGAATGCATGGAGGGTGAGTCAGGGCTGCATTTCCAGACGGATCTTTGTTGCCCACAGAACGAGGAAATTCCCAGGTATAGGAGAGACGTGGGACACCAGCACAGCGGTTTTGGCTGGTGCAGCTGGTGGCTGGCGCCGCAGTGGCGCTCCACAGCGCTCCGCACAAAGCGCACAGGTCCGGGTGCCCTGTTGAACTGGCAGTCTGAGACTTGGGAGGGCAGATTGGAACATCCATCTGATTGAACGGGACTTGGACAGTGAGCCAGGCCAGGAGATTCCAGGGAAACGGTGTTTGGGCCAGTGCAGTGGGACAAACAAAACGGTGATTCCAAATGCTCCGGGTGGAGAGTTTCACTGTGGGCACAGCTGAACCCAGGATGGTGCAGCTCAGTGGGGAAGGGGCGTCCGCCATTACCGAAGCAATTCGCCCCTACTGAGGTACACGCCCATTGCTAACACAGCCTGCTGTTGCCGAGGCAACCCGCCACAACAGAGAGACTCCATCTCAGGGCGTAGCCCATGGCAGCAGGGCAGAGACCACGGCAGCAGGGCAGAACCTGCAGCAACAGGGCGGATCTCATGCCAGCAGGGTGGAGCCTCAGCAGGCAAATAGTGACTAGACTGCCTCCTAGCTGGGCAGGACAGCGCAACGGACACTCATAAAGAAAGCCCCAACCCCCGAGACAGAGCATCTGAGAAAAAAAAGGGTTTTTTTTTTGAGTTCTGCTGCAGCAGAATTAAATGTAGCAGCCTAACAGCCCTGAATGAACAACAGAGCTCACAGCTCAGCAATTGAGCTCCTATAAAGTACAGACTGTCTCCTCAAGCAGCTCCCTGACCCCTGTATATCCAAAAGACTGACATTTGGCGGGCATCATTCCGGGACAAAGATAGCAGAAAAAGAAACTGGTAGCATCCCTCACTGTTCCGCAGCTGCTATAGGTGCACCCCAGACAAGCAGGGCATGGAGTGGACCTCAGCAGTCGTACAGTGGAGGGGCTAGGCTGGTAGAAGGAAAACCAAGTAACAGAAATACTTCATCATCAACAATCTGGGCGTCCACTCAGAGACCCAATCGAAAAGTCAGCAACTACTGAGATGACAGGTGGTTAAATCCACAAAGATGAGAAGAAACCAGCGCAAAAAGGAGGAAAACACCCGAAACCAGAACACCTCACCTCCTACAAAGGACCAAAACTCCTCACCAGCAAGGGAACAAAGCTGGACGGAGAATGACTGTGACAAAATGACGAAATTAGACTTCAGAAGGTGGATAATGAGAAACTTTTGTGAGCTAAAAGAACATGTTTTAAATCAATGCAAAGAAACTAAGAACCTTGAAAAAAGATTTGAAAAAAGATTCGAGGAAATGATAACAAGAATGGATAACTTAGAGAGGAATATGAATGAATTGAAGGAGCTGAAAAACACAACACGAGAACTTTGCGAAGCATGCACAAGTTTCAACAGCCGAATTGACCAAGCAGAATAAAGAATATCAGAAGTCGAAGATCAACTAAATGAAATAAAACGAGAAACCAAGATCAGAGAAAAAAGCACAAAAAGGAATGAACAAAGTCTCCAAGAAATGTGGGACTATGTGAAGAGACCTAATCTACGTTTGATAGGTGTACCAGAATGTGACGAAGAGAATAAACCCAAGCTGGAAAATACTCTTCAGGATATTATCCAGGAAAATTTTCCCCACCTAGCAAGGCAGGCCAACACTCAAATCCAGGAAATACAGAGAACACCACAAAGATATTCCACAAGAAGAACAACCCCAAGGCACATAATCGTCAGATTCACCAGGGTTGAAATAATGGAGAAAATACTAAGGGCAACCAGAGAGAAAGGTCAGGTCACCCACAAAGGGAAACCCATCAGACTCACAGCAGATCTCTCAGCAGAAACTCTACAAGCCAGAAGAGAGTGGGGGCCAATATTCAACATCCTTAAAGAAAAGAACTTTCAACCCAGAATTTCATATCCAGCGAAACTGAGCTTCAGAAGTGAAGGAAAAATAAAATCCTTTGCGAACAAGCAAGTACTCAGAGATTTTATCACCACCAGGCCTGCTTTACAAGAGCTCCTGAAAGAGGCACTACACATAGAAAGGAGCAACCAGCACCAGCCATTCCAAAATCACACTAAATGCTAAAGAGCATCAACATAATGAAGAATCTACATCAACTAACGGGCAAAACAGCCAGCTAGCATCAAACCGGCAGTATCAAATTCACAAATAACAATATTAACCCTAAATATAAATGGGCTAAATGCACCAATTAAAAGACACAGACAGCCTGTAATCCCAGCATTTTGGGAGGCCGAGTTGGGTGGATCACGAGGTCAACAGATCGAGACCATCCTGGTCAACATGGTGAAACCCCGTCTCTACTAAAAATACAAAAAATTAGCTGGGCATGGTGGCTCGTGCCTGAAATCCCAGCTACTTGAGAGGCTGAGGCAGGAGAATTGCCTGAACCCAGGAGGCAGAGGTTGCGGTGAGCCGAGATCACGCCATTGCACTCCAGCCTGGGAAATAAGAGCGAAACTCCGTCTCAAAAAAAAAAAAAAAAAAAAAGACACAGACTGGCAAATTGGATAAAAAACCAAAACCGATCAGTGTGCTGTATCCAGGAAACCCATATCACATGCAAAGATACAGAAAGGCTCAAAATAAAGGGATAGAGGAAGGTTTACCAAGCAAATGGAGAGCAAAAAAAAGCAGGAGTTGCAATTCTCATCTCTGATAAAATAGACTTTAAGGCAACAAAGATCAAAAGAGACAAAGAAGGCCATTACATAATGGTAAAAGGATCGATACAACAAGAAGAGCTAATGATCCTAAACATAGATGGACCCAATACAGGAGCACCCAGATACATAAGGCAAGTTCTTAATGACTTGCAAAGAGACTTAGACTCCCACACAATAATAGTGGGAGACTTTAACACTCCACTGTCAATATTAGACAAATCAACCAGACAGAAAATCAACAAGGATATCCAGGGCTTGAACTCAGACCTGGAACAAGCAAACCTGATAGACATTTACAGAACTCTCCACCCCAAATCCATAGAATATACATTCTTCTCAGCACCACATCACACCTACTCTAAAATTGACCACATAATTGGAAGTAAAGCACTGCTCAGCAAATGCAAAACAACCGAAATCATAACAAACAGTCTCTCAGACCATAATGCAATCAAGTTAGAATTCAGAATTCAGAAACCAATCCAGAACTGCACAGCTTCATGGAAACTGAACAACTGGCTCTTGAATGTTGACTGGATAAACAATGAAATGAAGGCAGAAATAAAGAAATTCTTCGAAACCAATGAGAACAAAGACACAATATGCCAGAATCTCTGGGACACATTTAAAGCAGTCTCTAGAGGAAAGTATATAGCAATAAGTGCCCATATGAGGAGAATGGAGAGATCCAAAATTGACACCCTATTGTCAAAATTGAAAGAGCTAGAGGAGCAAGATAAAAAAAAAAAAACTCAAAACCTAGCAGAAGACAAGAAATAACTAAGATCAGAGCAGAACTGAAGGAGATAGAGACACGAAAAACCCTTCAAAAAAATCAATAAATCCAAGAGCTGGTTTTTTGAAAAGATCAACAAAATAGACAGACCACTAGCCAGATTGATTAAAAAGAAAAGAGAGAACAACCAAATAGATGCAATAAAAAATGATAAAGGGGAAATCACCACAGATTCCACAGAAATTCAAAGCATCATCAGAGAATGTTACAAACAACTCTATGCATATAAACTAGTAAACCTGGAAGAAATGGATAAATTCCTGGACTCCTGTGTCCTCCCAAGCCTAAACCAGGAGGAAGCTGAAACTATGAATAGACCAATAACAAGGTCAGAAGTCGAGGCAGCAATTAAGAGCCTACCACACAAAAAAAGCCCAGGTCCACATGGGTTCACAGCTGAATTCTACCAGACACACAAAGAGGAGCTGGTACCATTTTTTCTGAAACTATTCCAAATAAACCAAAAAGAGGGAATCCTTCCCAAATCATTTTATGAGACCAACATCATCCTGATACCAAAACCCGGCAGGGACCCAACAAGAAAAGAAAACTTCAGGCCAATATCCTTGATGAACATAGATGCAAAAATCTTCAATAAAATATTGGCAAGCCGATTGCAACAGCAAATCAAAAAACTTATCCATCATGATCAAGTAGGATTCATCCTGGGGATGCAAGTCTGGTTCAACATACGCAAGTCTATCAACGTAATTCACCACATAAACAGAACCAAAAACAAAAACCCCATGATTATCTCAATTGACGCAGAGAAGGCATTCGACACAATTCAACAGCCCTTTATGCTAAAAACCCTCAATAAACTCGGTATCGATGGAACGTACCTCAAAGTAATAAAAGCTATTTGTGACAAACCAACAGCCAATATCATACTGAATGGGCAAAAATTGGAAGCATTCCCTTTGAAATCCGGCACTAGACAAGGATGCCCTCTTTCACCACTCCTATTCAATATAGTACTGGAAGTTCTAGCCAGAGCAATCAGGCAAGAAAAAGAAATAAAGGGCATTCAAATAGGAAAGGTGGAAGCCAAATTGTCTCTATTTGCAGATGACATGATAGTACACCTAGAAGACCCCATCGCCTCAGCCCAAAAACTCCTGAAACTGATAAGCAACTTCAGCAAAGTCTCAGGATATAAAATCAATGTGCAAAAATCACAAGCATTCCTCTACACCAATAACAGACTTAAAGAAAGCCAAATCAAGAACAAACTGCCATTCACAATTGCTACAAAAAGAATAAAATACCTAGGAATACAACTCACAAGGAACATATGGGACCTCTTCAAGGAAAACTACAAACCACTGCTCAACGAAATAAGAGAGGACACAAACAGATAGAGAAACATTCCATGTTCATGGTTAGGAAGAATTAATATCGTGAAAATGGCTATACTGCCCAAAGTAATTTACAGAATCAACGCTGTCCCAATCAAGCTACCATTGACTTTCTTCACAGAACTGGAAAAAACCACCATGAACTTCATATGGAACCAAAAAGAGAGCCCGCATAGCCACATCAATTCTAAGCAAAAAGAACACAGCGGGGGGCATCACACTACAGGATTTCAAACTATACTACAAGGCTACAGTAATCAAAACAGCATGGTACTGGTACCAAAACAGAGATATAGACCAATGGAACAGAACAGAGGCATTGGAGGCAACACAACATATCTACAACCATACAGTCTTTGATAAACCTGACAAAAACAAGCAATGGGGAAAGGATTCCCTGTTTAACAAATGGTGTTGGGAAAACTGGCTAGCCATGTGCAGAAAGCAGAAACTGGACCCCTTCCTGACACCTTACACTAAAATTAACTCCAGATGGATTAAAGACTTAAACATAAGACCTGGCACCATAAAAACCCTAGAAGAAAATCTAGGCAAAACCGTCCAGGACATAGGAGTAGGCAAGGACTTCATGAACAAAACACCAAAAGCATTGGCAACAAAAGCCAAAATAGACAAATGGGACCTAATGAAACTCCACAGCTTCTGCACGGCAAAAGAAACAGCCACTAGAGTGAATCAGCAACCAACAGAATGGGAAAAAATTTTTGCAGTTTACCCATCTGACAAAGGGCTATATCAAGAATTTACAAAGAACTCAAACAGCTTTACGGGAAAAAAACAAACAAGCCCATTCAAAAGTGGGCAAAGGATATGAACAGACACTTTACAAAAGAAGACATATATGAGGCCAACAATCATATGAGAAAATGCTCATCATCACTGGTCATCAGAGAGATGCAAATCAAAACCACATTGAGATACCATCTCATGCCAGTTAGAATGGCGATCATTAAAAAATCTGGAGACAACAGATGCTGGAGAGGATGTGGAGAAATATGAACACTGTTACACTGTTGGTGGGAGTGTAAATTAGTTCAACCATTGTGGAAGACAGTGTGGCAATTCCTCAAGGCCTTAGAAATAGAAATTCCATTTGACCCAGCAATCCCATTACTGGGTATATATCCAAAGGACTATAAATCGTTCTACTATAAGGACACATGTACACGAATGTTCATTGCAGCACTATTTACAATAGCAAAGACCTGGAACCAACCCAAATGCCCATCGATGATAGACTGGATTGGGAAAATGTGGCACATATACACCATGGAATATTATGCAGCAATCAGAAATGATGAGTTCGTGTCATTTGTAGGGACATGGATGAATCTGGAGAACATCATTCTCAGCAAATTGACACAAGAACAGAAAATGAAATACTGCATATTCTCACTCATAGGCGGGTGATGAAAAATGAGAACACATGGACACAGGGAGGGGAGTACTAAACACTGGGGTCTACTGGGGGGAAAAGGGGAGGGCCAGCGGGGAGGGGGAGCTGGGGAGGGATAGCCTGGGGAGAAATGCCAAATGTAGGTGAAGGGGAGAAAGGAAGCAAAACACACTGCCATGTGTATACCTACGCAACTGTCTTGTATGTTCTGCACATGTACCCCAAAACCTAAAATGCAATAAAAAATTAAAAAAAAAACGGACCTTTGCTTATTCTAGCTTGTTGGAGCATCTTAACCCTCTACAAATTTATGGATCCCATTTTACAAATAATATTAGATATCAGTTATAGGACACAAGAGAAGCTTTACAAATACATTTCCTTTCATCCTCTTACTCTCTCACTTTTACAAAGGAGAAAGCTTAAGATTCAAAGAGCGTAAAGGATACCAGAGGGCAGGCGCTCTGTCTTTTATATTTTTGTGTCTCTCATAGTGTTTATTTTTTTAATTAAAAAAATTTTTTTTGAAAAGGAGTCTTCGTCTGTCACCCAGGCTGGAGTGCAGTGGCATGATTTCAGCTCACTGCAACCTCTGCCTCCCAGGTTCAAGCGCCTCTCCTGCCTCAGCTTCCTAAGTAGCTGGGATTACAGGCACCCACCACCATGCCTGGCTAATTTTTGTAGTTTTAGTAAAGAAAGGGCTTCTCCATGTTGGCCAGGCTGGTCTCAAACTCCTAGCCTCAGGTGATCTGCTCACCTTGGCCTCCCAAAGTGCTGGGATTACAGATGTGACCCACCGTGCCCAGCCTCCTATAGTGTTTAGAGTGATGCTTTGTGTATGTTAGTAGTGGCTGAAAGCAACATTTTCAGTACTAGAAAATTTCTTGGACAACATTAAGTTTAATTCTCTCATTTTCTGGAAAAGGAAACAGAGAGAGTGGACATGAGTCCTCAAGGTCCCAGTTGTGTCAATATCAGTTAAATGGAAGCCAATGCAGTGTATGTTCACTGGGTAGCTTCTACTGCTCAGTTTTCTAGGCTACTAATAAATTCTGGTGTGATTTAAAAAATTCTTTTTCTTTTTGTTTCTCGCTTCCCTCTCCATCTCCTGTCTTTCTCTTTCTTTTTCTTGGAGCAGACCCAATAAAGACAGTAAAATACACTTTGCCGTATCCTTCACCCACACTGGTTTGCCATAAGTATCATCGGTAGAAAAACCTTTTCACCAACTCTCACTTACCCATAGAAAACACTAGATTAAGCAGACTCACCTTCCTCTGCCAGAAACCACGTATCTCTTGATCCTATTCCCTTTTCTTTGCTGTGGAAAACTTGATCTTTTCCGGAGAAAGCAAATGCACTGGGGCCAGTTGGGTGGTAGGGTTAGAAGGATCCAAAGTCCTCTATTTCCTGGATACAGGCCAGGTTATGTGCTGCTTAGAGCTCAGCCCCCTCATTCATATTTACTTCCTGTCTGGGCCAATGAGTCAGTGAAATCTGGTTTGATTTGACAAGGGTGTAATGGTGTAATCTCCATGGAGAAGAAAGTGTTGTGCTGGGTGCTCTGGGAGACATAGAAATAAACTGGGCACCGAGGGTGCGCTGTATTTAGCTACAGTATGAGACAGGATGACATAACTACCACAGTAGAGAGATAAATGTCCCCACAGGAGAACAGAGGAGAAAATGATTTCCTGGACTTGAAGAGATTAAGGAAGACTTCAAACAGAAGTCTTTGAATTCAATAAACCACAATCAAGAAAGGAGTAGAGTCACAGCGAATGAAATGAGACCTGTAATCAACTTAGATTTATTTTTATCCAAGTTAGAGCCAATAAAAAACCAGAAGCCACCCATGAGAGGGCATTCCATGTATCTATGACATACATCGTGTGAAATGCACTGTACAAAAACAGCTGCAAGGAATAGTGCATGACACATTCACCTTTAGATGCCTACTGGCATATAATGGGCACCAATAAATGCTTACAGACTGAACAAATGAAGTTTATGGGATGGCTAGAACATTATAAGATGGTCAACAAAAAGAACATTATTGAGGGTATGGAAAGCGAAAAGTCTTGGGGAAGAGAAGGTAGAGAATATGTTGGGAATGGCTCACAGTGAAGGACATTGAAAGTAATAGGGACGAAAAGGTAGTTGGAGTCAGACTTCACCTTTTTTGCCACGGTTTGTATCTTTTAGAGATAAGGGCTTGCTCAGGCTGGAGTGCAGTGATGTAATCATAGCTCACTGCAGCCTCAAACTCCCAGGCTCCAGCAATCCATCTGCCTCAGTCTCCTGGGGACTACAGGCATGCACCACTATGCCCAACTAATTTTGAAACTTTCTTGTAGAGACAGGATTTCACTACATTGCCCAGGCTGCTCTTGAACTCCTGGTCTCAAGTGATTCTCCTGCCTCTTCCTCCCAAAGTGCTGGGATTACAGGATTGAGCCACCAGGTCCAGCCCAAATTTTACTTTTTTACCCATTTTTCTATCAGACTCCTGGACCTCTCCCTTGATTTTTGAAGAGTTCTCTATATGCTAGGGATATTAGGTCTTTATATTTGGTATAGTCTCCAAGTTTGACAAGTGTCTTTTGATTTTGTTTAGGGCGGTTTTCTGTCAAGAAAAACTTAAAAAATTTATGTGGTAAATTTATCAATGTTATCTTTTGTTATCTATAATGAGAGTCATTGTTCAAAAGCCTTTCCTAACACTAAGATTAAATAGGCATTTGGTTATGTTTTCTTCTAGTGCTTTTATAGTTTTATTTTTTACATTTTGATTCTTAATACATGCCCAATTTATTGTTTGTGAATGGTATGAGATATGGGTCTAATTTTATGTTTTTCCAAAAGCCTACCTGGTTGCCTCAGGACAACTAATAGCCCATCTTGTCTCCAGTGGCATTTGAAATGCCATCTTTGTCACAGCCTAAATTTCTATATGTATTTGGCTCTAATTCTGGTCTTTTTCTTCCTTTCTACTGGTCTGTTTGTCTATTCATGTGTTATTTCAACAGTGTTGTAATCATAGAGGCTTTACAGTATACTTTAGTGTCTTATAGGCTTGGTCTCCCTTGTAGTTTTTCCTCTTTCATTATATTTTATGGCTATTCTTGCATGTTTGTTTTTCCAAATGAACTTTAACGTTTGTCTAACTCTATGAAGCAGCTCAATAGCTTTTTGAAAAGACAAATAACATGACCCAAACTGTATTGACAGAAATAAGAGGCATCTGAATGAGGACATGTAGGTGGCTAAGCCCTAGCGCACGTGGGCCATTCGGGAGCAGGTTTAACCAGATATTGTAGGATATGAAATTTGCCACCTTTTAATTGAGTATATAGATGTGGTGCCAACTTTCCAGAAGGAACCACAGACATACAAGGGAGATTATTCTTGTCTAAACCTACTGCAGCAAATGCTGTTGATGCTGCATCTACGTCCCCTTGATCCACTCCTTGATCCCCTTGGTCCATTGTCTTCAGCCAGTCCACATCTATGGATAACTCCTTCCTTTCTCTTCTGAGGATGCATAGGTATGGGGCAGGCCGTGGGTGCTGGGAAATTAACACCTGAAGAATTTTTCTTAACCAATGTAACATGTGTATGCTGGACAATTACCCTAGCTTCTCTGTCCCTCAAGAGAGATAATTTTGAAGTGTGTTTCATCGGTCTTTTAGAGAGTCCCCAACAGCATTGAGCATCCATTCCCTATCAGAACTCACTCATTAATACACACTCTATTGGCTTTCTTCCTTTTTTTGTATCACTTTTCCATTTTTTTCACAGTAAGTCTTGGATCACTTCCCAAATAAGCACCCAAATCCTTATGTCAGAGCCTTTTCTAAAGACAAGGTCTGGTTTTCTTGCCTAGGCTAGTCTTGAACTCTTGGTCTCAAGCAATCCTCCCACTTTATCCTCCCAAATTGCTGGATTACAGGCATGAGCCATTACACCTGGCTATTTCTAAACTTTTGGATCTCTATTCCTCCTTGGAAGTACTGATAATTTGTAAGTTCGGTTATTTTACATCATTTCAGATATCGTAGAGCCTTTGTTTAATCCTTTGTAATTATTTTTTCCTTATTTTTGTCTGACTGAATTATTTTCAAAAGACATGTCTTCAAGTTCCGAGACTATTTTCTTTCATTTCCTGAACTGATTTTCTGATTCCTTGTATGAGTTTACATTTTTTTTAAATTTTGTATTTTTATTAGAGGGCAGGGTTTCACCATGGTGCCCAGGCTGGTCTTAAACTCCTGGCCTCAAGTGATCTGCCTGCCTCAGCCTCCCAAAGTTCGGGGATTACAGTGGGATTACAGACATGAGACACTATACCTGGTCTGGTTGTTTAAAAGTGTGGGGCACCATCCCCTCCCTCTCAGTCCCACTCCTATCATGTAAGATGCCTGCTCCCACTTTGCCTTCCACCATGAGAAAAAGCTCCCAGAGGCCCAGAAGCATATGCTGCCATGCTTCCTGTACAGTCTGTGGAACCATCGGGCAATTAAACCTATTTTCTTTATAAATTACCCCGTCTCAGGTTTTTGTTTCCTTCCCTTCCCTTCCCTCCTTCCTTCCTTCCTTCCCTCCCTCCCTCCCTCCCTCCCTCCTTCCTTCTTTCCTTCCTTCCTTCCTTCCTTCCTTCCTTCCTTCCTTCCTTCCTTCCTTCCTTCCTTCCTTCCTTCTTTCCTTCCTTCCTTCCTTCCTCTCTCTCCTCTTTCTTTCTCTCTCTCTCTTTCTTTCTTCTTTCCTTCAACAGGAAAGAAAGTTGCCCAGGCTGTAGTGCAGTGGCACAATCTCAGCTCACTGCAGCCTCCACCTTCCAGGTTTATGTGATTCTTGTGCCTCAGCCTCCTGAGTAGCTGGAATTACAGGTGTACGCCACCATGCCCATCTAATTGAGATGGGTTTTTACCATATTTTCCAGGCTGGTCTCGAAATCCTGGCCTCAAGTGATCCGCCCGCTTCAGCTTCTCAAAGTGCTGGGATTATAGGCATGAGCCACTGTGCCCGGCCATTGGGTATTTCTCTATAGCAGTGTGAGAACAAACTGTTACATCAGCTGATCCTGTCTTTGGGCCCCAGTAGTGGCAGCAGTGGGGTGAGTGAGGCTGTTTTAAGGCTCCAGAGTGGCTTATCCTGGCCTTTGTGTTAGTGGTTCTTGAGGGCTCATTCTTGGGCCTCCAAGCTGCTTTCTTAGAAGTGAGCAGTGGGAGCAGCGGGCCTGGTCTGTGGGTAGATTCTCAGGCCCCTGGGAAGCTGGTGTGGTGTGGGTAATGGCAGTAGTAGTGGTGGAGGAAACCACAGGGACCCATGCCATCTTGTTGGTGTTCCTGGAAGCTGCAATGGATTGGACGGGTTACTTCCTAGGCCCACAGCTGCCTGTAGCAGGGCAGAGGGTCTTGTCCTGAGTGTGCTTTGGAGACCTTCATCTTCCTTGTCTCTTTCTTAGTTGGGTGGCAGCTGCTGTTGTGTCAATTTGAACTTGGCCCAAGGGTGGGGCACAGCTTAAACTCTCAAAATGGTGCCAGCTGTGGGCTTGTGACCAGAGCTGGTGAGGCCCCTCTCAGGTGCACGGTATGGGCAAGGCTCTGTGAGAAGTGTGGCTCACCTGAGTTTTAGTCTCGCAGCAGTCTGGAGCAGAGCATTGAATGTTGTCCTAGGTATGCATAGGAAAGCCTGGCTCCCCTATCCCTCCTTGACTGGGCAGTAGCTGCAGTCATGGCAACTTGAATTTGGCCTGACCGGGGTGAGTGGGGGCCACAGCCCAGTGTTAAACTCTCAAAATGGCACCTTGGGCCTGTGGCCAGGGAGGGTGGGATACCTCCTAGGCAAGAAGCATGTGTAAGAAGCTGTGGGGAGTGTAGTCCCCTCACCTCTTAGTCTCACGGCAGCGTGTTGCAGATCTGTGGGTATTGTCCTAGATTTGCATGAGATGGCCTGGTTTTCCTGTCACTCCTTGGGTAGGCAGCAGCTGTAATTATGTTAGTTTGACCTCGGCCCAAGGGTGGGGCAGGGGCATGGTCCAGCATTCAACTCTTGAGATGGTGCCTTGGGTTTGGACCAGAAAGGGTGGAGCATGTCCCAGGCAAGCAGTGTGAGCAAGAGGGCATGGGGAACGTGGCGCACTTGTGTCTCAGTCTCAACTGCAGCCCACAGCGGGGCGGCAGGTACCCTCCCAGGGGCACATGGGAGCACCCGTTCCCTCGCCCTGCTTGGAGCTGCTCAGTGGCAGCAGCTGTGTCTGTAGATCTCCTTTTGAGAGCAAGGCGCTCAAAAGGGCGCCCAGCTGAGGCTGCTTTGGGTGCCGAAGCTTGTGGGATTCTGTGTGGGCTCACTTTTTGGTGCAACATCTCTATGCAGTCTTTAGGAAGCTCCGTATGCAAGGCCTGATGCTATAGTGAATCTACTTCAGTGTTTCTCCCATAGCTAAGATCATAAAAGCCCATTTTGGAGTTCTAGGGCTTTCTCTCTTCCTGTCTCCCTAGATCCCACAGCCGCTCTGGGCTCTCAGTCGGTTCCTGGCTGGGCAAGCTGCCTCACACCATCTCCTTCCTTACTGCTGGTATTTCTCGTCTCTTCTCTGGTGCATCCAAGTGTTTTTTCCGAGATGATCTGTTCAAAATGTGAGTATCTAGGTACCATTCTGTTTCCTCTTCTTGGAGGAGGCACACCAGCAATGAAATCTGGCAGGTTATCCTGCATCCTGATTTTAGGCTTTGTTAGGGTGGGTCTTTTTTCTTAGTCCTAGGTGTAGTCTGTTCTCCTACTTCATTGTTCTTAATTAGAAGCTGTAGCATCGCTGGAGTATCCTTTGAATGTCAGGGATGATCAAGGTTTCTCTCTCCTGTCTGCACCTATACTTCACCATTCACCACATTGTATAGGATCAAGAAGCTATGCTCAGCTCTCAGTCTCCCTGGAATTTACTTCCTTTTTTTTAATAAAAATTTTTTTTTCTTGAGACAAGTTCTCACTCTGTCACCCAGGTTGGAGTGAAGTGGCAGGATATTGGTTCACTGCAACCTCCACCTCCTGTTTCAAGTGATCTTCCTGCCTCAGCAACCTGAGTAGCTGGGATTAAGGCACCCAACAACACGCCCGGCTGATTTTTGTATTTTTAACTAGAGATGGGGTTTCACCACGTTGGCCCAGCTGATCTCAAACTCCTGACGTCGGGTGATCTGCCCGCTTCGGCCTCCCAAAGTGCTGTGATTACAGGCTTGAGCCACCGCATCTGGCTAGGAATTGACTTTCTGTTAGGCTTTCTGAAGTTGTATTAATGGATATGGCTAGGGTTCAGCTAAGGACCTAAGGAAGATTGCGGTATCTGTTCCATTGCATGCCTGTCAAATTCCAGCTACTGTAGCAGTTTCACACTTAATCTCTGCTTCCGTCCAGCAAGACTACGGTAAGTATTTGGGTTCTGCTTTCCTACCACATGGCCTGGAAAATGTTTCCAAGGGGAAGTCTGGGTGATTGTGGGGCTCACCTTGTATACTTCCCCATTTCCAAAGAATGGAAACCTGTTGGCTTTTGTACAGTGCCGAAAAATTGATGATTTATGTATTTTCCCCAGCTTTCATAGCTGGTTTCAGTAAATCTGATATCAGTTATTTCACATTGGATGGAATTAGAAGTCTGTATTAAGACTGTTAGTCGAAGTCTAGTTTAAAAATCTAGTTTAAAATCTGGTTTAAACATTTTTCAGTAAAATAAATGTAGAGTTAATATTTTTCGTATCCTGAGACACAAATCACAAATAATAATATCTACATAACTTAAGAGATTGATATAATGCTTAAGTGTAATATAAAGGGCAAATAAATTTATTATAAAATATCCATGTTATTATATAAAATTTCAGACCTGAGTATCCTGAGATACATCATAATTAGATACCTACACAGTTTTTTTAAATTGCTTTTTAGGTTTTGGGGTACATGTGAAGAACATGTAAGATAGTTGCATAGGTACACACGTGGTAGTGTGATTTGCTGCCTTCCTTCCCTTCACCTATATCTGGCATTTCTCCCCATGCTATCTCTCCCCAACTCCCCACCCCCCGCTGTCCCTCCCCTATTCCCCCCAATAGACCCCAGTGTGTAGTGCTCCCCTCCCTGTGTCCACGTGTTCTCATTGTTCACATGTTCTCATTGTTCAACACCCGCCTATGAGTGAGAATATGCAGTATTTCATCTTCTGTTCACCTGTCAGTTTGCTGAGAATGATGTTCTCCAGATTCATCCATGTCCCTACAAAGGACATGAACTCATAGTTTTTGATTGCTGCATAATATTCCATGGTGTATATGTGCCACATTTTCCCTGTCCAGTCTATCATTGATGGGCATTTGGGCTGATTCCAGGTCTTTGCTATTGTAAACAGTGCTGCAATGAACATTCATGTGTATGTGTCCTTATAGTAGAACGATTTATAGTCCTATGGAAATATTCCCAGTAATGGGATTGCTGGGTCAAATGGAATTTCTATTTCTAAGTCCTTGAGGAATCGCCACACTGTCTTCCACAATGGTTGAACTAATTTACACTCCCACCAGCAGTGTAAAAGTGTTCCTTTTTCTCCACATCCTCTCCAGCATCTGTTGTCTCCAGATTTTTTAATGATTGCCATTCTAACTGGCGTGAGATGGTATCTCAATGACGTACACAGTTTTATAATAACTTTGTATATAAGAGAAAAAGATCAGAAGTCATATGTAAAAAAATATAAAAAATGAAAGAGCAGAAGTATTAGTGGGAATTAATATTGTAAATAATAAAGAACAGAATAAGATAATAAAAGAACAGACTTATTCATCTAAGACAGGAGAAAGGAGGATATAATGTTAATCTGTGTAGGCAGAACAGGCTGAGGCCAGTTAGAGAGGGCTGAAGTAGAAAAAGTGAGAAATAGTCAAATAATTAACCCTGCCAGATATAGCGTTAATTTCTTTGGCTATTTCATGGCATGGGGAATAGAAAAGTATCCCATACAAAATTTGAACTATGAGAGATCCCACTATCTGTTGACATATATGTTCAGTCTCTAGTACTTAACATGATCCTGGGTGCTTTAATCTTTAAAAATGTATCAAGAGGCCGGGCGCGGTGGCTCAAGCCTGTAATCCCAGCACTTTGGGAGGCTGAGGCGGGTGGATCACGAGGTCAAGAGATCGAGACCATCCCGGTCAACATGGTGAGACCCCGTCTCTACTAAATATACAAAAAATTAGCTGGGCATGGTGGCGCATGCCTGTAATCCTAGCACTTTAGGAGGCCGAGGCAGGTGTATCAGGAGGTCAAGAGATCGAGACCATCCTCATCAACATGGTGAAACCCCGTCTCTACTAAAAACACAAAAAATTAGCTGGGCACGGTGGTGCGTGCCTGTAATCCCAGCTACTCAGGAGGCTGAGGCAGGAGAATTGCCTGAACTCAGGAGGCGAAGGTTGCGGTGAGCCAAGATCGCGCCATTGCACTCCAGCCTGGGTAACAAGAGCGAAACTACGTCTCAAAAAAAAAAAAAAAAAATGTATCAAGAAAAATAAAAATAGCTGGGTGTGGTGGCATGTGCCAATAATCCCAGTGACTCAGGAGGCTGAGGCAGGAGAATGGCCTGAACCCAGGAGGCAGAGTTTGCAGTGAGCCGAGATCATGTCACTGCACTCCCTGCGCTCCACCCTGGGCGACAGAGCAAGACTCCATCTCACCAACAAACAGACAAAGTGTATCAAGGATGGACTGGAAGAAGGTAGTTAGAGGCTCTGGAGAAAGTATATGCTGGACTCTTGGAAGTCACATCAGAATAAGACTGAAAAACGGGCAGCCCAACATATGCATTCAATATGTGATGTTCACATCAGAGACTTATAAAATTATTGAATTATAAAATATGCATAAACAGTATAAAATTATGATATAAATCAAAATGTGTGCATTTAAAATATGCCTATAAAATGACAAATTTTATACATACAAAAATAACCTTTTACAAATTTATTTTTATTTTTTAGGTGAAGAGTTTAACACTATTTTATGCTTCAATAATTATTGTGTACTGGCTATAAGACGTAGACACCTTTCAGAAGCCAATCATCTGTAACCGTTCTAGCAGTGTCATATTAGGTTAATAAAAACAATCTTTATTCTAAAAAATTAAATGAAATTAAACGAGCCCCTATGTCAGAATGTAGTTCTTTTTCTGTAGATTATATTCCTAACCTAGGTGGGTATGTGGAAGTTTCTACTGCCCACAGTTAAGAGCCACTCGATTCTGAGAAGCTCTCTCCTAGGCATTAGTAACTTCTTTGATAATGTGGCTACACCTTCGCACTGAGCCTCCATCAGCAGCATTTGGCTGAAGTGCTTTCATATGCATTGCTCCTCAAGCTACAGCAATTTTCAGGAAACCTGAGGCTTCCAGTCTCCTCTCCCCCTAGTGTTCCCATGTTGGGGCCCGCAGGCAGTGGTGATAGGTATCTTGCTTTTTTACCCCTTGCAAACTCTAACTTTTAGGAGTGATCCATGGTCCACCTCTGCAGGCTCCTATAGCCATGTCTTTTAACCTTGCTGGCTTTTGCTCTGATTGTTCTAGATCAGGTCAGCAAGTCCCACCTGGGTCCCAAAGACTATCAGCAGGGAGTGCGATTTTTCCTGTAGGCAGCCACAAACTTTACAGCTGCTTCATCTCTTCCCCAGCTTCAGAGAGTAGAACCGTTTGAATGCTGAGGTGAGAGGATAACCTCCTTCCATAAACACCTAACGTGTACCATGGGATGGGGAAATAGAGTGTTCCTTATAGTGAAAAGGCACCTGCGTTAATTTCCCAGAGTGAATGTAACAAGGTGTCACAGATGAGTGGCTTAGAATGACAGAAATGTATTGTCTCACTGTTCTGGAGGTTAGAACTCCAAAACTGAGGTGCTGGCAGGGTCATGCTCCCTCAGAAACCTATAGAAGGATCCTTCCTGACCTCTTCCTGGTTTGCTGGAAACCTTTGGCACTTCTCGGCTTGTGGATGCATTGCTCCAATCCTTCAACTTTACATGGTTTTCTCCCTGTGTGTCTTCACATTGTTTTCCCTCTGTAAATATCTGTGTCTGTGCCTAATTTTCCCTTTTCTTTATTTTTGAGACGGAGTCTCACTCTGTCTCCCAGGCTGGAGTGCAGTGGCACGATCTCAGCTAACCACAACCTCTGCCTCCTGGGTTCGAGCAATTCTCCTGCCTCAGCCTCCTGAGTAGCTGGGGTTACAGGTCAATGCCACCATGCCTGGCTAATTTTTGTATTTTTAGTAGAGACAGAGTTTCACTATGTTGTTTAGGCTGGTCTTGAACTCCTGACCTCAAGCAATCTAACTGCCTCAGTCTCCCAAAGTGCTGGGATTACAGGTGTGAGCCCCTGTACCCGGCCCATTTTTCCCTTTTTATAAGGAAACCAGTGATACTGGATTTGGCTCTATCCTAATAATGTCATTTTAATTTGATTGATTCTGTAAATACTCTACTTCTAAATAAGGTCATATTCTGAGTACTGGGGATTAGGACTTCAATATAATTTTTTGAGGGGGGCACAACTCAATACATTATATTTTCATCAAGATTTTAAGAGATTTTCTGGCCTTAAAATATTGAGTATATCTCCTGCTTTTAGAGGGAGGTTCTAGTCACCCATTCTTGGGAAACAGAAAAAATTCAATCTGGCTTCGTATACCATTATGCTACTGATATAATGATAACAGCTGATAAATAATAAGTAATAAAAACTTATTGAGGAACTACTATGAGTTAGGAGCTGTGGGAAGCTCTTTTAATGATATATTGTCATTTAATTCTTCGGTCTACTCTATGGGTTAGAGCCTATTGCTTCTGTTTTACGGGTGAGAAAACAGAAGTACAGAGAGAGCAAAAGTCTTGACATTACCACGTGAACATTTTGCCAACTTCCAAAATCAGAATGTTTTCTCCTCTTGGATGAAGAAGTCCCTTAATTTAAGCCAATCTCCTCCAATCTAGGTAAAGTAGGCATTTAACGCTACTCTCCGACATCCCCTCAACCCCAGGGATTGGAGAGGCTCTATTTATCCACGTTAACCCATATTGGCTTTTAAAAAGGGAAGAGTCAATTTGTGATCAAATCGCATGCTTTATTGAAGAACTAAGAAATAAGAGTAATGGAAAGGACTTCCATTAGAATTCATTTTCCATGTGGCCTCTTGAAAAAATTAGAGTTCTTCACTGATTCACAATTAATCTTTTGTTCTTGACTGGAGTCGCATGGATTCTTTGCAAATTAGAAAGAAATAGAAATTGTGGATGGTATGATTTCCAAGGATTCCGACAGTGACATTTCTGAGGGCGAAGTACCTGAGATGAATTGAGTGATAGCAAATTAATCATTATTATAGTCTAAAATAAGAGGCTTATCCTGAGCCATCGAATGCAAATATGCAAACCTGGAACGCTGTTAGTTAAAACTGTACCGGGAAGAGGGTACCTACTCTGCTCTGGGGGGCCTAGCCAAAGGCATATCAGACCTAAAACTCAGCAGAGATCCGAAGTCTCGAGGAACTGCAACAACCATATTAAACTAGAATATTCTTCTTCCTAAAATGATTTTAACCTTCAGCTGGACTCTGGTGAGTCCTGATTTCTCTTGGGACTCTACTTCATGTTCTAGATCTGAAGAGAAATACCTGAACAACCAATGGAGCAGAGAGCCATCTGGCTCATACTACAGGATTTTTGGGAACCACTGCAGAAGGCATTCTAATGGGAACGGTGTCATTCTTTTCTCGAGTAAAACTCTGTTTTTCTATTTTGTTTTTAAGTTCACAGCAGAATATTATATTGTATAAGCACATACACACAAAACTGAAAATACACGAACATTTTAAAAATAGTTTTCTAATCAAGTAACAGGTTAGTATTTAAAACTATGTTCAATAGTTATTGAGTAGTATGGGAAATAGAAATAAAGGATAAGTAGTTTATTAAACAAATTTTATGTAATCTAAGATCTAGCATTGAGTGTGAAACTAACATACAAAACATTAATAAGCTTCCTAAATATCTTTCAAATTCATCATATTCTCTTTATTCTTCATTGTTTAAGTTTAGGTACTCATTGTTTGCCTTGCCTGTTAGGGCAACCACTTAATTATATTCATCTATAGCTTTGTTCTTCTTTGATTCTATCTCTATTTTCTGGCCAGAATGACTGATGCCATTCTGGTTGACTCCCTCAAAATTAGCCTACTACATATGATTTGTCTGAATCCGTCATGTAATCCTATTCCGTTTGCTATTACTCAGTTCAGAGATGAGCAGACCTGAGGCAATGAAGCCAAGTGAAGTAAAGAGAGGCCTCCTTGTAGCTTCTGAGATAGGCCAATTTCTCCTGCTGGCTGTGAACCAGAAATTATGCTGCCTAAGCCATCTTATGATCATGAAATGATTCCTGATTGATTTAGCAGTTTGAGTTGGGGGCAGGGGGAAGGGCTGTAATTTGCTGTAGAAAATATTGTAATGAGAAGAATTATATAACTGAAAGGGTTGATCAAGAAACACTGTTGTTAAAAACCCTGCCAGAGCACCCTGGTATCTATAGACTAAATTCAAAATTCTTTAATAAGGTAGAGTTAAGCCACGTTAAGATCTGGTCTCAATTCACTTCTACAGCCTCGTTTTCTGCTACTCTCCTCCACATATTATCCTACAGGAATCCCCCGAACATGCCATTCCTTTGGCTCCTGGCAGAGTTTTAGCTTCATACCAAATTATGAATTTTCTTTTGAATTACTTATCTATTTTGAAAGGATTTAGGGAAAACAGATAGGTAAGGAGATAAAATCATCAACTATTACAATCTATTTTGTCACTTTGTTTAGTGAGCGTGTTTTTGCCCTTTATTATTTTAACGTAATACATTGCATTGATTGATTTTGGTATGTTAAACTAACTTTGAATTTCTATGATAAATCTCACTTGGCCATGGTGTATAATCACATTTATATGTTGCTGGATTTGGTTTGCAAGGTTTTGTTGGAGAGTTTTCTATCTGTAGTCATCAGACATGTTGGTCTGTATTTTTCTTCCCTTGGCCAATTTATCTGTAATTTTTCTTTTGTTAAATGTACTTTGGGTGTGATATCTAATATACCATTACCTAATTCAGGCCACAAATAATTATGCCTGTATTTTCTTCTAAGAGTTTTATAGTGTTAGCTTTTAAATCAAGGTCTATACACTTTGAGTTAATTTGTGTATATTCTGTGAGGCAGTGGTCTAACTCCATTCTTTTGCATGCAGATATCCAGTTGTCCTAACACCATTCGTTGAAGAGACTGCTATTTCTTCATTGTGTTGTCTTGTCATGCTAGTGTAAGAACTCATTTTTGGGTTTTTGATCGTGTTCTACGGACTTTTACGTTTATTGTTATGCCAGTGCCACAATGTCTTGATTACCGTACCTTTTAATAACTTTTGAAACTAGGAAGTGTGTGCCTTCCTGTTAGTCCAAACTGAACAAGTTTATAAAATCCCTGCTATTTTGCAGACCTTGGTCAAAGTGAAACATTTCACCGGAGTTCGGGATGTAAGAAACATCCTGCCTAGCCACCTGACCATAAGGCAGACAAAGGCCCAACTAAAGAAACGTCCCTATTATGTCTTGCTGGGCAAAGGTCCAGGAAACACCGCAACGACATCTCGACAAAACAAGGGCCAGAGATCCTTGTTTTGGGATCTAGCAGTATGGCTTGCCGCCGGGCAGGATATTGATAAGATATCAGTATCCTGCCCGGCGGCAAGCCATACTGCTAGGCCCCTCCCATCTGGCCTGTCAGCAGCAGGGGGAGAGGGCTCTGGCGTTATGCTGGTCCCCCACTTCTGTAGGCTGTAAAGGCTGTATTGGCTGTTGAGCCGCGTGTCTTTCTTTAACTCTTGCCTTCCCTTGAAAACCTAGCACATCCTACCTTGTTTTTCTTTTTTAATATTGATTTGACTATTTTGAGTCTTCTCCATGTTCATATGAATGTTAGGATAAGCTTGTCAATTTCTGAAGAAAGTCAGCTGCAATTTAACAGGGGTTGTGTTAAATTGTATATTAATTTGGGGAGTATTACCATCCTAATCTTGTCTTTGATCTATGAACCTAGGATGTCTTTTCATTTGTTTATATATTCTTAAATATCTTTCAACAATGTTTTGGAGTTTGTAATAGACAAGTACTGTACTTCTTTTTAAAAATTTATTTCTAAATTTATAAAGTATAAAGTGAAGTATAGGTATATTTATTCCTTTTCATGTTACTGTAACTGTGTTTTTGTATACAAAAATACAGTTGGTTTTTGTATGTTGGTCATGTATTCTGCCATTTTGTTAAACTTATTTATTAGGTCTAATAGATTTTAATGAATTTTTTTAGCATTTTATACAGGATCAGATAATGTTATTTGTAAAAAGTGTTAGTTTTACTTTTTCCTCAAACTAAATTTTTTTGTTTATTTTTTGCTATCTGATTTTCCTGGATAGAACCGTCAATACAATGTTGAATGTAAGTGGCAAGATATCTTGTTCCTTATCTTAGAGGAAAATGATTCAGTAACTCTTTATCAAGCATTATGTTAACTATAAATTTTTAATAAATGCTCATTTTAGGTTGAAAAATTCCATTCTATATTCCTGGTTTGTCAACTTTTCTAATCATAAAAGGGTGTTCAATTTTGTTAAATGCCTCTTCTATGTCTTTTGAGGTGAAAATGTGGTTTCCAACTTTCATTCTATTAGTAACGTGTAATACATTGATTAGTTTTCATATGTTGAACCAGCTCTGTACCCTTAGGATAAATCCTAACTAGTCATTATAAATAATACTTTTTTTATGTTGCTAGATTCCATTTGCTAATAGTTTTTGAGGATTTATGCATCTATATTCATAATGGATATTGGTCTATAGTTTCCTCTTAATGCAATGTCTTTATTTTATTTTTAATTCCAGCATTCATTGAATCCCTCAGCTTTTAGAGGAATTTTTTATTTTATTTATTTATTTTTATTTTTAAAAATTTATTTATTTAACTTTAGGTGCATACTATATCTGGCATTTCTCCCCTTGTTATCCCTCCCCATCCTCTGCTGTCTCTCCCCTACCCCCTCCAACCGCCCCCAGTGTGTGATGCTCCTCTCCCTGAGTCCACGTGCTCTCATTGTTCAACACCCACCTATGAGTGAGAACATGCAGTGTTTGGCTTTCTGTTCTTGGGTCAGTTTGCTGAGAATGATAGTTTCCAGATTCATCCTAGTACTAGCCTTATAAAATGAGTTAGGAAGTGTTTATTCCTCCTCTCTTTTTTTGGAAAAAGTTTGTAAAGAACTACTATTAATGCTTTAAACCTTTGGTAGAGTTCACAATATATATCTGAGTCTGGACTGTTCTGTATGGAAAGGTTTTGATTACTAATGTGATTATTTAACTTGTGATAGCTGATTTAGGTTTCTATTTCTTCTTGGGTCAGTTTCAGTCATTTGTGTGTTTCTAGAAACTTGTCAATTTCATGTAGGTTATCTAATTTGTTGACATATCATTGTTCAATATTTTTACTTCTATAACATTGCCATTAATGTTTTTTCTTTATAATTATAGTAAATTAAATCTTCTTTCTTTTTTCTTGATCAGTGTGGTTGGTTCATGGTTTGTCATTTTGGGGTTCTTTTTAGAGAATGAGCCTTTGGTTTCATTGTTTTTCTCTGTTGTTTTCCTATCTTTTATTTCACTTATTTCTACTCTAGTCTTTATTATTTTCACTTTAGGTTTAGTTTTCTTTTCCTGATTTTTAAGAAGGAAAGTTGGGTTTCTGATTTGAGATACTTATTCCATTCAAAATGCAGTCTTTACAGCTTTACATTTTCCAATATTTTTTCATAAACTCACTGTTCTATTTTTCTTTCTTTCTCTCTTCTTTCCTTATGTGATCACCATTTTTGTTTCAAAGGTATCTGAAGCTCTGTTCATGTTTCTTCATTTGTTTTCATTCTGTTTCATCGAATGAGTAATTTCAATTGATCTATTGTCAAGTTTGTGGATTATTTCTTCTACCAGCTCAAATTTTCTGTTGAGATCCTTGAGTAAAATTTTCATTTTAGTTATTATAATTTTCTGCTCTACAGTTTCTATTTGATTCTTTTTGAAAAATAGTTTGTATTTTACATCATCATTAATATTCTCTTTTTGGTGAGACATTGCATTCATACTTTTAGTTTTATTAGACTTCTAAAAGCTTCTTTGTGTTTATTCGTAATTGCTGATTTAAAGTTTCTTTTTTTCTAGTAACCCCAACAGACTTTTTTGGGAAAATTTTTATTGATTGCTTTTCCCCTGTATTTAGGCTACACTTTTCTGTTTCTTTGCATATTTTATATTTTTACTTGTTAAAAATTGAACATTTAAAATAATATAGTGTGGCAACATTGTAAATCATAGCCCTCTAGGGTTTTTTTTTTTTAAATGGTACTTTAGGTTCTGGGGTACATGAGCAGATCATGCGTGATTGTTGCTTAGGTAAATATACGGCAAGGTGGTTTGCTGCCTTCATTCCCCCCATCACCTATATCTGGTATTTTTCCCCATGTTATCCCTCCTCTAGACCCCACAACTGACTGCAGTGTGTGATGCTCCTCTCCCGGTCCACTTGTTCTCATTGTTCAACACCTGTCTATCAGTGAGAAAATGCAGTATTTGGTTTTCTGTTCTTGTGTCAGTTTGCTGAGAATGATGGTTTCCAGATTCATCCATGTCCCTATGAAGGACACAAACTCATCGTTTTTATGGCTGCATAGTATTCCATGGTATATATGTGCCACATTTTCTTTATCCAGTCTATTGGTGATGGGTTGGTTCCAAGTCTTTGCTATTGTACACAGCGCCACAATGAATATACGTGTGCATGTGTCTTTATAGTATAACAATTTATAATCCTTTGGGTATATACCCAGTAATGGGATTGCTGGGTCAAATGGAATTTCTATTTCTAGGTCATTGAGGAATCACCACACTGTCTTCCACAATGGTTGCACTAATTTACACTCCCACCAACGGTGTAAAAGTGTTCCTATTTCTCCACATCCTCTCCAGCATCTGTTGTCTCCTGATTTTTTTAATGATTGCCATTCTAACTGGCATGAAATGGTATCTCAATGTGGTTTTGATTTTCATTTCTCTAATGACCAGTGATAGTGAACATTTTTTTCATATTTGTTGGCCTCATATATGTCTTCTTTTGTGAAGTGTCTGTTCATATCCTTCTTCCACTTTTGAATGGGTGTGTTTATTTATTTATTTTTTATTGTAAATCTGTTTTAGTTCTTTGTAGATTCTGGATATTAGCCCTTTGTCAGATGGGTAGATTGCAAAAATTTTTTCCCATTCTGTTGGTTGCCACTTCACTCTAATAATTGTTTCTTTTGCTGTGCAGAAGCTCTGAAGTTTAATTAGGTCCCATTTGTCTGTTTTGGCTTTGGTTGCCATTGTTTCAGTGTTCTAGCCATGAAGTCCTTGCCTCTGCCTATGTCCTGAATGGTTTTGCCAAGGTTTTCCTCTAGGGTTTTTATGGTGTTAGGTCTTATGTTTAGATCTTTAATCCATCTGGAGTTAATTTTAGTATAAGGTGTCAGGAAGGGGTTCAGTTTCTGTGTTCTGCACATTGCTAGCCAGGATTCCCAACACCATTTATTAAACAGGGAATCCTTTCCCTATTGCTTATTGTGAGGTTTGTCAAAGATCAGATGATTGTAGATGTGTGGTGTTGCTTCTGAGACTTCTGTACTATTCCATTGGTCTAGGTCTCTGTTTTGGTACCAGTACCATGCTGTTTTGATGACTGTGGCCTTATAATATAGTTTGAAGTCAGGCAGCGTGATGCCTCCAGCTTTGTTCTTTTTGCTTAGGATTATTTTGGCTATGCGGGCTCTCTTTTGGTTCCATATGAATTTTGAAGTGTTTTTTTTTTTCTAGTTCTGTGAAGAAGGTCATTGGTAGCTTGATGGGGATAGCATTAAATTTATAAATTACTTTTGGCAGTATGGCCATTTTCATGATATTGATTCTTCCCAACCATGAGCATGGAATGTTTTTCCATCTGTTTGTGTCCTCTCTTATTTCCTTGAGCAGTGGTTTGTAGTTCTTCTTGAAGAAGTCCTTTATATCCTTTGTTAGTTGTATTCCTAGGTATTTTATTCTCTCTGTAGCAATTGTGAATGGCAGTTTGCTTTTGATGTGGCTCTCTGTTAGTCTGTTATTGGTGTATAGGAATGCTTAGGGTTTTTGCTCATTGATTTTGTATCCTGAGACTTTGCTGAAGTTGCTTATCAGTTTCAGGAGATTTTGGGCTGAGACGATGGGGTCTTCTAAATATACAATCATATCATCTGCAAATAGACACAGTTTGACTTTCTCTTTTCCTAACTGAATAATCTTTATTTCTTTTTCTTTCACGATTGCTCTGGCTAGCCAATACTATATTGAATAGAAGTGGTGAGAGAGGGCATCCTTGTCTTGTGCTAGATTTCAAAGGGAATGCTTCCAGTTTTTGCCCATTCAGTATGATATTGGCTGTGGGTTTCTCATAAATAGCCTTTATTATTTTGTGATACGTTCCATCAATACCTAGTTTATTGAGGGTTTTAGCATAAAGGGCTGTTGAATTTGGTCAAAGCCCTTCTCTGCATCTATTTAGATAATCATGTGGTTTTTGTCTTTGGTTCTGTTTATGTGATGGATTACATTTATAGACTCGTGTATATTGAACCAGCCTTGCATCCTTGGGATGAAGCTTACTTGATCGTGATGAATAAGCTTTTTGATTCACTCTTGCATTTGGTTTGCTAGTATTTTATTGAAGATGTTTGCTTCGATGTTAATCATGGATATTGGCCTGAAGTTTTCTTTTTTAGTTGAGTCTCTGCCAGGTTTTGGTATTAGGATGATGTTGGTCTCATAAAAAGAGTTAGGGAGGATTCCCTCTTTTTGTATTATTTGCAACAGTTTCAGAAGGAATGGTACCAGCTCCTCTTTGTACATCTGGTAGAATTCGGCTGTAAACCCATCTGGACCTGGACTTTTTTTTTTGTTGGTAGGCTATTAATTGCTGCCTCAACTTTGGCCCTTGTTATTGGTCTACTCAGGATTTCAACTTCTTCCTGGTTTAGTCTTGAGAGAGTGCAAGTGTCCAGGAATTTATCCATTTCTTCCAGATTTACTGGTTTGTGTGCATAGAGTTGTTTGTAGTAACCTCTGATGGTAGTTCACATTTCTGTGGAATTTGTGGTGATGTCCCCTTTATTGTTTTTTATTGCATCTACTTGATTCTTCTCTCTTTTCTTTTTTATTAATCTGGCTAGTGGTCTATCTATTTTGTTGATATTTTCAAAAAACCAGCTCCTGGATTTGTTGATTTTTTGAAGGGTATTTTGTGTCTCTATTTCCTTCAGTTCTGCTCTGATCTTAGTTATTTCTTGTCTGCCAGCTTTTGAGTTTTTTTTTATATTGCTCCTCTAACTCTTTCAATTTTGATGATAGGCTGTCAATTTTGATCTTTCCTTGCACCTCATGTGGGCATTTGTTGCTATGAATTACCCTCTAGACACTGCTTTAACTGTGTCCCAGAGATTCTTGTATGTTGTGTCTTTGTTCTCATTGGTTTTGAAGAACATCTTTATTTCTGCCTTCATTTCATTGATAATCCAGTTGACATTCAGGAGCCAGTTGTTCAGTTTACATGAAGTTTTTGAACTTTCCATGAAGTTTTAGAAGTTTTGAGTTAGTTTCTAATCCTGAGTTCTAATTTGATTGTACTGTGGTCTGATAGACTGTTAAGATTTCCATTCTTTTGCATTTGCTAAGGAGTGATATACTTCCAATTATGTGGTAGATTTTAGGGTAAGTGCGATGTGGTGCTGAGAAGAATGTATGTTCTGTGGATTTGGGGTGGAGAGTTCTGTGGGTTCGCTTGGTCCAGATCTGCATTCAAGTCCTGGATTTCATTGTTGATTTTTTTGTCTTGTTGATCGGTCTAATACTGACATCAGAGTGTTAAAGTCCCCCACTATTATTGTGCAGGGGTCTAAATCTCTTTGTAGGTCATTAAGGACTTGCTTTATGTATCTGGGTGCTCCTGTATTGGGTGAATACATATTTAGGATAGTTAGCTCTTCTTGTTGTATTGATCCTTTTACCATTATGTAATGCCCTTCTTTGTCTCTTTTGATTTTTGTTAGTAAGACTAGGATTGCCACCCCTGTTTTTTTTTTTTTTTTCTCTCCATTTGCTTGGTAAATCTTATTCCATCCCTCTATTTTGAGTGTATGTGTGTCTTCGTATGTGAGATGGGTTTCCTGAATACAGCACGCTGATGGGTTCTGACTTTTTATTCAGTTTGCCAGTCTGTGTCTTTTGATTGGGGCATTTAGTCTGTTTACATTTAAGGTTATACTGTTATGTGTGAATTTGATCCTGCAATTTTGTTACTGGTTAGTTGTTTTGCCCTTTGGTTGGCATAATTTTTTATTGTGTTGTTGGTCTTTACCATTTGGTTCTTTTTTGCAGTGGCTGGTACTAGTTGTTCCTTTCTGTGTTTAGTGCTTCCTGCAGGAGCTCTTGTAGGGCAGGTCTGGTAATGACAGCAATTGCTTATCTGTAAAGGATTTTATTTCTCCTTCACTTATGAAGCTTAGTTTGGCTGGATATGAAATTCTGGGTTGAAAGTTCTTTTCTTTGAGGATGTTGAATATTGGCCCCTACTCTCTTCTAGCATGTAGGGTTTCTGGTGAGAGATCTACTGTGAGTCTGATAAGCTTCCCTTTGTGGGTGACCAGACCTTACTCTCTGGCTGCCCTTAGCATGTTTTCCTTCATTTCCACCCAGGGTGGATTCCACCCTGACGATTATGTGCCTTGGGGTTGCTCTTCTAGAGGAGTATTGTGTTGTTCTCTGTATTTCCTGTATTTGAATATTGTCCTGCCTTGCTAGGTTGGTGAGGTTCTCCTGGATAATATCCTGAAGAGTGTTTTCCAGCTTGGATTCGTTATCCTTGTCACATTCAGGTACACTGATCAAGTGTAGATTAGGTCTTTTCACATAATCCCATATTTCTTAGAGGCTTTGTTCATTTCTTTTTACTCTTTTATCTGTTTTTTTGCCTTCTTGTTTTATTTCATTGAGTTCATCTTCAATCTCTGATATCCTTTCTTCTGTTTCATCAATCTGGCTATTAAAACTTGTGTATGCTTCACAAAGTTCTTGTGCTGTGTTTTTCAACTCCATCGAGTCATTTATGTTCTCTAAGCTGGTTATTCTAGTTAGCATTTCATCTAACCTTTTTTTCAAGGTTTTAAGTTTCTTCAAGGTTAGAAAATGTTCCTTTGGCTCAGAGAAGTTTGTTATTATCCACCTTCTGAAGCCTGCTTCTGTCATTTTGTGAAATTTGTTCTCCATCCTGCTTTGTTCCCTTGCTGGTGAGGAGTTGTGATCTCATGGTGGGGGCAGGGGAAGCATTCTGGTTTTGTATGGGTTCATCCTTTTTGTGCTGGTTTCTTCCCATCTTGTTGGATTTATCTAGTTTTGATCTCAGGTAGCTGCTTGGGGAGGCGGTCTTTCCTTTGTCTGCCTGCAGAGGTGCTGCTGGGCAGCCAGGGATTCAGTGGAACTGCTGTGTATTTTCCCTGTGTCTTTTATTTACTCAAGAAAATTAGTCTGCAATGGTGGTTGCCCTTTCCCCTGCCAAGCTCAGTTGTTCCTGGTCACTCTCTACCTGATGATCTGGCTGTGAAACTCTGAAGTAAGAGTTTTTTAGCCTGCTAGGCTTTGTGGGGGAGAGACCCATCCTGCTGTATGGCCTATTTCCCTACTTTCAGTTTCCCTTCTTTCTGGGGTTGAGTAGCTCCGTCCCACTGGCTTTCTGGCTTTCTTGTCATCAGCCAGTGCTTCTGCCTAGATCTGTGCAGACAGCCCCGGCACCGGCCAAAGTTGCTGTTCTGCCCTGTTCAGGCAGCTTGCAGAGGCTTTTCAGCCCAGTGAAGATCTCCTGTTCTGTGGGTTGTAGAGAGCTTGGGTGGAGTGCTGTATCTGAACCAAAGTTCCAGAGGGGAGATCCCCTAGTCCTCCAGTCAGTTCACGCACCACCTGGGTGGGGCAGTGCCCTGCCTTGCCTCAACTTGCCCTATTTGGTTTATACCCACTGTCCAACCAGACCCACAAAATGAACCTGGTACCTTGTTTGGAATTGTGGAGACCACTCGACTTCTGCATCTCTCTTGCTGGGAGTTGCATTTTGGAGCTGCCTCTTATTCAGCCATCTTGGGACCCCCCAGGGGTTGGTTTTATTATTGTTTTTGTTATTTTGCTTTGTTAACTTAGTGATCAGCTAGTGATTAGACATAGATTTACTTAATTCTCTAGAACCAGTAAGTTTCCTAGACTTTGGTGAAAGATTGTGTGTGTGTGTGCATGTTTGTATGTGTTTGTGTTGGGGTAAGGCTTTAAAGCTCTGGGAGTGTTTGGAACTCTGCCTTAGCTATCACTTTCTGCTTTTATCATAAAAGCAGAAGATGGGTTGTGAGGGATGGGACTGGACAAGTTACAATATCACAGAGCTCACTGTTCTTACCATTATTCAGCCATTTAACTTGAATGGTTGAATTGGATTTCCTTCAGGTCAGCGGGAGGTTGGAGGTTAGGGCATTTGCAGGTCTTTTCTTGGCATATACACATCCCTGCATATGCATGTGACCTTTTATGTTTCCAGATATTGTCATAATTTCAAAATATTCTATGGACATCTTACTGCTCAGTTTTTTTTTAATGTGATCTTTTGTTTGCCACAACTGTTATCTCTGCCCCAGGCAGCTGTGATGTTAAATGCTATTGATAGTTCTGACAACCCAGAAAGAAAAGCTGTTTACAGTGTCTGTGCTCTGAGTGAAATTAAATTAAAAAGTCTTGCCAGTGGGGATTTCTGGGGAGCTGCCAGACAAGTTAACAACAATTCTCTGAGAATGGGGCTTCTTGGGGGCACTTAAGTCCCATTTTGCCCTTTCCTATGGTTGTTAGGCTGGTTTTCCTCCACAGGTACTATGGTTGCAAGGTTGATACTTTTAAAGGCTACTGAGGAGATAGGGTGAGATGGATGGGAATAGGGCAAGCTGCAATACCATGGAGCTTACCGTTCTTACCATGATTTGGCTATTTAATTTGAATAAATGCTTCCTGGAATGTTGTAGGTCTTTGACTAATTTCCAAAGTTCTGAGAAAGTTGATTTTGACAACTTTTTCAGTATTCTCATTGCTTTTATTGAGGAATGGGTTTTTGGAGTTTCTTACTGTTCTATTCTAGAAGTACTCTTTTCAGTGTCCTCTAAAATGTTTATTTTCTGAAGGCATTTGATATTCCAAATGTTGGAAACCAGTATTTCAAAACTAAATTTGAATTTCTGGGTTTATAACAGTCAGTATCCCCATATTACCAGTATGATCTCTGAAACCTTTTTGGTCTATATATTTCCTTTATTAATCTCCCGGGAGATGTAAGTCTAAAAGAATTCTACATAGTTTTGCATAGCAAGTTGTTTGACTTCAATTCCACACAATATCAGGGAGAAGATATTTCAGAATGTTTCCAAATGCTCTTGACCTTACTTTTGAAGCAACACTCCTGTTTTCCAAGTCTTACTTCGAACTCTCAAGAGAGCCCTTAATATAAACTGCCTTTGTCTTGATTTAACTGCCAGAAACAAAGTTACTCACTGTCTTCAGTGTATTTTTCATGACGAAATGCTTCTGTAACCCAACGGATGATTATGATTACAATGGTCATCTCTAAGATGGTGCAGAGTAGTAAATATTGTAAAAGTATCATACCAGCCATCTGAATAAAGAAAAATCTTCATATTAACCACTTAAAATTATACAAGATCAACATTTAGAAAATAGGGAGTGAATATTCATCCTAGCACTCTCATACAATTATGAGTATTTTTGGGTATTTTCATAACAACGAAGTATGTTTTAAATTTTTGGAGTACTTACATACCATCCTCCTGTATTAATTTCCTAGGGCAATATAATAGAGTACCACAAACTGGGTGGCTTAACACAACAGAATTTTATTGTCTTATGGGTCTGGATGCCAAAAGTTCAAAATAAATTTATTGGCAGGATCATGCTCTTTCTGAGGCTTATAGGAGAGAATCCTCCCTTATCTCTTCAAGGTTCTGGTAGCTCCAGGTGTTCCTTGACTTGTAATAGTATAACTCTTATCTCTGCCTCTATGTTCAGATGGTGATATGGTTCATCTCTGTGTCCCCACCCAAATCTCATTTTGAACTGTAGTCCCCATGTGTTGAGGGAGGGACCTGATGGGAGGTGATTAGATCATAGGGGTGGTTCCCCCATGCTGTTCTCATAAGAGTGAGTAAGTTATGAGATCTGATGGTTGAAAAGTCTGTGGCAATTCTCCCTTTACTCTCTCTCCTGCCTCCTGTAGAAGAAGGTACTTGCTTCACCTTTGCCTTCCACTATGTTTGTATGTTTTATGAGGCTTACCCAGCCATGTGGCACTGTGACCCAATTAACCCTGTTTACTTTTAAATTACCCAGTCTCAGGCAGCTCTTTATAGCAGTGTGAAAATGAACTAATGCAGGAAATTGGCACCAGGAGTGGGCTACTGCTATAAAGATAAGCTGAAAATGTGGAAGCAACTTTGGAACTGGGTAATAGGCAGAGGTTGGAACAGTTTTGAGGGCTCAGAAGAAGACAGGAAGATGTGGGGAAGTTTGGAACTTCCTAGAGACTTGTTGAATGATTTTGACTGAAATGCTGATAGTAATGTGGACAATGAAGTCCAGGCTGAGGTGGTCTCATATGGAGATGAGGAACTTACTGGGAACTGGAGCAAAGGTCAGTCTTCTCATGTTTCAGCAAAGAGACTGGTGGCATTTTGCTCCTGTCCTAGAGACCTGTGGAACTTTGAGCTTAAGAGAGATGTTTTAGGGTATCTGGTGGAAAAATTTCTAAGCACCAAAGCGTTTAAGAGATAGCCTGGTTTTTTTCTAAAAGCATATTCCCATATGTGTGAAGAAAGATGATCTGAAACTGGAAGTTGTGTTTAAAAGGGAAGCAGAGTATAAAAGTTTGGAAGATTTGCAGCCTGATCATGTGGTAGAAAAGGAAAACTCTTTCTGGAGAGAATTGTAAGCCAGCTGCAGAAATTTGTAAGGAACCAAATATTAATAGCCAAGACAATGGGGAAAATGTCTTCAGGGAATGTCAGACATCTTCACTGCAGGCCTTCCCATCACAGGCCTGGAGGCCTAGGAGGAAAAAATGGTTTTGTGGGCCAGGCCCAGGGACCCTGCTGCTGCTCTGTGCAGTCTCAGGGCTTGGTGCCTCCCAGCCATACCAGCTCCAGCTGCGGCTAAAATGGGCCAATGTATGGCTTGAGCTGTTGCTCCAGAGGAAGCAAGCCCCAAGCCTTGGTGGCTTTCAGGTGGTATTGGGCCTGTGGGTGTGCAGAGGTCAGGAGTTGAGGCTTGCTGGCCTCCACCTAGATTTCAGAGGATGTATGAAAATGCCTGGATGTCCAGGAAGAAGTCTGTGGCAGGGGTGGATTCCTCATGGAGAACCTCTACTAGAGTACTGCAGAGTGGAAATGTGGGCTTGAGGCCTCCACAGAGTCCCCACTGGGGCATTGCCCACTAGACCTGTGAGAAGAGGGCCACCCTTTTCCAGACCCCAGAATGGTAAGTCCACTGACAGCCTGCACAGTGCCCCTGGAAAAGCTGTAGGCACTCAACATTAGTCCATGAAAGCAGCTGCAGGGGCTTTACCTTGCAGAGTCACAGGGGTGGAGCTACCCAAGGCCTTGGGAGCCCACCTCTTCCATCAGTGTGTCCTGGATGTAAGACATGGGGAGATCATTTTAAGCTTTAGGATTTAGTAACTGCCCTGCTGGGTTTCAGACTTATATGGGACCCGTGGCCCCTTTGGTTTGGCCAATTTGTTCCATTTGAAATGGGAACATTTACCCAATGCCCATACCTCTCATTGTACCTTGGAAGTAATTAACTTGTTTTTGATTTTACAGGCTCAGTGGAAGGAACCTGCCTTGTCTCAGATGAGACTTTGGACTTGAACTTTTGAGTTAATGCTGGAATGAGTTAAGGCTTTGGGGGACTGTTGGGAAGGCATGATTGTGTTTTGAAATGTGAGAAGGAGATGAGATTTGAGAGGGGCCAGGGATGGAATCATATGGCTTGGCTCTATGTCCCCACCCAAATCTTGTCTTGAATTATAATCCCCACATGTTGAGGGAGTGATCTGGTGGGAGGTGATTGGATCATGGGGGTGGCTCCCCCATGATGTTTCATGATGGTGAGTGAGTTCTTATGAGATATGATGGTTTAAAAGTCTGTAGTTGTTCTCTCTTTGCTCTCTCTCTCTCTCCTGCCTCCTTGTGAAGAAGGTACTTGCTTCTCCTTTGCCTCCTGCCATAGGCCTCCCCAGCCATGCAAAACTGTGAGTAAATTAAAGCTCTTTTCTTTATAAATTACTCAGTCTCAGGCAGTTCTTTATAGCAATGTGAAAATGTGCTAATACATTGTGCTATCTTCCTTATGTACCTATGTCCAAATTTCTTCTTATAAGAACATCAATCATACTGGATTAATGGCCTACCTACTCCTGTATGACCTCACCTTAATTTAGCTGATTATACCTGGAATAATCCCATTCCCCAAAAATGTTACATTCTGAGGTACTATGGGTTAGGATTGCGACATATATGTTTTGGGGACATAATTCAACCATAACCGTCTGCCTCTAGTTCCTTTCCATTTATGTCCTTCCTGTGTGCAAAATATATTCAGCAGATTCCAACATCCCCAAAAGTTTTAACTCATTCTAGAATCAACACTATGTCCAAACTTGTCCTAAATATTATAACATGAAAAATCCTCAAATCTCATCGTCTATATCAGTTATAGCATCTAGAGTTCATGCTATAAATCATCACTTATAGCATGTTCATCTTGGGGCAAAATTCCTCAGTATCTGTGGACATGTGAAACCAGAAAACAAGTAATCTGCTTCTAAAATACAATGGTGGAACTGGCGTAGGATAGATATTTCCAATTCCAAAAGAAAAAATGAGAAAGAAAGAAGTGGGCAGGGGACCTAAGCAAGTCCAAAACCCAATAGAGAAAATTTCGTTATATTTTAAGGCCTGAGGATAATCCTCTATGGTTCTGTCTTCTGGGTCTGCTGGGGAGACAGCCCTATCCTTTGACACCCTGGGGTGATGACCCCACTCCCTCAGCCCACTGGGCAGTATTTTAATGCTTTAGGCTATTGTTGTCTCGGCCTGTATTATATAAAAACACAAATACTTCTGACATAAAATGTGTTTTTAATTTTACCTTCTTCTTGGTTTTCTCTCTTGCTTATGTAACTAATATATTAGTTCTACACTTTATGCTAATTTTAATGGTTTTTATATATACATTCTTAATCTATGATTTATTTTTATATGTGGTAGAAAGTAGGTGTTCATGATTATTTTCTTGGAAATGGATAGCTTATTGATCTAATACTGTTTTTTTCCCCCAATTTCATTTTTTCCCTATTGACTGGTAATGTTATCACCCATAAAATAATATGTGTTCACTTATACTTAGATTTATTTCCCGACTTTCTATTCTATTCTTTGTTAAGTTTTCCTTTTAGTGTGTAAATATTATACCATTTTTATCATGGTCTAATAACAAGTTTTAGTATCTAGTGCTGCAGCAAGTTCTCTGATCCTCCTCAATCATTATATATCTATCCAGATGCATTTTACAGTAATTTTATTGTATTACTTTCAAAATGCTGTTGAGATTCTAAATGGAATTGCATCACAAGTACGTGTTAATTTGCAGAAACTTGCAATTTTACGATTTTGTAAATTCTCATTCAAGAACATAATTTTTCAAAGTGATCAGTCTTTTTAAAATGCTTCTTATTACACTCTTACAGTTTTGCTCTTATTCTGATTGGGTTATTTCTTATTTTTTCCATTTCAATATTTAAGTGGTTATTTCTAGCATAAAGACAATCTATTAATTTCGCAGGTTTTTCTTTCATTTGGCTCCCTTTCTAAACTGTTGGACTTCTGCAGTGGTTTTTCAGGTAAGTCTTTGGGGTTTCTAAGTATTCTATCATTTTATCTTAATGATAATTTTATATCTCTCTTTGAGGTTTATAGTGCATCAAAATTTTTGAGAAAAACTAATTTTTCAATATGTGTACAGCAAGAATTTAGAGAAAATACAGTTTATTTTTACGTTTCTATGACAAAGATAATTGACACATTTGGTGGCCTTTTCTATGCCTTACTCACTTCGACACACATCATTCACCATTATTTTTCATTTACATTACATTTTGATCTAATTATTATTAAAATTGGTACTTACATTTGACCAATTGTATGTAGTTGCATTTGATTCAAAAGTTGCAATCTCAATGCTTAATACAAATATACCAAGTGAAGTCACACAAACAGTTATGCTGTTCATTACAATTGCTACAGTAAGCTGTAATAGATATACAGAGAAAAACTGGTTATGGACAGCATAAACAGATGTTGATGAAGCAATCAGTCTGTCCTACTGGCTAGAGCATTCAAGTTAAAGTTTTTAAAAATATGACTTGAATGAGAATTTACAAAATCGTAAAATTGCAAGTTTCTGCAAATTAACATGTACTTGTGATGCAATTCCATTTAGAATGGAATATCTTCACAGAGGTTGATATCAGGACTCTGCCTCAAATTTGTCTAGAAACCAGTAGGATAAAAAAATTTTCCGAGGAAATATTTATTTATTAATTCATTACACAGTGCCTACAATGTGCTAAACCTCAAGTTTCTACTCAAGAAGCTTATAATCTAATGGGGGAGACATAATTACAGACATAATTTCATTTAATAAGATTTAACAAATGTCATGCTATGAATAAGCTTCAAGTTTAAGATTTGTCAGTGTCATTCCTTTAGCAATGTTACTTTGCTACTGAAAACCTTTCAGTGACTCCCAATTTCCTTCGAGGAAGCATCTACATTCTTCTGAATGGCACTGAGAGTCTGGCATGAATTGTAAAAGAAGGCTCTGCTCCTTGGAGTAGGGGCTTCATATATTTTTATGTATGTGTGAGGGATAGTTATATGTTAAAAAGGAGGGGTTTTTTTTGGTAATAATGGGAAGAAGGGTGTGATTTGATGCTTGTCAACCAAAGGAAAAGACTTAAGTGGATATATAAATTTTTGGTTGTCTAGTGGGCAGTCTTCTTCCTATTTTGAGGGTTCTCCTAATTGGTTTAGTCTTCATGAAAGAAGTTTATCAAATGTCTACTGTGAAAACTAGAGGAGGGAGATCCTTTCTCTCTCCAATCTCTTAGTGTTATGTCCAAAGCATGGCCAGCAATATTCTTTTCTCATGAATTGTAATTTTAAGCAAGTGACTTAAAGATGAAAAAATACTAAAATTCATTCTTAGAAAAGGCACCTGTGATGTTATGCAGTGGGGAAATGGTGATCTTGAGTGTTAGAGGGCAGCTATGATGTCTTCTGGTGATAACACCCTGGTCCTTCACCTCCTGCAAAGGACCTGGTGCTATAATCCTGACATCTTCCTAATATATCCTGTCTGTGCTTAATATAGCCATATTCAGTTCACAATAATGGACAAAACTGGGAAAGTATATTATGGAAGAAAGAACAGTATGTACAAAATTTCAGAAGCATGGGAAAGCAGGTCTTCAGGGGAATATCTGGCACTTGGTATGGCTGGAATGTGGAGTGTTAAAAGGGATTTGGATAACATGTGGCTAGACAGGTGAGCAGGTGCTACATGATGAATAATCTAGTATGATGTAATAAGAATTTTCAATTTTAGCTTTGTGGATATGTAGATCTATGCTGCTGGAGTTGTCAACTAGAAAGATTTCCTCTTTAGTACAAAGTCAGGTTGTGGAATGTTTATAATGCCCCTGCACACTTACCCTATGTCCATTAATGAGGATAGAGAGGCTTATCAACCAGGATAACTTATAGAAGATATCTATGTTCCTAAAAATTCTTATAAATTATTTATAGAAATTAAGTGTACAACATTATTACTTTTGGAGAGTCCCACTTCCAGCATAAGAATGGGAGGAACTCTGAACCAACTACCCAGCCAAATTTGTGAAAATTATTTCAAAAACCTTAATCATTTAAAACCTCTGTACTCTGTAAGCATTTTTAATGGCATATGGCAAGTAAAAGAACATTTATTCAAGAAAATCTACTCAGTAAAAACTGTAAGAGTTTCTGGTATGGCTTCCAAACCAAGACCTGCATCCTCCCTCCCTCCTCTGAGATCAGCAAGACCACTCTAGGTTGGTATAGCCAAAACCACAGGGCTCCCTTTCTTCCCTGTTCCCAGTCAGAGTGCTATATTATCTTCTCAGGAAGCGTAGGACATCAAATTAGCCTTTCCAATTCTGCCCAAATACTTGCGCTGAGGCTAAGTGCCAGGTGAATGCAGCCAAGAGATGAGTGATCTCTTCTATCCAGGTTTTACTCATAGGATGTAGACTTTATTTTAGATGTGGCACCACTGAGAATACTGGGCTCTAATTGCCCTCATTCTAGCTTTTAGGGTAGGGGTTTCACATCATGAGAGGCAAGTTATGGGGAACTGGGGCTTCTGTCCCCTCCCCCATTCACCAAACCCTCCACTCTTAAAAGAGAAAGACTCCATTGTTCCTGTCCACCTCCTCACCTCTGTACCAGATCCTTCGCTCAGAGATTTTGGGAGAGAAATAGAAATTTTTCACTCTGTTCCCAAAGGATATGACTTCATTTATAGCATGTGGAGAAGTTAGGCCTACACGTACTCTCAAAAACAGTGGAAGTTGTGGTAAAAGGCACTTGGTAGGTGTTCATAGATAAATTTTTGAGATACAGGATAAACTGTAGGCCCACTAGTTTGCAAAATACAGGGCCACGTGTGTACCTATGCAACTATCTTGCATGTTCTGCACGTGTACCCCAAAACCTAAAATGCAATTAAAAAAAAAGAAATGGGAAAAGGAAAAGCTAGAAAGAGCCCTTTTGGAGTCAGAACAAATCTCAAACATTGATTTTGGGAGCTATCCCCTCAAAGAAGCTCAAATTCATTTGGGTTAGTCTGTGAAGCACTTTTTGCCCCCGAACAACCAGCAAGCAATTAGTAGAGCTTAACAGCTGGGTATGGTTAGGAAAAGAGACAAGGAGAGTCTTTGCAAGATAAATGTCATCCCAGGGCAACTGTGGGCACACACAAGCCTGCACACTGTGAGGGGCAACATCAAAGCTTAACATTGAGGAGGGAGAAATACACTTTACTGAAACAACCAAGGCAGTGGTTTTTCTTTTTTAATCAAGCAATTAACAGTAAGTCCTGGTGTGGGGGATGAGTACCCAGAGTTGCTATATTATCTAAAACGCCCAGTTTCCAACAAAACAATTATATAATAGGGAACAACATAAAACAGGCAAGTTTGACCCATACATGATATAAACTGTAGGCAACAAAAAGTGTCTGTGAGAGAGACCAGATATAATATTAAATAAGCAAATGATTCAGAATAGGCATTATAAAGATGTTTGAGTACTTAAGTAGACCACAGTTAAGGAAATAAAGGAAGGTGTGATAATAATATCGCATCAAATAGAGAATATCAGTAAAGATATGTAAATCATTTTTAAAAATACCAAATGAAAATTCTGGAGTTGAAAATTATAGCAGCTAAAATATAAAATTCACTGGAGTGGCACAACAGTAGATTTGAACTGGCAGAAGAAAGAATTAGTAAATTTGAAGATAGATTGATAGAGATTGTGCAAACTGAAAGGGAGAAAAATGAATAGAGACTTAGAGAAATGTGAAATATCATTAAGGACAACAACATATACATAATGAAAGTACCAGAAAGGGGGGAGAAAGAGAAAGCAGAAAATATATTCAAAGAAATAATGCCTGAAAACTTCCCATTCTGCAGGTTGTCTGTTTAGTTTGTTAATAGTTTGTTTTGCTGTGCAGAAGCTCTTTAGTTTATTAGGTCCTACTTGTCAATTTTTATTTTTGTTGCAATTGCTTTTGAGGGTCCGTTTTTTTTTATTCTGCATATGGATGGCCAGTTATCCCAGCACCATTACTGAATGGGGGATCTTCACCCCATTACTTATTTTTATTGACTTTGTTGAATATAAATTGGTTGTGTGTATTCAGATGTATTTCTGGATTCTCTATTTGGTTCCACTGGTCTATGTGCCTGTTTTTGCACAGTACCATGCTGCTTTAGTTACTGTACCCTTGCGGAATAGTTAGAAGTCATGTAATGTGAATGCTTCTGACATTATTTGTTTTGCTTAAGATCACTTTGGCTAGCTGGTTCCTTTTTACGGTTCCATATGATTTTTAGAAATACTTTTTCTAATTCTGCTAAAAATGCTGGTTGGTGGTTTCTTAGAAATAGCAATGAATCTTTAGATTGTTTTGGGCAGTATGACCATTTTAATGATTTTAATTCTTCTAATCCATGAGTGTAAAATGTTCTTCCATTTGTTTGTATCATATATTATTTCTTTCAGCAATATTTTGGACTAACCAGTTTTCCTTGTAGAGATCTTTCACCTCCTTGGTTAGATGTATTTCTAGGTATTTTATTACTTATTTGGCTATTGTAAATGCAATTGCATGCTTGATTTCACTCTTAGCTTGAATGTTATAGAATATAGAAATGTTACTGATTTTTATATGTTGATTTTATTAAGATTACTTATATGGTCTAAGAGCCTTTGACAGAGATTTTATGATTTTCTAGGTATGGAATCATATTATCAGTTAAGATAGATAATTTGACTTATTCTTTTCCAATTTGCATGCCTTTTATTTCTTTCTCTTACCTGAATGCTCTGGCAAAGACTTCCAGTACCATATTGAATAGGAGTGGTAAGTGGGGCATCTTTCTCCTGTTCCAGTTCTTAAGGGGAAGGCTTCCATCTTTTACCCATTCCACATGATGTTGGTTGTGGGTTTGTCACAGATAGCTCTTATTATTTTGACGTATGCTCCTTTGATGCTTAGTTTGTTGAGAGGTTTTTTTTTTTTTTGGTCATGAAAGGACATTGGATTTTATTAAAAGCTTTCTCTGCATTTCTTGAGATAATCATATAGTTTTTGTTTTTAATTCTATTTATGTGGTGAATCACATTTATTATTTATTTACTTATTTTTAAAATTTATTTATTTTAATTTAGGTGCACACTATATCTGGCATTTCTCCCCGTGTTATCCCTCCCCACCCTTCCCTCCCTCCCCCACCACTGTCTCTCCCCTACCCCCCCAATTGCCCCCAGTGTGTGATGTTCCTCTCCCTGAGTCCATGTGTTCTTGTTGTTCAATGCTCACCCATGAGTGAGAACATACGGTGTTTGGCTTTCTGTTCTTGTGTCAGTTTGCTGATAATGATGGTTTCCAGACTCATCGAAGTCCCTACAAAGGACATGACTCATCATTTTTTATGGCAGCGTAGTATTCCATGGTGTATATGTACCACATTTGCTTTTTCCAGTCTATCATTGATGGGCATTTGGATTGGTTCCAGGTCTTTGCTATTGTACACAGGGCTGCAATGAACATATGTGTGCATGTGTCTTTATAGTAGAACAATTTATAGTTCTTTGGGTATATACCTAGTAATGGGATTGCCAGGTCAAATGGAATTTCTATTTCTAGATCCTTGAGAAATCACCACACTATCTTCCACAATGGTTGAACTAATTTACACTCCCACCAACTGTGTAAGAGTGTTTCTATTTCTCCACATCCTCTCCAGCATTTGTTGTCTCCAGATTTTTTAATGATTGCCATTCTAACTGGCATGAGATGATATCTCAGTGTGGTTTTGATTTGCATTTTTCTAATGACCAGTGATGATGAGCATTTTTTCATGTTTGTTTGCCTCATATATGTCTTCTTTTGAAAAGTGTCTGTTCATATCCTTTGCCCACTTTTGAATGGGGTTGTTTGTTTTTCTCTTGTATATCTTTTTTAGTTCCTTGTAGATTCTCGGTATTAGCCCTTCGTCAGATGGGTAGATTACAAAAATTTTTTCCCATTCTGTTGGTTGCCGATTTGCTCTAATCATGGTTTCTTTTGCTGTACAGAAGCTCTGGAATTTAATTAGATCCCATTTGTCTATGTTGGCTTTTATTGCCATTGCTTTTGGTGTTTCAGTCATGAAGTCCTTGCCTATGCCTATGTCCTGGATGGTTTTGCCTACATTTTCTTCTAGTGTTTTTATGGTGTTTGGTTTTATGTTTAAATCTTTGATACATCTGGAGTTAATTTTAATGTAAGGTGACAGGTAGGGGTCAGTTTCTGCTTTCTGCACATTGCTGGCCAGTTTTCCCAACACCATTTACTAAACATGGAGTCCTTTCCCCATTGCTTGTTTTTGCCAGGTTTGTCAAAGATCAGATGGTTGTAGATGTGTGGTGTTTCTTCTGGGGTCTCTGTTCTTTTCCTTTGGTCTATGTCTCTGGTTTGGTACCAGTACTATGCTGTTTTGATTACTGTAGCCTTGTAGTATAGTTTGAAGTCTGGCAGTGTGATGCCTCTGGCTTTGTTCTTTTTGATTAGCATTGTCTTGGCTATGTGTGGTCTTTTGGGATTCCATATGAAGTTTAAAGTGGTTTTTTCCAGTTCTGTGAAGAAGGTCATTGATAGTTTGATGGGGATAGTGTTGAATCTATAGATTACTTTGGGCATTATCGCCATTTTCATGATATTGATTCTTTCTGACCATGAGCATGGAATGTTTTTCCATCTGTATCCTCTCTTACTTTGTTGAGCAATGGTTTGTAGTTCTCCTTGAAGAGGTCCTTTACATCCTTTGTTAGTTGTATTCCTAGGTATTTTATTCTCTTTGTAGCAATTGTGAATGAGAGGTCGCTCTTGATTTGGCTGTTAGTCTGTTATTGGTATATAGGAATGCTTGTGATTTCTGCACATTGATTTTGTATCCTGAGACTTTGCTGAAGTTGCTTATCAGTTTGAGAAGATTTGGGGCTAAGACGATGGGGTCTTGTTGATATACAATCATGTCATCTGCAAATAGAGACAGTTTGACTCCCTCCTTTCCTAATTGAATACCCTTTATTTCTTTTTCTTGCCTGATTGCTCTAGCTAGAACTTCCAATACTATGTTGAATAGGAGTGGTGAGAGAGGGCATCCTTGTCTAGTGCCTGATTTCAAAGGGAATGCTTCCAGCTTTTGCCCATTTAGTAGGACATTGGCTGTAGGTTTGTCATATACAGCTTTTATCGTTTTATGATATGTTCTGTCAATACCTAGTTTATTGAGAGTTTTTAGCATGAAAAGCTATTGAATTTTGTCAAAGGCCTTCTCTGCATCTATTGAGATAATCGTGTGGTTTTTGTCTTTGATTCCATTTATGTGATGGATTACATTTATGGATTGTGTATATTGAACCAGCCTTGCATCCCCAGGATAAAGCCTACTTGGTTGTGATGGATAAGCTTCTTGATGTGCTGTTGCAATCTGTTTGCCAGTATTTTATTGAAGATTTTTGTGTCAGTGTTCATCATGGATATTGGCCTGAAGTTTTCTTTTTTAGTTGAGTCTCTGCCTGGTTTTGGTATCAGGATGATGTTGGTGTCATAAAATGAGTTAGGGAGGATTACTTCCTTTTGTATTGCTTGATACAGTTTTAGAAGGTATGGAACCAGCTCCTCTTTGTATGTTTGATAGAATTCAGTGGTGAACCTGTCTGGACCTGGACTTTTTTTGGTTGGTAGGTTATTGATTGCTGCCTCTACTTTAGCCCTTGTTATTGGTCTATTCAGGGTTTCAACTTCCTCCTGGTTTAGTCTTGGTAGAGTACAAGTGTCTAGGAATTTATCCATTTCCTCCTGGTTTACCGGTTTATGTGAGTAGAGCTGTTAGAAATCTCTGATGGTAGTTTGTATTTCTGTGGGATCAGTGGTGATATCCCCTTTATCATTTTTTATTGCATCTATTTGATTCTTCTCCCTTTGCTTTTTTATTAATCTGGCTAATGGTCGATTTTGTTGATCTTTTCAAAAGACCAACTCCTAAATTTATTGATTTTTTGAAGGGGTTTTTCTGTCTCTATCTCCTTCAGTTTGGTTCTGATCTTAGTTATTTTTTGTCTTCTGCTAGCTTTTGAGTTTTTTTGATCTTGCTCCTCTATCTCTTTCAATTTTGATGATAGGGCGTCGATTTTAGATCTTTATTCTCTTCTCTGGTGGGCATTTATTGCTATAAATTTCCCTCTCGACACTGCTTTAAAGGTGTCCCAGAGATTCTGGTAAGTTGTGTCTTCATTATGATTGGTTTCGAAGAACATCTTTATTTCTGCCTTCATTTCATTGTTTATCCAGTCAACACTCAGAAGCAAGTTGTTCAGATTCCACGTGGTTGTGCGGGTTTGAGTGTGTTTCTTGATCCCGAGTTCTGGTCTGATTGTGCCATGGTCTGATAGACTGTTTGTTGTAATTTCTGTTCTTTCGCATTTGCTGAGGAGTGATTTGCTTGCAGTGAGGTGGTCAATTTTAGAGTAAGTGCAATGTGGTGCCAAGAAAAATGTATATTTGATGGATTCGGGGTGGAGCATTCTGTATATGTCTATTAGATCTGCTTGATCCAGCTCTGCATTCAAGTCCTAAATATCCTTGTTAATTTTCTGTCTCGTTGATCTAATATCGACAGTGGAGTGTTGAAGTCTCCCACTATTATTGTGTGGGGGTCTAAATCTCCTTTTAAGTCATTAAGAACTTGCTTTATGTATCTGGGTGCTCCTGAGTTGGGGGCATATATATTTAGGATAGTTAGCTCTTCCAGTTGGATTGATCCTTTTACCATTATGTAGTGCCCTTCTTTGTCTCTTTTGATCTTTGTTGGTTTGAGTCTATTTTATCAGAGACTAGCATTGCAACTCCTGCTTTTTTTGTTCTCCATTTGCTTGGTAAGTCTTCTTCCATCCCTTTATTTTGAGTCTATGTGTGTCTTTGTATGTGAGATGGGTTTCCTGAATACAGCACACCAGTGGGTTCTGACTTTTTATCCAGTTTGCCAGTCTGTGTCTTTTGATTGGGGCATTTAGTCCATTTACATTAAATCTTAACATTTTTATGTGTGAATTTGATCTTGCCATTTTGTTACTGGCTGGTTTTCTTTCCCATTAGTTGACTCATCTTCTTCATTGCATTTTTGGTCTTTGCCAAGTGGTTTGCATTTTCAGTTTCTGGTACTTGTTCCTTTCTGTGCTTAGTGTTTCTTTCAGGTGCTCTTGTTTAGGGCAGGTCTGGTGGTGACAAAAATCTCTCAATAATTGCTTGTCTGTAGAGGATTTTATTTCTCCTACACTTACGAAGCTTAGTTTGGCTGGATATGAGATTCTGGGTTGAAAGTTCTTTTCCTTAAGGATGTTGAATATTGGCCCCCACTCTCTTCTAGCTTATAGGGTTTCTGCTGAGAGATCTGCTGTGAGTCTGATTGGCTTCCCTCTGTGGGTGACCTGACCTTTCTCTCTGGCTTCCCTTAGCATTTTTTCATATATTTCAACCCTGGTGAATCTATTATGTGCCTTGGGGTTGCTCTTCTTGAAGAATATCTTTGTGGAGTTCTCTGTATTTCTTGAATTTGAAATTTGCACAGCCTTGCTAGACTTGGGAAGTTCTCCTGGATAATATCCTGGACTGTGTTTTCCAGCTTGGATTCATTCTCCCCATCACCTTCAGATACACTGATCAAGTGTAGATTAGGTCTTTTCACATAATCCATATTTCTTGGAGGCTTTGTTCATTTCTTTTCACTCCTTTTTCTCTTGTCTTGGCTTCTCTTTTTATTTCATTGAGTTGATCTTCAGTCTCAGATATCCTTTCTTCTACTTGACCAATTTGGCTATTAAAACTTGTGTTTGCTTCACATAGTTCTCGTGCTGTGTTTTTCAACTCCATCAAGTCATTTGTGTTCTTCTCTAAGCTGGTTATTCTAGTTAGGATTTCGTCTAACCTTTTTCAAGGTTTTTCGTTTCTTTGCATTTAGTTAGAACATGTTCCTTTAGCTCAGAAAAGTTTGTTATTATCCACCTTCTGAAACCTGTTTCTGTCAATTCATCACACTCCTGGGTGAAGTTGTGACCCTGTGTTGTTGAGGAGTTATGATCCCTTGAAGGAGAAGAGGTGTTCTGGCCTTTGATGGTTTCATCTTTTTTGTGCTCGTTTTCCCCCATCTTTGTGGATTTACTTTGCTGTGTTGTCAGGGAGCTGCTTGATAAGATCATGTGTCTGCCTGTGGAGGCACTACTGGGTTTCTAGGGATTCCTTCAGTTACTAGGGAAGTTTCCTGCTTCTTTTTTGTTTGTACTGGGAGATTAGGCCCACCTGTTCCGCTGACCTGTAGGGGCTGCTGGGTTGTTAAGAACACTGTCCTGTTGCTATGTAGGCTTCCTGTGTTTTTTGTTAAAACATGTAGCCCAGTCCCACCCCTCTAGTGGTGGGTTGTGCCCTTCCTCCACTGGCCTGGATCATTCAGGGTTCATCTCAGACTGTGGCACTGGCTGTGCAACCCACTAGAGTCAGAGCTTCAGCCCTCTGGGGTTAGTGGGGGAGGGTAGGGACCCACCCAGCCATCTCCCCCTTTCAGCTTCCTCTCTCTCCTGTCAGGGGATAGAGGTCCGCCCAGCTGCTCCTGCTTACAGCTCCCTCTCTCTCTCTGGGTGAAGGGAGGGGGCAATAGCTCAGTCAGCAGGCTCTTATTCAACTCCACATTTGCAATTCCTGGCGCTTGACTGGCAAAGATCCCCTGTTCTGTGTATTGCTGAGGCTTTGCGGGAAGCGCTGTATCTGGACTGGAGTGCCAGAGGGGAGCCTCTGACTCGCAGGTCAGATGCACTTTTCTTGGTGAAGCAGCACCCCTCCCCGCCTTGGTCTGCCCTGAGTGGGCTTTGCTCACCATCAGACCAGACCCGTTGAAATGCACCTGGTACCTCGGTTGGAGCTAGGAGATCTCTGGATTTCTGTGCCTCTCTCGCTGGGTGTTATGTGCTGGATTTGTGTCTAATCAGCCATCTTGGATCTCTCAAAAACATATATTCTATATTTATTTTCTGCTTTAACTTGAAAACATACATATGAATAAGATATAATGTCATACTCTTTAGAACACGATTAAACCAAGAGAGTTTTAAACTAAAAAAAAATTTTCTCCCTTTTTTTCTATTTTTCATGTTGGAATGCCCTGTGGCTCAATTCTTGTTTCTGTTTTCATCTTTGCTGTGTTCATTCCATTGGAGATCTCAACAAGTCTCCTGGCCTTAAATCTCTTCCGTTCTAAGATTCCCAGTTGAATCCATCCAAATGCTCAAGACAAAAATATGGCAGCCCTTATTATGTTTTCTTTTTTTCATCACACCTATCACTTTCTAACTATATTTCTATAATTCTACTATATTATGTCCTTGTTTGTCCTATTGTTTATTGCTATTATCCTGCTATTAGAATGTAAGCTCCCTAAGGTAATAGAGTTTCATCTGTTTGTTCACTGATACATCTTACATACACAGAATATGACTGACACTCAGCAAATAACACACACACACACACACACACACACACACGTATATGTACGTGTATAGTTAGATTGATTGAGGTGGAGTGGGAAGATGAAAAAAGAAGCACAGCAGACAGAGTGATGGGGATTAGGGACAGAGTTACAAAGGGATCTAGGTTATGACTGGAACTTGGAAATTACAATCATAGTCTCCCCACACCATCCCTCAAGTAAAAAAAACCCAAAACTTTTTGTGAAAATCAGTTAAGGGGCTGAGTTTATTCACACCTGTTTCTTTGGGTGTTGTAGAGCAATTTTGGGACAGTAAGCACCAATACAGAAACTAAACTATGACAGTGGCAGTTCTGAGAATTTGCAAAACTACGTGGGGGCTTTATGGGCTTTGATGCCATCTGTACTTATATCTCTGGGGATGTAAGGTTTGCTGAGGAAAAGCAATACCGGATGACTCCTAAGTCACATGTTCACTGCTTGCAAACAAATTAGAAAAAAAAAAGCTTAGAAAAAGGACTAGAATGAAAAATGGTATTAACAGTGGCTACCTTGGGAATAGAAGTTAAGAACAGTGCAACAACTCAATGCCCATAATTACAGCTTCCAATCAGGGGCTGAGAAAAATGGCCCCTCATACAGCTCTGATCCTATTCTATTGAAAGAAAAAATAGGTGGACCTTTATCTGAAATATGAAATAAAACTTCATTTTCTTCTCTTACTAATGCCTGAAAGCACCCTGTTTTCCTCAGCAGGTTTTGATAAGCAGAATGCTATCTGTGTGCCAGGTACTGTTATTATTTTTTTCTTTCTCTTTTTTTTTCTTGAGACAGAGTCTCGCTTTGTCACCCAGGCTGGAGTATAGTGGTGATCTTGGCTCACTGCAACTTTTACCTTCCCAGTTCAAGCAATTCTCCTGCCTCAGCCTCCCAAGTAGCTGGGATTACAGACATGTGCCATCACATTCAGCTAATTTTTGTATTTTTAGTAGAGATGGGGTTTTGCTGTGTTGGCCAGGCTGGTCTTGAACTCCCGACCTCAGGTGACCTGCCTGTCTTGGCATCCTAAATTACTGGGATTACAGGTGTGGGCTACTGTGCCTCGCCCCGGGTACTGTTCTTTATGCTTACTTACTAATGAATCCTCACAGCAACTCTTTGAGGTAGTTACTATTATTATCTACATTTTATTTTTTAGATGAGGCATGTGAAGCACAGAATAAAGTAATTTGCTCAAGGCTACACATGTAGTAGTGGGGCAGTGAGAATTGGAAATTTCAGGCAATCTGCCTTCAGAGCTGTGTTCCTAACTCCGAGGGGGCTGTGGGAGGCAGGAGGGAAGTTCTAAAGAAAAAGGAACACATGCACATGTATGTTCATTGTGGCACTGTTTACAATAGCAAAGACCTGGAACCAACCCAGATGCCCATCAATAATAGGCTGGACAAAGAAAATGTGGCACATATACACCATGGAATACTACGCAGTCATAAAAAGGATGAGTTCATGTCCTTTGCAGGGACATGGATGAATCTGGAAACCATCATTCTTAGCAAACTGACACAAGAATGGAAAACCAAACATTGCATGTTCTCACTCATAGGTGGGAGTTGAACAATGAGAACAACATATGGGCACAGGGAGGGGAACATCATACATTGGGGTCTGTTGGGGGGTGGGGAGCTAGGGGAGGGATAACGTTGGGGGAAATGCCTGATGTAGGTGATGGGGGATGGAAGCAGCAAACCACCATGGCATGTGTGTACCTGTGCAACAGCCCTGCATGATCTGCACATGTACCCCAGAACCTAAAGTACAATTAAAAAAAAATAGGCACATCCTTTGTTAGATGTGTTGTCATGGTATCTGGCTTGTGTTCTAATTGTTATTTCCTAGACCTGGTTTTGCTGAAGGCAATTCTCTTTTCACACGTTATTTTGTCTTCTCCATTCTCCTTAACTAGACACTAATTTTCTAATCTTATCCTAATTACATTTCTTGCCTTCCCAATGCTTTGACTTTCAGGGTCCAAGTTTTGCTTCTTGGCTAGGTCTAATGGCTCCTGTCTATAATCCCAGCACTTTAGGAGACCAAGACAGGAGTGTGCCTTGAGGTCAGGAGTTCAAGAGCAGCCTGGGAAATATAGCAAGACCCTTATCTCTGCAAAAAATGAAAAAATTAGCCAGGTTTAGTGGCAGACACCCTCAGTCCCAGCTCTTTGGGAGGCTGAGGCTGGAGGATCATTTGAATCCAGGAGTTCCAGGTTGCACTGAGCTATGATCACGCCACTGCACTCCAGCCAAGGTGATAGAGTAAGACCTTGTCTCATGTTGTGTTTGGTTATAATGCTCCCTGAGATAGCTCCTTGATTTATTTCCTGGAAACTCTCATGTCTGTCTCTGTATACAATCTTATTGCTCACACTGTGTCCTCCTCCAACACCCATAGAGGATGCACTGGAGCATATCTTTACAAAAATTAAATAATTATTTTTAATTTAAATATTTGGAGAAGTCTTTCCCCCCCCAAAATGTAATTTCTCTCTTGTTTTTGGTTTGCACCAATTAACATTTTAATCTTTAGAGTTGCTTCAAACATTCTGACGTACCTTATATCTGGTAACAGGCTTCTGGATTACGCTGCTGGATCCTGAGTTGACGAACTGGGGATAGCAATAAGCATTTATAAACACACAATGCCTTATGATAATCCCCGCCAGAGCTTCTTTCCCTAGAGCCAGTGGCATTCCTGATATCCCAAGTAGCACTGAATTTTCTGAAGAAAGTGATTTTAACATGAAAACCCCATTTGATGTCTGTAGTGACCACGAGTATAATTTCTAAACAGATTCATTTTTCCTCTATTATAGGGATGAAAAATGTTTTGAAGTCTCTGGTCGTTAATTGCATAGGTGATGGGACCCACGGATCTCACAATGATTTTATGAGGACTTGTAGGCACTTCATTTTTTTTTTTTTTTTTTCCTGTGGGTAGGGTTTTGCACTGGCAGGAACCTTGGCAATCGGGCCTGCCCTCTTAGTTTTGTTATTTGCAAATCCGCTAAGCATATCTTCCAATGTGTTATCGCCATGCAGCTCACCACGGGGGCGCCTCTTCCAGGCTTGACATGCACTTGTTTTTTCGTTTTTAGTTTTAATTCTCATTTATTGATTCTATAAAGTTAATTATTAGAAAACAATTCCTAGGGGCTAGGGTGGTGGCTCTCACTTGCAAGAACTATGTTTCCCTCATAATGTTATTAAAAAAATTGTGAATGGAAGATAGTTTCAGAAAGCATTAGATCTGAAGGTTTATAGGTTGCCCTCCACAAACATCCTATCCTAAGTACTGTCATCACCTCTTGGGACTAGTTGAAAGGATTGTTGCTTCTCGTATACCAAGAATTACATTTTGTCCAGTATCGTATTCCTGCCTGCAGCAGATGTTATAAAAGATGTTTCAAACATACTAAGAAGGGGACTGGGGACCCTTGAACCCAGGTGAATGAAATCCCGTCATGAAAGCAGAAGCATCTTAGCCTGTGTTTATTTGTTTTTACCTCTGATACTTTATTGCTGTGTCACTCTGTGAGAGCCACTTAAGTTCTCTAAGCCTCAGTTTTCCTGTTTGTACAGTGGAGATGAATGATAGCTATCTCATGGGGTTGTGGCAAATAAGGTGAAATAAACTTGAAATGCCTTTAGAAGGTTCCTGATACACTAAGAGATATAAAATCGAATAGTTATTATCTATGGCTAAATATCTGTCATATGCTCTTTCATATCTTGGGCTGAGGATTCTTTCTAGATGATTTGCAATAGGTGATTGATTGTATTATTTCAGTTTAAATGATTTTTCCTTATTACATACATTCTTTCCAGAAAGTTCTCAGTGTTAGTAAATGTCTTCCACTTGAGGACTCCCACTATAGGAAAGCCTTAAAGGAAATAATGTATTTTGACCAGAGCAGAGATCACCAGGCCCTTCTCTGGATGAAATGGCTGTATGTGGATGTCTCACAGGCCTTTTCACAAAGCAAAAGGGACTGGGTCATACTAAATCTTTTCTCCCTTTGAGTCTTGTTTTTGGTTGAAAAGTACAGAGTTGTGGGTAAGGAAGTAATGAAACTCTCGTCTATGGAGAAATTTAACCTTGGGTAAACTTTCTACTTGTCGTTAAGCCCCCTTGGTGGGAATTTTGGCAACTCTTACCATGGAATTATTATAGTATCCTTATTCAGAACATCCATGTTAGAAGTCTCTGTTTGATTTCCCCAAATTCCTCCTGTCCCCCTAGGTCTCCTTTTTTTCTCTTTCTATATACAGTCTCTCTAAAAAATGCCTCTGTAGCCCCAGACATTAAGCTAAGGCCTTCGGATTTTTCACTCTGCAGAAGATAAGCCTAAAGTTAAATAGCCACTCTCTTATTCTTCAAGCATACGCCTTTAATATCTTTTCCACATAGGCACCTGACCATCTCAAGAAAATTATTAAAACATGCAACAAACAAGGCATTTCTAAGACTGTATTCACTCTAAAATGGGCTCCATAAATGTCAGAGATTGGGTCTTTAGCCCATCTCTAGACCACCTGAATTCAGTTGAAAAAAAAAATGAATCGAAATCAATAATACCATAGTTTACTCACAAAAAATGATGACAAAAATGAGTAAATTGCTACAACAATTATAGGGATAAGACCAGGACGACTTGAATCCGCTCCTATCAAAAGCCAATGAATCCAGAGAGTTCCCAGTGCACTGTGAATCAGGCCAATCATTATTTGCACAGCCTGTAAGAAGAGAGAGCCAATATTATTACTCCAGTCAAATCTATAACAGATGATTACAATCTGGGTGACTGAGGTTAGGAGAACGCTTGGTTTACCCCGGTACTTCTGAAGCAATATTGAAAGAATTATGTGTCAGGGAGAAAGCAGGCTGAATAGAGAAATGGCAGCCACAGTTGGGTGATGGGGTCTCCTCATTTATTTAAACAGGGAGTATCTGTTTTTGTTTCATAGCAGCCTTTCGAGATAACTAATATATATTTTTCTAGTTGGCTCTAGTTAAGTAAAAAGCAGAGGCCTATTTGTCTGTTTGGCTCAGGACACTCAACAAAAAGAGAGTTGTTGACTCCAAAGACCCCCATGGTGCGGCCTTGATATCTGCCTCCCTCCTATAGTTGGTTCTCTGAGGTCAGCTCCAGCCTGTAGACTCAGCTCGTGTTCTCCACTCTGAATCCCAAATAGGAACTTTTGATCTTGCCTACTTCCCTCATCCTCTCTTGTTTGCAACTTGGACTTCAGTTTCTCTCTGCTCTGCCCACTCCCGCACCCAATGCTGACATTTGTAACCAATCTGGATCACAGCTCTAGACTTTGTTCAGAAAAGCAGGCAAACAGGCCTTTGAGACGTGGACCACCACCTGCGGAGGTCTGGCCTGCAGACCCTGACTCAGCGATGGATGAATGAATGCACTCTTACGCCATTACAGTGATTCAAATGGGCTAGGGATGGTCGTTGGCTGCTTTCAGAGGGCAAACTCCAGCCAACCAACCAAGACTCCCTCTCCATCACTACATTTATCCAGTCAGATTTTACAACAGACGTTCTAAGTTAACACACTTGTGGATAATTAACATGGTTCAAAGAATGGTTTTACGACTGATAAAAGGTTTAGTTTCTGGGTCCAGAGTAGGCACTATTACTATTAACTATTAACAGGTATTCCCTGTTGATCTCCGCCTGAGAGCTCCATCCAGCACAAAATTTGCATGAGTAAACAGAGTAGAGACAAAGGGATTTGGCATAAACAGACTTAAACTGGGAAAGCCTTTTATCATCTCTCTCTTAATGTAAATGAGGTGGCTGCCTTCAGCCTGCCCCAATAAAACCTTTTGGCCTTCCAAAACGTTTGAGATTACAATCTATAACTTCTGCTAATATTTTGCCAGCCACCCCAAGTGAATATCAACAGGCCCTCTAGTGACTCCTGGTTTTCTGTAACTCTTATGTGAAGTGGTTCTCTGTGGCCTGCTTAGAGCTGGGCTTTATCCTCCAGCTGGAATAGAGCCACCTGCACATACCAGTGACTAGGATGTGTGGAACCACCAAAGGAGCTGGAATGGAGATTAATCAACATCACCTGCCCTGCAACTGCTTTACCCTCTGGTGCCCATTCTTTCTCCTTGATCCATTTAGGTAGTTTTAAGTGAATTAAAGCTACTTTAATCAGATTACCTTAAAATTCATGTTCATAGGGAATTTATAGGTTTCTGTTCTGGCATTGAGATTATGTAAAAGTATATTATTCAGGGTTCTCTGGAGAAACGGACCCTATATATTTTATATATATATATATGTATATGTAATATATATTATATATTAGTAAAAGGAAAATAAATCTCAGGACCTTGTCTTCACAGGTATGGAACAAAGGACAGAACTCAAAGTCATCCCTCTGCTCATCTGAGACAAATGTATATCTGATTGCTTCCTCTGCCCTATGTTATTTTATCTTACGTAAAAATGCAGATTTACTGGACTAGACAAATGTATAAGTAATTATTCCTATACCCTCCTCTCACATGTAATTTGTGTATTCAGTGAATGGCTGATGAAAGACTCAAAAGGATGCAACTGCTTGCCTCTTATCTATTCATGCCCTTAAAAAATTTCTACCTCTTTCCTCCATACCTGTGCTTTTGCCTTTGGATATTGAGGTCCCCAGACCCTCTTCAGAAAAAGCATGGATCACAATTTTCCCTGTGGTTCTGGGTTCTTTCTCAAACATCTTAAAATGATTTAGACGTGCCTCAGTCATTTTCTTTGATCTACTTTGTAAATTTTGGCTGATGAGTCCAAAATTTACAATGTGGGTCAGCAGGCTGGAGACACAGAAGAGCTGATGGTGCAGATAAAGCTTGAAAGCAGTCTTCTGGAAAATTCCTCTTGCTCCATGCAAGAGGAGGGATGAGGGAAATGGAGGAAGCAAGGTCAGCCTTTCATTCTGCTCAGACCTTCAACTGATTGAATAAGGTCTACTCACATTATGAAGGGCGATCTGCTTTATGCAAAGACCAGTGATTTAAATGTTAATCTCATCCACAAACACCCTCACGGGAACAGCCATAATAATGTTTGAATAACTAGGCACCTTTTGGCTGAGATAAGTTGATATACAAAATACCCATTATAAGTCAACTTCATCACTTAGCAGTCATATACATCTTGTGAAATCATACTTAATATCCAATGTAAGATATACTTTGGCCTAAGAGCTGTCATGCGTGCAACAAAAAATGCACTAGCACTTTTCCAGAGGAGGGTGCAAAATTCTTGAGTGACGTTTACTCTTTTGCTTGAAATACCACAATTTAAAAACTATAATATAAAGTCAACACATCTTATGTTACATGATAAGGGGGATAAGAGAGGAAAGAAAGCAAAGATATGTAATACAAACATATTCATAACAAAATAAGGAAAAATACTCCTGATAATTCCAGTCCTTATTTCCGTAACTGGCCACATGGTTATAGCTGGTATTTATGAGCATTTTCTCCCACTACCCAGTCTGTATTTCCTTTGTGTTCAGCAAGCACCTCAGCAGCCTGTGATGATTTACTTAGTGGGTTGACCCAAACCCTCCTTCCCGAAGTCTGACCATCAGTAGTCCTGTCCCAATTAGGTGGTTGTAGTTTTCCATTGACCTTAATCATAGGACATGGTAATACTGAAATGCCCTAAGGGATTTCCTGTATTTCTAATATCTTATTCCTTAACTGTGAAGTAATAGGCCAAATTTCCTCACAGTAGTCAGTGTCAATAACCCCTTTTGCACAATAACTCCCTTCTTCGCCAACTGATTCAGAGACGTCAAAAGTCCAAAATGGCTAGTTGGCAGTCCTCACTTCTAGTTCAATGAAATCCATTATTATGTCTCCTTGTAGAAACATTTCTTCCTTTGGAATAAAGTCATCTGACAGGCAGAATATAAGGTTTCAGGACAATAAGCACATTTTTGCTAGCAGGTAACTATGAGTACTAGTGAGTGGTATTCCTTCCATTTTCACTCCCTGATTTCTGGACCTGTGAACCCCAGCTTTGGGAGAAACATCCTGCTAATGAACCTCACCCCATTTAAACAGGGTGTTGCCAGCTAGCTGGTGCTGTCATTGTCTTCAAAAGTTCACGCGTCATTCTGTCAAAGCAGCTACTTCACAATGGTGGCGAACATGGTGAGGCCAGCAGATTACATGAGCTTGAGGTTATCGATGCACTTCATTTGCTCTGCAGTGAGTTGGTTGATCAAAAACAATGCTGTGTGCCATTACCATGGCAATAGATAGAGCGTTCTTGAAGTTCACAAAGGGTAGTGTTTGCAGAGGCATTGAAGGCAGGGAAGGTAAAACCATACCCAGAAGAAGTCTCCATTCCAGTAGGAAGAAAACACCGCCTCCTCCATGATAGAAATGGTCCAGTGTAGCCATTCTGTCACCAGGCTAATCACTCCAGGGAATAGTGCCATATCAGGAACTCAATGTTCATCTCTGCTGCTGGCATATTGGGCACTTATCAGTGACTGTAGCCAAGTCAGCCTTGGCGAGTGAAAGTCCACGTTGCTGAGCTCAGGCATAACCTCCATCCCTGCCACTGCCACCATGGCCACTTGGTTAATGGGCCCATTGGACAATGATGGGGTGGCTGAGGAAAGAGGCTGAGTGGAATCCATAGAACGGGCCATCCTATCCACTTGATTATTAAAAGCTTCCCCTGCTGTCTGGGTGTGGTGGCTCACACGTGTTATCCCAGCACTTTGGGAGGCCGAGGTGAGTGGATTACCTGAGGTCAGGAGTTCAAGACCAGCCTGGCCAACATGGTGAAACCCTGTCTCTACTAAAAATATAAAAATTAGCCAGGTGGTGGTGCATGCCTGTAATTCCAACTACTGGGGAGGCTGAGGCAGGAAAATCGCTTGAACCCAGGAGGCAGAGGTTGCAGTGAGCCGAGATTGCACACTGCCCTCTGGACTGGGTAACAGAGAGAGACTCCATCTCAAAAAAAAAAAAAAAAAAAAAAAACTTCCTCTGCTGCGGTTGCTCTTTGGTACTTTAACGTGGGACACACATATATTTATGTGTTTTGCCTATTCAGAAATCTATCTACAAACCTGTTCTCTAGACTCCTGTGTCACCACTTTTCTAATCATGTTTGTTTCAAGTCCCTGACATTCCAGCTACATAATTGGCCGCAGCCCATGAATTAGTATACAGTCACACACCTGGCTATTTCTCATTCCAAGCGAGATATACAACCAGGTGTACTGTTTGAAATTCTGTCCACTGGGAAGATTTTTCTTTTTTATTTTCTTCAGGAATGTCCCAGAAAGGGATTACAGGGCTACAGCTGTCTACTTGTACGTTGTGCCTGGGAATCATGTAACCTTGGCTGGTCATGGTTCTTTTTCTGACAGGGTAACCAAAACCTTTCATCCTGAAGAGTCTGGGCCATTCACAGGCTTGCAAGGACTGGGTTGTTGTAATATTCCATTGACCTTAATCATAGGGCATGACAGCAGCAAGAGACAGCCTAAGGGATCTCCTGTATTCCAGACATACTCATTTTTACCTCTATTCATTGTGAAGTAGTGGTCCCATTTGCCCTTGGTGTCCTGGATTGATCACCATAGCTATTTTTGGACTCTCTTTTTTGCCTGTTGACTCAGAGGCAACAGGAGCCCAAAGTGGCTGGATGACAGCTTTCACTTTCAGTTCAGTGAATTCATTGTTGTTGGTCCCGGTGGAAGCACTCTTCTCTCTGAAACTAAGACTTCTACACAAGACATCTTGTTAGTTTGACAAAAATAGAGCATGAAGTCACAGCGACATGAAGCAAAGATTGTGCTGGTGGGTCACTGGGGCAATGGTGAGTGGTGCCACTCCTATTTTTACCCCTTGATTCCTAGACTTGTGAATCCTGGCTATGACAGAAAGAGTACTATACACTGGATGCTGATTTAGAGCATATGCAGCCTTCTAGAGAACCTTGTCCCAGCTCTATAAAGTATTGTCACCAAGCCGGCACTGTAACTTCAAAAGGCCATTCTATTAAGCTGGCTGCTTCAGGATAATGGCAAACATGACAAGACCAGTGAATTCTATAAGCGTGAGTCCACTGCTAAACTTCTTTGGCTATAAAGTCAAGTCCTTGGTCAGAAGCAATGTCGCATGGAATTTCATGATGGTGAATAAGGCATCCTGTAAATCCATGGATGGCAGTTTTGGCAGAAGCATTGCATGCAGGAAAGACAAATCCATGTCCAGAATATGTGTCTACTTCAGTAAGGACGAAATGTTGCCCCTTCCATGATGGACGTGGTCCAATATAATCAAGCTGCCTCCAAGTAGCACCTTAGGGAATGGTGCCATAGTGGGGGCTCAGTGTTGGTCTCTGCTACTAGCAGATTGGGCACTCAGTGTTGGCCAAATGCAGGTTCCCCTTGGTGAGTAGAAGTACATGTTGCTGAGCCCATGCATAACCTCCATCCCTGTCACCATGGCAACTTTTTCAATGAGCTCAATGGTCAATAACAAGGGTGGCTAGCAGAAAAAACTAACTAGTATCCATGGAATGGATACTCCTCTGCTCCTCTGCTGAGGTCACCCTTTGGTGAGCATGCACGTGGGACATAAATATCTTCACATCCTTTTCCCACTCAGAGGTCTAGCCACATACCTCTTCCCCATTTTTTTTTTTTTTTTTTTTTACCAATTTTTCAATCATCTTCCTTCCAAGTCTCTGACTATCCATCCAAACCATTGGCTCCAACCCATGAATCAGTATATAATCTCACATCAGGCCATTTCTCCTTCCAAGAATAGTTCACAACTAGGTGTACTGCTTGAAGTTCTGCCCATTGAAAAGGTTTCCCTTTGCCACTATCCTTCAGGAATGTACCAGAAGGGGGCTGTAGTGCTATAGCTGTCTACTTTTGGGTTGTGCCTGGATCATGGGGTACTCCTCAGGAGGCCATAAGTGAAAATTGGAAGAGAGGAGGCAACATAGCAGGAGTAGGAACCACGGGCATTTGGACCAGTTCCTCATGTAATTTACTTGTGCCTTCAGGACCTGCTCAGGCCTGATCACATGTGTGCCACTTCCGTTTGATGATGGAGTGTTGTGCATGCCCAACCTTATGGCTTAGTGGGTCAGGCAACATCTAGTTCATAATGGGCAGATAAGGTTGTATCGTTACTTGATGGACCCTGGTCAGACATTCAGTTTCTGCTAGGGCCTGGTAGCAGGCTAAAAGCTGTCTCTCAAAAGGAAAGAAGTTTTCTGTGGAAGATGGCAAGGTCTTGCTCTAAAATCTCAAGGTCATTCACTGTATCTTATCTATAGAGGGCTCCCTCTCTGCCACTGTTACCTCAAGTACCATTGAGTTTGTCGGGTCATAAGGCCTCTCTGGCAGAGCAGTTTTACAGCAACCTGGACCTATTTCAGAGCCTTCTCCTATTCTGGGGCCCACTCTAAACTAGCACCTTTTTGTGTCGCTTGGTGGATAAGCTAGAGTGGCACACTCAAGTGATGAACGTGCTGCCTCCAAAATCAAAATAGGCCTACTAGGGATTGTACCTCTCTTTCTTGGTTTTAGGAGGGGCCAGATGAAATAACTTGTTCTTTTTTTTTTTTTTTTTGAGATGGAGTTTCGCTCTTGTTACCCAGGTTGGAGTGCAATGGCGCGATCTCGGCTCACTGCAACCTCCGCCTCCTGGATTCAGGCAATTCTCTTGCCTCAGCCTCCAGAGTAGCTGGGATTACAGGCACGCGCCACCATGCCCAGCTAATTTTTTTGTATTTTTAGTAGAGACGGGGTTTCACCATGTTGACCAGGATGGTCTTGATCTCTTGACCTCGTGATCCACCCGCCTCAGCCTCCCAAAGTGCTGGGATTACAGGCTTGAGCCACCGCACCCAGCCCACAACTTGTTCTTTAGAACAAATATCTTGTCATGACACCCACCATGATAGCCCTGGAAATTTTTCTGAAATACAAGGATTTACCCTGGATTTTAGTCATATTTTCCCCCATTCTCTGACATGCCAATGTCTTACCAGTAAGTTCAGAGTAGTTACTGCTTCATGTTCGTTAGGACCAATTACCATAATGTCATTAACATAATGGATCAGTGTGATACCTTGTGGAAGAGAAAGGCAACCAAAATCCCTGCAAGCCCAATTACGACATAAGTTTGGAGAGTTTGTATGCTCCTGGGGTAGGTCAGTAAAGGTGTATAACTGGCCTTTCCAGCTGAAGGCAAACTGTGTCTGGTAGGCCATACAGACAGATGGAGAAAAAGTCATTTGCCAGATCGATAGCTGCACACCAGGTATCAGGAGATGTGTTAATTTGCTCAAGCAAGTAAACCATCTTGTACAGCAGCTGTAATTGGAGTCACCACTTAGTTAGGCTTGCAATAATCCGCTGTCGTTCTCCAGGATTCATCTGCCCTCTGCACAGGCCAAACAGCAGGTTGAATGCAAATGTGGTGGGCATCACCACCTCTGCATCTTTCAAGTTCTTGATGGTGGCACTAATCTTTGTGATGTCTCCAGGAATGCAGTATCGGTTTTGAGTTAACTAGTTTCCTCTAGAAGCTTCCATTTATCTTTTCTCACCATACTCCACAGGTTACAAAACCAGTGTAGGAGGTCTGCCAGCTGTCTATTCTAATTGTGGATTCTGGAACGGGGGAAATGACCACTGAATGGGTTTGGGGACCAACCGGACCCACTGTGAGTTGGACTTGAGCTAAAAATCCATTAATAATTTGGCCTTCATCAGACTCTACTCTAAATGGAGGGCCACAGTGATGGTTTGCATCTCCTGGAATCAATGTCAGTTCAGAGCCAGTATCCAGTACTCCCTGAAAGTACTGATTATTTCCCTTTCCTCAATAAACAGTTATGCTGGTAAAAGGCCATAGGTCCCATTGGGGAATTATGGGAGAAAGATTAACAGTATAAATTTTAGGTAGTATACCAGGGTCCTTTCTTGGTGGGGACATGGCTTACCTTTCATGCATACCTAGGAACACTACGCAGTTGCCATTGTAAAGTACAGCCTCCAGAGAAGAACAAACTGTAGCCAGCCCATTGGAAAACTTAAATGTGAGAAGAATAATTACATTCTGAGGTAGCAGAGGCCAAACAGCAGCACTCAACCATCAAAGGCAAGGTAGGCGCAGTTACCACCATAGCAAACAGAGTCAAGACAAGCATCAGAATAGTCCTGCTTCTGTGGATCTATGGTGTTGGCTAGTTAATCATAGTGTTCCTAGATGTGAAATAGATAGGAAGCCTCCTAAATTCTTACTTGAGCTGTACAAGCAGAAAACTTTCTGGTCAAGTTAATAAAAGTCTACCTCAAAACACGAAAACAGAAAATTATCACCCCTGAATCGATTTCCAGACTTGAGCCAGTTTACAGATCCAAAACCCGTTGACTGAATGGCCTCTGCTACCTCAGAATCTAATTACTCTTCTCCCATTTAAGTTTTCCAATGGGCTGGCTTTCTTCTGTGGTAACTGCAGTTACCATTGTAAGGTACAGCCTCCAGAGAAGAACAAACTGTAGCCAGCCCATGCGAAAACTTTTGTCACTTTGTCCAGCAATGATAAGAACAGCCAACTGAGATCATTGTATTTCTTGGTTTTCCACAAATTTTCCAAAATATTATGTATAGAGTCACTAAATTTCTTGCCTTTTATAAGAGGTGAATTAGGAGTATCAAGTGCATTCATTTTGTGTATATTTGTAAACAGTTCATACCATGGAATATCAGAACTGTCTGTACTATTAGAAATAAAGCCCTTTGTACTTTCAGGTCTAATAAGATTAGTAGAGCTAATTCCAGAAATCCCCAAATCAATTAAAGACACTAATTCTTAAAATTCTGTCCTTCTACAACCACTTCTAGCACCAAAATCTGTATTAGTCGGGGTTCTCCAGAGAGACAGAACTCAACAGGTTGTATGCATATGTTAGGGAAATTGGTTTATGCAATTATGGACACTGAGAAGTCCTATGAGAGGCCATCTGCAAGCTGGAGACCCTGGCATGCTTGTAACATGGCTCAATCCAAAAGTTAGAAGGTTTTAGAACCAAGGAAGCCAATGGCGTAACTCTCAGTCCAAGGCCAAGGGCCTGAGGACATGGGGGGCCGCTGGTTTAAGTCCTGGAGTTCAAAGGCCACCGAGCCTGAAGCTGTTGTCTAAAGACAGGAGAAGAAGAGTATGTCCTAGTTCCAGCAGTGGACTGACATATTTGCCTTTTCTCTGTTATTACTGTCTTCAGATTATTAGCAGATTTGATGGTGTCTACCCATACTGAGGATGGATTTTCCCCACCTGGCCCATTCAGACTCACATGCTAATCTCTCCTGGAAACACTCCTGTAGCAAACACGTCCCAAAATAATGCATTACCAGGTTTCTAGATATTCTGTAATCCAGTCAAGTTGGTATTTTTAATTAACCGTCACAGATCCTAAACCCGTCATCCTCCCTTACGTGGTAGATCTCACTGGTAGGTCAACTGGTGGCCAGTAATAGGCCTACACTTTCTCAGACACATTGCCACCACCATCTTCTGGGCCAGATAAGCAGATGTGAGGCAATCAACCTAAACCTAAAACACCACTGTACTGGGGGTAGTGCAGAGAAACCACTAGTTCCCTGTCCTTACTATATATATGGGGCTTTACTGCATGTAGGTATGCCCTGCATTCTGATAGTACACTGGGTAGGTCTCAACCAGCTGGAGATAATCATAGATTTGATATGTTGGGAATTTTCCTAGTGTAAGCTTTAATGCTGCTGACTTAAATACAAATGTGATACAAGGCCCCACAGATATTGGTAGATAATACAAAAGGGTGTAGTATTCTAAGATTGAGGAGAGCTGAGCAGGAAAGCATTGAAGCAGAATATGATCCACCTGAGCTAAATGTAAGGGGAACATGTTGACAGTACCATGCCCCAGGGTCTATAGTTTTTTCTGGTTTTAGGCCCACACATGACCACTTTATGACCGATGAGCTTTGATTCAAACTGTTTACAAATGCAGGCAGCAATGGACCTCTCATGTATCAGCAGACTCTGTATTTGTTAGAATCCTGAGTGGGTTGTGATAATGTTGAACTATTCCAGAATGGTTTTTGGGTCCATCATTTGAATCCAATTAGCTTTAGGCTAGTTACCGTCACCTTCGGACACTTTTGTCAATTCTCCTTCCTTTGGGGAAGATGTGGTCACTGTCTTTTCCTTTTTATATTAGGAAGAAGCAACACTAGTCATTTATTAACCCAAGTAGCACTTAGTCCTTACCCCCATTGCTTTGGTGCCTTCTTTTAGAATAAATCTTCTTGGCATTTTAACAAAGATATATTATAGTGATTATAGAGGATGAATGGACTCCTTTTCTGCAGAGAAATATAGAGAACAAGTAATACTAATTATTATTTTGAAATAAGACACTTAAAATGGCAGCCTCTGATTTCCCCCACTGCTTTGCAATTATTTACAAAAAGGTTTTGGCATCAACCGACTGATATTATTTTCTGCTAAACAGCAATAACTTTCAGGCAAAAGCCAAGAGCTACCTCTTAGATTTTATTCTTCTATAATGACCTTTAAATGAGACTGAGTAGACACCTTTGATGTAGTTGACCCACTCCCATTATTTTCATCTTTCTCAGGAATTACCTGCTCACCCAAGTCCATAGAGTCACCCAGGGTTGAACTGCTGTGTTTGCTCTCCGTGAAATGTCCCCAGCCTAGCCATAGCCGATTAGACGAAGGGTGGGCATCTGACTCTAGGTGATCCAATAATAATTCCTTTCCCAGAAAACTGCATATATATGACAATATAGACCCATTCTAAGCTTGCCTCTTGAGCAAGAAGTAGTAGCACTTCCGTGTCCCACTGTATGGAAAGAAGTATGAAGGGACATCTAGAGTAAAGATATGGAGTGAGAGAAGTCCCTAAAAATTCTAGCGGCTCTTACTTCCCTGATTACAGTTGTGTTACAGGTCTGTCTATGAGAAATACCTGCATCTTAAAAAAAAAAATCCGGCTGGATATGGTGGCTCATGCCTGTAATCCCAGCACTTTGGGAGGCCGAGGTGGGCATATCACCTGAGGTCGGGAGTTCGAGACCAGCCTGATCAACATGGCGAAACTCTGTCTCTACTAAAAATACAAAATATGAGCCAGGCATGGTGGCACATGCCTATAATCCCAGCTACTCGGGAAGCTGAGGCAGGAGAATCACTTGAACCAGGGAGGCGGAGGTTACAGTGAGCCGAGATGGTGCCATTGCACTCCAGCCTGGGCAACAAGAGTGAAACTCCATCTCAAAAAAAAAAAAAAAAAAAAAAATCCCTCTTTTGTTTTGTAAAAAGAGGGTATACATTAAGTGAAAATTTTTATAGTGTTCCAGAACAATGGCTGACTGTTAAAGTTGGGACAAAGGTACTATTTTGCATCTTAAATCCGTAAAATTGCCAGAGGCTGCAGAGGTAGGTTACCAGAGATGGCCTTTTCTATGGGCTTATTGGTAGGTGACAGTTTAGAGAAGTGGCTGTGGTCAATTGAATTATGATTCCTAATTATTCTTTCCTCTTTCCCTGTTAGAGGGTTTTACATCTTCACATAGTGCCTTGTGACTTGCACTGTGCCCTTCATTCCGTAGAAGGAGCATGTCTCTCTACCTCACTGATACTGCATTTGACCCTGCGGCATGGTTTGACTGATGGAATGACACGTGGTACATCTGAGCCAAATCCTATGAGATATTGTAAATTTCCATCAAGGTTATTGGTAATTTACCTCTGCTGTAAGAATACTACTTCCCAGGATTTTGCTGTTCGTTAGTGTGGATCCCAGAATGAGGAAGTATGAAGCAGGCTCACAGCCTACCCACAACATTGAACAGAGCTCCAGTAAGTGAAAAGTAAATGTTTTTTCTTATAAGCCTACAATTTTGTGATTGTTACATCAGCAACACTGACTAATACCCTGGCACCAGCCAACACCTTTAGGCAAAATAGAGGGAGAGAGAAGATAGAATTTTGGGAAACACACTGTTGGTGAAGCTATGAGATAATAGAACAGTGACACTTAGAGAATAGGGAGGTCCTTCAAGTATGTGTGACTAGCTTTTACTTCTCTGCTGGTGTCTTTTTGCCGGGAAACGTGGCCCGCCCTTCTGTTAGTTGAGCAGAGGAAAAGATAATTGGAGATAAATCATAAGGAGAAAATGATCTTAACAATGAGAGAAGGCCAGAACTAAACCAGCTCTCCAAGTTGCAGTTGCAGGCAGAAAGTTTTAGGAGAAATATCCTACTGGTAGTCCTGGGATGATATATCTATGTCAGATTAAAGGCCACAATTTCGCAAAGGATATTGATAGCATCAATGGAGCGTGGCAAAGAGAAAAAAAGAGGGGTTTACTTTTGAGGAATATAGGTGAATTTCACCAATTTGGATGTGGTTAATAAAATAGAGAGTTATTGTAGTCGATAACGTCTCAAACCATAAGAAGCAATATAAATTCAGATTCCTAAAAATGAATATCTTTTCTAGCTCAGTTTCCCAAACTTGCCCATCAGAAGTAGCTCTTTTGCTCATTGTTAATCCCCTGTGCATCCCTGGTGCTTCTACTTGGTTCTCTTTTTTTCTCCAAAAGAAATCAAGAGAGTAGCTGATGTGGACAAACAGTACTGTGGATAGAACATTATCTTCTGAGAAGAAGGCAAGACTGCTGTTGAAGGTGAAATGTCAGAAATAGTGCACAAAGGACAAGGAAACAGGTTAACAGGGCTCTCACTGGCCAACTTGGGACCATTTAAATAACAAAAACATTATGATAGTTTAAAATGCCTCGTCTATGAAAGCTCATAAATTCATCATGATCCACAAAAGAGAAACTTTAGTTTTAACAAAGGTTATTGCAACAGCTATGAAATGTGAATGGAGAATGCATTTCATTTTTCATCTCCACCTTTATGTCCATATGTACCTGCTGTTTAGCTCCCACTTATGAGTGAGACTTGTGATATTTGATTTTCTGCTTCTAGGCCAGTTCATTTAGAATAACGGCCTCCAGTTCCATCTATGTTACTACAAAAAACATGATTTTATTTTTGCGGTGGCATAGTACTCCACAGTGTATATATACGACATTTTCTTTATCCAGTCAACCATTGATGGACACTTAGGCTACTTCCATGACTTTGCTATTGTGAATAGTGCTGTGCGAAACATACAAGAGCAGGTGCTTTTTAAATATTTATTTTCCTTTGGGTAGACATGCAGTAGTGAGTTGCTGGGTTGAGCGATAGCTCTATTTGTAGTGCTTTGAGATATCTCTCCATTGTCTTCCATGGAGGTTCAACTAATTTACATTCCCATAAACAATATATGAGCAGTCCCTTTTCTCTGCATCCCTGCTAATATCTGTTGTTTTTTGTCTTTTTAGTTAATAGCTATTCTGACTAGTGTAAGATAATATTTCAATGTGGTTTTGATTTGTATTTTCCTGAGGATTGGTGATATTGAGCATTCAATTCATTTTTTCATCTGTTTGTTGGCTGTCTGTATTTCTTATTTTGAGAAATGGCTGTTCAAGCCTGTATTAGACCATTCTTGTATTGCTATAAAGAAATACCTGAGACTAGGTAATTTACTTAAAAAAAAAAGTTTAATTGGCTCCCAGTTCTGCCACATGTACAGGAAGCATCGCAATAGCATCTGCTCAGCTTCTGGTGGGGTGTTCAGGAAGCTTTTACTCATGGCAGAAGGTGAGGTGGGAGCAGCCACATCACATGGCAAGTAAGGGAGCACAAGAGAGTAGGGGAGGTGCCGCAATCTTTTAAACAACCAGAGCTCATGTGAATTCTACTATGGAAAAACAAGGCCATTTATGAGAAATCTGCCCCTATGACCCAAATATTTCCTCTCAGGCCTCACCTCCAACACTGGAGGTCAGATTTCAACATGAGATTTGGAGGGGACGCACATCCAAATGATATCATCCTTCCCTTGAGCCCCCAAATCTCACATTCTTCTCACATTGCAGAATAGTTATCTCTTCCCAGTAGTTCCCCCAAAGTCTTAACTCATTCCAGCATTAGCTCAAAAGTTCCAAGTCCAAAGTATCATCATTAAAGACTCAAGCAAGTTCCTTCCACCTACGAGCCTGTAAAATCAGAAACAAATTATTTGCTTCCAAGTTACAATGTTGGAAGTAAATAATATGCACAAGGCAGTGGGGCCCTAGGGATGGACCCTAAAACTTTTCTTTCCTTCTAGGCCTTTGGGCCTGTGATGAGAGGAGCTCTCGGGAAGTCTTCTGAAAAGCCTTCGAGGCTCTTTTCTCATTGTCTTGGGTATTAGCACTTGGATCCCCTTTAGTCATGCTAATCTCTCTAGAAAGCAGTTGCTCTGTGGCCTGTTTGAATTCATCTCCTGAAAATGCCCTTTTCTTTTCTACCACATTTTTCCGAAGTTTCATGTTTTGCTTCCCTTTAAAATATAAGCCATTTCTTTGCTCCCGGATCTGATGGCAGGTTGTTAGAAACAGCCAGCCCACTTCTTGAATGCTTTGCTGCTTAGAAACTTCTTCTACCAGGTACCCTAAGTCATCACTCTTTTTTTTTTTTTTTTTTTTTTTGCAGATAACCACTATTAAATTTTTGGTGTGTATCTTCTGAATTTTTTTATTTTTTATTGCGTTTTAGGTTTTGGGGTACATGTGCAGAACATGCAAGATAGTTGCATAGGTACACACATGGCAGTGTGTTTTGCTGCCTTCCACCCCTTCACCCACATTTGGCATTTCTCCCCATGCTATCCCTCCCCAGCTCCCCGCCCCCGCTGTCCCTCCCCTATTCCCCGCAATAGACCCCAGTGTGTAGTACTCCCTTCCCTGTGTCCATGTATTCTCATTGTTCATCACCCACCTATGAGTGAGAATATGCGGTGTTTCATTTTCTGTTCTTGTGTCAGTTTGCTGAGAATGATGTTCTCCAGATTCATCCATGTCCCTATAACCTCAAACCTCCACAGGTCCCTAGAACATGAACACAATGGAGCCGAGTTCTTTGCTAGAGGGTGGTATGGGTGATCTTTACTCCATTTCCCAATAGCTTCCTCATTTCCATCTGAGACTTCATCAGCCTGACCTTCATTGTTCATATTTCTATCAGCATTTTGAACACAACCTTTTAACCAGTTTCTAAGAAATCCAAACGTTGCCTCATCTTTCTGTCTCCTTCCGAGACCTTCATCCTCTTTCAGCCTCTATCCACCCAGTTCCAAGGCTGCTTCAACATTTTCAGGCATAGCAATGCCCCACTCCTTAGTACCAATTTTCTGTATTAGTCTGTTTCCTGAGTATTTCTGTTTCCTTGTATTTCTAAAAAGGAATACCCAAGACTAGGTAATTTATACAGAAAAGAGGCTTAATTGGCTCCCAGTTCTGCTGGATATACGGAAAGCATGGCACTGGAACCTCCTAGGCTCCTGATGGGGCATCAGGAAGCTATTACTCGTAGCAGAACATGAAGTGGGAGGAGGCGTATCACATGGCAAGTGATGGAGCAAGGGCAGGGAGATGCCACAATCTTTTAAACAACCGGATTTCATGTGAACTCTGTCACAGGGAATGCACCAAGCCATTCAGGGAGAATCTGCCCCCATGACCCAAACACCTCCCCCTAGGCCTCACTTCAACATTGCAGGTCAGATTTCAACATGAGATTTTAAGGGGACACACATTCAAACCGTACCAATGATCTTTGCCCAGTTTTCAGTGACGTGTTCTTTTTTTTTTCCTGGTCGAATTATTTGAATTTGTAGATTCTGGATATTAGTTCTTTGTCAGCGGCACAATTTGCAAATATTTTCTCCCATTTTACACATCGCTTGCTTCTTTCTGTTGATTATTTTCTTTGCTCTGCAGAAACTTTTTAGTTTAAGTCCTATTTGTCTATTTTTGCTTTGATTGCATTTGCTTTTGGGTTCTTTGCCATAAATTCTTGCCTTGGCTAATGTCCGGAAGAGTTTTTCCTAGGTTTTCTTTTAGGATTTTTATAGTTGCAGGTCTTATTGTTAGGTCTTTAATCCAATTGGTTAGTTTTTGTATACGGTGAGAGAGAGAGGTCTAGTTTCATTCTTCTGCATATGGCTATCCAATTTCCCCGGCACCATTTATTAAATAGGGAGTCCTTTCCCTATTGCTTACTTTTGTCCACATTTTCAAAGATCAGTTGATTGTAGGCGTGTGGCTTTATTTCCGGGTTATCTAATCTGTTCCTTGGTCTATGTGTCTATTTTTGTCCCAGTATCTCGCCGTTTTGGTTACTGCAGCCTTGTAGAATAGCTTGAAGATGGGTAATGTGACGCTTCCAATGTTGTTCTTTTTGCTTAAGATTACTTTGGTGATTCAGCCTATTTTTTGTTTCCATAGGAATTTTAGAATCGTTTTTCTACTTCTTTGAAAAAGGACATTGGTAATTTCATAGGAATAGCATTAAATCTGAATAGAGTGCTTTGGGCAGTATGGCCATTTAAATAATATTGTTCTAATCCATGAGTGTAAAATGTTTCTCCACTTGTTTGTATCATTTATAATTTTTTTTATCAGTGTTTTTCAGTTCTTCTTGTAAAAATCTTTTACCTCAGTGTTTAAATGTAATCTTAGATAATTTATTTTCTTTTATTTTTTGTGGCTACTGTAAATGGGATTGAGTTCTTAATTTCATTCTCAGCTTGATTATTATTGGTGTATAAAATGTTACTACTTTTTGTATGTTGATTTTGTATCCCGAAACTTTATTGAAGTTACAGATCAAGTCTAGGAGTCTTTGGGAAGAGTCTTTAGATTTTTCTAGGTGTAGGATCACGTCCTTAGTGAAGAGAGATAATTTCAATTCTTCTTTTTCAATTTGGATGCCTTTTATTTCTTTTTCTTTCCCAGTTGCTCTGCCTAGGACTTCCAGTACTATGTTGAATAGGACTGGTGAGAGTTGACATTATTGTCTTGTTCCAGTTCTTAGGGGACGTGCTTTCAACTTTTCCCCATTCAGTATAATGTTGCCTGTGGGTTTGTTATATATGGCTTTTATTATTTTGAGGTATGTCCCTTTGATGCCTAGTTTGTTGAGGGTTTTTACCATGAAGAGATGTTGGATTTTCCTGTACTATTCCCTAAAATATGTTTTTCACATTGCATACTTTTTCTTCTTCTCTCCCAGGAATGCCAGTTAGTCATGGGTTTGGCTGCTTTACATAACCCCATATTTCTGAAAGGCTTTGTTTATTTTTTAAATTCTTTTTAACATATTTTTTTCTGCCTGGGTTAATTTGAAAGACTGATCTTCAAGCTCTGAAATTCTTTCTTCTGCTTGATCTAATCTATTGCTAAAGCTTTGAAGTGTAGTTTGAAATTCCTTAAGTGAAATTTTCATTTTCACAAGTAATATTTGATTTTTTAAAAAAGGTATTTATCTGTTCCTTCAGTTTCTGGGTTGCTCTCATAGTTCGTTGTGTTAGTTTTCGACCTTTTTCTGGATCTCATTGAGCTTCCTTGCAATCCACACTTTGAATTCTTTGTCTGTCATATCTGAGTTTCGATTTTGGTCAGGGCGCATTGCTAGAGAGCTAGTGTGAGACTTCGGTGGTTTCACAACATTCACACTTTTCATGGTGCCAGAATTCTTACACTGTTTTTTTCTTCTCATCTTGAGAGGCCACCACCTCTTGTTTCTGAATTTATTTTTGCTTGGGTAGGATTTTTTTTTTTTTGTATCATAACTGTTTTCTCTCCTCCAGAGGATGTGACTGTAGAGTACGCTGGGCAGCCCTATGTACTCTCGGCTTTGCTGGGCAGCCCTATGTACTCTCGGCTTTGCTGGCATGACCCTATGTACTCTTGGCTTTGCTGGCATGGCCCTATGTACTCTCGGCTTTGCTGGCATGGCCCTATGTACTCTCGACTTTGCTGGCACGGCCCTATGTACTCTCGGCTTTGCTGGCATGGCCCTATGTACTCTCGGCTTTGCTGGGCAGCCCTATGTACTCTCGGCTTGGCTGGCATGACCCTATGCACTCTCGGCTTTGCTGGGCAGCTCTATGCACTCTCGGCTTGGCTGGCATGACCCTATGTACTCTCGGCTTTGCTGGCATGGCCCTATGTACTCTCGGCTTTGCTGGCATGGCCCTATGTACTCTCGGCTTTGCTGGGCAGCCCTATGTACTCTCGGCTTGGCTGGCATGACCCTATGTACTCTCGGCTTTGCTGGGCAGCCCTATGTACTCTCGGCTTTGCTGGCATGGCCCTATGTACTCTCGGCTTTGCTGGGCAGCCCTATGTACTCTCGGCTTGGCTGGCATGACCCTATGTACTCTCGGCTTTGCTGGGCAGCCCTATGTTCTCTCGGCTTTGCTGGCATGGCCCTATGCACTCTCGGCTTTGCTGGCATGGCCCTATGCACTCTCGGCTTTGCTGGCATGGCCCTATGCACTCTCGGCTTTGCTGGCATGGCCCTATGCACTCTCGGCTTTGCTGGCATGGCCCTATGCACTCTCGGCTTTGCTGGGCAGCCCTATGTACTGTCGGCTTTGCTGGCACGGCCCTATGTACTCTCGGCTTTGCTGGCATGGCCCTATGTACTCTCGGCTTTGCTGGGCAGCCCTATGTACTCTCGGCTTGGCTGGCATGACCCTATGTACTCTCGGCTTTGCTGGGCAGCCCTATGTACTCTCGGCTTGGCTGGCATGGCCCTATGCACTCTCGGCTTTGCTGGCATGGCCCTATGTACTCTCGGCTTTGCTGGGCAGCCCTATGTACTCTCGGCTTGGCTGGCATGGCCCTATGCACTCTCGGCTTTGCTGGCACGGCCCTATGTACTCTCGGCTTTGCTGGCATGGCCCTATGTACTCTCGGCTTTGCTGGGCAGCCCTATGTACTCTCGGCTTTGCTGGCATGGCCCTATGCACTCTCGGCTTTGCTGGGCAGCCCTATGTACTGTCGGCTTTGCTGGCACGGCCCTATGTACTCTCGGCTTTGCTGGCATGGCCCTATGTACTCTCGACTTTGCTGGCATGGCCCTATGTACTCTCGGCTTTGCTGGCATGGCCCTATGTACTCTCGGCTTTGCTGGCATGGCCCTATGTACTCTCGGCTTGGCTGGCATGACCCTATGCACTCTCGGCTTTGCTGGCATGGCCCTATGTACTCTCGACTTTGCTGGGACGGCCCTATGTACTCTCGGCTTTGCTGGCATGGCCCTATGCACTCTCGGCTTTGCTGGGCAGCCCTATGCACTCTCGGCTTTGCTGGCATGGCCCTATGCACTCTCGGCTTTGCTGGCATGGCCCTATGCACTCTCGGCTTTGCTGGCATGGCCCTATGTACTCTCGGCTTTGCTGGCATGGCCCTATGCACTCTCGGCTTTGCTGGGCAGCCCTATGTACTGTCGGCTTTGCTGGCATGGCCCTATGCACTCTCGGCTTTGCTGGCATGGCCCTATGCACTCTCGGCTTTGCTGGGCAGCCCTATGTACTCTCGGCTTTGCTGGCACGGCCCTATGTACTCTCGGCTTTGCTGGCATGGCCCTATGCACTCTCGGCTTTGCTGGGCAGCCCTATGTACTGTCGGCTTTGCTGGCACGGCCCTATGTACTCTCGGCTTTGCTGGCATGGCCCTATGTACTCTCGACTTTGCTGGCATGGCCCTATGCACTCTCGGCTTTGCTGGCACGGCCCTATGTACTCTCGGCTTTGCTGGCATGGCCCTATGCACTCTCGGCTTTGCTGGGCAGCCCTATGTACTGTCGGCTTTGCTGGCACGGCCCTATGTACTCTCGGCTTTGCTGGCATGGCCCTATGTACTCTCGACTTTGCTGGCATGGCCCTATGCACTCTCGGCTTTGCTGGCACGGCCCTATGTACTCTCGGCTTTGCTGGCATGGCCCTATGCACTCTCGGCTTTGCTGGCATGGCCCTATGCACTCTCGGCTTTGCTGGCACGGCCCTATGTACTGTCAGCTTTGCTGGCACGGCCCTATGTACTCTCGGCTTTGCTGGCACGGCCCTATGTACTCTCGGCTTTGCTGGCACGGCCCTATGCACTCTCGGCTTTGCTGGCATGGCCCTATGCACTCTCGGCTTTGCTGGCATGGCCCTATGCACTCTCGGCTTTGCTGGCATGGCCCTATGTACTTCAGTTGGCAGGTGTTATATTGGCTGGTGCAGTTTGACCTGCAGAACAGTGGCTGGCACTTATGGGTAAGAGGCACTACCAGGTGGGTAGGTACTTGATTTTCCTTTCCTGTGAGGTGCTCTCTGTTGTTTCCGTTGGTGGGCTGGACATGGAGTGCCTGGTGCTCTGAGCTTCCTGTTTAATAAAAAGAAGGGGATACAGATGGGCTGAGGTGAACTCCCTGGATTGCTCAAGAATATCCCAATGATGAGTGCAGGCACCAGCCCTGACAGGTAGCTCAGGTGACAGGCATTGAGGTCTCTGTAAGGGATGATGAGGTTGCATCAGTTCCATGTCATAGACAGTCAGGAACATGGTCTGTTCCCTGTCACAGGCCTGTCCCATTTCCCTGTCACAGGCCTGTCCTGGGGCTTCTGATTGTCAGTTAAGGCGCACACACTGTTGTCTCTCTCCAGGCCACAGTATGACAGAGTTGTGGAAAATGTTCATCTTGTGACTCTCTGTGGGAGCAGTTTCAGGGCAGAGCTCTTCACTCAAACTTTATGGCTCATTTGTTCCACAATGTGGTCTTAACCATGGTCACCCAGATTCAGGGACTTATCCTGGTGAACACTGTATTCTACAGCTGCCTGAGCCACAATCCTTGTTTTCTGGAGCCACTCTAACTGCTGCCTCTGCAGGAGCTCTGGCTCAGGCACCCAATGCAGCTGCTGTGTGTATGCCTGCAAACAGCCTCAGGACCCTTTACTGAAAGATTTAAGTCTACTGCTGTGAGCATATGAGGTTTACCTCTAAAACCAGGCTGTTGCATGCTGCGAGCCTTGGCTCCCACAGCTGGTTTGCCCAAGCAGCTGTCTCTGACCCCCGCTCCTGCTCCCAACATCATGCTTACACCCACAGCAGACCCCTGTGCTGGCATATGCAAGTGCACCTCCAGTGTGGCCCTGCAGTTACCTGTGCACATGCGGAACACCTGATGTCTACTGACAGCCCACAGCTGGCCTCCAAAATCATGTACATGCAAGCCTGTTAGACCTGCTACATGTACACTCTCAGTTGGTCCCAGTCCCTGCCTCTTACCCCACATCTTGCCCTTTGTGTGGGCCTGCATCTGGCCTCTGCTACCATAGCAGAGGTGCTACCATGCTTGTTGTGGGTTTCCACAGTACAGTGCATGCACATTGACATTTCTAGCCTCAACTGCTGCTGACCCCAGCCTCTAGCCTCTTAGGCCCAGAGGAACAGCTGAGGTCTCTGATAGCCTTAACAGCCACTGTGGACCTTCTGCAGCTATGGCCACCAAGGACTACAAAGATGCCAATGTCAGGAACACCACCTGCTTTAACCAGTGAGACTCAGTGCCCTCCCAGACCCAGAGTTATTGCGTGGCCCCACACTTTACACCCAACACGACTAGACCCAATGCCACAGTGCTGCCAGCATGTCTCTTTTCCTGTCAGCTTCCCACACAGGTAAAAGTCTTTCTTTACCAAAGCCAGTACATATACCCTAGAATAGACAATTGCATCTTCAAATGTGTAGACCCCTTTGAAAGACTACAAGGATCGTGAAAAATCAGGGAACATAACACCAAAAGAACACAGTAAACTTCTAGTATCTGAGCCCAAAGAATCAGAGATTCGTGAGTTGCCTGACAAAGAAGTAAAAAATAGTTATTGTATAAGCGCTCATGAAATTACAAGACAACATATTAACAAGTTAAGGAAATCAGAAAAACAATACAAGAACAGAATGAGAAGATAAAGAGATTAAAAACATAATGAAGAAACAAATTTTGGAGTGAAGAATACAATGACTTAACTAAAAATTCAATAGTGAGCTTCAGTGGAGGACTAGATCAGGCAGAAAAGTGAATAAGCAAACTTGAAAACAGATTATTTAAAATCATTCAGTCAGAGAAATAAAAGGAATGAAAAGAAATGAAGAAAGTCTATGGGATCTATGGAACATCATGGAGAAGGGGAGAGAGAGAGAGAGAGAGCTTATTTACAGAAATAATGGCAGAAAACATCTCAAATCCGGGCAACCAAATGAATATCTGAGCACAGGAAGCTTAGAGGTCTCCAACCCAAAGTAGAACTCATTAATACACAGTATAATCAAATATCAAAAAAGAAAGTTTAAAAAATCTGAAATATTCAAGAGAAAAGAAGTATATCCAAGATATGCTTAATACAGCTACAAGTGGATTTCATAATAGAAACCTTGCAAACCAGCAGAGGGTAGAATAATATATTCAAAGTGCTGAAAGGAAAAAACCTTCCAATGAATACATTATCTGTCAAAGGTGTCCATCATCAGGGAGAAATGAAGACTTTCTCAGACAAACAAAAACAGAGGGAGTTCATTTTACTAGACCTGCCTTACAAGAAATGCTAAAGGGAGTTAGTTGAACTGAAATAAAAAGCTGCTAGTTAGTAACATGAAAACATATGAAAGTATAAAACATATCGGTATGGTAAATATATAGTTGACTTCAGAATAATACTGTTAAGAGTAGTATATAAATCAGTTTTATCTCTAGTATAAATGTTAACAGGCAAGCTGTTAAAAATAACTATAGCTATAGTAATTTGTTAATTGATTCACAATATAAAAAGTGTTAACCGTGACAGAAAAATGTAAAATGTGGTATGGGGTGTAAAAGTGGAGAGGTTTGTATGCAAGTGAAGTTGAGTTGTCATGAGGTTAAAATAGGTATGCCTGTAAGATTTTTTATTTATACCTAATGGTAACTACAAAAGAAAGCCTATAGCAGATATGAAAAAGAGGAAAAAAGAAATCAAAGCATATCACTACAAAAATTCAACAAATTGAAAAGGAAGCCGGCAAGATTGGAAGAATAAAGAAACTACAAAATAGTCATGAACAAATACCAAAATGGCAAGACTGGTCTTCATTTGTCAAATATTACCTTAAATGTAAGAAGATTAACTTCTCCAATCAAAAGACAAAGTGGTTGAATGAATAAGTAAGACCCAACTCTCTGCAACCTGTAAGAAACTCACTTCACCTTTAAAGACACTCTTAGACAAAAGTGATGGGATGGAAATAGATATTCCATGTAAAGGGAAACCAGAGCATGGGTAGCTATTTTGTATATGTCAAAATAGACTTTAAGTAAAAAACTGTAAAAAGAGTTGAAGTAATTATATAATGATAAAGGGGTCAATTCATCAAAAGGACATACAATTATAAATATATATGCACCCAACACTGGAGCACCATACAAATATGTGCATATATACATATATATAATATTAATAGATCTGAAGGGAGTAATAAGCTGCAATACAGTAATAGCAGGCCTCCATGAATAAGGAGTTTGAATCAGTAATAAAATGTCTCCTATTAAAGAAAAGCTCAGGAATTGATAGCATCACTGATGAATTCTACAAGGCATTTAAGAAACTAATATCATTCTCAAGTCTTTCCAAAAAACTGAAGAAGAGAAATACTTCCAAACTAATTTTAGGAGGCAAGAATTACTCTGATATCAACTGATGCAGAAAAAGCATCTGGCAAAATTCAACAGCTTTTCATGATAAAAACTCTCAGCAAATTAGGCCTAGAAGAAAAGTATATTAACACAATAAAGGCTGCATATGACAAGTCCACAGCTAACATACTTAACAGTGAAAATCTGAAAACTTTTCCTCCTAGATGCCCATATCTTGCAGAAATGAGTAGGACAAGAGTTTGTATGGAATCGTAAAAGACCCCAAATAGCCAAAGCAATCTTGAGCACAATGAACAAAGCTGGAGTCATCGCACTACTTGATCTTAAAATATATTACAAAGCTATAATAATCAAAACAACATGGTATTGACATTATAAACAGACACAGTTATCAATAGAATGGATTAAAGAATTCAGAAATAAACCAGTACATTTATGGTCAATTGATTTTTGACAAAGATGTGAAAAGCACACAGTGGAGAAAAGACAGCCTCTTCAATAAATGATGTTGAGACAACTGGGTATCCACATGCAGAATAATGAAATTGGACCTTTTTCTCACACCATGTACAAAAATCAACTCAAAATGCATTAAAGACCACTCCGCTTATCCTTTATATCCTACTTGTACACACTTTAAACATTATCCAAAGGTGAGAACTTAGGGTCTTTTCAGGTCTTTTCTGAGCATATATCTGGCCCAGGTCATGCATGTGGCCTTCCACATATTTATCAGTTTGTTACACAAAGCATCTCATTCCCCGGCCTTTTCTCCCGAACTTTTAAGTTAGTGTATAATTTGCCCCAATCATTATTTCTTGCCTCAGAAATTAAAGACTATTACTTTTTTTCTTTTACATATTTTTGACAAATGCACCTGGAGTCGCTTACCTGAGCTCCGGGATAGTTCTACGTTAGGTGAGATAAAGGCAGTTTCTTTGAGCAGTTTCCCTATGGAACCACCAGATGGATCTAACAAGCATCCACAGTTCTTTGAGGATAAGATTTGCTTTGCTCCCTCTGTTACCAGGTACCTGTACAGAGAATGAAGGCTGTTTTATTCAAGGGGATGGATGAGTTGGGAGTGGGAAATGAGACTAGGATAAATTAAAATGTCAGAAAAATCTTGTTTCCAAGATTTACTTGTGTTTTCTTGATCAAGCATTCCTTGGTTGCTGCAAGTTTTGGTTAATTATTAGAGTTGTCAGAATGTTGTTTCTGATAGTTTTTGCCAGTTTATTAATTGCTTGGTGTTCCCCACTGTGCTGTATTCACTGATGTCACGTCTAACCATATCGTTTTAGATTACTCTCACTGACGTAAGTCTTATATCTTAGAAATGAGTCTGTTGGATTCCCACATGCTCGCTGCATTGCAGCTCTTCTCTAACCTTCTCCATAAGCTTTCCATCTTCTGGACTGGGCTTTTGTTCCATTCCTAATTGAAACTTCTATTTCTCAGTGAAATGAAAATGGTGCCCAGAAATCCAACCGAAGTATCGTCAGACTTGGAAACCTCACTGCTCCCTTCCAACTTCTTCCTGTTTAGTCTTCCCTCAAAGCCAGTTCAACCCAGCTGAACTAAATCAACCAACCCATTAAAACAGGGAAAACTCCAAATCCAAATATATTACTATACTGAGGGGTGGGCGTACAGATAGAAATGGTGGACAAGGATCACAGGCTGAGTTCTCAAGGGCCTCATTTTTCACTTGGATTATTATGAAGACTCATTTGGTTTTCTTCCCTCTAGTATTCATCATTATTCTTTACCTTGCCCTTTCAGCGTAGTCCCCACATCTCAGTCACAGCAATTCTTCAAATCTCATCATATCACTTAAGAGGCTCCCTACTGACTTTAGGATAGTCTGCAAACACACAAGAGCCTTTCATGATGTGCCCTTAGCTTCCTTTTCCGGCTAATTTCTCAAACCACACTCCAGCCATTTCTGATCAGTTTCAGTTCCACCAATAAGTTATCTTTTTTCCTACGTTTTGTGATATTCATCTTTGTAACTGTAGATTCTAAGCACTGTGTATGGTACATTTTTTTTGGAGCTCAGCGACTGGCAAATGAACGTATAAGTACAATGAAGTTTCTATGTGTTCCTGCGGTCGGCAAACAACTAAACTGACCGGATTTCATTTCATGCTATTTGAGATCTTAGTATATGCGCTCATGGCATTCATGAAATTAGTATTAATAAATGAGAAAAGTGCCTAGTATGTAGCAAGCGTGCAATAAATGCAGCCATGATTGTAGTTTTATTACCGCTGTCCTAAAGAGCAAGCTGAAACTCCAAATGTGAATGGTCAGTCAGGAATGGGACGACTTAAAATCTAGGCCATGTGAATACATAAAATTCACTTTGTGGACCCTGAAGAACATCTGGAGGTGATAAACAGAGGTCTTAAAAAATAACTGACACTCAGGCTAAAGAGGATATCTTATGGTCACCTGAAGCATTGGGAAGAGACGGGAAAACCAGCAGTGCTTTCAAACAGGAGCTCAAGTTGGGCAGATGCTGGGAACTGCAGGCCTTGGTGTTTCATGGCGCTGCAACTCACAAGGCCAACTCCCCGGCTGGGGTTTACTCACGGAAACGGATGGAAGCGTCTCTCAGGCTATGCCTGGCGAGCCTCCTAGATGCCCGTGTCGTGCAGAAATGAGTAGGACAAGAATGGATCGTCTCAACTATACGATGGTTACCATAAAACATCCCTGGCGATGGGCGAACCCGGGACGAAGAAGTCGCGAGTGGTAACCAGGCCGTGGCTCCGGACACTCGCATCACGCTCTTGGCACAGGGCCAGGGGGGCGTGGTTCCGCAGGCAGCACCCTCAGCTGGGGGCCTGGCAGCCCCGGGAGCCCGGTGAGGGCTGCTTTCTCGGTGGCGTCCCTCATCCCCCCTCGCGGGGTTCTAACGCCCAAGAGCGCGGCCGTGTGAGACACCCGCGCGGACACCTGAGGCGCGGTGGGGCCTCCGCGGCTCCGCGGAGCCTGCAGGCTCCCAAGACGAGGATGGGTTAGGGGATGACAACGATGCCGCCCTCTCCTGGCTGTGTGGGCATCATCCTCTGTCCTTGGGAAGAGGATGAGATCTTACAAAATAACTGAGGAGTGTTAGTATATGGGCTCACAACATTCATGAAATTGGTATTAGTAAATAAATTAGAAAATTGTTTATTATGTAACAAGCATGCAATAAATGTAGCCATGATTGTAGTTTTATTACCGCTGTCCTAAAGAGCAAGCTGAAACTCCAAATGTGAATGGTCAGTCAGGAATGAAATGATTTAAAATCTAGGCTATGTAAACTAATGGGGCTGCCCACACCCAGGGGGAAGAGGCTGTGTTTGATCTGCCATGGACTGATCACGTGGCGGCCCCATTGCTAACCCCAGACACATCCCTTTTAGGAGCAGCATCATTGTCGGAAGCTCCTTGCCCCTCAGAATCCTCTGCAGGATGTGGTGGGTACAGCACTGCACTCAAGTCCTTTGGTCCTCTGTAGAGTGTATTTTGTAGAGTGGAGTGGAGATGCTACCTGCTCAGGTACCTGACGAGGTCTAGCTCATGCTATGGAATTTTGAAGACAAAAGCTGCTATACAAATAGAGTCTATTACCATAATTAGGTAATTTTGTTTCACTTTATTCTATTTTATTTTATTCTAAGTAAAAAAAAATGGGTCAAATATTTAGAATCATCCTATAGGTGGGTTTCATGAGGGCAGATACCCTGTCTGACTTTTTTCCCCTTGTGCTTCGCTTGTTCATCCCTCCCTCCCCTCTAACGCAGGCTCTTGGCAGTGTAGCAATGTGTCTGGCACGCAGTACGAACGAGCCAATGAATGGGTGAATGAAGTAAAGAGCCAAATGCTCCTTTGCTCACCAAACATCCTGATTCCCATATTAGAATGTGATCCTCTCAGTGATGTAGGCTATGCCTTGTGGCTAGTCTAAGATGGGCACATCCAAAAAACCTTCTTTGGAATCTAATAGTCTAATCGGGTACAACTTTAGACCTTGCATGTTCCTAGATACCCTAGGGTTGATGCAGGGGAGAGAGAATTGACTAAATATGGATTCTTTTGGGTTAGGATAATATCCCTAATGTATAATGTCCCCCCCCCCAAAAGGGCAGGAAAGGACAAAAGAATGCATGTAGGTAAAGCACTTATCTCACACATGATAAATGCCCAACAAATGATGTGTAGATGTGTATTTTTATTATTATATTGAAGAAATTGTGAAATTTGCAAGTCTAGATTCTGAGAAAATCACAGCAGCATGGTATCCTAGTGAACAACATACACAGTCTCCTACTTATTGTTCTCATCTCCGTGATATTAGTCCGTTTGCTAAAAAATTGTAAGCCTGCACCAATCCGTGTTGGCAGAAGTCTGGGAATAATGCGTTGGAGGGGATTCTAATTTCACCCCCACTGTCACTGATAGTTAAATTCTATCACTAACCTTCTGCCACTTTGGTATCCCATAATTCCCACTAATATCAAGATACTTGGTTCCATTGCTGCATCACACACTGTCATCTCTGGCTTACAAAATAGTCACCACAAAGCTCTTCAGTATGCCACCAAACTGTCACCAGTCTATGTCTTTTTTTTTTTTTAAATTTTTTATTGCATTTTAGGTTTTGGGGTACATGAGCAGAACATGCAAGACAGTTGCATAGGTACACACATGGCAGTGTGTTTTGCTTCCTTTCTCCCCTTCACCCACATTTGGCATTTCTCCCCAGGCTATCCCTCCCCACCTCCCCCTCCCACTGGCCCTCCCCTTTTCCTCCCAATAGACCCCAGTGTTTAGTACTCCCCTTTCTGTGTCCATGTGTTCTCATTTTTCATCACCCGCCTATGAGTGAGAATATGCGGTGTTTCATTTTCTGTTCTTGTGTCAGTTTGCTTAGGATGATATTCTCCAGATTCATCCATGTCCCTACAAACGACACAAACTCATCATTTCTGATTGCTGCATAATATTCCATGGTGTATATGTGCCACATTTTCCCAATCCAGTCTATCATCAATGGGCATTTGGGTTGATTCCAGGTCTTTGCTATTGTAAACAGTGCTTCAATGAACATTCGTGTACATGTCTCCTTATAGTAGAACGATTTATAGTCCTTTGGATATATACCCAGTAATGGGATTGCTGGGTCAAATGGAATTTCTATTTCTAAGGCCTTGAGGAATCACCACACTGTCTTCCACAATGGTTGAACTAATTTACACTCCCACCAACAGTGTAAAAGTGTTCCTTTTTCTCCACATCCTCTCCAGCATCTGTTGTCTCCGGATTTTTTAATGATCGCCATTCTAACTGGCATGAGATGGTATCTCAATGTGGTTTTGATTTGCATCTCTCTGATGACCAGTGACGATGAGCATTTTTTCATATGATTGTTGGCCTCATATATGTCTTCTTTCGTAAAGTGTCTGTTCATATCCTTTGCCCACTTTTGAATGGGCTTGTTTGTTTTTTTCCTGTAAATCTGTTTGAGTTCTTTGTAAATTCTGGATATCAGCCCTTTGTCAGATGGGTAAACTGCAAAAATTTTTTCCCATTCTGTTGGTTGCCGATTCACTCTAGTGACTGTTTCTTTTGCCGTGCAGAAGCTGTGGAGTTTCATTAGGTCCCATTTGTCTATTTTGGCTTTTGTTGCCAATGCTTTTGGTGTTTTGTTCATGAAGTCCTTGCCTACTCCTATGTCCTGGATAGTTTTGCCTAGATTTCCTTCTAGGGTTTTTATGGTGCCAGGTCTTGTGTTTAAGTGTTTAATCCATCTGGAGTTAATTTTAGTGTAAGGTGTCAGGAAGGGGTCCAGTTTCTGCTTTCTGCACATGGCTAGCCAGTTTTCCCAACACCATTTGTTAAATAGGAAATCCTTTCCCCATTGCTTGTTTCTGTCGGGTTTATCAAAGATTGTATGGTTGTATATATGTTGTGTTGCCTCCGGTGCCTCTGTTTTGTTCCATTGGTCTATATCTCTGTTTTGGTACCAGTACCATGCTGTTTTGATTACTGTAGCCTTGTAGTATAGTTTGGAATCCGGTAGTGTGATGCCCCCTGCTGTGTTCTTTTTGTTTAGAATTGACTTGGCTATGTGGGCTCTCTTTTGGTTCCATATGAAGTTCATCGTGGTTTTTTCCAGGTCTGTGAAGAAAGTCAATGGTAGCAAGATGGGGATAGCGTTGATTCTGTAAATTACTTTGGGCAGTATAGCCATTTTCACAATATTAATTCTTCCTAACCATGAACATGGAATGTTTCTCCATCTGTTTGTGTCCTCTCTGATTTCGTTGAGCAGTGGTTTGTAGTTCTCCTTGAAGAGGTCCCTTACGTTCCTTGTGAGTTGTATTCCAAGGTATTTTATTCTTTTTGTAGCAATTGTGAATGGCAGTTCGTTCTTGATTTGGCTTTCTTCAAGTCTGTTATTGGTGTAGACGAATGCTTGTGATTTTTGCACATTGATTTTATATCCTGAGACTTTGCTGAAGTTGCTTATCCGTTTCAGGAGTTTTTGGGCTGAGGCGATGGGGTCTTCTAGGTATACTATCATGTCGTCTGCAAATAGAGACAATTTGGCTTCCACCTTTCCTATTTGAATGCCCTTTATTTCTTTTTCTTGCCTGATTGCTCTGGCTAGAACTTCCAGTACTATATTGAATAGGAGTGGTGAAAGAGGGCATCCTTGTCTAGTGCCGGATTTCAAAGGGAATGCTTCCAGATTTTGCCCATTCAGTATGATATTGGCTGTTGGTTTGTCATAAATAGCTTTTATTACTTTGAGATACATTCCATCGATACCGAGTTTATTGAGGGTTTTTAGCACAAAGGGCTGTTGAATTTTGTCAAATGCCTTCTCTGCATCAATTGAGATAATCATGTGGTTTTTGTTTTTGGTTCTGTTTATGTGGTGAATTATGTTTACAGACTTGTGTATGTTGAACCAGCCTTGCATCCCTGGGATGAATCCTACTTGATCATGATGGATAAGTTTTTTGATTTGCTGTTGCAATCAGCTTGCCAATATTTTATTGAAGATTTTTGCATCTATGTTCATCATGGATATTGGCCTGAAGTTTTCTTTTCTCGTTGGGTCTCTGCCGGGTTTTGGTATCAGGATGATGTTGGTCTCATAAAATGATTTGGGAAGGATTTCCTCTTTTTGGATTATTTGGCATAGTTTTAGAAGAATGGTACCAGCTCCTCTTTGTGTGTCTGGTAGAATTCGGCTGTGAAGCCATCTGGACCTGGGCTTTTTTTGTGTGGTAGGCTCTTAATTGCTGCCTCGACTTCAGACCTTGTTATTGGTCTATTCATAGTTTCAGCTTCCTCCTGGTTTAGGCTTGGGAGGACTCAGGAGTCCAGGAATTTATCCATTTCTTCCAGGTGTACTAGTTTATGTGCATAGAGTTGTTTGTAATATTCTCTGATGATGGTTTGAATTTCTGTGGAATCTGTGGTGATTTCCCCTTTATCATTTTTTATTGCATCTATTTGGTTGTTCTCTCTTTTCTTTTTAATCAATCTGGCTAGTGGTCTGTCTATTTTGTTGATCTTTTCAAAAAACCAGCTCTTGGATTTATTGATTTTTTGAAGGGTTTTTCGTGTCTCAATGGCAGGCTACGTCAGCAATGGGCGTGTACCTCAGTGAGGGCTGATTGCCTCGGTAATGGCGGACACCCCTCCCCTGCAGAGCTGCACTTTAAGAAAACCTTTTCACCGGGAGGGTTTGGAATCGCTGTTTTGTTTGTCGCACTGCACTAGCCCAAACGCTTTGTCCCTGGGATTTCCTGGGCTGGCTCACTGCCCAAGTCCTGTTCAGTCTCAAGTTTAGCCCTCCCAGGTCTCAGTTTGCCAGTTCAACAGGGCACCCGTAACAGTGCGCCTTTGTATGGAGCGCTGTGGAGCGCCTCTGCACTCTGGCGTGGGCTGGAGCCGCACCGGCCGCTGGCTACACCGGCCGAGACCTCTGCCTGGCGTCCCGTGTCTCTTTATACCTGGGAATTTCCCCGTTCTGTGGGCAACTAAGATCTGTCTGGAAATGTGTCCCCGACTCACCCTCTCTGTGCATCCAGTGAGAGCTTCAATCCTGGGTTGTTCTCAAAGCGCCATCTTGAGTCCTCCCCTGTAGTGCTTTTCTAGTTTTCATCTACTAGTTTCAGAGTTTGGGGTATTACATTTAAATAATTAATCTATTTTGATTTGACTTTTTTTTGTATATAGTGAGGGGGATCTAGTTTTATTCCTCTGCAAATGGATATGCATTTTCCTGAGCATCATTTATTTATTTATTTATTTATTTAATTTTTTATTGGATTATAGGTTTTGGGGTACATGAGCAGAGCATGCAAGACAGTTGTGTAGGTACACACATGGCAGTGTGCTTTCTTTTCTTCTCCCTTCACCCACATTTGGCTTTTCTCCCCAGGCTATCCCTCCCCACCTCCCCCTCCCACTGGCCCTCCCCTTTTCCCCCCAATAGACCCCAGTGTTTAGTACTCCCCTTTCTGTGTCCATGTGTTCTCATTTTTCATCACCCGCCTATGAGTGAGAATATGCGGTGTTTCATTTTCTGTTCTTGTGTCAGTTTGCTGAGGATGATGTTCTCCAGATTCATCCATGTCCCTACAAATGACACAAACTCATCATTTCTGATTGCTGCATAATATTCCATGGTGTATATGTGCCACATTTTCCCAATCCAGTCTATCATCAATGGGCATTTGGGTTGATTCCAGGTCTTTGCTATTGTAAACAGTGCTGCAATGAACATTCGTGTACATGTGTCCTTATAGTAGAACGATTTATAGTCTTTTGGATATATACCCAGTAATGGGATTGCTGGGTCAAATGGAATTTCTATTTCTAAGGCCTTGAGGAATCGCCACACTGTCTTCCACAATGGTTGAACTAATTTACACTCCCACCAACAGTGTAAAAGTGTTCCTTTTTCTCCACATCCTCTCCAGCATCTGTTGTCTCCAGATTTTTTAATGATCGCCATTCTAACTGGCATGAGATGGTATCTCAATGTGGTTTTGATTTGCATCTCTCTGATGATCAGTGACGATGAGCATTTTTTCATATGATTGTTGGCCTCATATATGTCTTCTTTCGTAAAGTATCTGTTCATATCCTTTGCCCACTTTTGAATGGGCTTGTTTGTTTTTTTCCTGTAAATCTGTTTGAGTTCTTTGTAAATTCTGGATATCAGCCCTTTGTCAGATGGGTAAACTGCAAAAATTTTTTCCCATTCTGTTGGTTGCCGATCCACTCTAGTGACTGTTTCTTTTGCCGTGCAGAAGCTGTGGAGTTTCATTAGGTCCCGTTTGTCTATTTTGGCTTTTGTTGCCAATGCTTTTGGTGTTTTGTTCATGAAGTCCTTGCCTACTCCTATGTCCTGGATAGTTTTGCCTAGATTTTCTTCTAGGGTTTTTATGGTGCCAGGTCTTATGTTTAAGTCTTTAATCCATCTGGAGTTAATTTTAGTGTAAGGTGTCAGGAAGGGGTCCAGTTTCTGCTTTCTGCACATGGCTAGCCAGTTTTCCCAACACCATTTGTTAAACATGGAATCCTTTCCCCATTGCTTGTTTTTGTCAGGTTTATCAAAGATTGTATAGTTGTATATATGTTGTGTTGCCTCCGGTGCCTCTGTTTTGTTCCATTGGTCTATATCTCTGTTTTGGTACCAGTACCATGCTGTTTTGATTACTGTAGCCTTGTAGTATAGTTTGAAATCCGGTAGTGTGATGCCCCCCGCTGTGTTCTTTTTGCTTAGAATTGACTTGGCTATGCGGGCTCTCTTTTGGTTCCATATGAAGTTCATGGTGGTTTTTTCCAGTTCTGTTATTAAAGAGAACGTCCTCTTCCCATTGCATATTCTTGGCATCCTGGTTGAAAATGAGTTGGCTGTGTGTGGACTTATTTCTGCACTCATTATTTTGATCCATTGATCTATGTATCCATTTTTATGCCAGTACAATGCTGTTTTAGTTACCATACTTTTGTAGTAGAACTTAAAACATGTAGTGTGATGCCTCCAGCTTTGTCCTTTTTGTGCAGGATTACTTTAGCTATTCTGGATATTTTTTAGTTTTGTATTATTTTTTGTATTTTTTTCTATGTATGTGAAAAATGTCATTGGTATTTTGAAAGGGATTACATTGAATCTATAGATTTCTTTGGGTAGTACAAATATTTTAACAATATTAATACTTTCATTCCATGATTATGAGATACCTTTATATCTTTTGTGTTCTCTTACATTTATTTTGTTAGTTTTATAGTTTCTCTTGTAGAGACCTTTCATTTCTTTGGTTAAATTTATTTCTAGTTTATTTGTAGCTATTGTAAATAAGATTGCTCTCTTGATTTATTTTTTTGATTGTTTGCTATTTGCATGTAAAACACTATTAATTTTTGTGTGTGTCTATTTTATATCCTGCAACTTTACTACATTCATTTATCAGTGTTGTGAGTTTTTTTTTGTGGAGTATTTATATTTTTCTAAATGTAGGATCATGTTATCTGGAAAAGAAGATAATTTGAATTCTTCCTTTTCAATTTGGGTGCCCTTTATTTCTTTCTCTTGCCTAATTGCTGTGGCTAGCAATTCCAGTACTGTGTTGAATATAAGTGGTGACAGTGGGCATCCTTGTCTTGTTACAGATCTTAATGGGAAGGCTTTCAGTTTTTTTTTTAATTCAGTATGATATTAGCTGTGGGCTTGTCATATATGGACTTTATCATGTTCAGGTATGTTCCTTCTATACCAATTTGTTGACAGTTTTTATCATGAAGGGATGCTGAATTTTATTGAATGCTTTTTCAGCCTCTATTGAAATGATTGTATAGTTTTTGTCCTTTATTCTGTTGATATGATTTATCACATTTACTGATTTGCACATGTTGAACCATTCTCGCATCTCTAGGTTGAATTCCAATAGATCATGATAAATAATCTCTCTTAGTATGTTGTTCAGATAGTTAGTATTTTGTTGAGGATTTTTGCATCTATGCAATATCTTTAGGGATATTGGCCTGTAGTTTTTGTTGTGTTCTTGTTTGGTTTTAGAAGCAGAGTAATGCTAGCCTTATAAATTATTCTAGTAGTAGTCTCTCCTCTTTAATTTTTTGAAATAGTTTGAGTAGAGTTGATATTAGTTCTTCGAACATTTGGTGGAATTTAGCAGTGAATCTGTCAGGTCCTGGGCTTTTCTTTGATTAGAGATTCTTTATAACTACTTTTATTTTTTACTCATTATTGGTATGTTCAGATTTTCTATTTCTTCATAGTTCAATCTTGGTAGGTAGTATGTGTCCAGAAATTTATCTATGTCTTCTAGGTTATCCAAATTAATGGCACATAGTTGCTCATAATAGTTGCTAATGATCCTTTGTATTTCCTTGGGGTTTCAGTTGTAATGTTTTCTTTTTCTTCTCCAATTTTATTCATTTGGGACTTCTATTTTTTATTCTAGCTAAAGGTTTGTCAATTTTGTGTTACATTTTCAGAATTCAATTTTTCATTTTGTTCATCTTTTGTATTTTTTTTGGTCTCAATTTCATTTATTTCTGCTCTGATCTCTTAAAAATGTCTTCCCTTCTACTAATTTCAGGGTGGTTTATTCTTGCTTTCATAGTTCCTTGAGGTACACTGTTAGGTTGCTTATTTGAAGTTTGTTTAATATAGCTATTTATTAGTATAAACTTCTTAGTACACTTTTTCTGTGTTCCACAGATTTTGGTGTGTTTTTTTCCATTTTCATTTGTTTCAAAAAAATTTAAAATTTCTTCTTAATTTCTTCCTTGGCCCATTGGTTGTTTAAGGGTATATTTTTAAATTTTCATGTATTTGTACAGTTTCCCAGATTCCTCTTGTTTTTGATTTCTAGTTTTACTCCATTGTGGTCAGAAAAGATACCTGATACAATTTTTACTTTTTTGAATTTGTTGAGATTTATTCTGTGGCTAACATATGGTCTATCCCGGAGATTACTGCATTTGCTAAGGAGAAGAATGTGTACTCTGAAGCAGCTTGAGAAAGTGTTTTATAAATGTCTGTTAGGTCCAATTCATGTATAGTTTAACTACAATATTTCTTTGTTGATTTTCTGCCTGGATGATCTGTCCACTGCCAAAAGTGTGATGTTGAAGTCCCTTACTATTGATTACATTGTAGTATATCTCTCACTTAAAATCTGTTAATATTTGCTGATATATTTGGGTGCTCTGGTGTTGGGTGCATACATATTTACTATTGTTATCTCCTTTTGTTGAAGTGACCCCTTTATCCTTATACAATGGCCTTTTTGCCTTTTTGCATAAGTTTTGACTTAAAGTCTATTTTATATGATCTAAGCGTAGCTACTCCCATTCATGTTTGGTTTCCATTTGCATGGGATATCTTTTCTCATTCCTTCACTTTCAATCTGTATGTGTCTTTATAAGTAAAGTGAATTTCTTGTATGCAGCATATAGTTGGGTTCTGTTTTTAATTCATTCAGCCACTCTATGTTTATTAATTGGAGAATTTGATTTACTCAGTAAGTGTTATTATTGATAAATAAGGCCTTACTACTGTCATTTTGTTACTTGTTTTATAGTTGTGTAGCTTTTCTCTTCCTTTCTTACTGCTTTCCTTAGTGTATAAGTGTTTTTCTCTGGTAGTATGTTTTAACTCATTGCTTTTTATTGTTAGCATATCAACTATAGGTTTTTACTCTGCGGTTCACAGGATGCTTATATGAAACATCTTATAGCTATAGCAAGTTGCTTAAAACTGACATCAATTGAACTGATTGCACACAAAGAAAAAATAAACCATGTATACATTAACTCCCTTCTCCTCCCACATTTTGAATTTTTGAAGTCACATTTTCTTTATAATAATATTTTTAATAATGTTTAATTTAAAAATATTTTTAATAGTTTAAAATATTCTTATTTGTAATAGTTTTGCCTTTTAGTCTTCTTACTAAAGATATAAATGTTTTAAACACTACAATTACAATATCAGTTTTACAATCACCTTAGCTTTCTATTCTTTGGGTTTGAAGAACTTCCATTATCACTTCTTGTTGGACGGGTCTAGTAACAATATACTTCCTCAGCTTTTGTTTTTCTGTTAAAGCTTTTTCTTTCTCCTTTATTTCTGAAGGATAGCATTGTTGGGTACAATGTTCTTGCTTGGCATTTTCTTTAGCACTCTGGCTGAATTGTTCTACTCCCTTCTGGCCTGTAAAATTTCTGGTGAGAAGTCTGCTGCTGCCATGTGTATTGGATCTCTCATATATTTTGTTTTTGTTTCTTTTGCTGCTTTTCAAATCCTCTCTTTGTCTTTTACCTTTGAATGTTTGTTTATCATATGTCTTGGGGTGTTCTTATTTGTGTTGAATCTGATTGATGACCTGTAACCTTCCTGTACCTGGAAATTTATATGTTTCTTCAGGTTTAGAACATTTATGTTATTATTTTTTTGGATAAGCTTTTCACCTCTTTTCCTTTTTCAATTCCCTCTTTAACTCAAATAACCTGAATATCTTCTCCTTTAATGTTGTCTCATAGGTCCTGTAAGCTTTCTTTATTTTCTATTTTTTTCTCTTCTGACTGTATATTTTCAAATAATCTGTCTTTGAGCTCACTGATTATTCTGTTTGATCACTTCTGCTGTTTATGCTCACTATTACATTTTTCATTTCATTCATTGTATTTTCTACCTTACGGATTTCTGTTTGATTTTAATTATTTCAATCTCTCTTAAAATTTCTATGATAAATTTCTGAATAGATTCCCTGTTTTCTTAAAGTTCATTGAGCTTCCCTACAGCAGTCTTTTTGAATTATTTATCAGAGAGATCACACATCTCTCATCATTTTAGGGTTGGTCTCTGGTACCTCGTTTTGTCCATTTGTTGAGGTCATATTTCCCTGAATATTCCTGATGCTTGGGGAAGTGTGATAATATCCATGCATTGAGGGATTAGGTATTTATTTCATTCTTCACAGACTGGCTATGTTTGTACCTGTCCTTTAGAGGGGTTTCCAGGGATTCTAAGCTGATTTACTGTTGTTTTCCTAAAGCCTGACCACTGCAGCTATCTCAGCATTATAAGACACCCTAAGCCCAGGCTTGCTGTGAATCTCATGAAGACTTCCAAGGTTGACACAGCTTTCTGGCCCAGATGGACTTGGGGAAGACTCAAGAAGGGTACTGGGGTTGTATGAAAATGCTGAATGACTGTCCCGGTAGCCCAAATAGGCACATCTCCTAGCAGGTCTCTGTACAGGTGGGCTGTGTCCCCAAGTGCAGCAAGAGTAGCTAGAGTTGAGACTGGGCCCTTTTGGGACCTGCTGTGAGAATAAGGCTAGTGGGCCCATGTAAGTTCAGATAAGCATGCATCATCCAGCAGATTCCTCCACAAGTGGGCTAGTTTCTTGACTGCAGCAGGAAGGGCCAGAGCTAAAATTGGCCCCTCTCAATATCTGCTGTGAAACAGAGGCTGGCATGTTGGTATAGCTGCCTGACTATAACAGGAGGGTTTTGAGCTAAAATCAGGCCCCCCCACTTAGGAGTTTTAGTGAGACAGAGTATGAGGAGCCCATTCTCAGCATAGAGGGGTGCATGCCACCCAGCAAGTTCCTGTACAGATAGGATAGTTCCTCAACTGCCATGAGAGGGGCCAGAGCTGAGATTGGGACCCCCTCATGATCTACTGTGGGATAAAGGTTATAAAGCCCAGTCTTGTTGGACTTTATGTCAGAGAACACATGTCTCCCAGGAGGACCCTGCAAAAATGGGATAGTTCCCTGACTGCAGAAGGAGGGAATGGAGCTGAGACTGGGCTTTCTTGAAATCTCTTGCAGGGTGGAGGATGGAGAGCCCCTCTTTATTTGTCCAGATAGGTAGTCATTTCCCAGCAGATCTCAGCACAGAAGGGATAGATTCTCAACTGCAGTGAGAGGCACTGGAGCTGAGAGTGGATCCCCTTGGGATCTGCTGTGGGATGGAGGTTGGCAAGCCCATCATGGAAGACTTCCAGCTTACAATAGATGAGTGAATCTCCCTCTGGGGTCCTTGTGCGAGTAGCTCTGAGCTGGGACCTCAGCTAAGGAAGGCTAAAGCAGAGCCAAAGTGTATTTTTCAGGTTCACTTCCAAGATCAATGTCAGCAGGCAGAGAAGTCTTTCCACCAAGGCACTGGCATGCATGATTCCATCTGGAATCCTTGATAGATGGTTTTGGTTGTAGGCTCAAAGCCACATGAGGCTGTAAAGAAGCCCCTTTGAGGACTAGGACATTATTGGGCTTGAATCTACAAGCAATCTTGGCAAATCAGCCACTTGGGTGTTGGTCTGCACTCTAAAAATGACTCTCCTGGATCTTGGGCTCCACTGGGATTTGACAAACTCCTACCTGAATCCCAAGGCTCCTGCAGAGAGACTTTTGACTTTTAACTTTGAATGGGTGCAGAATTGTCATTGTTTTGGGAGATATGAGTAGGACTTTTCTAGTCTGCCATCGTGGTGACATCATCTCTCAATGTTTTTAATTACCATCAAAATCAATCAATTTATAACTGATCTTTCCTCTGTCTCCATATATGTATTTTCAAATTGCTTAGTTGGCATCTCTATTTTGATGTTCCATAGTTATCTAAAAGTCAACTTATCCTAATAGAATTTATCATTTTACCCAATTCTGCCCTGCCTTTATTTATTTATTTTTTTTGAGACAGAGTTTCACTCTCGTTGCCCAGGCTAGAGTGCAATGGTGCCATCTTGGCTCACTGCAACCTCTGTCTCAAAGTTAGGATTCAAGTGATTCTCCCACCTCAGCCTCCCAAGATTACAGGCATCCACCACCATACCTGGACCATGCCCAGCTGTATTTTTGTATTTTAGTAGAGATGGGGTTTCACCATGTCATTATGTTTTAATATATTTATTTTAGATATGATCTCTCCCACATTTCTAAGAAGCTGAAGTCTTCTATTCAAAATGTCTTCCTAACTTTCTGCTTGGTAAACTACGAATTCCCTGCTCAGGGGTCTTTCCTACAGTTTTATTCCTCTTATTTCACATCTGAAGGATTCTTATTTCTTCTGTCTTATTTCTACTTTTTGTCTTGAGACAGAGTCTCACTCTGTTGCTCAGGCTGGAGTGCAATGGTGTGATTTTGGCTCACTGCAACCTCTGACTCCCAGGTTCAGGCAATTCTCCCGCCTCAGCCTCCTGAGTACCTGGTATTATAGGTGTATGCCACCATTTCCAGCTAATTTCCGAGGTTTCACCATGTTGTTCAGGCTGGTCTCAAACTCCTGACCTTGTGATCTGCCCACCTCTACCTCCCAAAGTACTGAGATTACAGGCATAGGCCACTGCTCCCGGCTTATTTCTACTTTTTAATACTCTGTTAATTCATGTGTCATGCATAGTCTTAACTTGTTGTTTGTTTCCTCCCTTAAAATAAAGTCTCCTAGCCATCAGGTACCTTATTAATTGTTGATACTCCAGAGTTTAATATTCTGTTCATTGGTATACAGTAGGAACTCTGAAAAAAATGAGCTAAGTGCTGACATTCTTAGACCCAAGTAACCTTAGTTTACATCGTTAGGGAAGAAACAGTGCAACATCCTTCTGAGGTCATGTTCTATACTAGAAGGGAGAGATAACTGAATTCAGAACAGATTTCTAGGAAATTCTCCTGATTTGGAAAGGCAGTCTGTTTGCTTTGAAAAGCAGTTGAACAGATAATCCAAACAATGATAAGAAAGAAGCCAGGCGAAGGAAAGATAAGAAAGACAGCAGGTAAGTTCAGGGTAGAAAGTAACTTTAAATAAGGAGAAAAGAAGTCAAAGCACAATGAAGAAAATATGAATTAGAGGCTTTTTGATTCATACTTTGTTACAGTAGAAGCTAGTTAATGTAGAAGAACCAGATTGTAAAACGTGCTTTTTACTTGTATGGACATCAAGTATTTAAAGTTTTCCTGTGAATTATATAGCATCATGGCCCAAGTCTTTATAGCCTTCACTCTAGAGATAATAACGAATCTTTTTTTTACAGTCTCTTACTAAAGCTCTATTATGGGGAGCTGACAGCTATTCAGAGTACCTAGATAACATATTCATCCTGAAATAATCTCGTATTTAAATAGGGAAAAGCTTTCCCCTTGCAGCCTAGAAAAACATGAGCAGAGAAATTTCTTAAATACTGAGGAGAAAAATTCACCTTATTTGTATTTTATTTTGCACAAAGTCTATAGGCTTCATAACTGCTTTGGCATACAGAGATATCATTAGGACCCACATCTGGCATCAGCAACAGCAAGATTCTTACATTTCTAGAGTTTTTAAAAAGTGCTCTCAGCGTCCTCAGGAACAGATGTAGCATCACCTTCATGTCTTCGAAACTGGAAAAAAATTAACCTCTTACAAATCTTAATTTTATACAACAAACAAACAGATATTTTTCTTAAAAGAATACAGGCAATACTGATATTTATAGAGTAAAATCTTGAAGTATCCAATTTCTGTCCTATACCTTTATTCTTTCTTCCTTTCTTTTCCAAGACAAGGTCTTACTCTGTCACCCACACTGGAGTGCAGTGGCATGATCTCAGCTCACTGTAACTGCCTCTCAGGCTCAGGGTCAAGCAATTCTCATGCCTCAGCCACTCGAGTAGTTAGGATTACAGGCCTGTGATACCATGCCATGATAATTTTTTTGTATTTTTAGCGGAGATGGGGTTTCACCATGTTGGCCAAGCTGGTCTCGAACTCCTGGCCTCAAGTGATCCCCAAAGTGTTGAGACTACAGATGTGAGCCACCATGCCCAGCCTTCAACCTACTTGTACCTTTTTGTATACCTCCAGACTTTTATAATAAAAATATCCATAGTCTTCTTGTGCATAAACCTTAATAGATGCCCGTACCCTATCTTCTCATGATGTTTCTCAACTACTACCTATTCCTTCCCTTCAAGGTAATGGTCATTTTGACTTTGAGATACAGTCATCAGTCCTATCAATTTTTTCCTAGTTTCATCAACTAAGCTTGCATCCCCAAGCACTATAGTTTAGCTTTAGTTTTGCCTGGTTTCAAACATCATATGAATGGAATTTTTAAAAGTATAAATTCTTTTGAGTTTTTATACTCTACATTTTATTAATAAGATCCATCTATGTTGTTAAGTGCAAATGTAGTTCCTTCTAATTACCATGTCAAATTTCGCTAGAGTAATACACCTCAACTTAAGTTTATCTTAATTCATATGCTCAAATATTTCTGTTGGTTATATACCAAGGGCTTAAATTACTGATCATAGGGTATGCACATCTTAATATTTAGTAGGTAATGCCCAAAAGGTTTTAAAAGTTGTTACAGTAACTTACATTTCAACTAGGAGTATGAGAGATATTTCTTTTATCTATAATCTTTGCTATTAGTTGGCATTATCAATATTTTGAAATTCAGTCATTCTAGTAGGTACTTTAAAATATCTCATTGTCATTTTAATTTATTTTAATGTTATTGTTACAAGGAATAGATTTATATCTGACATTTTGTTATTTGTTTTATGCAGGTCTCATGTGTTTTATTTTCCTTTTCTTTTCTTTGTCTTTCTCTTCTTTTTTTTGATAGGGTTTTGCTCTGTCACCTAGGCTGGGGTGCAGTGGCATGAACATGGCTCATTGCAGCCTTGACCTCCTGGGTTCTTCTCCCACCTCAGCCTCCCAAGTAGCTGGGATCACAGTCATGTGCCACTATGCCTGACTAATGTTTTTATTTTTATTTTTTTGTAGAGACAAAGTCTCATCATGTTGCCCAGGCTGGTCTTGAACTCCTGGGCTCAAATGGCCCTCCTGACTTGGCCTCCTAAATGCTGGGAATACTGGTGTTAGCCACCAAGACTGGCCTTTGTGTTCTTTCTTTTTTTTTTTTTTAATTAAACATACCGTATTTATGTTACCTCCCTTGCTGATTTTTAAGGTATAATATTTTTTAGCTTTTTAAATCACTAAATAAGCACTCTAATTTATCATAATCTACTTCAAATGAATGCTAATTCAATTCCAGTAAAATACAGCAACTTTATTCCCATATAACTAATTCTCTTTCCTTTTCTTTGTGCTACTATTGTCATATATTCTATCTATACATATTATATAACTACCAATGTGTTGTTATAATTATTGCTTTTATAATCTTATCTGTTAAAATTTAAAAGCAAAAAGGAGAAACTATCTATTGAAGAAGGGTTGGTATGATATGTGGACAAAATCTAAATAAATACAGTTTATTAGTTCTAAACATTTTGTATCAATTCACTTCATCTCCTCATAGAGTGTGCTTACCAGAAATCAACATCTTTTGATTTGCCAGAGAGTGGGTAAATACTTACCAAACTGCAACAGCTACATATTGAGTATGCAAGTGCAATAGAAAATTCCAAAGTATAGGAGAACAGTAAAACACGTGATACTTCCCTTCCAAGTTTCTATAACCAAAAAACAGGGAGAAATCTTATGTTATCATCTTTAGTGAGTGCAATCATGATCATGGAAGGAGCTACTGGTATAAGAGTCAAAAACAGGAAGAAAAATAAGAACAGATAAACCCTTCACCGTTTGATTTCTTTAGGCATCTCTACTCCTCTGCCCTCTGCTACACTTTCTCTAGCTTTCAGTTCCTTAGTTCAGCGTCTGTGGCTTCTGTACTTGATCTCCATTACTTAGCATTCTTGTCTCACTTCTGACAGCTTTTACAGAGTCGTTGGCACAGCTCACTATAACTCTTCAGTTACTAAGATTTGATTCTCCTTTCTCTAATGATAAGGTGGCCACCAACAGGTTTATCAAGCAATCATTTTCTCTTAAAACAGCTATTATCAATGACAACCCTTCTCAAATTTACATATGTGGTGATAAAACTCTCACATAGATATTGCTTTAATATCATTTAAAATGATTAGTAAACTGAAAACAAGTTCAAAGAACATTTAACTTGGAAGCATAGATGTCTGTGGTTGCTGGGATAAATAAAACAAATATTTTCAACTACAAATCTGATTGGTCAGTTACGTAAATAATATCAGTGCTTATCCTGAAAATGTGGGTTTTGTGCTGGCTGTGGAAAGACAAGAATGATACCCAGATCTAGAAATAATGACATCATAATTCTCTCCCCTTCAATAGCTTCTCTAACTCTTCCTCCTCCTTCTTTGTTGTATTTATTTAATATCTTTTATATTCAAGAAACTATCTGGTGGTAAGAATTAGATGATAGGAATGCAATGGCACATAAAAACTTCCTGATCTCCCAGAGTTTATAACGAAGTAGAAGAGACAGAAAGACAATATAAGGTACCATATAAAATGGATAAAAACTTGCTCAATTATTATAGAGAACAGGAGGTTCACTCTAAGCCATTAGTCTCTGGTAAGGCTTCATAAAGTGGTAAGACATTTGAAATAAGTGCAGTGGCTTATTGTAAAACTGATCATTATTCAGTTCAGATCAGATAAATATAGACTACAGTTGTTTGTAACACTGACTGCAAAAGGCAATCCTTGGCAATTATGCCATATTAAACTGATGATTAAAAGTTTATGAATAAGATGATTGGTGACATATAACTTGAAACAATTATGCACTTAATAAGTTAAGTCCTCCTTCTCTATTCTCTACCCCCAAAATTAGAACTAAATATTTCTAAATTGAATGTCCAGGGCAACTGGACAATTTTCTTACAGTTTATAGGAAAAATCCATGTTTGTTTAAATAATCACTCATTACACACAATATATTTCGGAGTATTATTGCATTTATCTATTATTTCTCACTGTCCTCCAGGGTTTTGTTCTCCAGGTTTGGATTCTTTCCTCTGATGGCCCCCTTAATAACATGTCACAGGTATGGAAAGGAAGTGTGTAGGGGAGGAGGAGGAAGCTTATCCTGCACCTGCAGTGACTCTTCTACTCATTACTGAAATTGCTATTTGTTTTGTTCTGTTGGTCAAACAAGGTGTTTCACTCCAATCTGTCCTCATTTTAAATGTGAGATTTTTTAAAAATTAGCTTTGCTAAGGTCTTTTACAGCACTATATTCTATGATTCTGAATTTAAAACCAATATAATTAAAATAAATCTATTGTGTTAGTAGGAAAAATCTTTACATTTACTGGATAACTAAATGGAAACAAGCTAGGCTTATTTATATTTAGCATTTTTGGACTTAAAGCAAAATTCACGTAAGATGCAAAGATATGCTATATATGAAAAGCTCTATGTTAAGCCAGAAATTACTAGGTGTCTACAATTAGAACTGTATGTGTCAGTACCAGAATTCTTTTGTTTATTTGCAAAATGGTTTTATGGTCCAGGATTATACTTTTCTTGTATTAAGAGAATCATTAAGTGACTCTGTGCCTGATACACAGACACTTACCATGGAAGGTTTCACAGGAATTTTTATTTACTTTAATTCAGCAAGTCAAGAATTCAAACATTCTTTTAATATTTACTAAAACCCACAGACTAGAATTTTTTTTTTTTTGAGACAGAGTCTCACTCTGTCACCAGGTGCCAGGCTGGAGTGCAGTGGCGTGACCTTGGCTCACTGCAACCTCTGCCTCCTGGGTTCAAGCAATTCTCCTGCCTCAGTCTCCCGAGTAGCTGGGACTACAGGTGCGCGCCACCACACCCAGCTAATTTTTTTTTTGTATTTTTAGTAGAGGTGGGGTTTCACCATGTTGGCCAGGATGGTCTCGATCTCTTGACCTCGTGATCTGCCCGCCTCCGCCTCCCAAAGTGCTGGGATTACAGGTGTGAGCCACTGCACCCGGCCCAGCCTAGAATTTTTTGATTTAAAATTTTCAATCAAGAGCTCATTAGTAAATCAAAGAATTTCATGAGGATCAATAAAATCCTCATGTTACCTCCTAAGATTTCAAAATCATTAAAAAGAATAATTTAAAAATTAATACGTTCCCATAGAATTGGTCACTTACTGCTTGTCCATAATTCCTATATGACACAGACTCAAAATGAGACAACTCAATTATTGTTAGAGTTATGGCAATGATTGTAGTCATTATGCAGAAGATGTTCATGATTAAAGTACATACAATCTGAAAAGGAGACAGAGGGTAAATGTATTATATTCAGAATAAACATTTTGGTGTAATAGTTTGCATTGCTGAAAAAAGTTATCTAGTTAGAGCTTTGATCTAGTTTCTGAAGTCTTAGAAGTAGCAAGTATTAAGAAAATATTTTTCTAATTTATATAAAGGCCAGGTAATCTAGAGGAAACATTAACATCGTGAGTTCATTATTCATCAGTCTTCCATTTAGGCTAAAAATATTGTATTTTTCAGTGGAGTCCATGGCAGCTCAGCAAGGCCATTGCAGGCAGACAGTGTCACTAGACTCCCTTCTTGCTGGGCAGGGCATCTCTGATAAAAGCAGCAGCCCATCAGGAATTTATAAATAAAGGCCCCACCTTCCTGGGACAGGGCACCTGGGAAAAGGGGCAGTTGTGGGTTCAGCTTCAGCAGACTTAAATATCTCTGCCCAGCAGCTCTGTAGGGGGCAATGGATCTCCCAGCATAGCACTCAAGCTCTGATAAGGGACAGACTGCCTCCTCAAATGGTTCCCTGACCCTCGTGTATCCTGACTGGGAGACACCTTCCAGCAGGGGCTGACAGACATCTCATACAGGAGAGCTTTGGATGGCATCTAGCAGGTACCCTTCTAGAATAAAGCTGCCAGAGAAAGGAACAGTCAGCCATCTTTGTTGTTCTGAAGCTGGCACATGTGATTCTCAGGCAAGCATGGTCTGGAGTGGACCTCCAGCAAACCTCAGCAGACCTGCAGCAGAGGGGCCTGAATGTTAGAAGGAAAACTAACAAACAGAAAGAAATAGTTTCAACATTAACAAAAAGGACATTCACTCAGAGACCTTATCCAAAGGTCACCAACTTCAAAGACCAAAGGTAGATAAATCCATGAAGATAGGGGAAAAAACCAGCACAAAAAGGCTGAAAACTGCAGAAACTAAAATGCATCTTTTCCTCCAAGGGATCACAACTCCTCATCAGCAAGGGAACAAGACTGGATGGAGAATGAGTTTGATGAATTGACAGAGCAGGCTTCAGAAGCAAACTTCTCTGAGCTAAAGGAGCATGTTCTAACCCAATGCACAGAAGCTAAGAACCTCAAAAAAAGGTTAGACAAAATGCTAACTAGAATAACCAGCATAGAGAAGAACATAAATGACTTGGTGGAACTTAAAAGCACAGCATGAGAACTTCATGAAGTATACACAAGTTTCAAAAGCCGAATCAATTAAGTGGAAGAAAGGATATCAGAAATTGAAGATCAACTCAATGAAATTAAGCCAGAAGGCAGGATTAGAGAAAAGAGAGTGAAAAGAAATGAAGAAAGCCTCCAAGAAATATGGGATTATGTGAAAAGACCAAATCTATGTTTGATTGGTGTACCTGAAAGTAACAGGGAGAATGAAACTAAGTTGGAAAACACTTCAATATATTATCGAGGAAAACTTCCCAACCTAGCAAGGCAGGCCAACATTCAAATTCAGGAAACACAGAGAAATCACATAATTGTCAGATTCACCAGGGTTGAAATGAAGGAAAAAATGCTAAGGGCAGCCAGAGAGAAAGGTCAGGTTACCCACAAATGGAAGCCCAGACTCACAGTGGATCTCTCAGCAGAAACCCTAAGCCAGAAAAGAGTGGGGGCCAATATTCAACATTCTTAAAGAAAAGAATTTTCAACCCAGAATTTCATATCCAGCCAAACTAAACTTCATAAGTGAAGGAGAAATAAAATCCTTTATGAACAAGCAACAGCTGAAAGATTTTGTCACCACTAGGCCTGCCTTACAAAAGCTCCTGAAAGAAGCACTAAACATGAAAAAGAAGAACCAGCACCAGCCACTCCAAAAATGTACCAAATTGTAAAGACCATCAACACCATGAAGAAACTGCATCAACTAACAGGCAAAACAACGAGCTGGTATCAAAATGGCAGGATCAAATTCACGTCACAATATTAACCTTACATGTAAATGGGCTAAAAGCCCCAATCAAAACACACAGACTGCATATCGGATAAAGAATCAAGACCAATTGGTGTGCTGTATTCAGGAAACCCATCTCACATGCAAAGACACACATAGGCTCAAAATAAAGGGATGAGGGAAGATTTACCAAACAAATGGAGAGAAAAAAAAAGCAGGGGTTGCAATCCAAGTCTCTGATAAAACAGACTTTAAACCAACAAAGATCAAAAGAGACAAAGAAGAGCATTACATAGTGGTAAAGGGATCCATGCAACAACAAGAGCTAACTATCCTAAATATATATGTACCCAAGATAGGAGCACCCAGATACAGAAAGCAAGTTCCTAATGACCTATGAAGAGACTTAGACTCCCACACAATAACAGTGGAAGACTAACTTCCCACTGTCAATTTCAGACAGATCAACGAAACAGAAAATTAACAAGGATATCCAGGACTTGAACTCAGATCTGTAACAAGCAGATCTAGTAGACATCTGCAGACATCCTAGATCCACAGAATATATGTTCTTATCAGCACCACATCACAGTTATTCCAAAATTGACCATACAATTGGAAGTAAAACACTCCTCATCAAATGCAAAAGAATGGAGATAATAACAAATAGTCTCTCAGACCACAGTGCTATCAAATTAGAACTCAGGATTAAGAAACTCACTCAAAACTTCACAACTACATGTAAACTGAACAACCTGTTCCTGAATGACTCCTGGATAAATAATTAAATGAAGGCAGAAATAAAGATGTTCCACAAAACCAATAAGAATGAAGACACAACATACCAGAATCTCTGGGACACATTTAAAGCAGTGTTTAGAGGGAAATTTATAGCACTAAATGCCCACAAGAGAACGCAGGAAAGATCTAAAATTGACCTCCTAATGTCATGATTAAAAGAACTAGAGGAGCAAGATCAAACAAATTTAAAAGCTAGCAGAAGACAACAAATAACTAAGAACAGAGCATAACTGAAGGAGATAGAGACAGAAAAAAGCTTTCAAAAAAAATCAGTGAATTCAGGAGCTGGCTTTTTGAAAAGATCAACAAAATAGATAGACCACTAGCCAGAATAATAAAGAAGAAAAGAGAGAAGCATCAACTAGATGCAATAAAAAATGATAAAGGGGATATTACTACTAATCCCACAAAAATACAAACTACCATCAGAGATTACTATAAACACCTCTGTGCAAATAAACCAGTAAGTCTAGAAGAAATGGATAAATTCCTGGACACTTACATTCTCATTGGAAAACCAGGAATAAGTAAAATCCCTGAATGGACCAATAACAAGGTCTGAAATTGAGGCAGCAATTAGTAGCCTACCAGCTAAAAAAAATCCAGGACCAGATGGGTTGATAGCTGAGTTCTACCAGAGGTACAAAGAGGAGCTGGCATCATTCCTTCTGACACTATTCCAAACAATACAAAAAGAGGGACTTCTGCCAAACTCATTTTATGAGACCAGCATCATCCTAATACCAGTATCTGACAGAGATACAACTAAAAAAGAAAATTTCAGGCCAATATCCATGGTGAACTTTGATATAAAAATCCTCAATAAAATACTGGCAAACCAAATCCAATAGAATATCAAAAAGCATATTCATCATGATCAAGTCAGCTTCATCCCTGGGATGCAAGTCTGGTTCAACATACACACATCTATAAACATAATCCATCACATAAACAGAACCAAAGACAAAAACCACATGATTATCTCAATAGATGCAGAGAAAACCTTCAACAAAATTCAACAGTGCTTTATACTAAAATCTCTCAATAAACTAGGTATTGATGGAACAATAATAAGGGCTATTTATTACAAACCCACAGCCAACATCATACTGAATGGGCAAAAACTGGAAGCATTCCCTTTGAAAACTAGCACAGGGCAATGATGGTCTCTCTCACCACTCCTATTCAACATAGTATTGGAAGTTCTGGCTGGGGAAATTAGGCAAGAGAAAGAAATAAAGGGTATTCAATTAGGAAAAGAGGAAATTGTATATTTAGAAGACCCCATCATCTCAGCCCAAAATCTCCTTAAGCCGATAAGCAAATTCAGCATAGTCTCAGGATACAAAATCAATATGCAAAAATCACAAGCATTCCTACACACCAATAACAGACAAACAGAAAAGCCAAATCATGAGTGAACTCCCATTCACAATTGCTACAAAGAGAACAGAATACCTAGGAATACAACTAATAAGGGATGTGAAGGGCCTCTTCAAGGAAAACTACAAACCACTGCTCAAGGAAATAAGAGAGGACACAAACAGATGGAAAAACACTCCATGCTCAGGGTTATGAAGAATCAGTATCATGAAAAATGGCCATACTGCCCAAAGAAATGTATAGATTCAATGCTATCCCCATCAAGCTACCATTGGCTTTCTTCACAGAATTGGGGAAAAAAACCACCTTAAACTTCATATGGCACCAAAAAAGAGTCTGCATAGCTGAGACAATCATAAGCAAATAATAATAATAATAATAAAGCTGGAGGCATCACACTGCTGGACTTCAAACTATACCACAAGGCTACAGTAATCAAAATAGCATGGTACTGGTACCAAAACACAGGTATAAACCAATGGAACAGAACTAAGCCTCAGAAATAACACCACACATCTTCAACAATCTGATCTTTGACGAACCTGACAAAAACAAGCAATGGGGAAAGTATTCCCTATTTAATAAATAGTGTTGGGAAAACTGGCTAGCCATATGCAGAAAGCTGAAACTGGATCCCTTCCTTACACCTTATACAAAGATTAACTCCAGATGGATTAAAGATTTAAACATGAGACCTAACACATAAAAACCCTAGAAGAAAACCTAGGCAAAACCATTCAGGGCATAGGCATGGGCAAAGACTTCATGACTAAAACACTAAAAGCAATGGCAACAAAAGCCAAAATTGACAAATGGATCTAATTAACCTAAAGAGCCTTTGCACAGCAAAAAACAATAACAAAAAAACAAAACAAAAAACTATCATTAGAGTGAACCAGCAACCAACAGAATAGGAAAAATTTGTTGCAATCTACCCATCTGACAAAGGGCTAATATCCAGAATCTACAAAGTACTTAAATTTACGAGAAAAAAAAAAACTGCATCAAAAAGTAGGCAAAGAACACGAAGAGACACTTTTCAAAAGGAGACATTTATGCAGCCAACAAACATATGAAAAAAAACTTATCATCACTGGTCATTAGAGAAATGCAAATCAGAACCACATGGAGATATCATCTCATGCCAGTTAGAATGATGATCATTAAAAAATCAGGAGACAACAGATGCTGGAGAGGATGTGGAGAAATAGGAACACTTTTACACTTTTGGTGGGAAATTACTTCAGTAAACTAGTTTAACCATTGTGGAAGACAGTGTGGTGATTCCTCAAGGATCTAGAAATAGAAATTCAATTTGACCCAGCAATCCCATTACTGGGTATATATCCAAAGGTTACAAATCATTCTATTATGAAGACACATGCACACATATGTTTATTGTGGCACTGTTCACAATTGCAAAGACTTGGAACCAACCCAAATGCCCACCAATGATAGACTGGATAAAGAAAATGTGGCACATATACACCATGGAATACTATGCAGCCATAAAAAAGGATGCGTTCATGTCCTTTGCAGGGACATGGATAAAGCTGGAAACCATCATTCTCAGCAAACTGACATAAGAATAGAAAACCAAACACTGCATGTTCTCACTCATAAGTGGGTATTGAGCAATAAGAACACATGGGCACAGTGAGGGGAACATCACACATTGGGGCCTGTTGGGGAGTAGGGGGCTAAGGGAGAGATAGTAGGGACTGGGGGGATAGGGGAGGGATATTATTAGGAGAAATTCCTAATGTAGATGATGGGGTGATGGATGCAGCAAACCACCATGACACGTATATTCCTATATAACAAACCTGCATATTCTTCATGTGTACCCCAGAACTTAAAGTATAATTTAAAAAATTTTATTTTTCAATATTGTAAGCCATTTGGAAGAAAGCATATAAGATATGATTTGAACAAAAGTGGTTCCACTGTAGGAAAAAAAGAAGATAAAAAATGACTGCCTATAAAAATAGGATTTAGTTGATAAAATTTTAATCCTGAGTTTTCATTATCTAAGGAAATCTATCAATATCTTTAGATGTCAGTTTTTTATCTGTAAAGTTATGAGAGCAGACTAATTTGTAATGTATGTTTTAGCTCTAAGATTCTAAAGTGTGCATCTTCCCAATATCAATCCACTTAAACCATGCATGAATCTTTAATTTGGATCAATTCCCTACTTTGTTACAAGAAACAATCCTTTTCCCAAACAGGATAGTTCAGAAAATGATTTATAATAGTAAAATGTCTACATCTAAAGTCATTAGTTCCTATTAAAAGTTTTCTAATTATTAAGTTTATACAATGTTAAAAGGTTTAATATCAAACAAAACAAAAACTATATAGTTTCATTTAGAAACCTATATATAAAGTCATCATGATGTTAACTAATACAGCGTATTTGTCTACATTAAATTATGCCCTTCTAGATTCACCCTTAATTCCTTCATTTATTTTACAGATAGGGTAGATTCTTTCATTGTTTAGATATTATATTTTCATTTAAATTAATATTTAGCTTTGTGACAAGTGAATTCTAGAGATACCTCAAACATTTCAACTTACTCCGGATCGAGTTGGATGCCTTGCTACTCTTATTATGAAGGCTCCTGCAATGATAAACTGGATATAAAAACATATTTATAAATATCATTGATAATGCTTGCCAATTTAGAATGTATTTTTAACAACTCTCTTCTAAGTCAATTATTTTAAGAATGCAAATAGTAGCAAAATATAAAGAAGTTTTAGTAGACAGTTCAGGACAAATTTACATCATGCAGTATTACAGTGAAAGGTAACAGTAGGGTCACTCATAACAGAAACATATAGGGGACAGTGTGCAGATTCACACTGTGGTAATGCCAAAGACAGCCTATGCAGTCCTGAACTGGGAACCAAGTTTGCTTTTATGTGTATGAGCTACATCATATATAACTCATTCGATTATTGCTTTTAATGCTATCTTTCCTAATGAGATGATGCCACTAATTATGATTACTATGTACATATCCAAATATGGAAAAAGTGGTTCAACAGTCTATTCCACATTGTGATGGTACAAAATATGCAGTCTCTTTTATGAGACTTTAGTTATTATTAAGGTAATGGCAGAAATTCATGCCTTTGCCTTTGTTTTTTAAAACAGAGGTATTTCATGTTAGGAAATCTATCTACTTCCAAGAAGTATAAAACTATGCCACATTGTTTGAAGATGGGTTGCACAATTTTCTCAAAATATTCCTTGTCTTATTTGTTTTAGTGATAAGGCACTAAAGATCCAAGTCAAAGGCTATTTTTGTCACACTATACACTATACATTGGAAGCCCAAACCTGAAGCTTACAAACTGCCCATGGATAATTTTAAATCTATATGTTCAGCACTTCATTCCACAACAAAAGCTGAGATTTTTAAGGAGGTACACAGTGAAAGTAAGAGCTAGCTCAGAATATAAAGTGAAAATATCTTGTGAATTTTGAACTAGAGTGCTCTCTAATGAGATTATCTTTAGATTACCACGTGCTTTAAAAAATGCCGTTCAAAGTTTAGGCTTAAGTGAGAAGTTTAGTTTTAAATTATATTTAATTTATATTTTAGATAAGTTATTTTTGGGGTTAAATATACTATTTTTAAATTTTAAAATTTAAATTTTAGATAAGTTATTTTTGGGGTTAAATATACTATTTTTATAATGTGAATGGTTAAACACTAAGGAAAGTGCATCATTTATTTATATTTTGTCTGAAAATCCACAATTTTTCTCCTATTTTTTCCCAAGGCAGTGCTTTGACATTTGTGAGCCAGTGTGTCATTTATCACTTATCACCTATGAACCAGTGTGTTATTTATGAGCCATGGATTCTTTATGAACCATGTATCATTTGAATTTTGTGTGAAAATTCAATATTTTTCCACTATTTTTTTCCCAAGGCAATCAGTTGACACGTATAAGCTAGTATGTGTATAAAAGTGGGAAACCTCCTAGAGATCACTGTTTCTTCTAGTGATCACTTGTTGTCTCAAGGGGTAGCCATTTTGTATCCTACAGCCCTCATTCCTGTTAAGCCCACATCTGTTCCAAGTATGTCTTGAGTGGTTTCCTTGCTCATTACTGCTATCCAACCATTCTTTCTCCTCCACTTTTGAGTCACATGTCAGGTTCTATCACTCACTATCCCTCATGGTTGAAGTAATCTATTGACCCCTCAGCCATTCGTCTTTAGGGATGAGGTGAAATTTTGACTCTCTCTTCAACATGACTTAATTTTTGGTGATTTACACACACACACACACACACACACACAATCTTTTGACATGGTTTGGCTCCGTGTCCCCACCCAAATCTCATCTTGTAGCTCCCATAATTCCTATGTATTGTGGGTGGGACTCAGTGAAAGATAATTGAATCACGGGAGTGTGGGAGTGGGTCTTTCCCATGCTGTTATTGTGATTAGTGAATAAGTCTTATGAGATCTGATGGTTTTAAAAATTGGAATTTCCCTGTACAAGTTCTCTCTCTTTGCCTGCTGTCATCCACATAAGATATGACTTGCTCCTCCTTGCCTTCTGCCACGATTGTGAGGCCTTCCCAGTCATGAGAAACTGTAAGTCCAATAAACCTCTATTGTAAATTGACCAGTCTCAGGCATGTCTTTATCAGCAGCATACAAATGGACTAATACACTAAATTGGTACCAGGAGTGGGTTGCTGCTGAAAAAGATACCAGAAAATGTGGAAGTGACTTTGGAACTGGGTAACAGGCAGATGTTGGAACAGTTTGGACAAATCGGAAGAAGGCAGAAAAATGTGCCAATGTTTGGAACTCCCCAGAGACTTGTTAATGACTTTAACCAAAATGCTGATAATGATATGAACAACAAAATCAAGGCTGAGGTGGTCTCAGATGGAGATGAGGAACTTGTTGAGAACTAGAGCAAATGTGACTCTTGTTATGTTTCAGTAAAGAGACTGGTGACATTTTGCCCTAGAGATTTGTGGACTTTGAACTTGAGAGAGACGATTTAGGGTATCTGGCAGAAGAGATTTCTAAGCAGCAAAGCATTTGAGAGGTGACTTGGGTGCTGTTAAAGGCAGTCAGTTTTATAAGGGAAGCAGAGCATAAAAGTTTTTAAAAAATTGCAGCCTGACAATGTCATAGAAAAAAAAACCCATTTCCTAATGAGAAATTTAAGCTGGCTGCAGAAACTTGCATAACTAATGAGAAGCCCAATGTCAGTTCTCAAGACAATGGGGAAAATGTCTCCAGGGCATGTCAGAGGTCTTCACAGCAGCCCCTCCCATCACAGGCCCCAAGGCCTAGGAGGAAAAAGTGGTTTTCTGGGCCAGACCCAGGACCCCTGTGCTGTGTGCAGCCTAGAGACTTGGTGCCCTGCATCCCAGGTGCTTCAGCTGTGGCTGAAAGGATTCAATGTAGAGCTTGGGCCAGGGCTTCAGAGAATGCAAGTACCAAGCTCTGGCAGCTTCCATGTGGTGCTGAGTGTATGGGTACACAGAAGTCAAGAACTGAGGTTTGGGACCTCTGCCTAGATTTCAAAGGATGTATGGAAGTGCCTGGATGCCCAGGCAGTAATTTGCTGCAAGGGTGGGGCCCTCATGGAGAACCTCTGCTAGGGTAGTGCAGAAGGGAAATGTGGGGTTGGAGCCACCACACTGAGTCCCTACTGGGGTACCACCTAGTGGAGCTGTGAGAAGAGGGCCACCATCCTCCAGACCCCAGAATGGTAGATTCTCTGACAGCTTGCATTCTGTGCTTGGAAAAGCCGCAGACAACACCAGTCTGTGAAAGCCAGAAGCAGGCTTCTGGCTTTGGATTTTGGATGTTCATGGAGTCTGTAGCCTTTGTTTCAACCAATTTCTCCCATTTGGAACAGCTGTATTTATCCAAGCCTGTATCCCCATTGTATCAAGGAAGTAACTAACTTGTCTTTGATTTTATAGGCTCAGAGGTGGAGGGGACCTTGACTTGTCTCAGATGAGACTTTGGACTGTGGACTTTTGAGTTGATGTTGAGTTAAGACTTTGGAGAACTGTTGGGAAGATTTGTGGAACTTCCCAACAAGTCCCAACAGAAGTTGAATGGTGGGAAGGCATGAATAGTTTTGAAATGTGAAGACATGAAATTTGAGAGGGGTCAGGGGCAGAAAAATTCCCATTTTTAAAACCATCATATCTTGTGAAAGTTATTCACTATCACAAGAACAGCACAGGAATGACTCGCCCCCACCATGATTCAATTATCTTCCACTGGGTCCCTCCCACAACACATGGGAATTATGGGAGCTACAAGATGAGATTTGGGTGGGGATGCAGAGCCAAACCATATCATCTTTCTAGTATCTTGGGCTTGTGGTTCTTGTTCTCTCCTCCAATCCCTGACTCCAAACTATCTTAGTCACTTACTCCCATAAGGACATTCTCTTGTCCTTCCTGTGCCTTTCACATTTGAATTTCAAGTATTCCACCAGATCACCACCTGCTATCTTTCTAGCTCATGTCCTCTAGTATTAAAATTTGAACAACCTTTGACCCCACCTGGATCTATAATCTGAGAACTTCAACTCTGTTAAATTCTTCTTTCCATCGCTAACTTAAATTTCATGGCCAACATTTACAAACACTCCCTTATATCCACTTGCAACTATTTTGCACCTTTCCTGTTTTATTATAGTTGTTAAACAAAAATCCTGATTGTTTTCCTCCTACTGCATGCCTGCACTCATGCAGCTGACCATGGCCTCAGAAGGGCATACAACCCATATCCCGTTCCTAAACCTCAAGTGTGTCCTTAATGCTGTATGAAAATAAAACTATCTCTCCACAATCCATGCACTCTCTTACTTTTCCTTGATGATTATTTCACATTCTCTCTTTTGTCCTCAAACAACTGATCCACTTGCCCATCCTCAGTCTCAGTTCATGATCTTGCTTCCTAATTCACTGAGATATTTGAAGCTACTGGAAAACAAACAAACAAACAAAAACTTCCACAAGCTTCCAACATCCTATCAAAGAAAACTGTCCTCTCTTTCTTTGCCTTTCCCTCCTGTTTTCATACCTTGAAACCATTTATAATTAGGCTGGATAATTCTTTGTTGTGAGGGACTGTCTGAGGATCACAGGCTATTTAGCAGCATCTTTTGCCCCTGCCCACCTGATGTGCACCTCCAGCTGTGAAAATCCAAAATATCTCCAGACATTATAAAATGTTCTCAGGGGCAAAATTACCTCTAGCTGAGAACCACTGCCCTGGATGAACTTTCTATTCTCCTAGCTATTTGTGCACCAGTATTCATCATGTCTTGCCCACACAAGCACTTGTTTCCCATACCCACCCCCATTTACTCATAGCATCAATTTTCTTTCTTTTGGTTCAGTCCTCTCAAAAAAAGATGATGCTGTTTCTTTCAACTCACAAAAAATAGTAAGCAAATCCTCTCTTGAGCCAAATTTCCCCAGCCATCACCCCATTTCTGTATGCCACATTACAGAAAAGTCTTTAAGGAAGTTGTCTATTTGCTGTCTGTAATTCCACTTTTCCTGTTATTTTCTTAAATCAATTCCTACCAGACTTTTGCCTCACAATTCCACCGAAACTACTCGTAAAATTTACTCCTGACCTCTGTATTGCTAAATCCAATGGTCAATTCATAGTCCTCATTTTATTTGACAAAACAACAAAATATAATACAGTTGATCCTTCCTCACTTCTTCTAACAAAGTCTTCACTTGGCTTCCAGGGTGCCATCCCCTCCAGGTTTTCCTCCTACCTAATGGCTATCTAGAAACCACAGGAGAGTGTCAGTAATGAAAAATTTAGAAAATGAGTATTGACTCATTGGGTGAGGAGACTAAAGTGAAGATTGTAAACATGCAAGTTAATCATTCTAATGGATATTATAGTTAAGATCTTTGTCTTTCACATATCTAGAGACAAACTACTTTATGGTTGTCATTATGTACTCCTGTATCCATATGTCTTGAAACGGCACTTTGTAAATTAAAGGTGCTCAATATATATTTGCGGAAAAAAGGAATCTGACTTTGAATAAATTATCAACATGGGATTTAGTTACACAATTCTCCTGAAAACCTTGTTTATAAACTGTTCCCTATCTTCTACTATTGGCATGAATATTATTTATTGTATGATTAAAATAATGTATAGGTATTCTACTCACAAAAGTTCCCCATGAAGTACATGCTGTTTTGTATGTTATAGGTTCATATGTTCCAAAGACTCCTTTAATTTGTCCCATATACAAAACCAATAGGAAGTACCACATGAAAACATGAAAGACACCAATCATAATCTGGATAGCCTGTGAGGAGAGAATGCTATTAGTACCAAAATAATGTATTTAAAACACAATATCAATAAGTGTTAACTATAAGAAGCATTTAGCACCTTTTCAAATACTAAAGTAAAACAGTAATGCACCAATGTACTTAACGACGTATTTCCTGGATTGGTTATCCCAGAAAGAAGGACAAAATCAGGAAGGACTGAGATTTACCAAATAGGAATCAGTCATAACAAAAGCAACAGGCTGTTCAATAATAGTAGCTCTGGCCAATTCTCTTGTAAGTTAACCATTTGATTGGATCACTGCCTATTCTCCCTACCTATCAAATAGTGGCACAAGAGAAGAATACTGGGGGTGCTTCAGAGAAAATATGGTTACTAATCTACTAGGATGCAGGAAGCCATAAATCCAACATTTTCTTGTACATTAGTAATTAATTAAAGATGAGTCACTTTTTGAATCTTATAAAGGCTTGATTTATCTTTTCATTGAAGGAGCACTTGGTATGAATTTTTTTTTTTTTTTTTGAGACAGAGTTTTGCTCTTGTTACCCAGGCTGGAGTGCAATGGTGCAATCTTGGCTCACCGCAACCTCAGCCTCCTGGGGCAATTCTCCTGCCTCAGCCTCCTAAGTAGCTGGGATTACAGGCATGCGCCACCATGCCCAGCTAATTTTTCGTATTTTTAGTAGAGACGGGGTTTCACCGCGTTGACCAGGATGGTCTCAATCTCTTGACCTTGTGATCCACCCGCCTCGGCCTCCCAAAGTGCTGGGATTTACAGGCGTGAGCCACCGCGCCCAGCCCGGTATGAATTTTTTTTTTACAAATATGCTGGAGTGAGGCATAATCCAACACAGCAATACAGAAAATATCCAAAATAGACTTGCTTGAACTTGGTTTTCCCACTGGACAGGGGAAGGAGTACAAATAGGGGAGAATTATTCCTCAACTCTAATTTGTAAGAAGATAATGATAATCCCAGTAAATTTATTTCTGAATTTATATGTGAACTGATATTTCATATACTTAATCACATTTTTTATTACTCTTTAAAAATGACAGAGGACACATAAATTTTATGTTCATATAAATTTTAACAGGAAACTATTTAATGTTTTAAGAGTTGCAGCTCTTTGCAAAGCAGACAATCTATGAAACATGCATGTGCAATTGGCTCATTTTAAAAATATATTTTAGAGAAGTTTATTTTTTTTTAAAGGAAAGGCCTCTTTTTTTGGTGACGATCATGCATTTTTATAGATTTAGAATTTAAAGTTTCCCCTTGCATCCAATCTGCAAGAATGGTAATATTTCCAGAAGTTCTTTGGACTTGACTGGAGAAATGTCCCCCACTACACTGCAAAATCCTGCAGGGCCTGGAGTTTGTTTCTCTTATTAACACCAACCTCTCATATGATGCCCAGAATAGAGAAGGCAGCTGGCAAATAAGTCTTATGTAAGCATAGTGGTATCAAGAGTAGTGATTCCATGTGACTTTCCCAACTGCTAAAAAAAAGCAAGTGGGGTTGAAAAATACTAGCTCTATTTATATCATTGGCTATTGTTTTAAATAAAACTATAAAATATCTAATTAGCCAAAATTTGTAAAGAATTGCCAGTGTGTGGAGAAGGAAAAGATAGGTTTTCTTATTTAAAAATGATTCTTAATCTAGAGCCAATATGAATTCCAGGAGGTCAGACTCCCCTACCCCCTGCTCCCAAGGAAAAAATGCGAAGGATTGTGACATGTACATAATCCTGGGAAGAAGATTTAGAGCTTTCATTCTATGCTAAAATGGTCTGTGACCCCAAAGAGGTTAAGAACCTCTGCTGAATAGTTGAGAAGACTTAGATAATTGATCTCCACAACATTCAAATTCAGAGGAAAAGTTCACATCAGTGGAAAAGTTTTCTCCCCTTTGGATGTGAAAAAGCGTGATCCTCATAATTCCTTGGTGTTTATTAAGAAAGCTAAACTGTAACCTCACATGTTTATAAATTAACAGACAAATTTATAATCATCCTACTATATAGATGTAAGTACAGAACTCTCTTTTTTCCTTTTAAACCTTACTTTGATTTCTCTATTATCCTGTGTGTGCTGATTTAGTCTGTACCAGCACAGATTTGTTTATGAAAGAACATGAGATCAGTCAAAATTTGTAGAAGACAATCAACATTTCAAAAACATAAACTTTTACCCTTTTGATTTAAACAACTCTGTCCTTCTTCAGATCCAAGATATCCGTTTAAAAAAAGAAATTGTTAATGATCTTGAATTTAGTCAGTTAAAATGTAATCTTACCCCTAAAACGAGAGAATCTGCTGTAGAGATTTTTGAATGAACACAGGCCATACTGCCAGCATTTCCTCTAGATGATTTTCTCTCTAGCCTTTGGTGATATCTTTATAGCAAACTTCTACAAAACAATACAAAGCACATACACATGATTTTCTTAGAAGAAAATACATAAGTTTGATTCTTCCCTTGTTTTTAGGCCACCACCTCCCCAAATTCAGAAGCAATAGCTTTCTTCTTTCTATGCCTTAATATTGGAGGCATTAACTTTCATCCACCTGTTCTGAATAACAGCCTCTATCACTGCAAAGCCTCTCTCTATGACTAAAACATATTGGCATTTTACAGATATGATCTCTGAGTAGTAAACAGTGCCTACTGTTTACAAAGTAAATAGTAACAGAGATGATAAAGTATAAGGAATGTCTAGGGAATAGTATTAGAGAATTTTCGGTAAAACATTCAACAATTCATTTGCAATTCGTAATTAATGCAAATCATAGTACCATGTTTGCATTTTCAAAACCAAGTTCTTGTACTTAAATTCACCAAGTATGTGAGCTTATGATTTTTTTTTTCCTGACACATACCTGGTACCCAGTTCTTTCTATATGAAAAGAATCTTTTATTCTATCAGACAACTTATTAAAGTTGCTCCCACCATGTTAATGCATTTCCTGGTCTTTTTTTTCCCCTGTTATTCCTACCTTTCTCTTAGTTGTTCAGATCATCTCCAAATTTATATTAAGATTAAAAACCTGGCTAATAATTATATCCCTTTGCGGATTTCATTTATTTTTAGATCTGGAATTCTACATCTGCTAGTATGTCCTGCTTACACAGGTCAATAACTTGAGTCATGACACCCACTAACATGATCTTAATCTGATGCTTTATCTTTCCAGAAACGAATTTGGCCAATTGAACTCTCATTCTCTGTACTTTTAAAATCTCATGACTTCATTATTTCAATAAGTCTTTCTTTTCTAAAATTTGTTTTCTCAATGTCTCTGAATGCTATAAAGTATAGAGACAGAAAAAGCTAGAATACAGATTAGTAATAGCAAAAGACAGAAAACAATATGTTATTAACTAAAGTAAGCTTTATACATTCAAACACTATCTTTGAGGAAATAGTAAAGTGTTTAGAAGTACAGACAATCAAAAATAATCACTCTGTTATGATTAAATAAAAAGCCATAAAATTACAGAACCCACATAGAATAATAAGGAACAGCATGTCTACATTGCTATTATTTGTCACTTTGCAGAAAACAAAAAAATTAAAATAAGCCCTTTCATTTATAAGTTGGCCCTCTTTTTGGTCTGAGTCAACCAATTGTGGATCGAAATATTAAAAGAAATATGCCAGTAAAAATACAAATAAAATCGTCAATGTGGTATAGCAACTATTTACATAGCATTTGCATTGTATTAGATATTAACTAGAGATGAGTTAAAGTATAGGCGGTTTGCACGTTACATGCAAATCCTACACCATTTTGCAATTGGGACTAGAGCACCCTTTGATGTTGGCATCTGCCCAGCAGATATGGAGGGATGACTGTGTAGAAAATTCTTCTCACTTTAGTTGTTAACAGTGGAAGCACCATGAATTGACTTGGGGAGCAGAATATCTGGCCTCAGTGCAATCTCTATCAGGCCTCTACCCAAACCATGCCAGGTTTGGTAATTCCTAAAAAATACCAATCAGAAAAAGAACGTGTGGGTGTTTAAAATTCTCAGGTTAATTGACGAAAGGAACAAACTAAGAAATACTACAACATATTCCTGCAATACCTGATGGTTGGAATTCTTTTCGTTTTTTAAATCAGTCTGTGTCTGAGTATTGTAAACTCAGTTAAACATCCCATTACTTGTAAAAATAAATAAATAAATAAATCATTTGTTTTTATTTTTGGGTGATCCTGAATAAAATCACTAATTTATTTAAAATCACTAAAGTCACTAATCCAAAAGCAGCTGCGGGATGAATCCCCTAACTCTCACTCCCAAACCCATTCTTAGCCCCTAAACTTGCTTTATGTAGAAATTCTGAAATAGTCGCAGAAAACTCCTATCTGGAAACCATTCTCTATCTTTAGCATCTAATTTAGCAGGGGTGCAGCCCCTTGGCGCCCTCAGAATCAAGTCCAAATTATTTAGCAGGGCGTGTAAATCCTGTCGTGAACGGCTCCCTGCCCACTTTCTCAACCTCATCCTGGCCATTCCTACTCTGACTCACAAGCCCGTTAGATGCCCCACTCCATGTTCCCCTAACGTTCTAACCATAAGTCCTATCACAGCATATTCTTTCGATTTTCAGGACTGGCTTCCAAGTCAATGGGTGCTCCCAGAAGTCAAGGAATTCATTTTGGTATGTTCAAGGACAGTCTTGGGCTGGAACCCAGATACTCAATATTGGTTCAAATCAAGAATGGGGCGTGGCGTTGGTGGGGGGCGGGGTGTCGTTAAGACCCAGACTCTGATGAGGGAGGGAGAAGATGATAAGAGAACAGGGAGGCTGTGGGGAGAGGAGCACCATGATCATGCCCCTTTATGGCTTTTGACATGAAATCACTCCAGCAAAGCGACATCACTACCTTGCATTTTACTTGTTGAAGGTCCCAAGGAGTTTAGGGGGCGCTTGTCCAGCACCCAGTTTGGGTTTCTCACGCCAGCGCCTGGGCCTAGATGAAGAGGAAGATCCCGGCTGGCAGCGTGCTCAGTGCCAGGTCGCCAGACCCCGCTGAGCGATCATCGCAGGGATAGGCCGGAGCCCAGCACCAAGCCCGCCCTCAGGTTCCTGAGGGTAACGGTCTCCAATGGCAACGGCGTGCTCCTACTGCGCCTGCGCACCCACTCAGGAGCTGCAGGGCCGGAGGGAGTGTGTGGGCGCAGACTCACTAGGGGCCTGGCAGCCACGTGGTCAGGCAAACGGTCAACTACCTTTTGGTGTCTCTGGGAATGGTTTCTCCAAACTTCTATCCTGAGATTGCCCATATTGGTGCGTTTTTTATATGCACCTGCTGCACAGGGACCAGGATCACTGAGGAAAAGTCAGCCCTTCACATTTTCTGTCTTCAAAGAAAAATTTTGAACACAAGTGCACTTTGGAAGGTGCACTTTTGAATGAAGTGGCTGAGTCAAAGGCTCATTTTTTTTTTCTTTAAGCATAAAAGACCAAAGAAGGAAATTAGTGATGAGAGTAATGTTTAAGGAGACACCAGAATGACTTTTTGATCAACTTGCTGAGGTGGGTTTACCTTTTAGGTAATACATGGTGTCAGTTTTCTATTTGAGATGTAGACAGTAGTTAAAACAGTGTTTATGAAGAGGTGTGTTAGCTGAGGAGTACAGATCATCCTGTTAGGCAGCCATGAGGACTTACTGAGGCGTTTAAAGTATCTGGAAAACAGCTCCTCAATGCGATTTCTCATTTATTCATGGAAAATTTAGATTGGCATTGTGGAAAAATTAAAATTCCAGCTTGGAATGTAAATTTTTAGTGAATGATAGCCAGCGAGTAAAACATGCAGAAAACAAGATAGGTTTTTCTTTGATAAGGAAATTTTCTGTGCTTCCAACACCTTTATTTGCAAAAGCTAAATCATGAGTGTGTCTAACAGCGGTCAAGATCTTTTATAGCCTGAAAAATCAGCTGTAAACTGGGAAACGTTATTTTTAGTCTCACAGCTAGCTTACATACATTGGGACTCCAGAGTCCCCTCAAATCAAAGAAAAACAAAAAGCCCAGGCTCATTTTGTATTGGTCAGTATGTCATTGAAGGTAATAGTTTTATTCTTAAGTAATATATCACTTCATTTTCTAACATTATTATTATTTTGTGAGTTTCTTGTCTATGAGCAAGAGGGCTCTGATAATATTAAGCATTCTCTTTGTTGTAGAAAGAGGAATTGTGTCTTCAACCTCAGGGTTATGGATTTTTTTCAAAGAATCCGTAGTAGAAAGAGCCAGTTCTGATGAGATGGACCCCCATTGTAACTTGCTGCCAAGACTGATGGATTATATTAAGCATTCTCTTTGCTGTAGAAAGAGGAATTTTGTCTTCAACCTCAGGGTTATGGATTTTTTCAAAGAATCCGTAGTAGAAAGAGCCAGTTCTGATGAGAGGGACCCCCATTGTAACTTGCTGCCAAGATTGATGGATTATTTGTGAGAGAAGTGGCATATTTCTTCATTTAAGGGTTGGCCAATAGTCTCTGGAAATTATCATGGATTTGTTTATTTTTTTGGACCAGGCCAAAATGTGTATTCAGTATAAACATAGGCAAAAATAGAAGAGTGAACCAAACTATGAGACAGGCCCTGTTCCTCAGCGCATCTTATTTCTTCTGGTAATATCACTGACCGGTAAAAGCACCATTGATTTTCTCAGTACCTGTAAACTGGATTTGGAGATTCAGAATTCATTTTAATTTTTAACCTTTGGTTGTTAAAAACACTGTATTATTCAGCAATGAAGAGGCAATCAGTCAGTCATGGTTTGACATCCAATGTGACTTTTATTTCTTCATGTGGATCATATTGTTAATTTGTCTTGAATTGGTTCCCAATATACAAAAGACACTAGGGAAAATGTGCTGGAACTACAATTCCTATATAATATTGTTAAAACCATTGTTGGGGATTATTACAAGGACCCTGTTGGCTATAAGCCCTTATAAAATAACTTGTCCATATTTCTTTGAGGAATTTTATTTATTTATACAGTAGAGAAAACAGATGTTTCCTTTATGTAAACACCAGGGTGTTCTAGTAAAGAAAAATGGAAATTATGCAAACCTGGGAAACTAAACAGTTGAATTCATTGTAGAAAAGCAATATCCATGCCTATGTATATTTATGTAAAGTCTAATCTATATGTATGTATGTAGAAACATACAGGTGTACATATATAGAGAGAGATTTCAGTTTTCATGTTTACTATAGAACTTATATACTATTCTGTAGTAAAATGCTAATTAATAGTTTAAACTTATCTTGCTTTTTTTCCTTGCATTTACTATGCTGAGGCAATATGTTAATTGCCTTATATTGCTTATTTTATTTAAACTTCACCACATGCCTATGATGTACATACCACTGATATTTTCATTTTAACAGCTGAGAATGCTGAGGTTTGGCGAAGTTTAAGAGTCACACAGCTTATAAATGTTAGGAGTTGAGGTTCTAACTCCAGCAGTCTAAATCTAGCTCCAGAATCTGTAGCCTATCTTCCTACCCCGTTTTCTTCCTCCAAGCCTCCTTCAGAAAGAGCTCTGTGCTGTGACAGTCATGGAATTGCAAAAAGAATGTTGTTGAAGAAATCACGAGGTCTAGGGATGGTTTCCAGCTCCAGTTCTGGCTGTATGTATTCCACTTCTCTACTTTTTCACTTCATTTCTCACATGTAAAGTTAAGTTCCTGAAGTACCCATTGTAGCATTGTTTGAATGTATGAAATGACATTTGGCCTAAAAGTCCATCCCATATTCTAAAGTGTTGCTAAATACTTGGGAGAATAGAAGGAGTTGTGAAATACAAAGTGAAATTTTGCATGAGGTCTAAACCAAATGGAGACCCCCGGGAAGTGTGTGTGGAGAAAGAGATTGAATAAAGCCCCTTGAGCACTGCTGAGCTGCCAGAATTTGGTAACAGTGATTTGTTTTTAAGAGTGACATGGATGAATCTGGAGAACATCATTCTCAGCAAACTGACACAAGAACAGAAAATGAAATACCGCATATTCTCACTCATAGGCGGGTGATGAAAAATGAGAACACATGGACACAGGTAAGGGAGTACTACACACTGGGATCTATTGGGGGGAAAAGGGGAGGGACAGCGGGGGGGGGGGAGCTGGAGAGGGATAGCCTGGGGAGAAATGCCAAATGTGGGTGAAGGGGAGAAAGGAAGCAAAACACACTGCCATGTGTGTACCTATGCAACTGTCTTGCATGTTCTGCACATGTACCCCAAAACCTAAAATCCAATAAAAAATAATAAAAAAAAGAGTGAATCCAGGGAACTGAGGGAGATGGGGGAGAGCTAGGAGAAAAGAGAGAACAGTTATAAGTTATAAATTTTCTTGGTTTGTTTTAAATGCAAATGAGGAGAAAAAGACAGAAATCAATCAACTTTAGGAAAACACTGGTATCCAAGACCTCTGCAACCTGTGGAAATTAGCAGGACTGTATGGCCCAATTGGCCTGGTTTCCATCCCTGTCCATTGAGGAATGACCCCTGTTCTCTTCAAATCCCCATTTCCAGAGTATTTCTGGGAGTCCCCGGAATTTTCACATTTGCTCTCCAGCAGACCTGAGCTGAGCTGTTCCTGTGTGTAGGGGGCAGCCACTTACCAGGTAAGTTGTAGTCTTCTCAGGCTTTGCTACAGTTTCTGCAGCAAAAGAAGGCTGCCTTACCACAGGTGCTGTCTCCCAGTGCTCCCTAAGCACCAGAGCCCTGGAGGTGTTCAAACAGCCTTGCATTTTCTTTAGTCTTCCTTACAGAGGAGGAGCCTGGTTATAATCCATGCACAAATGAGGAGCATAGCCCTTTCTCCCACTGAGGTGAGGCTGGCAAATGGACTCTGATCTTTCAGCTTAAGCGTCAGATCCTGAACTCAAAATTTCTGTGGCATCTTTTCCTTGATGCAAATCACCCCTGCAAAAAGATGCCTAGGGACTCTGCACCCCACCCCCAGTTGTCCAAATTTAGGGTAGGTTTGGCCAGCATCTGCTCTGTGGGAAAAGAGGACAATTGTAATTGATTATTAGAAGGTCCTGACAAGTGCAAACATGTTCTGGGAAAGACAGCTTTCAGAAATGTTGTTTTGGCCAGACATGAATCAATGACACATGTTTATCTAAGATACATTTATAGACTCTTGAAAGATCATTCTGACCATGTATTTCATGGGGAATTATCGACCTTCTCTAACGGCTTAGAATTTAGAATTAGAAGACACCCTAGAGTCCTAGAGATGTAATAATGATTTGTGTTCTTCTGAGGAGGGAAGAGACTAAATATAGGAAGTACTCGAGATGTGTGTGTAATGTGTTTGTGTGTAGCTTAAGTTATATTTCTTAGGCAAAATCTTTGTATACAAATCCATCATTAATTACTTGTGCATGAAAAAAGCATATGTTCACTGACATTTAGATAAATCCTACTATACTTCATTTTACATTACCCTACATGAAAAAAATATGTAAAGCCTAAATTTTATGTAATAGCAGAGGTTTTTTTTAAATGACAAAGTAGTAGTGTAATACTTCTTTTTAAGCAGACGAATGAATAAATAAACATTTTTTTTTTTTGAGATGGGGTTTTACTCTTGTTACCCAGGCTGGAGTGCAATGGTGCGATCTCGGCTCACCGCAACCTCCGCCTCGTGGGTTCAGGCAATTCTCCTGCCTCAGCCTCCTGAGTAGCTGGGATTACAGGCACGTGCCACCATGCCCAGCTAATTTTTTGTATTTTTAGTAGAGACGGGGTTTCACCATGTTGACCAGGATGGTCTCGATCTCTTGACTTCGTGATCCACCCGCCTCGGCCTCCCAAAGTGCTTGGATTACAGGCTTGAGCCACCGCGCCCGGCCAAATAAACATTTTTAAAAGATTTTCCAGAATGAAAATACTATAAGGCCTTTAAATAATAGCAAGCATGTGACCTTTGTGTTGCTATATAATATTTTTATTCCAGTTACCTTCTAGGGTCTCAGATCACAAGTCCAGCTGGAGAAATTTGTTCATAGTATGTATTTGTTAACATTCCCTCAAACGTACTCTTCCGTATAGCTTGGCAGTCCTCTGTTTCTCTTATCAGTTTATTCTTCATTTCCATGACTTTACCCACATTGAAAAAACATGCATAAAAGTGGAGCCACGCAGTTCAAACTTGTGTTGTTTAATGGTCAACTGTATTATTATATTACTAAATCTCCTCTCTCCTATCAGAGAATGAGACAATTTCTTCCAAATTTATTACAAGCTTACTATAGAGAAGCATTTCTGTTTGTTTTGTAATTACAAATGTCTGATTCTATCTAAGACCATAAGAATAGTGGGAATAATGGTTAGGGGGACTGTCGAGCTGGGAGTCCTACTGTCTGGGTTCAAATCCCTGCTTCACCATTTGCTGGCTACATATTTTAGAGCAAGATTTTTAACCTCTCTACCAAAGTTTTTCCATCTGAAAATGGTCCTAATAATAGCGTCTGCCTCACAGGTGGTCATTGTGAGCACTGAAATAGTGCTTGGAATGTGAGTGGTACAAAGAATGGGCTAAATATATCCTGTTATTATTACTATTATTAAAGCAAATTGAAAAATAGAATATATTTGATAGAAATTTATTAAAAAAGTGAACTTTGCTGGAAATGCTTTTCTGTTCCCTAAAGTAAGTTACTTTTATATTTGTTTATTTTACATGGATAGATATATAATATACCACCCCCACACATTTTGGGGGCACCATTTATTTCCTAGACCCTCAGATCATGAAATTTATGTCTTCACTTTTGCTGAGCTGTTGAGCTTCGTGATGAAGAACACAGCATTTCTAATCACCCAAGTTGCTGAAGAGTTGGGACCCAGGCAGGCCAATGACATTGAAATATGTGGCTGTCACCTGATATAATACATCTGCTTCCCCAGATGCAAAAATTCTGTTCTTAGCCTCTTTCCCTATTTTGATTTCTCTGCCTACTCTTTTTGTCCATGTTTTTTTCCCCTTCTGGCTTCTTTAATAATATTACAATTTCAAAAAGGGACAATGCTTTGCTATTTTCAAACCATATTTATATAACAGAATCTCATTTGATCTCACAACAGCTCCTGGAGAAAAGGCGGATTTCTCCATTTTTGATCAATCTGTCTTTTTTCTTGATTATTGCTATTATTATTACTATTATTCCTTCCTTATCCCGTTTGGATTCCACAGTCCATCATTTAAAAAATATTTTTTACAATGTCCTAAGCTTTCTTGCCCTTCTGCTATTTTGTCATCTCCTCTAGCAAAATCTTAACCCTAGATAAAATCAAACAGATCGCTTCCCTGGACCCATAGTTCACCTGGCTCTAGCAGCAAGGCAGATTCGTTCTGGAGCAACTCGTTCCTACTTTCAATTTGTTACCAGATCCTCAAATGTGCCCTCTGTGCAGCTTGGCCATCCTGTTGCTCTGATCACTGTATTCTACAGTTCCATGACTTTTTCCATGTTACCATTCTGTTCCATATTCTGACTCTACCTTTGCCCCTCCCTTGGCATGTTGTCACTACTGCTTTGACAGGGATGATGTGAGCCATCATATCTGGTCTTCCTTATGTACTCACTACCATTGTTGCAAATCTGTGAATATCTGTGATGATCTCATGACTTAGGTGATGTTTTCCATCTGTACTTTTGATTCATTGAACTTACATTGTCATTTGTCACTTCTCTCTTACCTTGGTTGTTCTAATTGGCTTTGAAATGTGCCCACAATTCAAAAACAAAAAGACAAAAAAAAAAAAACTCTAATGAAAACTCCTCCATGCAGCATCCCTGTCATACTGTTGTCCCATTGCAGGTGAGTTTAATGTACGTGAAAATACTCTGTAAGTAGCAACATTTTGTAGTTATTTAAGAGGCAAGATGTTTGATGATATTAATGTATAAAATAATGTAACCTCCAACAAGGGCAGTTGGACATTTGCTTTCTGAACAGAAAGACGAGGAGATGAATTAGGGAACTCCAGTGACTGGATACCTAGAAAAATCATCATCGAAGAAGGTTTATCGATCTTCTTGGAGTATAGGTCAGATCTACTACTCCACAACCAATGTAAAACCAAAATCAAATTTTAAAACATACTGAAAAAGGCTTTTGTTTCTAGTGACATTTTATTAAGGGAACAGTAACATGAACAGAAAAACGTCTAACTTTAAGAGAGTTGCAAATCATTCTTCAGTCCTCTCTGGTCCTTCACCTTTGCCAGCATGTAGTAGTGGTAATGTCGGAAGACACAGAGAGGAGAGAGAGAGCTATCATTAGTGACCAGCCTAAAGACAAATCTCAAACACAGTCTTTAAAGTCTGGAAATCATTGTGAACAATAAAAGACACCTTGTTAAGAAGTTTGTGCTGGTAGTTTTTCCCCATGAAATTAGACTGATGCCCCTTTTTCTTTTAATATCTAGGGGCATAAGCTGGGTAGTCGTTGTGTCTGGGAGGAGCTGAAGAAGACTCTGGTGTCAAATGGCTATTTGCATACACAGTTGGAGCAGCCAGGACAGACTGGAAGGAATGAATAAAAACAGGCAATATGGTTACTACAGTCCTACACGATTTCCCCTGGTACCACCATAGTCAAGGACAAACAGCATTCCGGTAAGGCCATATTTGGATTTAGCTGACACGAGTCTGTATTTCTCCAGGGCATTTTCAGATAGTTTTACAAAGAAGAGAGCTAACTCACCATGTTGGTGCTGGTGATTGTTTGGTAGGCAAAATGTGCTGTGACACAAGCCGTGAAGAACTCCAGCAGGGAGAAGATCATCAGCATGGCTGAAATGCCTTTTCCAGAAAGCTGAAATAATAAGTAAACAGTGAAATTTTGGCTAATCAGGAGGGCCTCACGTGGGCTTCAAAAAGTTATTGACTCATCAAGTGTGCTACTGCTTACACTCAACTCGCTCCATGATTAGTCTTCCATTATCATCAAATGCTTGTTTCAGAAGAATGTAAATTTACTTTGGAATTTCTTTAAAATGCCAGAAGTCTTTCCTTTTGGCAAGTAGACTATTTTGTCCAGAAATTAGAAAGAAGGTAGTTATTTTCCTTTGTGATGGCCTCATTGTTTTTTAATAAAAATGTTTCTACTCATTAAAAAATTCAAGCAATATAGAACCAGCTGATCATTCCATATGTCACTGCTTAGAAATAACCACAATTAATGTTTAATGACTATTCTTCTAGCTCTCTGTGTACTGGGAAAAGGTGGAAGAATGGATGCTTGAAAAGATGCCATGAGAGATGGGAAAAAAAGAGAATAACCAAGTGAGAGGAGCATCATTTTATAAAAATGGAATCATGTTATTTCTATTTTAAATAAAAGTGTTAAACTCACTTGAACTCTATGTGACAGTCTCATGACTTAGGTGCTACAAGCCTATTTGACCAGATACAGTGTAGGTCGATTTTCCGTTGTTCATACTTCTGTTTATTTGGGTCCCATTTGTCTTCCTGTTTCCATCTACAACTTGAGCCCTAGCTGTTGTTTTATATCCATGTTTCTGCATATGAACATATAGCTATTTCAGGGAGAAAGAGAGATTAGCTGGCCCTGATCACAGTTCTTGCTAGTGAACATGGACTTTGCTTTTTCTGTCTTCTGAGAGTCTGCTAAATGCTCAGTACAGAGGCCTGCTCCATGGCTAGAGGTTTATTCTGCTCCTGTGTATTTCTGCTCTTTCCTTGCTGGTAGCAGAGTACCATGCAGGGTACTGGAAGGTGTTGCCATTTCTTCTGTCTCTTGAGGTCCTGGTACTACCTATGGTCTTGTACAATACAGAATTTGCTTTATCCTTTCTCAGAGTTGACTGCTGTCCACTCCAGCCTTCTTAGCTACAGACTGGAGGGTGCTAGTGAGACCTCTCAGTAGTTTTTGGCTTTCCTTTGTTCTTCCCTCAGTTTTGTTTCTAGGGAAACAAGAGCCAAGCCTAAAAGCTGTGCTTTTCTTCTGCTACTTTGAGTAGCATCAGAGTGATTTGTTTCTCTACTTGGATGCCAGTTTAAAAGCTGTTTTTCTTTTTTGAATAATTTTTGTTATTTTGTTTGGTATTTTAGAGGATGAATTTTGCTCTTGCTTCACTCTGTCTTATTTTTTTTTTAAACCAAGAAGCTTTTTCATCTATCTTTGCCTCCTGATATGGTTTGGCTCCATGTCCCCACCCAAATCTCTTCTTGTAGCACCCATAATTCCCACATGTTGTGAGAGAAACCTGACCTGGTGGGAGATGATTGAATTATGGGGGTGGGTCTTTCTTGTGCTGTTTTTGTGATAGTGAATGAGTCTCATGAGATCTGATGGTTTTAAAAAACAGGAATTGCCCTGCACAAGCTCTTTTTTTGCCTTCCCCATTCATGTAAGACATGACTTGCTCCTCCTTGCCTTCTTCCATGATTGTGAGGCCTCCCCAGCCATGTGGAACCATAAGTCCATTATACCTCTTTTCCTTCCCAGTCTCAGGTATTTCTTTATCAGCAGTGTGAAAGCAAACTAATACACCTTCTTCTATAAGCTTTTCCTTACACTGCAGTGTTGTCCTTTCCAAGCACAAAAGTGATCATTCAAATTCCCTGCCTAAAATTCTACTATGTTTTTAACGAAGAACGAGTGTCTCAGAGCTCAGTGGAAAATGAGTGTGCCAGCAGTTCAAACTATTGACACTTTCAACAACACGTTCTAGGGGACAGGCATCCGATAGCAGTGCTTAGACAACTTTCAGATCATACCAGTGGTTGGAGTCAGGATTTCAGAATCCTTTAGCTGAGAAGCTGATGGCTTCGTAAGGCTGCCACTCTTGGAACAGAATTGCTTACACAGTACTGAGTGAACTGATAAGGAAAATGTTAATTTTTAGGGTCTGATAGAATATTTCATGTGTATTACGGTGGTATTCATATGCTATGTCTCTAAACTTTATTTTCAAAAGCTTAAGGCCTAAATACAAACTTCTCTGGAAAAAAAAAAATAACATGCACAATAATGACTATATCCCTGTCATTATTGTCATTATTTGTTCAAAATATTGCGATATTGTCTTAATATTTTCTAGATATATAAGGAAGTCATTCAGTGTCTTTCTTAAGATGCACGTAGCCCACAGTAATTTAAATTGAAAAGCAAAAGCAAAACCAAGCCCATCACAAAATAAAACAAAACCAATCAAACCACTCTTTTGTGGTTTTCCATTCCTCACAGAATGAAGACTAAAACTGTTAACATGGCCATTGAAGTAAGACGAGAGCTTCCAGTCCAACCTCATTTTATACCATGTTCCTCCATTTCTTATGGATGGTAATTTACATATCCCTGCTCTCGGGCTACCCTTTCCTCCTAACATCAGAGTCCATGCATGGCTATATAAGGCTAATGAATGCGTGGTTTGAGCACATTCAGAGGCATGTGCTTCATTTTGCAATTGCTTCATTCCTTGGGTTTCTTTGTAAAAACTGGATGTTCTTATCCCTGTCATTTACCTCTCACTTCATATTTTACTCTGAAATTTAAAAAAAACACTCAATAATTTGGTTACCTTATTTATATAGAATTTTAAATGCTGGGAAAATAATTTTTGGACAATTTTAGAAGCCATAGAGGCCTATCCAAATCCTTTCCCATTTTCATGTGATTGACAGCGAGATGGGCCAGTAAGGGATGTCTGGTAAACCTTGGTCTGTCTGTAGAGGTAACCCTCTCACTTTATTCTATAGACCTAGAGCTCATCCGACTAGGGATGCAGCTAGAATAGAAAAAAGATTTTCCACAAGAGCTGGTGTACAGTATTAAGAGATAAATAATATTCCCATTTTATGGGACTGAAAAGAGAGCAGGCAGATGGTGGATTGTGGGATACTTACCACGGCCCAGTAATCTTGGTAAAATTCCCCATTGATGCACATATCTACCAGCAGCAGAATCATTCCAATGAAGGCAAAGATAGAACTAACAATGTTCATTCCCAGGCTGCTTCTCAGCTAATGGAGGTGGCAGAAAAAAGTCAATTATGTATAGGATCAATGAAGTTAAGTGAAATAATCAATCAAATTTCGTGGTTCTTATTTTTTAAAATTTCGAAATAAGTTTTCAAGTTGAAAGGATTCTGTTTTCTGCTCTTCTTAGTAATTACCATAAACATTATTCTGTATGCAGCCTAGATGTAGGGTACTTCTAAAAAGCTGCAGAAAAATGTAAATCATATAAAGCAGGCTCTCATCTATTGTATTTTTCTAAAAGCCTCGTGCACAATAACAGCCATATTTTCTTTAAGAGAAAAATGAAAAAACAAATTTCTAATGAGCATTCTTCTGTGGCAAACATTGTGTTAAACTATTTAAATGATCTCATTTAACTCTTAGAGCCATTGTATGAGGTAGTACGATAGCATCTGATTTCAAAGGTGGAAAAGTATTTAGACACAACAGGTTTGCTAAATAATTCTGGAATGAATGAAAACCTTAAGTCTCTCTAGGGGGTAAATATGAATCCCTGAATTTAGAAGGAGAAACTCTTTAGGCTTTTGTGAGCAGAGGTGTATGGGCGACTACAAAGCTTTCCCCAGTTTCTGCAATAGGATTTTGACAAGCAGAAGAATAATTGTGAAACTAAGTCCTCAGCTGACTTGCTAGGGGTGGCATAGTTGAGTTCTTTAGAAGGTGCTTGTGCTGCGGCATGCCTTAGAGTCTCCTGAAGGCCTCTCAAAGCTCCTTAGAAAAATTGTCTTAGGTAAGTGTCAGTGGTTGTCTCCTCTAGGAGGATGGATTCTGTGCTTGGACAATCTCAATTAGAGGGAAGGATCCATAAAGGATGCAGGGAAAGGATGTTTTATTTTGTTTTTGGACTACAACAGGAGTGGTTAATCATAATTAGGCTTATTTTATTTTATTTCAATGTGATTTAATTATTTTATTCTTGTTTTGTCTGCAAGAGCACGACCTACATGATTCTGTGTTCCTCCTTCCATGTTCTTTCCTCTGTGCGGGATTACGTATAATCTTGGAACCACCTCTGCTCTAGTTGACTCTAGTTCTTGGTAAATCACTTCCTTCTTCCTGGTTCAACAGTAAACCAGGAAATTGCAATAGGTGGGGTGCTGTGACCGAGAGAACTGAAAGTCCCATCTTACTGATCATTTTTATAAACAATTCTTATCCGACAAGTTAGACTCATTTAATGGCAATTTAAAGAATTGTTGTAAAACACACACCCAATCTGAGAAAGAGTAGGAAAGACGCACAAGTGAAAAAAAAAATATAAGACAGAGCTGAGAAGCGACAGATAAACAGCAGAGGCTTTGTGACTGATATGGCAAGTAGGCATTTCCTGGCTCCTGGATTCTTCTTTGGACTTCCTGTAATGCAGTGTGACCTGACTGAACCAGGGATCATTTAGGTTAAAGCTTAAAGAATCCTGATTTTTACTATTTCTCAGCCTTGTGAGTTCAAGGGTCAGGATGTCAAGCTCTGCCATTTCTTAGTGGCAAACATGTGGACCATTCTCCCACCCCATCACTCAGATCATGAGGCAACCAATAGATTTTTTTGGGGAAACCTGCTCCCTTTTGCATTTCCCAAATCCAACTTTTCAATTTTCCTCCCCAATATATGAAGCTAATCTTAAAAGGGATTCAAAAAGTAGAAACACTCTAACTTACCAGAAAAGGAGAAAGCTCCTTGGGTGCTAATATAGAGAGAGAGCCAGAGATAATGAACTGTGGAAATGAACACATTTATTTGTGAAATGGGTTAACTGATTGTGCTTGGGAATTTATCTTTTTACGAAAGGTTAGTCTATTTATGTTCATCTAGTTTCCTTGTCAAAATTTTCTCTGACACTTCTGAATTCTCTGGAGTAACTCCCAGGCATACGTCCTTGAGTTCTCTTTTATTTTCTTCTCCTTAGTTTCTGGCCTATGAAGAAATGTGTAAGCATTCCTTGTTCTGAGGCTTACTGCTCAATTCCTTCTCATAATCAATTGCATTTTTTTAATTAAAAAAATGTTTTTAGAGATAGAGTCTCACTATATTGCCCAGGCTGGCCTCAATTTCTTGAGCTCAAGCAACTCCCCTGCCTCAGACTCCCAAGTAAATCGGACCACATGCAAGCACCACCATGCCTGGCTGACTTGCATATTTTTAATCATGTTTCTAACCACCTTATTATTTATTTATTTATTTTTGGTCACTCTCCCCACAGCATATACATTTCCATCTCAAATGTAATAGGAAACCAAAACTTTGGCTTGCTGATTACATGATTAGAATAAATTTTTAAGAACGGGATAAGCTCCTAGGTAAAATGGGGAACAAATTCCCAACTTGTTATGCTCATTCAGAGCTGTTAATGTTTTTACATTCTCTAGCCCTCGGTTGTAGGGCTTTATCGAGAAACGAGTTGTGACTTGGCTGGAGATATCAATACTTTATAAACCAAAAAGGAGAGGTGTTCCAGCAAACTACTCACAGAAAGGCCACCCCAGAATGGGTATCCACCAATAAAAGCAAAAGAGAGAAAACTTAAATTGTGTTCATAAAGGAAGCATATTAAACCCAAAATAATTCCAAAACCGAGGTGCATCAATCCAATCATGATCTGGATTACCTGAAAAAAGAAAAAAGACATTTTCAAATTACTTCTTCACTTTCAGGCGTGTGAAACATTACTGTCATTGCTGCTCCTGCTTATTTATTGTCAATTTTGTGGAGATCCATGGTTGTCATTCAGGCACGCATCTGAAGCAGGAGGTGGACCGGGAAGATTCTGACATACGCTAGAATAACTGGAGTGCAAGGCCCTTAGCATAAGGCCATGTTTTGAGGTATTTGGGGAGACTTGCTGGGGTGGCCCAGGAAGAATTCTTCAGAAAGTACAGCAGCTTAATCATGCGTTAGCATCTCTGAGGGCCTCTAAAGGACTCTTAGAAAAAAAATACTTTAGCTGTGGTGTCAGTAGCTGCTTTTTCAGATGGATCCATTCTCTGCTTGAGTCACCTCAGTTATGTGTAAAGGAATTGGTGGAGATAAAACCATTTATCTGACATGAATGATGTGCTTGGTCATGTTCTGAACACTTTACATTTATTGTTTCATGTAATCTTCCCATAACTGGACTGAGTCACAGAGACATAAAGAAATCAGGTATCCAAGGTCACACAATCCCTAAGGGGCAGAGCTGGGAATTTCCTGCAACACATTGATTCCTGAGCCTGTCTCAGCTATTCAATACTGTCTTCCCTCATGCTCAGCTCTGCTCTGCCTTTTCCATGAAGTCTTCTAGATTACACCCAATTAATATTTTTTCTTTTTTTCTAAATTTCTGTTGCATCTCATGACATAAAACAAATGTTATTACTTGATTTCGTACACTCATTTGTATTGTTCTTTTTTAATAAGGTGCAGTTATGCAGTAAGTTTCTTACCAATCGTTCTTCTTACCGACCATATATTACTAAAAGTGAGGTATACATCTTTCAGCTCTTTAAACTTCTTATTGCACCTCCCTTCATTGTAAATAAGGATAGATTTCTGGGGAAAAACCATTTCTAGGTTGATCCAAAAGTTGATTGCAGATGTGTAACTTATTTTTCCCCATGTTTACATCTTATCTATCCAGGAAAACTGTAAATACAAAGACTGCTGTATTTATTTCTTCAATAAATAGCTTCTGAATGCAAATAAATTAAAATGAGAAAAAAACCCAGTTTCATAAACAATGCTAAAAGTTTCTTGAGACTTTGATAAAAATATGAACCTTTCTCCCTTAACAATTATTCTTGCACATTCATACACACACGTACCATACTTTTGCATATAGCTTTGGAAAGATGATGGGTCTCCTTGAGCTAATCTCACTTAAATAACTCCTGCCTTAGACTTTATATTTAATTCTGTTGTATTTAATTTATAGTCAATTCTATAGAGCAGCAATTCAGCCACCTGGCCACAACTTTCCATCCTTGTCCTTGCTGTCATCTTGATGAGGGTCAGTTAGATCTGAATTTGCACTGGCCCTCATTTCTCCTCCCACAGCCCTGGTGGTACCATTTACTAGATCAACATTGCCTATGGGACAGACTTAAACATTTGGACATTCAATTTGTTTGCATTTTGGGCCACAGAAGCACTTTAAGGTCTGAGTTGACTGGTACGGATGTGCCATGTGCTGCTACCTGTGGCCCTGGCACTGTCATGATGCCTGGGGCCTGCTGATGGCATAGAAATTACAATCTTCGGAGAGAGGAAGTAGCTTTGTCAACTGGAGCTTTTGAAAGCAAAACCTCGCATTCTTTTAAAGTATTTTGAAGTACTTTAAAATATTTCTGGTACGAGGCAGCATGCTTCAGTGGCTCCTCATTCACTCAGTCAAAGCCAAAGCCTTCTGCTCTGCAGGCCTCACAGGGTGTGGCCTCTGCCAGTCCTCTGCCCTCTTGACAGCTGCTCCCTCCCTCGCTCATTCTGTTCTATTTTATTAGCCTCCTCCCTGTTCTTTAAATACATCACACACATTTTCATCTAAAGACTTTTACATTGGGTGTTTTCTCCTTCCCTGATATCTGCAGGGCTCACTCCTAACTTCAGGTTTTGGCTCAAATGTCATGTTCTAAGGAAAGCCTGTCCTCACTACTTTGAAATTGCTTCCTCCTCACTGCCTGGTACTTCTTAGCCCTTTTACACTTCTTCATTTTCTCTGTATCATTTGGCACCTTCTAAAACACTATGTACTTTACTTCTTTATTATGTGTACAGTCTGATTTCCCACACTAGGCCATAAGGGCAGAGATTGCACCTGCTTTGTGCTCAGTGATATTCCAGGCACCTGTGTGGAGCTGGCTGTATGGGGAGGGGTGTTAGTGCGTCTCACTGGCTTATTAGGAGCAGGAGATTTTCTCTATCTGGGAGGAGGAGGATCAGAAGGGCCACCTCCACAGCTTGGTAAATAGGCTGCTGCAGGAGAACTTATGCTCATTTTTACTTCCCTAAAACATCCAAACTTGAAATAGGTAGTAAGATGGCTAGAAGAATTTTTAGCATATAATGAGCATGTATTTACAGAATGCTCCAGCAGAGAAGTTGGAGCTATGCACTGGGAGAGACTTAATATAATTTGGTGGAATTGTGCTATTTGGAAAGCACAGCAAAGGGACTAACAATTCTACCTCGGCAGGTGGAATTTTCTTACAAATAGGGCATTTTTGTTTTTACGATGCCTACAGAAGCAACATAGTCAGTTCAGAGTCTCCTTTGTAGAAGTAAGGTGACAGTTAAGCCATAGTATCTCTAAGAGTATTGTTGAGAAAGGCACAGCAGGTGGAACATCTTCCAGTTCTTTCACACTCAGCCTTTCCCAGACTGCCCATTTGCAGTTTCCTTTTTTAGGGGCAGCCATCAGTGTTCATTTTTATGTAAATTCACCTTCAGGCAAATAACAGGCTTGTAACAAATCTAGAGATGGGATTGAGATTGTCCAAAAAGTCCTTTGAAGAAATGAAATCAAGCTAGATGCAGTGGTGTTTCTATCATGTCAATATTACTAAATCCTCCAGCTAGGAGGCTCCTCTGTCTCCTGTTAGATTTGTGCTTGATCTGAAATAAAATGAACTCAAGGGAAAGTCTATAGGCAGACTAAATATTTCTATCCAAAAGAGATAGTTTTAGAATAACATTCAAAACTGTTTAACAATTGGATAATATATTTTCTCCTATAACTTATAAGAAGAGCTTGCAAATGTGAAATTAAAATTCTGGTAGTAAAGAGACTTACCCCTAGTGCCTTTGCTTCTTCTTTGAAGTTTATTACTGCCATTCCCAGACTTGGATTTATCATTTGTGAATTTCCTTGACCCGGTTGACTGCCAGCAAAGGTTTCTGGAAATCTGATAGAGTGGGGCTGAGCATCCTGAGCACCCTGGGCTTGGTTTCCTGAGTTGATTGAACCCAGAGGCTGTTGAGATCCAGGAGCCAGAAAGCTGCTTGGTGGGTAAGGGTTGGGTGTGGTTTTATGTACTCCAGCATGGCTTATTGGCTTGGATGACATTCTTATATTCTAAGTGTCACAAAATATACCAAAATGATATATTTATCCAGAAAAGAAACTAAAGAAAATCTTCCCAAATGTCAAATGTCAATTATCCATGCAAATGGAGAGAGCAAGTGAGCAGATAATGGGCCATAACAACTGATAGAAACATGGTTCTCAAAAATCCCCAACCCCTAGGCCAAGGACTGGTACCTGTCCATAACCTGTTGGAAACCTGGCCACGCCATGCAAAGTCAGCAGCCGACAAACATGACTGCCTGAGCCCTGCCTCCTGTCAGATCAGCATGGCACTGGATTCTCACAGGAGCATGAACCCTACTGTGAAGAGCACATGCTGGGGATCCAGGTTGCATGCTCCTTATGAAAATCTAATGCCTGATGATCTGATGTGGAACAGTTTCATCCTGAAACCATCTCTCATCAGAGAGATGGTATGCTGCTGACTGTGAAGATGGAGGAAGGCATCCATGAGCCAAGGAATATGGGTCGCCTCTAGAAGCTGGATGAAACAAGGAAAACAGATTCTGCCTTAGAGTCTCCAGGTCATAGTGAGCTGGTGTTGGGCTTCTGACCTACAGAACTGTCAGAGAAAAAAATTGTATTGTTTTAAGCCACTGTGTTTGTGGTAGTTTGTTATATCAACAAATAGAAAATTAATACAGAGGCCAAATAATACAGTACTTGGATGGCAAGGAGGGCAGTCCAAGGTTAACATTATTTGTCAGTAATTGGGAAACTAGATAGTTCATATGTGCCCGCTTAATTTGATTCTCCTGTTTGTTAGGAAAAATACTCTTATTTATTTTTTATTTATTTCTGTCCTTCTGAAAGTTTACAGCATCTCAGGCCCCATGTGGCCAAGGGAAATTTTGTTGGCAATAAGCCAGGACAACTAGATATGGACAATAATGAGTATTAATCTTTGAAAAAAAATTATGACACTTAAATATTTTGTCTTCAGCCTTAGATTTCTTTTTTTTCTTGACATCTTCTCAAACAATTTTCTTGTACTTAATGAATGTCAAGAAAGTTAGAGTAATGAACATCTCATTCTTGGTATGAAGTATGAATACCATGAATAATCTATTGGTATAATGCATCACTGGTATCTAACAGGGACATATTCAGGCCCTGTGGTCATAGAAACCAGCAGTTTTAGGGAAGGAAATACTCTGTCCATTTATCCTGTCTCATTCCCCTTCATTTATAGATGAGACACTGAATCTGAATCAAGCTAAGTGGCATGCTCAAAGTTACATAGAAAATGTATGACAGAGTTAGGACTCCAGGATGGGATTCTTGGCTGTTGACTCAGAATCTCTCCCCCCGCCCCCAGTCATCCATACAGCATCACTCTGGACACTTGCAGCTTGTTTTCCAGGCCAGCCTTGGTGGCAGGGTATTGAGTCTGCTCCTGCAACTACCCAACAACAAAACTTCTGTCTTCTGATGCCATGAAAGAAGAGGGGTTTATAAACCAGATTAACTTCTTAGTGATGGATTGAGTAATTAAGCTAGTAAGGCTTCTCTTTATCAAGCCTCAGGTGAGCTGTCTAGAGAGCTAACGTTTATTAAACACTTATAGTAGGCAGAGTAGGGTCTCTATAGTGTTGTGTTTAGGAACATGAACTTGGGATCTCATAGCAGCTTTGTGGTCTTGGACAAGTTTGTTAACCTCTCTTTGCCTTTGTTTTCTGCCTATAAAATAGAGCTTATAAGACTACCTTCCTTAGAGAGTCAGTTTGAGTATTAAAGAAATCCTCTGCACAGCTACTCGGGAGGCTGAGGCAGGAGAATTGCCTGATCCCAGGAGGTGGAGGTTGCGGTGAGCCAAGATCGCGCCATTGCACTCCAGCCTGGGTAACAAGAGCGAAACTCCGTCAAAAAAAAATAAATAAATAAATAATTATCCTCTGCAAAGTATGTAGAATGTAGAATTGTGCCTGTTACAACGAGAGGGGTTGGCTCTATTATTATTGCTGTGTTAAGTGCATGATACACTATCTGTGTACCCTTTACAGAACCCCATGAGGCAGGCACTCTACTAATATTATCCCTACTTCGCAATGACCAGAATTGAATCCAGAACTTGCACTCATGCCTTACTCTCTGAGGCTAGATAAAACTGAAAATGGTTGAAAACTCAACAAAAAGGAAAAAACCACCATTCTGAAATATCTTATTACAAAGGGATTGTTTTTTTCAAAATGGAAACACATTTTAGCCCACAAAAGTTTATTTTGAACAAGGAAAAATAAACAAGTCTGTAATTGTGATTCTTGGAGTAACTCCATGTAACTCTCAATAGCACCTGAGAATGTGAGGTTATACACCCTGCAGATCTGGTTTCCGTGGCCAAATATTGCTCAAGCCCTGTTTTCTAATCCTCAATCTGCTACTTCACTAAGTCTGGGGCCTTAAGCAACTTTCTTAATGAAATCCCTGTTAGCTCCTATGTCTCGACTGTAAAATGACAGATGATGCAACATAAAGGGGCTAATGTAAGGATCAAATTAGCCTAATTTATGCAAAACTGTTGGAACAGTGCCTGACACAAGGCAAGAGCTTAATAAAAAGTAGTTATTATTTTATTATTAGATCTGAAGGTATTCTACCTTGTTTTAGGCAGTAGATGTAGCCATTGGAAAAGTTTATAAAAGGAACTGGGCTGGGCACGGTGGCTCAAGCCTGTAATCCCAGCACTTTGGGAGGCCAAGGTGGGTGGATCACGAGGTCAAGAGATCGAGACCATCCTGGTCGACATGGTGAAACCCCGTCTCTACTAAAGATACAAAAAATTAGCTGGGCATGGTGGCACGTGCCTGTAATCCCAGCTGCTCAGGAGGCTGAGGCAGGAGAATTGCCTGAACCCAGGAGGCGGAGGTTGCGGTGAGCCGAGATCACGCCATTGCACTCCAGCCTGGGTAACAAGAGCAAAACTTCATCTGAAAAAAAAAAAAAAAAAGCAACTGAACAGGGTCAATGTCAAAAGCAAGGCAATAGGAGAGGGATACTCAGAGTACAGTAATTCACCAGTACAAGAATTTTTTTGAACTTTTAAAAAGTGTACAATTGAACAATTATCCATGTTTCTACATGTATATGATTTCATTACATTCTCCTTTGTCGTTGATCATTGCCTTTTCTTTTTGTCTCAAGAAATTTTATGAGAAAATTTCGATACTTTTCATTTATTTAACAACAGTTTTCCTTTCATATCTGCTATTTAGTTTCTAGACTTAGAATTTAGTTTCTGGACTAAGAGCTATAAGTTTCAAATAGAACTCAGATTATTCATGGCTAGGTCTATAGTTATTATGACTACTCTCAGAATACATTTTTACTAAGTCAAGTTCTGGTTTTATAAAAAGAATTAAAGACTGAACCAGTTCAGATTCTTTAATTGTTCAATTGAAATGAAGATAATTCTGTAAATGATACATGAGAAAGGAAATGAATAAATAGATTCTTTTCATAGATTCTACCTGTTGATTTAGGATTTTTCTCAATAGTTGATATTTGCCATCAGTTGTCCTTTTTTTTAAAATAAAAATTAGACAGCAGAGGACTCAAGATGGCGCTGTGAGAACAACCCAGGATTGAAGCTCTCACTGGATGCGCAGAGAACGTGAGTCGGGGACGCATTTTCAGGCGGATCTTAGTTGCCCACAGAATGGGGAAATTCCCAGGTATAAAAGAGACACAGGATGCCAGGCAGAGGTCATGGCTGGTGTAGCTGGCAGCCAGTGCAGCTGCGGCCCGAGCCGGAGCGCAGAGGTGCTCCACAGCGCTCCATACAAAAGCGCACTGTTATGGGTGCCCTGTTGAACTGGCAAACTGAGACCTGAGAGGGCTGAACCTGAGACTGAATGGGACTTGGACAGTGAGCCAGCCCAGGAAACCCCAGGGACACAGCGTTTGGGGTACCGCAGTGCAACAAACAAAACGGCGATTCCAAACGCTCCCGGTGAGGAGGTTTTCTTAAAGTGCAGCTCCATGGGGGAGGGGGGTCTGCCATTACCGAGGCAGTCAGCCCCTACTGAGGTACACGCCCATTGCTGACACAGCCTGCTGTTGCCAAGGCAACCCGGTACAACAGAGAGACTCCACCGCAGGGTGTAGCCCGTGGCAACAGGGCAAAGACTGCAGCAGAAGGGCAGAGCCTGCAGCAACAGGGCAAACCTCACACCAGCAGGGCGGAGCCTCGGCAGGCAAATAGTGACTAGACTGCCTACTAGCTGGGCAGGACAGTGAGGTGGACACTCACAAGGAAAGCCCCAACACCCCCCCCCAGACAGAACATCTGAGAAATAAAGGGTTTTTTTTATGAGTTATGTTGCAGCAGAATTAAACATAGCAGCCTAACAGCCCTGAATGAACAACAGAGCTCACAGCTCAGCACTTGAGCTCCTACAAAGTACAGACTGCCTCCTCAAGCAGCTCCCTGACCCCTCTATATCCAAAAGACTAACATTTGGCAGGCATCATTCTGGGACAAAGATAGCAGAAAAAGAAACTGGTAGCATCCCTCGTTTTTCTGCAGCTGCTATAGGTGCACCCCAGACAAGCAGGGCCTGGAGTGGACCTCAGCAGTTGTACAGCGAAGGGGCTAGACTGGTAGAAGGAAAACCAAGTAACAGAAATACTTCATCATCAACAATCTGGGTGTCCACTCAGAGACCCAATCGAAAAGTGAGCAACTACACAGACGACAGGTGGATAAATCCACAAAGATGGGAAGAAACCAGCACAAAAAAAAGGAAAACACCCGAAACCAGAACACTTCGCTGCCTAGAAAGGACCAAAACTCCTCAGCAGCAAGGGAACAAAGCTGGATGGAGAATGACTGTGACGAAATGACGGAATTAGGTTTCAGAAGGTGGATAATGAGAAACTTTTGTGAGCTAAAAGAACATGTTTTAAATCAATGCAAAGAAACTAAGAACCTTGAAAAAAGATTTGAGGAAATGATAACAAGAATGGACACCTTAGAGAGGAATATGAATGAATTAAAGGAGCTGAAAAACACAATACGAGAACTTCGCGAAGCATGCACAAGTTTCAATAGCCGAATTGACCAAGCAGAAGAAAGAATATCAGAAGTCGAAGATCAACTCAATGAAATAAAACGAGAAACCAAGATCACAGAAAAAAGCACAAAAAGGAACGAACAAAGTCTCCAAGAAATGTGGGACTATGTGAAGAGACCTAACCTACGTTTGATAGGCGTACCAGAATGTGACGAAGAGAATGAGTCCAAGCTGGAAAATACTCTTCAGGACATTATCCAGGAAAATTTCCCCCACCTACCAAGGCAGGCCAACACTCAATTGCAGGAAATACAGAGAACACCACAAAGATATTCCGCAAGAAGAGCAACCCCAAGGCACATAATCGTCAGATTCAAAAAGGTTGAAATAAAGGAGAAAATACTAAGGGCAGCCAGAGAGAAAGGTCGGGTCACCCACAAAGGGAAGCCCATCAGACTCACAGCAGATCTCTCGGCAGAAACACTACAAGCCAGAAGAGAGTGGGGGCCAATATTCAACATCCTTAAAGAAAAGAACTTTCAACCCAGAATTTCATATCCAGCCAAACTGAGCTTCAGAAGTGAAGGAAAAATAAAATCCTTTGGGAACAAGCAAGTACTCAGAGATTTTGTCACCACCAGGCCTGCTTTACAAGAGCTCCTGAAAGAGGCACTACACATAGAAAGGAACAACCAGTACCAGCCATTCCAAAATCACACTAAATGCTAAAAAGCATCAACATAATGAAGAACCTACATCAACTAACGGGAAAAACAGCCACTTAGCATCAAAATGGCAGTATCAAATTCACACATAACAATATTAACCCTAAATGTAAATGGACTAAATGCACCAATCAAAAGACACAGACTGGCAAATTGGATAAAAATCCAAAACCCATCAGTGTGCTGTATCCAGGAAACCCATCTCACATGCAAGGATACACAAAGGCTCAAAATAAAAGGATGGAGGAAGATTTACCAATCAAATGGAGAGCAAAAGAAAGCAGGAGTTGCAATTCTCATCTCTGATAAAATAGACTTTAAAGCAACAAAGATCAAAAGAGACAAAGAAGGCCATTACATAATGGTAAAAGGATTGATACAACAAGAAGAGCTAACGATCCTAAACGTATATGGACCCAATACAGGAGCACCCAGATACATAAGGCAAGTTCTTAACAACTAACAAAGAGACTTAGACTCCCACACAATAATAGTGGGAGACTTTAACACTCCACTGTCAATATTAGACAGATCAACCAGACAGAAAATTAACAAGGATATCCAGGGCTTGAACTCAGACCTGGAGCAAGCAAACCTGATAGACATTTACAGAACTCTCCACCCCAAATCCACAGAATATACATTCTTCTCAGCACCACATCACACCTACTCTAAAATTGACCACATAATTGGAAGTAAAGCACTGCTCAGCAAATGCAAAACAACTGAAATCATAACAAACAGCCTCTCAGACCATAGTGCAATCAAGTTAGAACTCAGAATTCAGAAACCAACCCAGAACCACACAGCTTCATGGAAACTGAACAACTGGCTCTTGAATGTTGACTGGATAAACAATGAAATGAAGGCAGAAATAAAGAAGTTCTTCGAAACCAATGTGAACGAAGACACAACATGCCAGAATCTCTGGGACACATTTAAAGCAGTCTCTAGAGGAAAGTATATAGCAATAAGTGCCCATATGAGAAGAATGGAGAGATCCAAAATTGACACCCTATTGTCAAAATTGAAAGAGCTAGAGGAGCAAGATAAAAAAAACTCAAAACCCAGCAGAAGACAAGAAATAACTAAGATCAGAGCAGAACCGAAGGAGATTGAGACACGAAAAACCCTCCAAAAAATCAATAAATCCAAGAGCTGGTTTTTTGAAAAGATCAACAAAATAGACAGAACACTAGCCAGATTGATAAAAAACAAAAGAGAAAACAACCAAATAGATGCAATAAAAAATGATAAAGGGGAAATCACCACAGATTCCACAGAAATTCAAACCATCATCAGAGAATATTACAAACAACTCTATGCACATAAACCAGTAAACCTGGAAGAAATGGATAAATTCCTGGACTCCTGTGTCCTCCCAAGCCTAAACCAGGTGGAAGCTGAAACTATGAATAGATCAATAACAAGGTCTGAAGTTGAGGCAGCAATTAAGAGCCTACCACACAAAAAAAGCCCAGGTCCAGACGGATTCACAGCTGAATTCTACTAGACACACAAAGAGGAGCTGGTACCATTTCTTCTGAAACTATTCCAAATAATCCAAAAAGAAGGAATCCTTCCCAAATCATTCTATGAGACCAATATCATCCTGATACTAAAACGCGGCAGAGACCCAACAAGAAAAGAAAACTTCAGGCCAATATCCATGATGAACATAGATGCAAAAATCTTCAATAAAATATTGGCAAGCCAATTGCAACAGCAAATCAAAAAACTTATTCTTCATGAACAAGTAGGATTCATCCCGGGGATGCAAGGCTGGTTCAACATATGCAAGTGTATAAACGTAATTCACCACATAAACAGAACCAAAAACAAAAACCACATGATTATCTCAATTGATGCAGAGAAGGCATTTGACAAAATTCAACATCCCTTTATGCTAAAAACCCTCAATAAACTCGGTATCGATGGAACGTATCTCAAAGTAATAAAAGCTATTTATGACAAACCAACAGCCAATATCATACTGAATGGGCAAAAACTGGAAGCATTCCCTTTGAAATATGGCACTAGACAAGGATGCCCTCTTTCCCCACTCCTATTCAATATAGTACTGGAAGTTCTAGCCACAGCAATCAGGCAAGAAAAAGAAATAAAGGGTATTCAAATAGGAAAGGTGGAAGCCAAATTGTCTCTATTTGCAGACGACATGATAGTATACCTAGAAGACCCCATCGCCTCAGCCCAAAAACTTCTGAAACGGATAAGCAACTTCAGCAAAGTCTCAGGATATAAAATCAATGTGCAAAAATCACAAGCATTCCTCTACACCAATAACAGTCTTAAAGAGAGCCAAATCAAGAATGAACTGCCATTCACAATTGCTACAAAAAGAATAAAATACCTTGGAATACAACTTACAAGGAACGTAAGGGACCTCTTCAAGGAAAACTACAAACCACTGCTCAACGAAATCAGAGAGGACACAAACAGATGGAGAAACATTCCATGTTCCTGGTTAGGAAGAATCAATATCATAAAAATGGCTATACTGCCCAAAGTAATTTACAGAATCAATGCTATACCCATCAAGCTACCATTGACTTTCTTCACAGAACTGGAAAAAACCACCATGAACTTCATATGGAACCAAAAGGGAGCCCGCATAGCCAAGTCAATTCTAAGCAAAAAGAACACAGCGGGGGGCATCACACTACCGGATTTCAAACTGTACTACAAGGCTACAGTAATCAAAACAGCATGGTACTGGTACAAAACAGAAATATAGACCAATGGAACAGAACAGAGGCATCAGAGGCAACACAACATATCCACAACCATACAATCTTTGATAAACCTGACAAAAACAAGCAATGGGGAAAGGATTCCCTGTTCAACAAATGGTGCTGGGAAAACTGGCTAGCCATGTGTAGAAAGCAGAGACTGGACCCCTTCCTGACACCTTACACCAAAATTAACTCCAGATGGATTAAAGACTTAAACATAAGACCTGGCACAATAAAAGCCCTTGAAGGAAATCTAGGCAAAACCATCCAGGACATAGGAGTAGCCAAGGACTTCATGAACAAAACACCAAAAGCATTGGCAACAAAAGCCAAAATAGACAAATGGGACCTAATGAAACTCCACAGCTTCTGCACGGCAAAAGAAACAGTCTCTAGTGTGAATCGGCAACCAACAGAATGGGAAAAAATTTTTGCAGTTTACCCATCTGACAAAGGGTTGATATCCAGAATTTACAAAGAACTCAAACAGATCTACAGGAAAAAAACAAACAAGCCCATTCAAAAGTGGTCAAAGGATATGAACAGACACTTTATGAAACAAGACATATATGAGGCCAACAATCATATGAAAAAATGCTCATTGTCACTGGTCATCAGAGAGATGCAAATCAAAACCACATTGAGATACCATCTCATGCCAGTTAGAATGGCGATCATTAAAAAATCTGGAGACAACAGATGCTGGAGAGGATGTGGAGAAAAAGGAACACTTTGACACTGTTGGTGGGAGTGTAAATTAGTTCAACCATTATGGAAGACAGTGTGGCGATTCCTCAAGGCCTTAGAAATAGAAATTCCATTTGACCCAGCAATCCCATTACTGGGTATATATCCAAAGGACTATAAATCGTTCTACTATAAGGACACATACACACGAATGTTCATTGCAGCACTGTTTACAATAGCAAAGACCTGGAATCAACCCAAATGCCCATTGATGATAGACTAGATTGGGAAAATGTGGCACATATACACCATGGAATATTATGCAGCAATCAGAAATGATGAGTTTGTGTCATTTGTAGGGACAGGGATGAATCTGGAGAACATCATTCTCAGCAAACTGACACAAGAACAGAAAATGAAACACCGCATATTCTCACTCATAGGCGGGTGATGAAAAATGAGAACACATGGACACAGAGAGGGGAGTACTAAACACTGGGGTCTATTGGGGGGAAAAGGGGAGGGCCAATGGGAGGGGTCGCTGGGGAGGGATAGCCTGGGGAGAAATGCCAAATGTGGGTGAAGGGGAGAAAGCAAACAAAACACACTGCCCTGTGTGTACCTATGCAACTGTATTGCATGCTCTGCACATGTACCCCAAAACCTAAGATGCAATAAAAAATAAAAATAAAAAAATTAAAAGTAAATAAATAAATAAAGAAAATAAAAATTAGAACAACTGCAATTATTTTTAAGAACAAGAAACACATAAAAACATGGGAGCTCTGATGAAATCAAAAGTAAAGACTAAAGCAATTAGAAAAAAAATCTCACCAATTTGCTCCGTGATTAGATTATTTCAAATAAACATGGGAAAATTTTACTTTGTTCTTCTGCTTCTGCTGCTTTTTTTTTGAGACAGAGTCTCACTTTGTTGGCCAGGGTGACGTGCAGTGGCGTGATCTCAGCTCACTGCAACCTTCACCTGCCGGATTCAAGTGACTCTCCTGCCTTAGCCTTCTGAGTAGCTAGCAAATGCCACCACACCAGGCTAATTTTTGTATTTTTAGTAGAGATGGGCTTCACCATGTTGGCCCAGATGGTCTCGATCTCTTGACCTCGTGATCCACCCGCCTTGGCCTCCCAAAGTGCTGGCATTACAGGTGTGAGCCACTGCACCCAGCCAATTTTACTTTTTTAACAGTTTCTTTTTACCTCACTTTCATGCTAACTTCACTTTTAACAGAGTGAAGATGATTATTATTTTCAAGGGTACTTTATAGCATAATGCCAAACATAAAACCAAATCATTCCCACAAAATCACCCAGTACATCCACAGGTATACACTTATATCACCTTTCACAAAATGCTGACCTGGTGAAAATGTTTTTTCACCACCTATTTTAATTTTAATTGTCTTCTTGTCAGAAAGAAGTACCTTAACTAAAATGTGTTACAAAACCTCCAGTATTTCTTCTGTGTTCTGTGTTGTCCTGTGGTAGCCATATAATAATCATCCAGTGCCCATTGGGTCATGCCTTGTCCTTTTTGGTCAATGTTCATGGAATGGCATACAGTTGAACCTACTGTTCACCTTTCTTAGCATTAGTAGCATTCGCCTTTTTTTTTTTTTTTGAGTTGGAGTTTCACTCTTGTTGCCCAGGCTGGAGTGCAATGAAGCAATCTTGGCTCACTGCAACCTCCGCCTCCCTGATTCATGTGATTCTCCTGTCTCGGCCTCCTGAGTAGCTGGGATTACAGGTGCTTGCCACCATGTCTGGCTAATTTTTGTATTTTTAGTGGAGATGGGGTTTCACCATGTTGGCCAGACTGGTCTCAAACTCCTGACCTCAGGTGATCCATCCACGGTTTCACCGTGTTGGCCAGGCTGGTCTCGAACTCCTGACCTCAGGTGATCCATCCACGGTTTCACCATGTTGGCCAGGCTGGTCTCAAACTCCTGACCTCAGGTGATCCATCCACGGTTTCACCATGTTCGCCAGACTGGTCTCGAACTCCTGACCTCAGGTGGTCCTCCTGCCTTGGCCTCCCACAGTGCTAGGATTACAGACATAAGCCACCATTCCCAGTCAGCATTGCTTTTTTTCTTTTTCTTTTTGCAGTCCCTTTTAGTTCTTTTACAGCAATCAATTTACTTTTTCCTTCCTCTCCTGTTTTGTTTCTTTCTTGTTTCATTAATGGTTTTATTTTCCCTCATTTTTCAATTGGCCTCAACACAGAGTCAAGAAATTGTCTTCATCCCTCCAACTGAGAAGATGGAACCCACACAGGTAGATCAGCCCCACTTTGTGCCCATTGATTTGGGGGAGAGATAGGCAAAGAGTTTTCACTGGACTTACTTTGTTCCTTTGGCACCTCTGTGTTTTCTCTTTCTCTGCTCCAACCTGTGTGCCAGTACCAGATATTTACCTGGATTTTATAGGTAGCTTTTATGTCCGTGCTTCAAATCAGTTTGTCTTGTATCTTTATGTAGTTCCAAAGTCCTTTTATGGCTGTTTCTCTTTCACCTCAAGTGATGTAGGTGAATTTGTAAATTTTATAATGTGCTGTGATTTTACATCTTTCTGTCATTTTTATGGGGAATCCTATTCTGACCTTCCCAAACACTTTAGTATTTATTTTCTCCAGCTTTCTGATACTTAATCATTGCAATATTATATTGCATTTTAATGCCTACTAAATTAGATGAACAAAATTGGAAAATGCAGATAATAAAAAAGGAGAGTTAAAGCACTCAATCTCACTACACAGACTTGATTAATAATAGTATTTTCATTTTGATTTATAAACTTTGTCTGCACATGTATGTATTTTACACATATGTGATTTAGTAAAATCAAGTTAGATCATAATGTGTGTATACTTTATAACCTGCTTTTTAGCTTAATGTCCTATAAATAGCTTTTAATATCAATAAACGTATTTATTATAATTTTTAATAGTGGCATGCTATTTTATTTTTTGGAAGTGTCCCATCACATTCCAGTTATTTATTTTAAGTTATATTTCAGGTACACAAATATGACAATAATCCACAACTAACAATCACTATTACACATAGCTTTTGGCTCTTCCAAAACTGTAGCTGAACCAAAATTACAAAGGAAATAATAATTCCCTGCCTTATAAGTCTATAATACGCATTTGAAATGAACATTGTACACATCACTCTTTAAATTTCCACTATTTAAATAAACTTGCTTCTTGCTTATTAATTTGTTTACTCTAACTTGGGTTGATAGTAGTGCTACTTGCAGAGGATAATGCATTTCTAAACTGTTTCTATGTTTTGTTTTAACAGTACCCATAGTAGAAAAATCAGTTTCACAAAGATATGTTGACAGGAACAGAAGAAATTTTGGAATAATTTCAGAAACACACAATATTTATTTAAAATTCTTACTTGAAACAAGTGATATAATATTTTAAAAATATATATTCAATCCATCAGTAGTCACTTCCAACAATTTATCCTGTCTATAATTTTTTTCCTTTTGATAAAAAAATGGATTCTGAGATAATGTGATATTTTTCTTTCTGTGTCTCGCTGATTTCACCTATTGATCTGTTTGTCTGTTCTTTCATCAGTGCCACACTGTCTTCACAACTGGAGCTCTATTGTAAGTCTTGAAGTTGGGTAGTGTCAGTCCTCCGACTTGGTTCTTCTCTTTTGATATCATGTTTACTAAAAAATTTCAAATATAGAGATATACAGAACAAAATGTCGATTAGCAGGGTAGCTGTGGGAGG